>NC_138883.1:30016333-31216333 GCF_965194825.1 Balaenoptera physalus
TTATCTCCAGCTGTTCTATTTCCTTTATCCGCTCTCCTGTCACAGATCAGAGGGGACCCTCTTTAAGTCTGGATTTATGCACCCACGCTGGGGGTGGAGATTAGTCCCTGGCACACTCACGTGCGCTCACACACATTCTCTCAGCCAGGACTGAGCAGAGCCCTCCTGGCGCAGGAGCAAGGCGCTGGTGCAGGAGGTAAAGCAGGATGAGGTGCTGAACACCTGCCAGGGGGACACTCCTCCGTGCGCTCCCGGCCTGAAATGCACGGCGGATTTCGTGGCCCTGGTTATGCTCAGACCGGGCAAGGCAGCGCTGAGTCAGCAGATGCTCCCGCCCTGGGGCCCCTCGCGAGGACCAGCACCCTGTGGTCATCCCTCAAAGTCTCTGCAGTGGTGCAGGTGGCTGAGAAATAGTCAGGTAAAGGGGGCCTCTATACCGCTCCATCTTGGGGACCTGGGGGACAGGGATGAGAAGGGGACATGGAAAGGGCTCCCAGGGGTGGTTCATGGGGACCAAGCTGGGGGTAGGACCTGGGGCTGAACCGGCCACACAGAGTCTGCCTGGGTGCATGATGGTGGCCACAGGGGGCGTGGCTTCCCACGCAGGATCCACCTGCAGGCACAGCCTGGGAGGCTGGCCTGAGCACCGTCCCGATAAAGAGTTTTAGAGTCAAGTCTTCTGTCACGGATACTCAATAAGAAACTGAAGTGCAACTCTGTTTAGTACAATGTCTCAGCACAAGGAAAGAACTCTTCTGTGTCATAGCCTGAAATCAGATATTCAACCTTATCTGGTTTACAGCGGGCACATGGCTGCCTGGAAAGGCATCGCTATTACAGTTAATCGGCATCTACACGTCCTCCCAGGACTTCGTGGTGTGGGAGGGTCCCCCTGCCACATCTTTGGTCTCAGCGTCTTCCAGCGTAGAACAGTCCCCCTCCCTCTTTCTTGTCTATGTCAGTATCTTGTATACTCTTCAAAGTCCAGCTTATGATTTGCCTACTTTGGTTTACACTCATCTGTCCCTTTTGAAAACACTTCAAAAATGGTTCTTAGAGTTTACACTCATATATATTCATTTAATGATTTAAGAGTTTCTTGTGTCTTTTCTTCAAGGACCTACAAATTCGTTGCAGGCAAAGATCACGCATCTTGACTTTCTCGCATCCCTTAGCAGACTCTCGGGGGCTGGGTACAGGATAGGTGTGTAATAAATATCATTTGATGGATGTACGGGACCGATATGGTCTGTAACTCTAAATAAAGAACATGGATTTTGCACACTGACGCTGGAGCAGACAGTCCTTTGCCCACAGCGTATGCTCTTTTTAAAGTAAAAAAAAAAAAAAAGTAAAAAATTTATAAAGCCACTCTTTGGAAAAATGCCATTGGAAGATGGGAATTAACATTGTGTATAAAAGAGAGCTTGGGGCCAAGAAAACACTGAGATTTCCCTCTTATCCACTGAGAAGCCACTACTTGGCTAAGATCAGTAAGGGTCTTAGATAAGTCACATTGACTATATGTCTCTGTTTCTATATCTAATACAGTGAAAGCCTGTAAACCACGTTACCAGATTTTTCATTTTTCATCTTTCATTCCACTTACAATGGGCCCCATGTTTTGAAAGTTTTCATTTTTTCTACTAAACAGTAACTGTAAGTACATTAGACATTTCCCCTCATCTTGATTAGTCATAGACCAAAAGAAAAAATCAGATGTTCTTATGGGCATCAAGTGACAAGTGTAACCACTACATGGAGTTGCTAGAATTCCTCCCAAAAGGAAAAGCATGTTTTAATTAGCTTTTACAGTTATGTCTCCAGGTCTTGAATGATATTTACTTTGGCTTTCTGAAATTCTGAAATGAGCCCACTGACCGCTCTTTCTTCTGGTTAGCCTGTCCAGTATTCAGGACCCTGGACTGGGAAGTTTTGAAGGGGATGGTCTCTGAGCTGCCTTTCCACTGTGGATTTCCATGGTTTTATGGTTTTAGTTAATGGACAGCATCATTAAATCCATTTGACCATTGACTTATTATTGGAGACACGTTTCCAATAGCTTGAAAGCATGTCATCTGGACTTAAAGAACAAAAAATGCTGGTATGCGAATCTGGTGATAACAAAGCCGCACATAAAGTTTGTTCTCTGTGTCAACCTTAGCCAGATTAACTGGAATTTGAATCTGAACCATAACATCTGATTGAGAAAGGGAGGTGGAAAGAGAGACTGATGATGCAAATTTCTTCATATACGCTCTGCACACAACTGAAACCTTGGAGAGATTTACCTGAGGTTTTCGGAACTGAATTCGGACTCCAGAAATCGTAGAAACTGGTCCTGCCCCACCTGGTCCTTCAATATCTCGTCGAAAGAGAAGCCCCATCTCTTTACTCGTTGCTGGCTGGGCTCTTTGCTTTGGGAGAGGGAACAAAGGCTTAAAAGGTGATCAATACCAGGCAAAAACCTGTGTCATATTCTCTTCAGCAACTCAAATTTATTTTGCTGCCACGGGCCTAAGGGAAATGTCTCATATTTAAGTGACAGATTCCATAAAACCTGCACAAATCCCAAATGCAGACTTTTGTACACCAGCACTAGCCAATAGTAAAAAGTCTCTTTAAAGAAGGTATTTGAAAGGGGCCACATTTAAGTGAGGGTCACCATGATGCCCTCCAAGTGGCTGCTCTACAGGAACTACAACAACCCCACTGACTCGGCCTCCCTGGGCCACTCCTGTCAGTTATAAGTCCAACTCTTAAGGCCATCATTTTTTTCACTTAAAAAAAAATAACGAAGATGCCTCGTGAATCTGACCTCTCATCAAAGATGTAGCGCCCCCCTCCTGCCCCTTCCTCAATCCACAGGGGAAAAACAGAGTCCAGTTTAGATCCAAGTGATATACAGCCAATCAGAAATGCATCCACTCATCCAGGATAAACCTTATTCAGTTGTTTAGAAGCAGAATGTTGCATTCATTCACTGATTTAACCACCACCCGCACAGTGTTTATGATGGCCTAGGCGTTGTTCCCAGCACTTCACATCTGTTAATTCACTGAGTCCTTGAAACTACTCTGAAAAATGTACTAGTATTGTCCCCATTTTGCAGATAGGGAAACTGAGGCCTAGTGATAATTTGCCCAAAGACACACTAGGAAGAGATGGAGTGGAGACTCTAGGTCAGACAGTGTGGCTCCAGAGTGCAGCTCTTAGCTCTGCTGTACTGCCTCACATCCATGGGACCCTCTCCAAACCAAAGCATGGGGGAGAGGGGGATGGGGAGTTGGTCTTATTCATTTTGTGTTGGAAGATGAGAATATTTCCTTCAGCTTCTGTCTTTCCATTTACAGTTCACTTGCTGTATTTATTCCTCTGACTCCTTCTAGCAGCAATAGGGTGCTAGTTCACAAGCTACACGCTGCCATCTCCAACTCAAGCGGTGGTCTGTGGACCAGCAGTGGAATCTCAGGCCCCACCTCAGACACGTGGAATTGGAATCCACAGCTTAACAAGATCCCTGGGTGATTTAAGTGCACATTAAACTCTGAGAAGCACTGACATAGCAATATTTATTTCCCCTTTTTTTTTTGATATTCATTGATAAATTGATGTTTAATTTATGTCCAAAAAGAAGAGGAGGTTTACAAGAATACAATTACTAAAACAAAACAATAACAAAAAAACAAAACTCTTAAATATAATAATAAGAACAAGTGATGACAAGGCATGGTAGGGGATGATTATTATACCAGAAAATCTAGGCTAGGGAAACTACTGCAAGTGAACAAAAAAATTTTTAGAGCTTCCTTGGAGCCAAGACAAAAAGAGGTTTGAATGGATTACACAACTCTCAACATTTGAAACAGCTAGCTTATAAGTTTGTCAGTAAAGACAACTTTTGCTCTAGTATTGAATTATAAGAGGAATTATCTCACAAGTCTTTACATAAGAGGCACTGAAACACAATGAATGATGTTTTTGATACTTTTCTTACAACAAAAAGTGCAGGAACTTTTCCATACAGCTACTTTCAACAAAAGCCAGAAGCATAATTTTAAATTCTAGGGGGTGGTGAAGTTATTTTTATGGAGAGCCAAATAATGAAGTACATAGTTTCATTGTCATCCGGCTTGATACAAGAAAATTATAGAAACTGGAGGAGAAAATAGCATGAATATTCCATTCATTTGCAATGGTCTCACTCAGGCTTTTTGCAGGAGCTCAACAGTAGCCGTCTCTCCGCTCCCCACATCCAAACCTGGGTTATTCTCCCAATGCAGCTCTGTTGCCAAGGACAGAAGGTGGAGATAGAAAGTGTGTAGGTGTGGAATGAAAGCTAGCCACATTGGTTTGCAAAGGCTCCTGCCCACAGGGCTCAGAATCACTTCACAGTAGCGTCAACAAATGATGCAAGGAAGGTACATGTCATCTGCAAACATTAGTGCTGTGAGCGCTGCTCTGTAGTGTAGGGTACAGTGATCACATCCAAGTATTCCCCCTCTTTTTAAAAATGGACACAAGCTTTTTATTATCTCTAACAGACGTTAAGTGAATAAAATGATGTTTCCTTGTGTTATGGAGTTGACATATTCTCAATATTTATCTCAGGAAACTACACTTAGTAAAAAAGGGGAAGAGAGCACGTGTGTGGAAAGGTTTGGAAAACAAATAGCTCTAGACCAGTGCTACCTGATAGAACTTTCTGCGATGATGGAAGGATTCCATATCTGTGCTCCAATATGGTAGCCACCAGCCACATGTGGCTATTGAGTCCTTGAAATGTGGCTAGTGTGACTGAGGAACTGAATTTTAAATTTTACTTAATTTTAAATAATTACAGCTTAAATTTAAGGGGCTACATATGGCTAGTGGCTACTGTATTGGAAATCACAGTTCTGGAATGAAGTGATTCAAACCCATCTCTTCTATTTCTGCACCGCTAGGTGTAATCATTATCTGCAGGATCTTCTAATTCTGGGGCTTGTCCTTGGGGCTTGGGGAGGCTCTTGCGAATCTCTAGGGATAGCTCAATAGGGTGACAGTGAAAGACTAAGCCTACCAGGTCAAACAATGGGGAATTCCATGAAAGATCTCTTCCAAAGTGCCAGGCTGGGCCTTCTGCAACGAGCCAAGAAGACAGATCCTGAATTCTCTCAAACTCAAGCCACAGAACCAATGAAATTCAATAGCTTTCCAGGGCACAAAAAAATGCTGTTAAAAGAGAAATCCCCCCTGGGGTTGAGGCTAGCAGCAAATATAAGACCCAGAGAGTTGCAGGAAAGCATCTCTTTCTGCCAGTGTCATGCCGTGACCTGGAATGGGCTCAGCTATCTGCTCTTTGCCACCAAGGTTGCAGGGCTCTGCAGGGATGGTACTGGTGGCAGCTGCACCCCAATCAAAGGCTGTGCCCAGAGAGCCAGGTGTGGAAAGTTGCTTGGTCACTGCAGTGACTGCCTTATGGACACACACCTACCACTAGTGTCACCACTTTCTGGTACCCAAGCAGTGAGACCGCATTCATCCCGCCAGGTTCCTTGGTGGTGGCAGGAGTGGGATAAGGGCCATTTTGAGGGTAAGCCAGAAAGCTTGGGGTGTCACAGTAGAGGCAGAATCGGAGGCCTAGGACAGAGGTCGGGACATCCAGAAAGCTGCAAGCTCAGCCTTCAGCAGAAACAAGGAGGTCTGGAGAAATAGGATACCCTGGTGTGGTAGTTTCCTAGGGTGGCCACAACGAAGTACCAACAAACTGGGTGGCTTAAAATAGAAATTTATTCTCTCACAGTTCTGGAGGCTAGAAATCTGAAATCAAGGTGTTAACTGGGCCACGCTCTCTCTGAAGGCTCTAGGGGAGAATATGTTCCATGCCTTCCTCTTAGCTTCTGATGTTGCCAGCAATCCTTGGCATTCCTTGGCTTGCTCATACATTACTCCAATCTCTGCCTCCGTTATCACATGGTGTTCTCCCTCTGTATCTGGTTTTTCATTAGACATTTACTCTGTGTGTGCCTGTGTCTCTGTTTTCTCGTTTTATAAAGACACCAGTCATATGGATTAAGAGCTTACTCTACCCGAGGATGACCTCATCTTAACTAATTGCATCTTTAATGGTCCTGTTTCCAAATAAAGTCACATTCTGAGATTCTGAATTTTTAGGTGACATTATTCAAACTAGTACATCTGGGTTCCTTCAATTATCCATTATTCACGATCCTATTTCTGTATCTGGACACTTCACATCTGCTCCTTTTCTTCTAGAACATCTGGTCATTGGGATCTATTCTATTAAAAGCTTCTTGGATACAACTTTTCTATATTTGTCATTCTTGTATCACTTGGTTATTTCCAAGCATCACCCCTTTTAAGGTTTAAGATCAGATTTGAACATATTGCTACCACGGAATGGTCTCTGTGGTTATAAAATAATTCTGAAAAGTAAAATATCTCTGAACATCCATCCCCAGATGACTGGGTCAATAATTTTCCCTTGGCCCAACTCAAACAAATAATCCATGGAACTCACAGCTCCTTTATTTCCATCCATTGTGTAGAAAGGCTTCCTTATGACATATTTCTAATTATGGTTTTGTACCATCATTTAGATTCTTAAGGGTTTATGTCATTGTCTCTCCAGCTATCTTGTGAGATCTCTGAGGGCAGAGATCACATATCATGTGTCTTTGTATTCATCATAGTGCTTTTCACACAGCAAGTATTTAACGCTAAGAGGAAATCAATAAGATGTGTATAGTGATGTGGATGATGTGTCCTTATACTGACAGTATTTTCTAATCGCTAGCTGGATGCCTTTTTCTAACTCTAATTTCTCTTCTGTGTCCATTGATTCTCACCAAATTCTGCCTCCCAGTGAGCGGCCCAAACCAACATATAGCAAAGACAGGTGGCTCTCCAAGGGAGTCTGTCATTCCAGTTGATCTCCCAACTAAAGAGCATGGAGGAAATCTCCCAAACTGAGAACAAAAAAGCCAGACTCACAAGAAGCAGCTATCTATAAAAACACTCAGCTATCTTCAAAAGATATCTGAGTTATCAGAAAAACTATGATACAAGGGATTGTTTCTTAAAGAGTAAATACCCATTGACCCCATCTCAGGGCCAGGGCTGTTGAAGGAACAATCGCAATTTTATTTAATGCTCCAAGAAAACCCGAGGGTCCTAAATACTTCAATGGGGAGTGGTCCTATTATTTGTTGCTGTGTAACAAACCATCTTCAAACTCAGTGGCTTAAAATAGCAATTTATTCTTCTCTCTCAGTATCCCATGGGTTGACTGGGCTCAGCTGGGTGGTTCTCACTTGGGGTCTCTCAAGAGGTTGTAGTTGGATGGCAGCTGGGGTGGTGTCATCTGAAGGCTAGACTGGGTTGGACATCCACAATGGCTCATCACATGGCAGATGATGCTGGGTTTTGGCCAGGAGCTCAGCTGAGGCTGTCAACCTCATGGTCTCCCTAATGGTTTGGGTTTCTCACGACTTGGCCAACAGGTTCTAAGAAGGAGTGTCTTAAAAGCAAATGTCTCAAATGACCAAGGGCTGCTTTATGACCATTTTCTCAGAATGTTACTTCTGCCATACTCTGTTGGTTAAATAAGGCACCAAGGCCAGCCCAGATAAAAAGAGCAGGAGGTGTCCCATCCTGATGTAAGCAGCAGCCCAGGCATACAAAGAGAGAAGGCACCGATGGGGCCATATTCGGAGACTGACTGCCACAGCGAAGGAACTTGATTAATATCCTGGATGAACAGTTCTATCAAACTTGCTGGACACGGGCAGCTCAGGGACGGTCCCTGCCTCTCAGCAGGTCAGGCTAGTTGGGAGTGGATGCCTTTGGCCAAGCAGGATGAGCCGGCTTCCCTGTAGCTCTTTGCTCATGCACCTTTGCCCAGCATAGAGAGAAAGCCAAACGTATATCATGTGGTGAGAGCAAATCATGAACCACAATCCTGCAGGCAATGCCAGGTTCTTGTTAGATCCGCTATCTGGCTGATGGCATACTCAGGAATACTTCCCAGAGACACTCTCCTGGTGGTGTTTAGACTACAGAGCTCTCTCCAACTGAGATCTGACAATTTGGGGCTTATTTTCCCTCAATGACAAGCCCTGGCAATCACTACTTTCTTTATCAAACCTTGACTTCTCAGAATTTCCATTAGATAGACTTGAGGTGCATCCTTTAAAAGGGCAGCCTTGTATTGCCCTCTGAACATGCCCTTTCTCATTCTTGGATTTCTAGATCTAAAAGTTTGTCTGAGAAGGAGACAGGATTAAAGCACAATTTTCTATTATTTACGCTACATCGTGCATCACCCTGCCAATTATTCTGTTAAACCCTGTCACTGTCTTCCACTGGGTTGTCTGAAACCTACACGTGGCAGAGACAGCATGTTCATCTCTGTGGAATCCAGACATTCTCTGCGATGCCCTCCGCCCTGGACATCGTAAAGAGTCTGTACCCATTTGCTCATGCCCAGTAGAAATCACAGCCCACCTCAGATGAACACGAAGTCCCAAGGGACTCCTGCTCTCTCCCATGCTGCCTTGACTCTTCCACACACCTTCACCCATCTTCACCAAAAACTTCCTTCACACAGTGTTTGGGAGGGTAGAGCCTTTACTGAAATTGGAGGGTTTTGAGAAGGGGGTACACATTGCCCCATCCAGCAGCAGGCAATTTAAAAAAATCACATACTCGTTATTCCTATTTTGAAAAGTCCTTGGACATCCCAGCACTAGGGGTTTTCCTGGCCCTGCACAGAGGCCTGGTCTCTCCTGTCACTCCGATCCTCTTTCCACCTTCACTTTTCACTGCCCTGAGGGATGAAAAGTACATTCATCTCATTTTCTGATGGGGCACAACCTCTCCACCTGTTGTTGAGTCTCTGCCCACACCCCTGCCCTCAGGGCCTGACTCTATGCCCCAAGTGACATTAATGCCCTTTGCCAAATGAGGAGGAATCCTGAGGCCGGGAGGTAAGATAGCACGTTTATTCACCTTGCTACATTAGTATCTTGAGAGACCTTCTTGCTCAGAAGGCAGCACATAGTAGGTTCACAATACTATTTGTTGAATTAAACTGAAACTGAGAAAAAATAACCTTTGATTATTTTACCAGTCATGTTCAGCCTTTGTTTCACGGACAAAGGCTGTTTCATCTTTAGACCGAACCGGGATGCTGGCACTGATCCTTGACTCCGTGTCACCAAAGGCAGGTACCCAACCACCACCAGCATCTGACTGAGTGGGAATGTCCTACTGGGAGAAGAAATAGGGCCTCACAGCTTCTCTTCATTTTCACTTGTATCTAAATAACTTGACTCTGCTTGAAGGTAGACAGAACACTGCAGGTGTTAGGTCAGGTGTTATGATTAGAGTAGAAGCCTGAGCAGTAAGGACAGAGCCAGAGCCTAGTTGTGGGGGCAGCTCGTCCCTTGGGGACCAAGCTGATAGGTTGGGATAAACCAACAGGCCAGATGATCGCCATTTTCCCAAGCTATCACATGTTTTTTTGTTGACTTTCAAGAAAGAAGGACGAAATCCCAGTGTCATCATGGTGAATTCAATTCATGCACTTACCTCTCCTCCTTTCCCAAATACCAACAAAATGGCCAACAGAATGGTCACTTCTCCACCTATCATCCATCCAACCTATACTTTTTGAGTACCTACTATGTGCCAGACATGGGTCAATGCACTAAAATAATTTTAAGTCTTATCTAGAAAGAGAACCAGGGGGAGGATGTGATATAGAGTGACCGGATGGATGGGGTGGCCACTACAGATTGAGTGGTCATAGAAGACCTTCTTCTTCTTCTTCTTTTTTTTTACACATACATGTATCTATTCTTTTTCAAATTCTTTCTCCATTTAGGAGAAGACCTTTCTGAGGAAGGGACACCAATGCTGAGTGAGACTTGAATGAGAAGGGAAGTCAGCTGTGTGAGGGTCTGTGGAAGTGGTCCAGGAAGAGGGAACAGGCAAGAGCCTGGAGTTCCATGAAATACTAAAAACAAGACCAAACATAGTGTGTAGAGGCAAAGAAATTTCCTACCAGCAGATGACAAACATTGAGGAATTTCGTGAAGGTATGAAGCAGGTGGCCTCACTGAACTGGTGACAAAGCTGATTGAGAGCCGCCTATGCCTCTAGTGGCGCCATCTGGGAATAAAGTAACTGAGTGTCCCCAGCATAAGCCTGGGAAAACCCCAAGCCCTGAACAGCAGGAATGGAAGTAGAGGCAGTTGGTGGGCACTGAACAGGGGACACAGGGAATAAACTCAGAAATATGGGACACAGGCTCCCTGGGGCAGAGAGGGTCTCCTAAGTAAAGGGGGGATGTTTTCTGGCCAGCTTCTCATGTGGGCAATAAAGCCAGAGGGTGGTGCCTCTGTAACCTAGGGGTGGTACAGCAAATATGGATGGGAAAAACATCTCAGCAAGGCAGGGAGACTTCTAAAGATGCTGAGGTTTTCCCCTGCTTCTCATAGGTTTCTGCAGCTCTATCTGGGTGCCCCTAAGATCCCTCAGCAGAAGGGAGAAGAGTGGCCTTCTTGGGAAGCACCATGGAGAGGAAACTGAAGAACTTCAGAAACCCAATCAGGGCCTGAAACACAGCAGCACACTTGGCTGCAGGGACGTTGGGCTAAGGAAAGTTGGGGCTCGACCACCCATGGACCCGCAGCCACCCATCCCACTTCCAGAGAGGACCCAGTCTTTCAGTCTGTTCTTGGACCATATGTCCAGGACCCAGAGGAGAACCCCGCCGATTTACCTGTGCCCTGCTCCCATTAATACACTCAGGTGAGGCCGTACAGCCATGTGACCTGCTCAGAGGAAAGCCTGCCCCAGGTCAGGGGAACTCAGGAGCCACACCAGGATTTCTCAACCTGTGCTATGCCTCAGAATCACTTAGAAGGCTTGCTAAAAATATAGGCACCCAGAACCACCCTGGGGCATCTGTATTTGAATGAGCACCTGCAGGTGATTCTGATGTACCCCGTGGTTTGAGAACCACCCACCCAAACAATTACTGAGGGAACCCTCATCATCTACTGGTATAGTCCATCTGGACCAGGGCTGTACATTAGCATAACATTAAGAAAAAAATGCCCCACTGCCAGAAATTCTGACTTAATTGACCTGGGGAGGGGACTGGGCATTGGTATTTTTAAAAATAAGCTCTCCAGGTGGTTCTAATGTATGGCAAAAGTTGAAAGCCAAAACCTTCATTTATGAAAACCAGCAGTACCCCAAATTTCTGGGTATCTGAAAGGATTGATCTGCTCTGAACAGTGATTGGAGTAATGAGACAATGAACAGAAACAATGATTCTCTGATCAATGACACCCTGTGAAATAGACTAAGTGGTAGAAATAGAGGGAAGATATGAAAAATAATCTGTATCCCATCCTCAGGGCGATTCGAGAGGATAAACATCACTAGAACAGAGCAGGCTACTAAGAACAAGTAGTCCAAGAAATATAACAGGTTCTTGGAAATAAAAAGCACGGTTGTCAACCACTCTTCCCAACACTACGTAGGAAAAGAAAAACTCCTTAAAGTATAAAAATCACAGAATGGACACCACTGAAACTGGTGACTCTGAAGAGTAATTCAAGGAATTCTATCCTTGAATATAGAATAAAAAGACTAAGAGATGGAGGGGCTTCCCTGGTGGCGCAGTGGTTGAGAGTCTGCCTGCCAATGCAGGGGACACGGATTCGAGCCCTGGTCTGGGAGGATCCCACATGCCGCGGAGCAACTAGGCCCGTGAGCCACAATTACTGAGCCTGCGCGTCTGGAGCCTGTGCTCCGCAACAAGAGAGGCCGCGATAGTGCGAGGCCCGCGCATCGCGATGAAGAGTGGCCCCCGCTTGCCGCAACTGGAGAAAGCCCTCGCACAGAAACGAAGACCCAACACAGCCATAAATAAATAAATAAATAAATAAATTTAAAATAAATGTGATTTGAATAAAAAAAAAAAAAAAAAAAGACTAAGAGATGGAAAAATAGTAGAGAAAAGAGGTAGGGCTCCTACACCCCACATGACCAGAATTCCTACAAAAGGATTTCCTGAAAAGAGAGGGTAGAATGGAGAAAAGTGTAGCAATAATTGAAAGAAAGAAAGGAAGGAAGGAAGAAGGAAGGAAGGAAGGAAGGAAGGAAGGAAGGATGGAAGGGGACCCAAGTTAAAGAAAGATTTAAGTTCTTGTATCCGATCAAAGGGACTACCGAGGGCATGTCAGAAATATTAGAAAGAAGATACCCATCTACATACTATTTTCTTTTAATGTTGATTGAGAAATACATCTCAAAGTGTTAGTTTCAAATATATCAGGTTGGGACTTCCCTGGTGGCGTAGTGGTTAAGAATCTGCCTGCCAATGCAGGGAACATGGGTTCGATTCCTGGTCCAGGAAGATCCCACATGCTGCGGAGCAACTAAGCCGGTGCGCCACAACTACTGAGCCTGTGCTCTAGAGCCCGCGAGCCACAACTACTGAAGCCTGCACACCTAGAGCCCGTGCTCTGCAACAAGAGAAGCCACCGCAATGAGAAGCCCATGCACCGCAGCGAAGAGTAGCCCCTGCTTGCCACAACTAGAGAAAGCCCGCACGCAGCAACAAAGACCCAACGCAGCCAAAAATAATAAATTTAAAAAAAATGTATATATATATATCAGGTTAACAAAGCTCTGGGGAAGAATGGGATTTGGAGGAGGTAAAGAAAAGCTTCTAGTTTTCATTTTTTATACTTCATTATTATTTGCTTGAAGTAATGACATTTAAAAATAAACCCCTTAAAAGTATGACTAGACTAGAAACTAGAGTAACGAAAACTAATACAAAACTTGATTAATAAAGCAAAAGTCAAGGAAGAGAAACAGAAACAAGAAGAAAAATTAGATTCAGAAAACATAAACTATCAGGAAAAAGATTAACTATGTGATCCGAGTAAATGTGACTGCTTTCTATCCCAAAGTCTAAGACAAAACATACCACTAGAAAAATGGGCAAAAAACACAAAAACAGGCAAGTCACAAAAGAAAAATGAGTATCTAGTAATCATGAGAAAAGATTCTCAAGTATGTTAACAGAGAAATAAAAGTAAAATATTTTTATTTTCATCTGTCAGATTTGCAAAGATGAAAAAACTTGATAATGCTTGGGTTGGTAAGGATGTGGGGAAATGGGCACTTTTAAGCTGAGGGCATGAAAAAAAGTTGCTATTGTTTTGCTCCAGGGGAATCTAGCCATATGAACTAAAATTAAAATATGCATACAATTCTTAGCAATTCCAACACTGGACATTTATCCTAAAGAAATAACTGGACTTGTGTATAAGGATGTTCCTTGTATCACTGTTTATGTTAACAACAACAAAAAAAGGTTATAACCTAAATATTTTTTTTCCCCAAACATTGACAAACTTTATCATGGGAGGTTCCCACCTGGGATCCCACCCTCTTAAATAAAAAAGTGCATAGAAAAGAAGGGATTTAGAAACCTTTGTACAATACCTACATCCTGGGCCCCAGGGCGAGAAGGGGGCGATTGCTGGGTGGGCTGCAGGGGTGGAGGCTGGGCCCTTGCCACCTGCATGCCCCCATCCGCCCTGAGCATGAGGGTGAGGGAGAGATGCTCTGGGAGGGACGAGGGAACTCCCAAGCTTGGGGCAAGATGGCTGCGGGCGGCTTGTTATGACCTGGGCATTAGTTAAATAAATTACACAACAATCATGTAAGTGGACATGATGTAACTATTAAAAAGCATAGGCGGATCTATACGTGTTTACCTGGAAAGACTGCCATGATATATTGTTAATTAAAAAATTATGGGACAATGTATATGTAAAGGACCTATTTATCCAAAAGAATATGATATTGTATATACATACAGATCTAAAGGGATAGACACTAAGTCAAAGGTTTTCACTCTTCCTTAGTTCATGGTGCTCTTAATGTCTCACTAAGTTTTTCATGGAGCCCCTGGGCCAAAACAACAAAAAAAACCTTAACAGTTTTTTGTTTTTCTTAAAAAGTCAAAGAGCTTAATATGTATCTATGTCCTAACAACTTAATAGCTATTTGAAATACATATAAATTGAAAGAAAAAATAATATGTTTACTTCATTCCTAATGACCGTGTGTGTGCTGTGGAGTACTGCACGTCTTCTCAAACTTTGGAATCAGACTGCACCTGCCCCCTCATTTCCTAGTCCATGTTGATTTTTGCCCAGTACTTGCTTTTTATCACAACAACTGCCCTGAAAACTCAGATTTGAAAAGATATGACATCACTGGAAGGAATGTAATGTGATCTAATGTTGAGAACGGTGAACGACCATAAGCTAATCGTCTATACAGTATCTGACATGGGTTGAACATCACTGTGTTTCCGTCAAAGATTTAGAATGTCCGGTGGGAACTCTGTGAGTTCCCTGCAGCAGCCTAGAGTGCCCTGGTGCAGTTTGGGAATCATGGCATTAGACTATTAACAAAGGCTCCTTCTGGAAAATGAGATGGGGCTGGAGGGAGAAAGAGTTTTCTTTGTTATGCACATCTGGACAGTTTGAACTTTTTATAAGAAGCGTCTATGACTTCTATTACTTCTTATAAGGTTTTCCATTTTAAGAAAAGAAGCCAGAAAAAGAGCAAGAATGAAAGTGAATGCGAGAGATATAAAGACATGAAGAACAAATGAAGAGTTGTCTCGCCGAGGGGCAGAGGGTACAAAGGCACACCACACTGGGTTTCCTTTTGTAATCGTGAACGTGGTCTAAGTCCCCCTGGGCTTCGGTTCCTCAGCTACTAAGTAAACACACTAGTTTCTCTCATCGGTAAGGAGCTATGGGACGGAACCACTGCTGCCCACTATTCCAGAAGAGCAGAGTGATGAAAACCACAGCTCTGGAGCCCTCTGCCTGGGTTCTAATCCTAACTCTGCCACCTACTTGCTGTGTGACCTTGAGCAAGTTCACTAACTCCTCTGTGCTTCAGTTCCCCATCTGTTCAATTGTGAGAGTAATAATGTTTACCTGTTGTGGGGATTCAGTGGAAGACACTTACCGTGTGGCCAGCACAGAGTAAGTGCTAGCTATTATTGTTGCTGCTGCTAATGTATCAAAGCGAAACTGACCCACAGATTCTTGCCCTCCAGCAATCGGAACTAGGGAATGTGAAGGACCGTCCCAGTTATCATTACATCCATAGGGTCATAGAGAGGTCAGAGGGAAGCCACAAAGGATTCACATACAAAGGTATTAGGAGGTAGAAACGACAGGTAAGGAACCCAGTTGGGTGGTTACTTGAGGGGTTTCTGTTCTATTAATAAAAAGAGTCAAATTAAGATAGGGTGTAACATAATCTCACGATCTCATGCATTGCCCCGCCCCCACTCCCAAACATTAAAACATTTTTTTTTTTACCTCATCTCTGTGTCCCATAAAGCGACATCGTCACTGATCCAGGGATTGGACGGCTCAGCTGGCGTGACCAAAGGGTCGTATTCCACATACTGTTCTGTGTAAGCAATTAAGCTGCAGGAGGGAAGCAGAGCCAAGAATGCCACTGATTTCCTACAGAAACGTGTATTCAGCTTTACACAAACATTATATCAGTCTTCATATAATTCCAAGTTAAAGGGGAAAAAATGTACCTTCCCTGCCACTTCCAACAAATCCAACTGTTTTCATTTGTCCTTGTTCCCTTCTCATGACGAACATATCGTTTTCGCATTATTGCAGTCATAGTATACATGGGCATTTTATATCTTTTTCCCACTTAACTCTTTCCCTGAACCTTGGTGCATCCTCCCCTGGTTATGCTAGCTTTACTGATACACTGGTCCAAGGCTGCCTGTGTCTCGTCCTTCCACATGGACTACAGATCTCAAGGCATCTGGGGCACACAAAAGATGCTACAGTTTTTCTAGGCTGCCAGTGCCTCATTCTCAACTGGAGGACTTCTTTATTGTAAAGACTTTAAAATCCTGGCAGACCAAAAGGAGTTAACGTATTATAAACATTTTTCCAAAAAGCAACTTAGTTTTTCTAGTTAAACAGCCACAGAATTTAAATAGCCACATAATCTTTTTAAACAAAATTTCAATTTTATCAAAATGCATGTAGATAGTTAAAACAATAAAATAGTACTAAATGATTTCTTTTACAAAAAAGCAATAGCAATGTTTTCTCCTGTCCCTTCTCACAGAGGCACTTACTTTCAGTCCTTATTTCTTGTAGCAGTTACCTGTATATTTCTAAATTATATGTTTTTATAGCTGCTCTTGATTATCAATTTTAGACAAGGATTAACTTTCTACTCACCAGTCCCCCCCACTCACTCCACCACTTCCTCCCATGAGCCTCCAAATATAACACTTTTTGTTAAATCAATAGTCAGTATCCACATGATTAAACTGGGTAAAAATTGTCTGCTGCTGAGCTAAGCAGCATATTACCTTTTTCAAGTGTTCTAACAAATCTGTAAAGCATCTAGCAATAATTTTTCACATCTTAAACACATCAGATAATCAAGCAGTGTTGTCTCCCCGTCTCCTGGAGGCCCTCTCCCCAAAGTCTTGGAGTCCTCTTGCTTGAATCTGGACTGTTTGCTCTATAGGCTTGATGCAAAACCATCATCCTGGGCCTTCCTTCACGTCTGTGCTAGAGCCCCAGTTTCCTGGATTCCATGTCTGTCTATTGGTTTTACCTCCTGGTTGTGTTGAAGCACATCCTTTAGTAGTTCCTAAGAAAGGATGAACAAGAGCTAAATATTTTGAGTCCTTGCAGGTCCAAAAATGTTTTCCTTTTATCTTTACACTTGACTGACAGTACTGGACATAGAACCCTAGGTTAAAAATCATTTTCTTTCAGAATTTTGAAGGCATTGCTTTACTTTTTTTGATATCCAGTGCTATGTTACTGTTGAGAAGTCTGAATCCATTTTAATTTTTGTTCTTTTGTTTAGTTTCTCTTCTCTCTGGAAGCTTAAAGTCTTTTCTTTATTGCTGTAATGCTCTCAAATTTCACCATGACCCTTGCCGGTAGTTTTTATTCACTGTGCCAGGCACAACGGGCAATCCATAGGTAAAAAAAAAAAAAATTCCCAGAAACCTTATGGTATTTCTTTGCTAATTTCATAACCTTCATTTCCTCTGTTTTCTCTTTTCATAATTCTTTTAAATTAAATATTGGAATTGATAATCCAATATTCCTAAATTTTCCCTCCTAATTTTCATCCTCGTCTGTTTGTTTCATGATTCTTCCGAAATTTGTCTTTATTTTTTTCAATTTGGATTATCACTTTCTTACGTTTCCAGAGTTCACTCTTGTTTATCATAGTATCTAGTTCTTGTTTTATGGATGAAATATCTTCTCGTATCTCTGAGGATATTAAATCTATATTTTTATTGTCTGTTTCTTTTGTTTCTTGAATAGTTTTTGGTTCCTCCAAGGCCCTTTTTCTGTTTGCTCTGATCACACTCTTTTGTGTTGGGGCTCCCTCCGAGAGTCTGGAACATCACTGGACACCCATTTGTGCTTAGAAGTGAGGGACTAAGAACTGCTTGGAGGCTTAGTGTGTGTGTGGACAGGATCTGCCAACTGATGGGCTTCGTTGTCGGGTCAGGGCAGCTTGCCTGTCATTTCACTAAAGCTCCACGTGAGAGATCTGGAGTCCTTCCTCGGGGGATATCTACTTTGCTCTAGAGCAGTGGTAGGCAAAGTTTTTTCTGCAAGACCCAGATAGTGAATATTTTAGGCTTGGCAGACCAGATGGTGTCTGTTGCAACTGTTCCGCTCTTCCGTTGTAGAACAAGAACAGCCATAGACAATCCATGAATAAATGCATGTGACTGTGTTCCAGTAAAACTTTATTTGCAAACACAGGGAGTGGAGTGGAGTGGATGTGGCCCATTGGTTGTAATTTGCCAGTCTCTTGCCCATGGGCATCTACATCTGGCTCCTGGAGGGCTGAGAGCAGGACAGGGGAGTGGTAGAGGGTCCCACAGCTCAGTACACAGCTCGCTCAGTAATTCTCTTGCTTTCAGCTAGCCCTTCATGACGTGATGTGCCTGAGTTCTGAGCTGATGTGACTCAGTTTCTCCGGAGAATAAAGTGCCCATCTCCCATGGTGGTGGTAAGAGGGGAGAGAGGGTCTCCTCATGCGGCACGGATCGAGGGATCCAAAAGCTCTGGAGACAGACTACCCATTCCTCTGGGGTTATCCCCATGCCTCCTTCTTGCCTTCCATTGTCCCTGGTGCCTTAAGAGCCAAAGCCAGATTTTGTTGGGCAAATTGGTTTTGTTATAATTCTCCCACACCCCTAACATGGAGGTCATAATGTTCTTCACTCTGTCCCCATTCACTTTCTTTTTTATTAAATTTTGAAACATTTCTTGCACTCAGAAAGGCATAAAAACTGTAAGAGTATCACCCTTGTACTCACCACCCAATAAAAAGAAACACAACATTACAAATAGAGACAGAGGCCTGCGGTCATGCTCCCCAATTCTTTATACTTTTGACCTTGGAAAAATGTGTGGAAACTGTTAATCCATTCATTTGTTGACCTTGTGAGTTCGTACTATTTTCATTCCTTTATTGACATGTTACTTTTGGGAAGGGAGAGAAGACTAACATATATCCACAATATTATCTTGAATGAATTTATTATAATTTATATAATAATTCCCTTTATATTGGACATAGACTTCTAATTTCTTTTTTTTAGTATATGTAGTGCTGGCTATAGTAGAACACCATTGTTCACAAAGGTTTTTCCATCTTTTGGGTTATTTATTTAGAATTAACATCCATAAGTGGAATTATTGGGCCCAAAGATATGAATATTTTTATGGTTATCGATCTACAATAAAACTTTTCCCTAAGCATCACCAGCTTGAGTGTCACCAGTTTCCTCTGCAATGGCAGATTCAGAGCCACAAGTCCTGCTACTGAATTGCAAAGGGAAAGCATGGCCAAGTAGCTTCTGAGAATGTGAAGAAATTCACTGGCAGCTCCATCTCATTGCTACTCAAAATGTGGTCCACAAACCAGCAGCAGGGGCATCACCTGGGAGCTTGTAAGAAATGCAGAAGCTCAGGCCCCACCCAGACCTACTGAGTCAGAATCTGCATTGGTACTAATGCATTGGCCATTACCTGCCAATTACCTGCATTGGCCAGGTAATTCATATGCATGTTAATGTCTGCAAAGCACCACATCCCATTCCTCAATCTTCTGAGAGGCTCAGGACACAGGATATTTTATTCATCACATGAAGATGAAGGAGCCTGTGATACTTTTGGTTTTAAATTCGGTCGCAGGTTTCCTAACACCTCACAACCTCCTCACTGTCCCAGGCGTGGACCGTCACCCTGTGGGGCGGGAGGGGCACTGGTCCAAGTTGCAAAACCTTGGTTCTAGCTGTGGGGTGAGCCATTGAACTGATCTTTGTCAAGTTCACCATAGGTTACATAATGGCCTTGATGAGTACTCAGGACCATTTGACAAAAAAAAAAAAAAAAAAATAGGAAAGCATTTCAAGAGTCTTCCAAGTACCCAAGAACTGTGAGATAGATGACTGCAACCCCCACATGCAGCGCAGGCCCACCGTCCTGTAAATCTGCTGGATGTGAGTCTGGCCTGAGCGAGGCTTCATCCGTATGAGCCACACAGCATCTCAGGTGAGAATGAACAGGGAAGGGAGCGCTAAGTGAGCATTGTGACAGGAAGCATCAGGCAATAACTTGGTGCTGTGACAGCTGCAAGGGGAGTTACCCCTTTGCCACTTGGGCTAATTTCATTCTTCCTGAAAGAAATGGGCTTGCACATTAAGGAATATATCAGTTTCCTAGTGTTACTATAACAAATTACCACAAAATTGGTGGTTTAAAACAACAGAAGTGTATTCTCTCACTTCTGGAGGCTAGAAGTCTGAAATTGAGGCCATGTTTCCCTCTGAAGTCTCTAGGGGAGAATCTTCCTTGCCTCTTCCAGTTTCTGGTGGCTTTAGGTGATTGATCATTGGCTTGTGGCTGGATCACTCCCATCTCTGCCTCTGTCTTCACATGGCCTTCTGTGAAGACATGTCTGTGTCTTCTCCCCTTCTCTCTCTTATATGCACACTTGTCATTGGATTTAGGATCTACCTGGATAATCCAGAATGATCTCATCTCAAGATCCTCTGCAAAGACTCTTTTCCTAAATAAGGTCACATTCATTCCCGGGTTCCGTGGCTTAGGATTGCACATATCTTTTGGGGGGACCTCTCTTCAGCCCACTGCAAGGAACGTGAAAGCACCTGGATGTGAGGATGGGGAAGGCACAGCTGACACTTGACTCCTCTGTTCAGATGGACACAGTAACAGACCAGCAGCAGGTGACCTAAATCCTACTCAAGGGATGACAGGCCACACTGAGAGGCTCCGGAGTGTCTGAGGCATGATGGGGTGTTGGGGGCTTTCCTGATTATGAAGCATTTGGGCACCCGCAGTGTTCTCAAAATCTGAGATGGAGCGTGTAGCCCATGGGGCTCTGCTCAGCTGTGACCCCTTTGTCCTCCCGGATGTCTGCCCCTGGCTGTTCCAGTGACCTCAGCCTCGGGTGACCCTGTGTCTCTAATAAAGGACTTCTACTTGAGCAACCCAAGGCAAAGGCTGGGCCTTCATCTAACGAGTTAGTCACAAGTTATGAGGAAGAAACATTTCTTAACCAGAAGTGGATTTCCCAGAAGCAAAACATAGGGATGGGAAAAAATTTTCCTCCCCATCCTCCCCCGCCCTGCCTCTGATTTCTGTGAGACAGGCTGGAGGTTTTACCAGTAGACCCTCCCCGCACCCCCCAGCTTATGTTTTATTAGACCTTGCACGTGGCCACGCCTCCTACCTGGGAAGCCAGGTCCAACCAGCCGGGTCAGGTCCCGGAGCCAGGAATGAGCGCCTGGGGCAAGGGCACAGCGGGGAGGCTCAGGAGGGGCTGGGTGAGTACAGGTGACCCCTGAACAACATGGGTTTGCACCACACTGGTCCACTTGCAGGCGGATTTTTTCAATAGTAGATACCACAGTACTACACGATTGGTTGAATTCACAGGTGCAGAAATGGATGCCAAGAACAATGGATATGGAGGGCCAATTATACTTTATATGTGGATTTTCAAGTGCATGATGGTCATATCCCTAACTCCCGAGTTATTCAGGAGTCGGCTGTACTCAGGCACTCGAGGAGACCACACGTGGCTGCCTGCTGCTGCGGGAAAGGCAATGAAGGCAGCGGTCCACTGCCCAGCCTACGGCAGCAGAGGCTGAAATGGCCAGAGAGCAGCTGTGAGCATCACAAGCCTGTAATGAATCACAGGCTCACAGCCAGGTCTCTTTTAGAGAAATTTGGGGCTATTCAGAGGAGTGGTTGGAGGAGAGGTGGTGAGATTTAATGGAGATGTTAGTTCAAGAGAAGTGGTCGAGAGCCCAAGGTGGGATTTTGTAACCACACAGGGGCACAAGATATGACTATGGAATAGGCATTAAGCGTGAGTGAAGATGTTCCTATGACCTAGCCCTACGTCCTGCCTTCTCAGAGCAGGGTCCAGGCAGGTATCCAGGATATAAGTGGAGGACCACACGAAGAAAGAGCTAAGAACTTCCTGCAGAAACGCCCGACAGTCTGCACCAAGGCAGCAGCTCAAGTCAGCAGGATCACCAATCAGTCAGCCAGTGCCAGTGGTGGCCAGTATTGGTCAGCAGGGAAATTTACTGTAGGAAGAGGAAAAGCTATTTTGTTAAGGTACAGTTACATAAATAAAGTTGATTAGAGGCTTGTAAAGGAAACAGTAAAATTATATGGGCATATGTATTTTCAATGTTCTGTCTTATTGGTAGAAGTAGGATGTATTGAATCATCAGAATTACATATATACCTCTCAGGGGTATAACAGGAATTTTTGATCAGCAAGGGACTTGGAAATGCACACACTTTAGAAAGGAGAATGTGCAGTTTGATCTTCTTGAGATTCTAAGAGAAAGGGAGAGATTGGGTACTGTATTAGTTTCTAATGGCTGCTGTAACAAACTGCCACATACTTAGAGGCTTAAAATGACACAAATGTATTACCTTCCAGTTCTAAGGGTCAGAAGTCTGAAGTGGGTTTTGCTGGGCTGAAATCAAGGTGTCAGCAGGACCGTGTTCCTTCTGGAGGCTTTAGGGGAGAATCCATTCCTCTGCCTTTTCTACCTTTTAGAAGCAGGCTGCATTCCTTGGCTCATGGCCCCCTTCCATCTCTAAACCCTGCGAACCCCGTTCAATGTTTGGGTTTTGACCCTGGTCCCTGACACAGGGCTCCTGAAACCCTTGTAATCTCCTGAGTGATAGGAGTCTTTTGTTCTAATGAGGTGACTCTGGGTGGGCTTATGGATGGCTCCTGGCTGGGGCTGGTCACCAGAAAGACCAAGCCATGATTAGAAGCTTGGAACTTTTAGGCCCACCCCCCATTCTCTTGAGAAGGGAGAAAGTCTGGACATGGAATTAATAATTGATCATGCCTACATAAGGAAGCCTCCAAAAAATCCCAATAGTACGGGATCCAGAGAGCTTCCAGTTGGTGAACATATCTACATGGGGAGGGTGACGAACCCCAACTCCACAGGGAAGAAGGTCCTGTGCTTGGGACCCTCCCAGACCTCGCCCTATGTATCTCTGTGTCTGGCTGCTTATCTGTATCCTTTATCATATCCTTTAATAAACTGGTAAGTGTAAGTAAGTGTTTCCCTGAGTCCTGTGAGACACCCTACAGATTAATCAAACCCAAGGAACGGGTTGTGGGAACCTCTGATTTGTAGCCAATTTGGACAGAAGTTGTGGGTAACCCGGGAACCTACTATGACTGGCATCTGAAGTGAGTTGGGGGCTGTCTTACGGGATTGAGACCTTAACTTGTGGGATCTTATACTATTTCCAGGTAGAGTGTCAGAATTGAGTTAAATTGTAGGACACCCAGCTGGTGTCAGAGAATTGCCTGGCGTGAGGAGAAAAATCCCCACACATCTGGTGTCAGAAGTACTGTGACACGCTGCTATATATAAGATAGATAACTAATAAGGACCTACTGTATAGCACAGGGAACTCTACTCAATACTCCACAATGGTCTATATGGGAAAAGAATCTAAAAAAGAGTGGATATATACATATGTTTAACTGATTTACTTTGTTGTACACCTGAAACTAATACAACATTGTAACTCAACTAGACTCCAATAAAAATTTTTTAAAAAGTACTGTGAATGTGGTAGTTTCAGATGAAAGGAAAAACACAGGAAAAGGAAGACTGGATTTTTCCCTACACAGCATCCCAACAGTGAAGTATGTATATGGGATCTGGTTTACAAAGCAGGTGAGGGGAAGATGGAAAGATACAGTTAGGCTCCAGGGAAAATGGGCAGTGAGGGATGGCTTGCAGCTGTGGGAAATGATTAGTCAAGGGAAACAAAGGCATGGAATACAAAGCCTTATGGGATAGTGACCATCATTCCTACTTTAGAAATACAACACAAATGTGCTACTGGATTCCTTAGGAAACTGGGGGCCTCTCAGTGGGAGGGAAACCTGGAGACTGAATGTGAGAAGGGGTGAATAGGAGAGTGTGTTTGCACCCCCTTTGATACATGCACTTTCTAAATGATGATGCACAAAAGGGAACCGGGTAGGAAGAGCATCTGATTAGGAAGGGAATGAAAAGCAGAGCAGCACTGCAGACACCGAAGAAGAAAGTTTGGTTCTCATTAATTCGTTCATCTATTTTCTTCACGTTGGAGAAGATGGGGAGGAGAGAAAATATAAAGAAAGAATTCCTTAATTATGGGTCACCCAGAGGAAAGATATGCAATAGAGAAACTCGGGATGAGGGAAGGGACATGGAGGTGAATTTAGCCCCTCAGAAAGAAGAGCATATACCAGGCCACGTATTGTGGCCCTTCTAGATCTTGGTCTGGATACAGTCACCCTGGCTATAGTGTTACCTCTGATGGTTTCTCTTCTATCACCTAACGTGAGAAGCAAGGACCCTGTGGTGTCTGGAATCACATAAAAGCAATGTCATAATGACCTCTTGGGCCCCCTTTCTTTCCCCCCTGAAACTATCATTAGACATTAAGTTCACGGACCTCTATCACCCTAGCATGTTTTTAATAGACCCTTAGGGTATGCAGTCCCTTGCTGTCTTATTTCATTAATTACATTTCATGATCACAGAAGGTCAGGAAGCAGAGGAGGAACCAGCTCCAATTTCAGGGTGCAGCAGTGATCTCAGACATGCGCAAGCAAGGTGATGGTAAAAAATCAATTCAGCAGTCAGCTGTGGTGCACAAATGGCTCCCAGGGATGGGGTAAGGACGAGCCGAGTACAGGAGCAGTTATAAAATGACACAAAGCCATCTCTCCATGTGGGGCCGCACGGTGTGATCCAGGCAGTGACTGGCTAGAGCTCAGTGCCACTAAGGCTGGGGAAACATAGCAAAATATAGAGACTTTTCAGACAATTTTGAACTAAAACATACAGATTTTTGCATTCTCAAAGTTGGCTTGTCCAGTGCTGTAAGGCTGGGGTGAATAAAAAGTGGACCCCTTGAGGACTCTTGCAAAGAAGACTAAGACCTCATCTATTTGGCAACTTCAACTACTGAGGAAACATAGGTAAGATAAGTGACCAAAAGGGGCTCTGAGCAGAGTCTACAATGAAATAAACTCTATGCCCCAAGGCTCACTGTCTGTTATTTGGAAGAGCACACCTCACGAAGACTCTTTCCTCTTGCTTTAGGATGGAGATTAAAGAACTTGATTATTTGATTTCCTGGTGTGGTAGATCAGTTTTAAAAATGGAGTCTATTTCCCCAGTCCTTGAATCTGATCTGAGATTGTGACTTCCTTTAGTCAATAAAATGCAGCCCAAGTGTCAGAGTGCCACTTCCAAGCCTCAAGAAGCTTTGCATGCTTCTGCTCTCTTTCTTGGAATCCTACTATCCCCAGGTGAACAAGGTCAAACTAGCCTGCTGGAAGATGGGAGACCATGAGAAGGACTGCCCAATGGTCCCAGCTGAGGTCATCCTAAACCAGCTGAACCAAACATGTGAGAGATCCCAGGCAAGATCAGCAGAGCAGCCAACCCAATCCATGGACGCACACAGACAAGAGGGTGGCCCAGTGGACACAGACATGTGTACATAGACATGTGAGCACACATACTGGCACATAAACATGTGAGCAGTAGTAAATGCATATTGTTTGAAGACACTCAGTTTTCAGGGTTTTTTTTTTTTTTTAGGTGGTTTGTTACTCAGCAATAGCTAACTGATACACCTGGCCTGGTACAGGTTGGAAATGGGAGTTGTTTAGAGATGAAGAAGGGCTATTGGAGATAAGCCATGTTGACAGGAACAAGAAGACAAACCAGCAACTAAAAATCATAAACAGAGACTCAAAGAACATAATGGTCTGGGGCCGTTTAGGGAAAGGGAAGCATTTTGTGGCACTTGATTCTGATCACTGACAGAGTTTTAAAGCACAAAATAAGAACACTGACCCTGAGTTATCCAGAAAACTTAACTGAAATGCAGCATCCTTTCTTTAAGAAGGCAAGGGTATGTTTAAGAAATATTTTCATTCAACATAGTTAAAATGAAAAGCTTAAGGTGTTAAGCATTATTTATCTGGAAAATTCATCTGTGTGTGCAGGGACCATACTTTCTGAAGCAAAAATTGGGTGACATTTCAAACAGACTTTTGTGCTGCTTCCAGGAAATGTAGTTTGGTTGCCATGATGTTGCAGTTTTGGGGACATTTGACCACTCATGGGAACAATGAGACAAAATAGGTGAAATCAGGATGACCCAAGCAAGTCTGTGCAGAAGAGCCAACCTCTTCACGTACGGCCCCTCCTTCCTCAAAGGTGCCAGGTTAGTGGTGCCATAGGAGGCACCCAGGGGAGACACACAGATTGCAGGCTGCAGGGCCAGCCTCCGGCAGCCTGCGGGGCTCTCTGTGCTGGAGACTGAAAAGAGAGAGGGTGGGAAGAATTTCACTAACACAGAACTGCCATCTGCAGGGCCAGCCTCATTCCTTGGCCTGCCCTCTGTTCCTCTGGACACCACACACCCAGTTCATGCAATTCTGCTACTTTCCAAAGCACCACACTGGAAAATAATAACAATCGTTCACATTCATTGAATGCGCTGTGTCAAGGGCTGGATCAAGCTCTTGCCGTGGATTCACCCATGAACCCTATTAGTTAAGTACTACTACTCTCTCCCCTTTCAAGAGGTGGAACAGAGGCAGAGAGAGGTGAAGCAAATTGCCCAAGGTCACACAGTTAGACAATGGCAGAGGCAGAATCCAAACCCAGATGACTGGCTCCGCACCCACCCCCTAAATTGTTCTGTTCTGTTCTGCTCCTTCAGTTTGCAAAGTTTCCTTTTTCTCTTCCCAGCTGGGTCTGGCTGCACCCTTTGACCCAGCCTTGACTCTTGCTTTTTTTAGAACTGGGCCTTTATGATCACCAGTCCTCCTGCCCTCTCCCCAATTTCAGTTCTCAGGGAACTAAGTGAAAAACGATGTGCACCTGTTCTCAGGGGGCTGCGGTCCTTTGCCTGATGGCCTTTGGCTAATTACCACCCTCACCTGGAGCAGGCCCAGGGAACCCAGATCCGTCAAGGGGAAGTGGCGCCCACCTGAGATAGCTCAGCTGTCACCTCTGGCGAGCAGAGCAGTCGCACCCAAGGCCAGCTGCCAGCGCCACCTCCCTATCCCCACCCCCGCAGAGCTGCTGACAGAGACCAAGGCTCCAGGCTGCTTTATCTCCTGCTAACACCCGTCTCCTCTCCCTCCTCCTCTATCTGGGGGTTTCCTGGTGGCTCTAATGAAAAACCCTTGTGTCACATTGAAAAGTTGCCAGTTATTGCTGCTGGGAATAAAGTGCAGTCTCTGCTGGGTGGAGACTCATGAAAGCTTCAAGCTGCGGAGCGAGGAGTGCAGGGTTGGCATGAATAATCTCTTCAGTATGAGCAGCCTCTCAAGCATAATTAGATGGTACCCGGTGGTAAACAAACCAACAATAGGCGCGTCCAGCTCCCCTCCCCCACCGTGGCTGTCTCCTTTCCCGCCTTGCACACCTGCACAGCTGGCCTCCCTCATGCTGACTGGTTTGGGATCTCTCCCTACACCCCAAAGATAAGACCAAGCTGGGTGTCCCCTTTGAGGTGAGCTCTCAGGTCACTGTGAGTGGTGGGCAGTGGCTTCCCCAAATCCTCGGAGACCTGGTCAGTCCACCGCAGAGAATTCAAACTGCAGGTTCCTCGACCTACTCGGAATCACTGAATCCAATTCCCTAGCACTACGCCTTGGGAATCTCCATTCTTAACCCCCTCGTTCACCTGGATGATCACGCTCAAAACCACTGACCCTAGCAGCCAGACCCAGGGAAAGATGCTCCCGCATACATGCTCTCCTAGGACTGCGAACTTTAAAGTGCCCTTGCAAGGCTAGCTCTGACTCTCACAGTATCCCAGGACAGCCATTTCTATCCCTTTTTCACAGAGAAAGAAGCTTGTAGTTCCTCACAGGCTATGACACCAATGGAGTCAAGGTCCTCCCAGCTATCTCACTAACAAGCACTCTTCTGGGACAAAGGCAACCACAGTGAGATCTAAAAAGCAACCTGAGAGGCTGTACTCCGGAAGCCCCACATTATGATAGTGGGGTGCGGTGGCTCCCCAGCCGCCAGGCTAAAACTGTGACCCCAGAACACTCGTCTAGATGTGAGCTCCAGCCATGGCAACCTTCTCAAGCACGTGCACTGGGGAAAATGGGAATATCAGTGATTCTCAAAGGGGTCGATTTTGTCCCCTCCTGGGGACATTTGGCAACGTCTGGAGACATTTTTGGTTGTCATAAACTGTGAGGTGGGGTTTTGGCATCTAGTGGGTAGAGGTCAGGGATGCTGCAACACATCTTATCATGTACAGGGCAGCCTTCTGCAACAAACAAGTATTCGGCCCAGAATGTCAATCGTGACACTACTGAGAAGTCCTGGAATAGATACAAGATGCCATTAAAGAGATGAGCCCATATCCAGGGATGTCCTTGGCCACCTGAGGGCAAAGTGTGAATTCCGGTTTGGCGTTGGGTGTGGAGTGTTCTTTGCCTCAATCTGCTGTTATTTATCTAGAAAGAAGATGTGGATGAACCCAGGGGCCAGCAGAGAAAGGCTTACAGGTTGAACACACAGCCAGCCCTCTGCGTGAGGTGGGCTTAAAGGACCCACTTTACTGTTATAGCCAATAAATAGTAAGACCGGCTTAAGCCCTTGAGCTTTCAGATACTGGTCATTGCTTTACCAGTGGCATATGGATGAACAAACCTTCAGCTTGGGGCTGCTTGCTCAGAGTTATTCCATACAGACTCCCCAGGTGGTCTCCCCTCTTCACGGAGAGTTCAAACACAGACCGTTTCGTTGACAAAATTGAGTTTCCCACGAGTTAACAAGGTGGAACCAGCTCCTGGTGCAGATTGTAGCACAAATGCCCTGGCGGAAGCCAGGCTGGAGGTCCCAAATATTTTCTTTACAGTTGATTCCATGCAGTTGGCTGGTTGATGGTGTGTGGAAGTGGAACGTCTCCTGATGGACCAGTCCCCTCCTGTTTGTGCAGCTAGCACCTCAAAGGGCATACGTAATTTCTTTCCCCTTATAAAGTGAATCTGGGCATTTTATAGCCGAAAAGGGAGCAATTCCATTTGAATTAATCAAGAGGCTGAAGGTAAAAGTGCATTAGGTAGCTTTTAAGGATGTTCTTCCTTGATTGACAAGGTCCCTCGGCCACCCCCCTGAAAAGCTTTAGCAACAGAACATTTCTTGACATCACTCAAGGGAGGTCTGCTATCTTAGCTGTACTCACACAGGGTCTGTAGTTTTTTCACCCATCAGTTTAAGAAATGACTGTGGTTTGCCTCTTGGTACACACTTGTTAGCCATAACCCTGTAACATTTCTCCTTTGTTAAATTAGAAGAAAGTAGTAATATTATTAAGGGGAAACATACCTTTCAGCCACTTTGGACATTTTTAAACGATGCCTGTCAATCTGTGCATTCAAAAATGTTATCTGGGGAAAGGCAGAACAGAAGTGTTAAGACCAAACTGGAATTTTTTCCCCCCTTTCACCCCAGGAACCCCAAACCTGTATTTCTACCAAGATCCAAACATCTCCTCTGGACAGACTTCTCCAGCCCTCCAACTCGACACTCCAGCAACCATTTTGCCCTTTTGGAAATTCCTACCACACTAAGAAACACACTCTACAATTTAGCCTACGTCACATATTCTCCTGTGTTGTGTTACAGCTTAAGTCTTTTTTTTTTTTTTAACAGATCTTTATTGGAGTATAATTGCTTCACAATACTGTGTTTCTGTTCTACAATAAAGTGAATCAGCCATATGCATACATATATCCCCGTATCTCTTCCCTCTTGCGTCTCCCTCCCACCCTCCCTATCCCTCCCCTCTAGATGGTCACAAAGCACTGAGCTGATCTCCCTGTGCTATGCGGCTGCTTCCCACTAGCTATCTGTTTTACATTTGGTAGTGTATATATGTCCATGCCACCCTCTCACTTCGTCCCAGCTTACCCTTCCCCCTCCCCATGTCCTCAAGTCCATTCTCTATGTCTACGTCTTTATTCCTGCCCTGCCACTAGATTCATCAGTACCATTTTTTTTTTTTTTTTTTAGATTCCATATATATGTGTTAGCATACGGCATTTGTTTTTCTCTTTCTGACTTACTTCACTCTGTATGACAGACTCTAGGTCCATCCACCTCATTACAAATAACTCAGTTTCGTTTCTCTTTATGGCTGAGTAATATTCCATTGTATATATTGCCACATCTTCTTTACCCAGAAGTGAATGAAAACTTAAATATAGTATATATTCTACAAAGCTTAGCAACAGCATGGAGGTAACACACACACCATAAGGATCTGGTTTGGCTCATCTCCAGTGATCTCCTACCCAACTTTCACACCTACATCATGCCCATGTGCTTGGTGTACTTAACTGGCACTGAGTAGCTATTTTCCATACATCTGTTTCCTTTTCCCCACCCAATAATAAAGTTGTCAAGGGAAGGCACCTCACAGTTTATGCCTTTGGGTGCCCCCTAGAAGCCAGTAAAGCATAATGTAAAGTCAAGTCACTTCATTACCAGTGAACCCCTGGAAAGCAGTAATGTAATTAGGCATTGTCTGTGACCTGGGTTGACCAGTTAACTCCTCATCATGAAGGAGGATAACATGGAACCAAATAATGCTGAAATGGCATTGTGGGTAGGGTTTGCTTTATCTGTCAACCTTCGTTTTGAATCAGAGCAATAAAGTTGGTGGTCCTGAGCTGGCTTACTCTGGAAGTGCAATACAATTTTAAGGACCCTGTGACACGAGTCCCTCCTGCCTCCAGCTCCCACAGCGTCTTGGGGGAAACCCGACTGCGGCAGTCAGCCCATGGTGTCGGGGTAACCCATTTATGTCCTTTTCTAGTAACTGCTGGAGTAACTCGGTGGAGAATTTGTCTTCTCGAGCCTCCGTGAATTATTCACACACAGCGCCCAAAGGTTCAAGTCACCCACAGCTGGGTTCCACCGTGCTTTCCAGGAACTCAAAGCACACTCAGCCTCCAGAGGTGGACATTCAAAAGGTTTTCAAGCCGGCCACATCTCCTCCTTAGAGTGCAGTGGCCCATTCATTCACCTGTTTCCGGATGTCCTCTTTTGTAGTTTTCCTGATTGGCTGACTGGGGACGTGCACTGGGCTTTGCGACTGGGATTCTTCCGTCACGCCGTACACTGACTAGAGAAGAAACAAGAATATTGAATCATGCACCCTCAGAGTTGAAGGGGGTCCGAAGGGTCAGCTAGTTCAAGCGCTCATCTCATGCTTCCAATCCCCTCCGTGACATCCTGACAATAAGGGAGTGGCCTCTGCTTGAAATTCTCCAATAATGGGAACTCTGCCTCTTGAGGCAGCTGGTCCATCTTTGAGCTACCACTATTAGAAAGTCCTTCCTTTCATTGAGCTTAAATGGTCTCCTTGTATATCAGTGTTTCTCCAAATACAGTCCATAGACCATCTGCAAAGAGTTATCTTGGGTACTCGGTAAACAGGTACATTGCCGAGTTCTACCCAAGACCTCCTGAATCAGAATCTTTGTGGGTGGGGTTCGGGAACCTGCACTTTTATCAAATGCCCCAGGTGATTCTGAGACACAGGAAAGTTCAGGAACAATTCCTGAAGATTATGCAGGAAGATAAAGATCCCCTCTAGATTTTCTGTTTGTCAGCAGATGACATGCCTGTCTGGTACAAACTTGAGATGGCAGGGTTTCCGGTTTTTTCCTTTTAAGCTGACCAGTTTTCTGGACACAGATTTTCCACTTGCCCACAGCTATAGCTACTTTTTAATCTGTTCCTTTTGTGAGAGACAGATTAAAGACAATCTTTGTTCTGGGAAAGAAATAAAACACTGAAGGGTATGCAATTTATAGCTGAAATCTATAAAATCAAGAAAGGCTCAGGGTGCATGTGGGCTCCATGAAATTCTGGAATATTAGAATTAGGGGGCCTTTAAAGACTAAATGGGGACATTTTAAGACTAACATTAAAGTATAATACAGTGGGCATCAATATCTCAATGAAGAACAAAATATATAAGTAAATTCAAGAAGTTGATATATATGTCACGTCACATATATATTGATAGAGGAGAGAGAGCCACTGCCCCTTCCAGTATAGTGAAACACAAATGATCACTGGATCATTCACAGTGGGGTGAGATGGTGATTTGACTTTGGGAGATCTAGCTATACTAAAAGACTTGCATTTGTGTCAAAGTACCAAGCTGGCCTTCGCCTGTGGTGTTGCCCTACTTATGTTTCCCTTCCTCTCTGCTGTCTCCCTAGAGCCAACTGCTACTTACCCTTTAGATCTCTGCACCCTCGAGCCTGCTATGGAAACCCTTGGGAAGCCCCTGGTCTGGCGCACCTTCCTGGTCTTCCTGAACTGTCCCGTACTTCCCACCGTTGCCTGCTGGCTTGCTTCATGCCTACCAGGCTGTGGGCTTTGTAAGACTTGCCACTATATTTCCGCAGCCAGAACGGTGCCAAGCACACGCCAGCCACTCCATAAATATTTGTAGAATCAATGACATGGTTTCAAAGGATGAAACGGGGAAGAACTACAAATAGTAAATTATTATTTGAACAGTACCGGAAATGGAAGGGCGATCCCAAGAATTTTTAATTCAGCTAAACTAGCGAACCTTTTTAACCTTTTGCGGGTTCTTCAAACGTCGACATTTTCTGATATCCATTTCTGTTGTGTTCACACAGCCTGGCTGAGAAAAAAAATCATCATATAAATTACTAAGTGAAAATCATACTTTCCAAGTTGGCTCAAGTGACACCATCAGAACCGATCTTTATCTTTTCCATTACAGATAATACATGCCTATCCCCATTTTGCCATTTACAGTTGTTTTTTTTTTTTTACAAAGGTGTTTCACCTTCAGTATGTGTTCCTCCACAGAGTTCTCATGTGAATTAAAACAGCTTACCTCATATTACCTAAGGATGATAAGTAGAGAGTACAGTGTACAGTTTATAAGAGTAAACTTATTATTTAAATTGGCGGATGGCTTCAGTCAGAGCCTTTGTTCTTTCATATACCTAACCATTTAAAACCACTCCACTATCAGGATAGGGAATTGTTTTTTTTTTTTTTTGGTTTTGCTTTTAATCAGACTTAAGGAAGGCTGACATAGTTTATTCGTTTTAGTTCCATTTCATGAGGAAAATGTAAGATTTATTTTAGTAATACAAAATTAGAAATGCGTGAAACCTCATTATTCGTGGATTTTGTATTTGTGATTTTGCCTACGTGCTAAAATTTATTTATAACCCCCAAGTCAGGGCTTGTGGTGCCTTCATGGTCATTTGTGGACATGCGCAGAGCAGGAAAAATGTTGAGTTGCCAGACCTGCGTGTTCCCGGTGAGGTGCCTTCTTATATCATCTCATGCTGCAAACAAGTGTCCTTTGCACAGTATATTTAGCACCAGTTTTACACATTTTTGTGTTTTTGTTGGTGATTTTGCCGAGCGTTCCTAAGTACAGGAAGGCTGGGATGTGCTTTATGGAGAAAATAGGTATGTTAGATAAGCTCCATCTAGGCGTGAGCTATAGTGCTCTTGGCTGCGAGTTCAATGTCAGTGATCAACCATATACATTAAATAAGGTGTCTTTAAACCGAAACACACTTTAAACAAGGTTACGTATTGATCGGTTGATGAAAATGTGACTGGAGGCTTGCAAGAACCTAACCCTGTATCTCTCCCAGGATAATGGTTCAGCATCCGCTAATTCAGTGTTCTCAGCGACTTCATAGAACATAACCACTGTAACAACAACGGTTGCATTTGAAAGAGAATATTCTAGAAGTTGGAATTGAATGACAGTAGAAATGGAAATTGCTTAATTTAGGACTGGAAACTTCAGGGCCCAAAGTTCCCCAGGTGGAATTCCCACAGCTCCCCATTTCCAATTCCATGTTTTCATGGATGGATAATTTTTAAAAGGTGGAACTGACATATATTCCAGAAAATCTACTAAGATGATATGAATGAATGGCAAAACCAATTTCACAAAGCTTAGCAATTTTCTTAAGAGTGAGACGCCTGGTGGCTAAAGACAGTCTTTTCTTTTAAGCGAAGGAAGAGAGAAAATGTAAAACTTAGAGAACTAAGCAGCGCTTTCTCACCACTGGCCTGTGGACATCCCAAAAGGCTCGTTCTTGACTATCCAAAATTTTCCTCTCTGTCTTGTCCTTTTTCCGATCAATCCTGAAAGAGTGAAAAAAGGGAAATCAGAGGCTTTTAATTCTGTTTTTCCTCCTGATCCATGTGTCAGCTCTGTTCTCCCTTTTTTAGGAGCTTAGTGTGCACAGGGCTCTTGGCACCTGTGTGATCCCTGCTTTCTGCAGAGCTGTACAATATAGGTGTATAGTTCCCTCAAGGAAACCGCAAGAAGCCCACACATGGTAAGAGAGCTTGTTTTCAGCTAGGTTGCAAATGACCAATTATGTGTAATGAACAGGGTGAGCCTAATGAGGGTTCAGGAATGCAGCTGTCCATTTGAATTATTAAGATTTGGATTATTAAGAGCTGCATAAGTTGTTGACATGCCCCGCATCAAAGCGGCTACTATTACATATTCAAATTATGGGAAGGAATATAACCATAGGCTTGTAGTGTTTCATCCTCAAATTTGAAAGTTTGCTTTAGATTCAGAATCAGTAGAAATGTCTTCAAAATGCTGCAGTTATGTGTTTTAAAAGTCACTTAAACCATCTGGCTTCCTAAAAGCAAAGTAATAACCCTAGTGTGTGACAAGATCTAGAAGGCAAATATCACTGGCCTCAGCTGGGGGAGGTACACATTGCAAGACAGACAGACAGACAGACAGATTCTTTATGTTGTGATCGCATATATAAGAGCCTTAAAAAAAAAAGCCTGTATTACTTCATATTATCTAAGTAAAAAGTAACTCAGATTAATTGCTTTGTAACTGCTGGTTCTTGGCTCTCTTGGGAGAACTTAGTTTATTGGACTGAAATAAAGTCATAATAACCCTGTGATTTCTGTGATAGTTATTGTGTACTTAAATGGCCCACAATTATAATGTAATCACAGAGTTCATCAAAAAAGTGAATCGAGAAATACTGTATATGTACAAAGTGGCACTTTTCCCTCCTTTTATAACATTCGATGCTGTGTGATCCCGAAAGTGTTAATCAGCCCTCCTCTTCACTTCCCGGAGGCTTCTGAGTGGCTCAATCCTGCCTCCTTCTCACCCACTCACCCACCCTCCCGCTCTCTCCTTCCTCAGGGGCCAAGGCTCTTCCTGATGCAGCTCAGCATCCAGTGTCTGGTGTCCACCTCCCTCGGGGGTTTCTGGGAGAACCCGGGTGGTGGGCAGGCCTGTGGGTTCATGGGTGGGGGGTAGAGACTGCAGAGGGAGGGGGAGAGCGATGACACCATGAGGACCACTGGACCCAATGACCTCAAGTCATTGCCATCTGTGACCGGACCTGTGATCAATGTCACCCACACTGACCAGAGAGCGCACAGGGGGTCCTCTGAAGACCCACGGGGGCGGCTCAGGTGCAAGTGGTGCCCAGAGAAAAGGTACTCACCTCCTCCCAGCTCAGCATCCCTTTCCCACCCCCTCCTCTGTCCCATTTCTTCCATTATCACTTGAAGCTAAATCAGAGCCCATTGCTAGAAAGGACAAGAGAGAACCGCACCTGAGCAAGTCCATTTCCCAGAATCAAAAGGATCTGGTTGATGACCATGTCTGTGGGGTGGGGGACATTTACTACCCACTTCTCCTGTTTCCTTAGACAGGAAGGAATTTCCACTACACTCTCTGGGAAGGAAGAATATGGGAAAAACACTCCAACTTTCTCCTCCTTTCATCTCTTGTAGACTTAACTTATTGGCAGATTTGAAAGAAGAAGTTTAGAAAGCTGGGGCTTCCCTGGTAGCGCAGTGGTTAAGAATCCACCTGCCAATGCAGGGAACAAGGGTTCAAGCCCTGGACCAGGAAGATCTCACATGCCGCAAAGCAAGGAAGCCCATGCGCCACAACTACTGAGCCTGCGCTCTACAGCCGGTGCTCCGCAACAAGAGAAGCCACCGCAATGAGAAGCCTGCACACCGCAATGAAGAGCAGCCCCCGCTCGCCGCAACTAGAGAAAGCCCGCGTGCAGCAGCGAAGACCCAACACAGCCAAAAATAAATAAATAAAATAAATAAATTAAAAAAAAAAAGAAATTCAGAAAGCTGAGGTCGGTCCTTCTGGGCCCTGGACTCTGCCCTGAGGTGCGGACGGCCCTGCAGATGCCCAGCTCTGCCCAGGATGTTTAATTCCAGGGTAAAGATCTGTGGTCACAGATTCAAAATCATGTCCTATAACTAGTTTATCAGTAACAATCTGACATCTCAGACTCCAAATGTCTGACTTCTGTGCCTTATTTTTGATTAGTTCTGAACCCCTCCCCTCGGGAGATACGGTGGAGGGGCCACTTGTTGGCCTGCCTAAAACTCCAGTATGTTTTCCTATGAAGACGAAATTTCCAGACCAACAAGTAAAGTGGGTCTGATGGTTTTTAGCCTATGAGCAGAGAAGAAGATTTGGAAATCTCCTTGGGAATTAGGTACATCTTCTTAGAACCAGAGTTCTACGTTTGGGAGGAACCCCATTGCCTGCTGAAACACACACTTTGGAAATTGTTTTAGAGTGCCATGGGTGACAGAGGTGCAACTTATCCATCCTGAACTTGATTTCTACTCAGTTGCTGTCACGAGAGAGACAGCGACTAACCACAGCTGGCTGGCCATGGAAGGAAACCCCACTCTCACACCACCTCTGAATTCCAGAGAGTTTTTTCTCTTTGCAAGGGTCTCTATTAAGTTCACCTACTTTACTTGTGCTTCTGCTTGCATAAAGATGAATTCCCACTTCCTTGCAAAGGCCCTCTGGAGTCTTGCTAAGTTTTCCTAATGAGAAATGAAAATCAACAAGAAGGCATTAATCATCGTAAGTTTGCACATCGACAGCTATGCTTATTACAAGGCAGCCATCTATTTTGGTTATTCCCAACAAAACAGTAGGGCCCCACTTTAAATCCACTGGACGTAAACCCAATCTTACTTTGCACCAGACCCTGCTGTACAGAGCAGAACTATTAATATTCATTTACACACCCATTAAGTCTGACGTCTCTGTGGTTCCCCTGATTCCTCTTTTCTTGTGTGTTTTACAAGAGCATGACTCACACACACTTATAAAGGCCACTGAAGATAGGAAGAATTGGTTGTAGTTGTTCATGCAGGATTTAGGGAAGGGATGAGGGGTGTTTTTGCAACTGATTGCAAAACCAAGAATGGATGTCTCAAGACTTGTCTTCCAGCAAGCAGAGGGCTAGGAAGGTGGCAGGAAAGGAGAACGCAGAGGACCTGGCATTAACAACTTTGAAAGTCCAGACTCAAAAGTGGGAAAGAAGGGAGTGTCTAGGTTTGTGATGGTCATGAAAGGAAAACCCCAAAACAAAAAGAAAGAAAAGGCATCCAGGGTCACCTTTAGAGGAAGAGGGAAGAAGTCTTTTCTTGAAGCCTGTAGAGTAGCCTAGCAGCACAACAGGACGGTGGGGAGGGGCGTTTGACAGGTCCCCTAATGACCCGCCTAATCCTGATGGAATGCAAGGCGAGAGCCCACATTATGCTGTGTATTTTCATAGAGCTCATGCCAACACTAACTGATTACCTTCATTAGTGGATTATTAACATAAAAGGAGCTTCGGTTGAAGACAAACACACATGAACTCAGTTATTACCAAGGCTTGCTGTAGGAGTACCTCAAAAAAACTGTCCCTTTGATTTTCCCACTGTTCACAGGAAGCAAAGCTGGTAAAGCCTGAATGTCAGTCAACTGGGGAGCAGTTACATAAATAATGACACAGTCATACCATGGAATACTAGGCAGCCATTAAAAATGAGAATGTAGATGATTATTACTGATATGGAAAGATTCTCAACATCCTTACAGTATATGACTGGAAAAAGAAGCAGCTTACACTATAATGTTTGTGGTGTGATTCAAGTTTTCTTGTTAGAAAAAAAAATGTATGTACAGAAAAAAGCTTAGGAGAGAAGGATTGCAGGCTATTTTCTCTCCTTTCTTTGCTGTTTGAATTGTTGTTTTTACAAAGGGACGATGTAATCAGAAAAAATTAATAAAATTACTGAATTTTTTTTTTTTTTAAATTACTGAATTTTGAAAACAAAATGTCTTTTTAGTTTCTAACCACTTTTAGACAGAACTTCAACCTGAAAGAACATCTTAACACCATATTCTTTACAAATACCAAAGCAGAATATTGTAGGGTAAGAGAAAAGAAAACAGAATAAAATATGTCAGGAGTTGTGCTGTCTTGTTTCCGTTTAGGAGCTTTTTTAAACAAGGGAACTACGGGGAAGGGAGACATGGGATGGAGGGGCCACATGCTTCTGCCGTCTGGGTTGTTTCTGTAGGTCATATTCAGGAAGTGATGTAGTCATGCCAAAGTTAAAGCCTTTGCACTGGGTGCACAAAGAGTCAGACAGCAGTCTTCCAGAAGAGGTGTGATTGCTGGTGCACGAGGGCAGATAGGGCAGGGACCGGGTGCCTAAGAAGCTCAGAGCCACAGAACCGCCATGCTAGGGATGCTGGGGAAAATCGTAACGTTCCAACAGATTTATGTTTCACAGCTCCCTTGGATAAGCAAACTTTAGCCAGGTCCCAACGCTCCCAGTAAACTCTTGCACTGCAACCTGCACTGCTCTCTCCCCCCATTCACAGGTCCTGTGATGCCAGTGGGATCAAAGAGGGTGGAGGGCCATGCACCGGTCCTGCTCTCTGATGGCATGCACATTCCCCTTGGGCTGCAGAGAGGGGAATGGTGGCTCAGTGCGTTGGTGGGCTTGGGTGTAGGTAACCAAGGGTGACAAGGTTTGGTAGACTGGGGCCTCACGCTTGGTTTGGAAGACTGAGACAGCAAAAGTGGGAGGGACATTGGGGAGGTGGGTGGATCTGAGGTGTGTTCACGCTGGATTATCCAGGGGAGGATTCTTCACTGACCCTAACGTTGCCCCTCCTCCTAGCTGCCAGCTCTTCAGTCATTCCATGGCTCAGCAACACCTCCTCTGGAGGGTATGAGAAAAGTTGGCCAGTATCCTAGGTTTCCTGTGACCCATACAAAGTGTGGTTTTGGAGAAAGAGTTTGCAACCCCAAATTTTAAATATTTAAAACATTATCTGTGAATCTTCAAGTTCTCTGTGCCATGGCTCTGTTAAATGGGAATGGATATGAGTGTGGCTGGGTCTCCAATTTCTGCAAGAAATCACACCTTGTAAAGAAGGTGGAGGTGGAGGAAAGCTGGGAGAGTATATTGCCATCTGACATACATCTTATCTTCTGGATTGGATTTGGTCCTTAGATTTTGCATTTACTGCCAAGCACAGGTGAATCGGGTATGAAGATGCAATTTAAAAAACTATCATATATTAAACTAAAAAATTATCATACAATAAATTTGTTTTTTTTCTTTTCGTGTATAGTACTATAAATTTTAACACATGTATATATTCATGTAACCACCACCACAATCGGAATACAGAATGGTTCCATCACCCCCCCAAAACTCCCTCGTGCTATCTCTTTATAGATGCATCCTGAAAGCCACTGATCTGTTTTTCCTCATGATAGTTTTGTATTTACAAAAGTGTCACATAAATGGAATCACACAGTTTGAAATCTTTTGAGATTGGCTTCTTTCACTCAACATAATGCCTTTGATACTCATCCAAGTGGTTAGATTAATAGTTTATTCCTTTTCACTGAAGAGCAGTATTCTATTACATGGCTGTAGCATAGTTCATTTAATCATTCACCTGTTAAAGTGCATTTGAGTTGTTTTCAGCTTTGGGTTATCACACAGAAAGCTGCTATGGACATTAGCGTACAGGTTTTTGTGTGAACGTAAGTTCTGATTTCTCTAGGGTATGTATGTAGGTATGCAAAAGTGGGATTACTTGGTTGTATAGTATGTGTATGTTGAACTTTATGAGAAACTGCCAAACCATTTTCCCGAGTGGCTGCACCATTTTGCATTCCCACCAGCAATATAGGAGAGCTCCAGTTGTTCACCACATCCTCACCAGCACTTGGCGTTATCAGTACTTTTAATTTTAGCCATTTTAATAGGTGTGTAACAGTATCTCACCATGGATTTAATCTGCATTTCTCTAATGGCTAATGATGCTGAACATCTTTGTCAACCTTACGTCCTCTTTGGTGAAGTGCCTGTTCTAGTCCTTTGCCAACTTTTAATTGAGTTGTTTTTTTTATTGCTGAGTTCTGAGATTCCTTTATTTAAAGAAGCAATTTATTGTGATGGTAAGAGGAGCTGAGAACAAAAGAGGGATAATAGAAGAGACTGTCTTTCCACTGTCTGAAGGGGTTGGGGAGGGAAAAAGGGAAAAATACAAGCTGAGAAAGAACTGCAGGTATTTTACACTCTCCTCCCACACCTTTCCTGGAAAAGAATCGTACTTACTGCCTCATAATCTGCCAGTTCCAGCCTTGCTTTATTCTGCATTGTCCTCTTACAGAGGTAGATGGCTGAAGGAAGAAGAGAAATTACGACATATACAAAACCAGCAGTGTGGTGGAATCGTAAATTCACCCACCCAGTTGTTCATCCACTCATCCCTCCATCCATCCATCCATCCATCCATCCAGCCAGCCAGCCAGCCATTCCCCTCTATGTGCCCAACCCTGTGCAGTCAAGAATACGTTTCTATGTGGAAGCCATGACACCTGACCTCTGGGAATCTGTCTGCAGGTCAGGATCAGACGAGGGCCCCCATCTTCCAATCCTGACAACCTCCTTCATCCTCCTCACTCTGTTTCACCCCAAACAGGGCAGAGGCTGTGTCCTGCTCAGCACGAACCCCTGCACCCAGCACCAGGGCCTGGCCTGCCAGGTGGAATGAGTGGACAGTGGAAAGGGAGGACAATTTAGGTGTCTCTTCCCAGGCTCAGGAAGGGCTCTTAGCCCTCAGCTGCCAGGATATTCTTCCTCAAACATGGCCTTCATCACTTCCTCTCCTACCTCTGCTTCTTCGGTATCTCCTTCCTTCTCTAGTGCCAAGTAGAACGACCCAGGGGAGATATAACAGATGAATGGTATGAATGAACAATAGAACGACCAAGAGGGAAGGTCCGAGAGGACCAGGGCTGACCTGCTGTTTGACAGCTTAATTATACCAGGAACTCTAGTCAACTCCTTGCTGGGTTAATGGACCTCCTCCATGTGGTCTGAAAAATTTCCTGATGCAGCCTACGATATGCTGGAGCCTTCTGGCAGCAGCCTACTCTGTATGCCCACACTTCTGCGCACACAGTCGAGTCTGTGGGTGAGAGTCAATTGTGTTTGTTCTCGAACCTGCTTATGTTAGGCATACTTGTTATTTTAATAATGTACATTCACTTAGTATTACACGCACTGGTGAAATTAATGTGAAAAGAGAGAGCGTTGTTGTTTCTATGACGATCCAGTTGAATGGTTTTTGAATAACCTGATAAAGGAGAGTCAGCTAAGACAATTGCTGATGAATTTGGTATAGGTGAGAGAACTGAAAAAAACGTGAAAAAATAGTAGAAATCTGAGCGGGGCCAACATACAGTGGCTTTAAATGTATTTTCAAAATTCTTGATGCACTTTAAAGATGTCAAAACTGGATGGTTTAAGTGTGGTTTATTTAAGAAAGAAACTCAAATTATGGGGAACGATAATCAAAGAGAATCTTTCATTCTACCTCAAAAGGCTGTTGAATGAATGTTTCTTTGTATATTTTACATTAATTTGAGGTCATTAAGGTACGTATGTATCACTTTTTCATACCAACTCACCAACTTTTCCAATGAACCAAACATCTACAGCTCTGCACTGTGTCAGATAAAGGGGTATCTTCTCTATTACAAGGTGCCTCCTTTGTCACCAACTAGGCAGCCTGTGGAATTGGGGCAACCTGCAGCAGGAAGCCTGGCATGTCACCAGCCCCAGCAGACCTGGTCTCAATGACCCAGGAGAGGTGTAGGTCAGCGCGGGTGGCAGCTGCTTTGACAATGTTACCTCAGACAGTATTTTGTATTGGCCAAATGTGAAACTCAGGAAAGTGTAACCCAGATTTGGTTTTTATTTAAGCAGAATCATCCCAAGAAATTTCCAACCCATCTGGGTCAAAATGGGCCAGCTAAGTTGAGAAGTAAAGTACCATGTGCGGAAGGCAAAGCCAGTACCTCTACTGATGACCACGAGCTACATGATCGAATGCTGGCGGCCCCCTTCCTGTGCAGCTAATGTCACACGTTGGGCAGTTGGTTCACCATAACTGGGAAGGCAGCAAGTAGCTATTGAGGGGACCTTCCTCTTGGCACAGACCTTCCCTGGGGCTTGTCTGTCTGCACTTCCTTGGTGCCTCAACAGTGCTCCCTCTGACACCTAACTAATCAAGTGACCACTGGCAACAAAGCCAAGTCCTCGAACAGGGCATCCAGGGGACTTGCTTTAAGCTCAGATGTTGGTTTTTCTTGGATGTGTAATTTCTCATTGAAAAATCTTTGTCTTCTTGCCCTCACGCTGGCATCTCATTGCCATCTCAAACTCACCAGCATCCTACCATGACAAAAATGGAACACAATTAAAAATTCTATAAAGTCAACAGATTCATGTGCTACATGTGCAATTAAACATTTAAAAAGTATTGAACCTATCCTATTTCAATGTCCTTAAAAAACTCACTCCCTTTCCAAGCTTTCTGTCTTTACTAGTGACATCATAATTAACCTCAATCTCCTAAACTAGGGAACATATAAATCACTTATTTCTCTGTTGCCCTCATACCCTCTAACTACTTCTTAGAACAATGGAATTTTAGCATTGGAAGTAACCTTGGCGACCATCAAGTACAGACACCTCATTAACAGATGGAAAAATTAAAGGCTCAGAGAAGTGAAGTGATTTAGCCATGGACTAGTTAGTGGTAGAGGTGGAACTAGAATTGAGGTCTAGTTCAGAGGAACGTCTCCACTATGACATTCACTGCCCCATTTACTCATTCATTGATTCATTCATTCACCCATTTAAAAATCTGAGTGCCTCTTATGTGCCAAGCGGTATTTTAGGTCTGGGGAAATCACCACAATAGCAGAGCAGCTACTACATGTATGGAGCTTATTGAACGTCAGGCAGTGTTCTAGGGACTTTCCAAATGTCCACTTATTTATCCTCATAATAACCTATGAGGTGAGTTCTGTTATTAGCCTCATTTCATAGATGAGGGAATTTTGCAGGTTATTCCCCATTGTTGGGGACCCACAATGGCTCTCTAAAGCTGCTGAATCTACTCTAAGCGTCTCTCCTTGACTACGAAGACCTTTTTATAAACTTGCCCATTCCAAATTATTCAACCTTCGTAATCATTCTTCATCAACATAAAATCTTTGAGTACTCAGATCAGACTCCTCTCCATCCTCTTCTTGCCCCCATCATGCTGCCTCTCCCAGCCCGGGATGCTTGGAGGGTAAGCCTATAACTCACTCAAATCTGTGACAGAGCAATTGACACAGAGTGGGTGACCAGTACATGTCTGCTGAATGAATGAAAGTTTCCTGGTTCTTCATCAATCCAAGCCATACCTATTCTGAATTCTTAGCTTTGGTGTCACATCCTTTCTGGCAAGAGGGCTACCACAGAACAAGTAAGATCGAACATCACCCTGGAGGTAATAATACCAACCACCACCATGGTTTTTATTGACTCCTTACTACATGCCACACACCGAAACTTATACCCATTTCTAGTTAACAAAACAACACTGAGAGACAAGTACCATTATTATTCTGGTTTTAATATGAGATTTCCAAGGCACAGAGAGGTTAAGTAACTTGCCATGATCACACAGCTAGTGGAGCCAGTCAACAATGGGCCCATTGTGTTGACATCTCTCTTGGTAAATACTGATTTTCTGGCTAAACTGGAAATGGCGATGAGTAATTTGCATCCTGCACTCTAAGTTCTCCATCCGATTTGCCAAAATGGAGGTACAGGAATTCAAAATAATTTTGCTTTAGGGAGAGCCTGACATTAATTGTTATTTTCATCCCTGTTCCTGCTGCACAACTAAAATTACAAAAATCTGTGCAGAAAGGGAAATAGTGCCCTGCTGTATGCAGGGTAAGACGGCTGATGGTTGTGGGTTTATATTCAAGTAAATATTTGAATTTTACTTGGCCTCAGTTTTCTGCTCCCACTATCCTCCCACGCTCTCCATTGCCTGGAAAAATACTGGTTTTCACATTCACAAGGGCACACGGCTGCTGCATGGAACTGAGCTACAATTATTCAAATTCCAAGTTGGGCTTTTGTCAGCAGTATTTCAGCCCCAGAAGCACTTATTTTATGAGCAGCCAAGTGCTGCTCCCATTCTGAGCCAGAAACCTGGCTGGACCCACTTATCACATCATTTAAGGCACAGCACAGTTCCAGAGGGACCCGCAGTGGTGCCTGCACACAGCTGATGAGACAGTCACAGGGACCTGTCCTCTGCATCAGGGCTGTGATCCAGACTTGAAAACAGAACAACTGTAGCCTTGTAGGGCAATGACTTGCCAGAATTCTGTCCTCAGGACTGTTCCCAATTGCTGGTTTCCCATCCCTCAGAAGTATAATCCAGAGGGTATAGCTTATCACAAGGTCTCAGGGACAGGCTTCCCAGAATACCACCCAGCTGCAGCTGGCTCTGCCTTCCTGCGAAAAGCATCCTGCAAAGAACCCACGGAGAAGGTGCAGGTCTCATCACGCGCACCAGTCCCAAGGAGAGCTGCTGTGAGATGCCCCAGCAGCTGAGTCGGTGATGAGGGCACTGTGCAGAGGGACAGAATGAAACGAGCACCTGAGTTCAAATTCTGCTGCCTCTACTGAGTGTCTGTTAATCACCTTTAATAAAGAACCAGAACCCTCAGCAAATATTTACTGAGTGCCAACTATGCCTCAGGCATGCACTGTGTACTGGATGATAAGAGAATGAATGAGGTGGACCAGCCTGCCCTCATGGAGCTTACAATTGACCAGGCATCTGGACAAGTAGCATACAGTGTGAGAGGTATGAGGATGGGGCCTCTCTGGACCTCAGCTTTGTCTGAAGTATAGGGATAATGTAACTTTAGAAGACTGACACGTAGACGTGTTAAACAGTCTTCACGGAGAGGATATGGCAAGAGTCTAATAGATCCCTGCCTGGACAAAGGTAATTCCGTGCTTACCCAGCTCCCAGCTTCACCCACTCTTTTTATCTTAGGTAGGGTAACTTTTGTATACCCCTTCCACGGTCTGTTACACTTTCCCTCTAACGACCAACTATCAAAAACACCAATGAATTATTAAAAAGTCTTAACAAGTCTGTGAGAAAGGAAATGGACAGGGGGAGGTGGCACCTTGATCCAGCCCTCCCTGAAACCCTGTCCCAGGAAGGAGTGGTCAATAGCCACCAGCCCAGTTCTCCATGGCCCCACAGAATGAGCATTGGCCACACTTGATAGAACTTTTCTTCCCTTCCCCTATTCCCTTCCAATGGCTGCACCTTTCAGCGTGCACTGTCTTTCATCATTACATGGAACAGGAACCTTAGTACATGTCAACAATATGAGAAAGGATTAAGCAGGGCAAAGACCCTCCTCCTCATGCACCATGGTTGCCCAGACAGCAAGGATTTGCCTTCTGCATTCCCAGGAGTAACACTAAGTGTGGGCCGTGGCTTCAGTGCTTACCGTAGTCAGTGTTTTCAGGCTCCCAGCAGTTTGAAGGCCAGAAGTACGGGGCCTGCAAAAGAGCACAGGTGTCAGGACTCAGAACGTTAGCACTTGCCCTCCCCTGCCTGGGGCCCAGGGGCAGCCCTCCCCTGCACCCAGTGAGGACCCCTCCCTATGACAGGCTCTGTCCACGTGCTGACGCCACACCCTAACTCTCTCCTGTTCTTAATGCAGCGGAGGCCAGTCAACATTCTAATCTAGGTGTTGAGAAATGAAACCTGAGGTAAGCCAAATAAATGCAAAAATGAGAAACAGTTTACAGGGCAAAAACTTCTTATCCCAAGGTAATAGAAGTCTAATACAGATGTCAGACCAGCACTGTTTGCTGGGACACAAGCCCCAAGTTCCTTTGTCCCTTTGCTAAGGACTGAATGGTGTCCTCCTAAATTTCTATGATGAAGCCTTAACCCCCAGTGTGACTGTATGTGAAGTAAGGAAGTAATTAAGGTTAAATGAGATCACAAGGGTGGGGCCCTGATCAGATAGGATTAGTGTCCCTATAAGAGGAAACACCAGAGAGCTAACGACCTCTCTCTCTCTCTCCACCCTGTGAGGACACAGTGAGAATCAACCATCTGAAAGCCAGGATGAAAGCTCTCCTCACAAACTGAACCCTACTTGAAAATCTTAGACTTCCGGCTGCCAGAACCATGAGAAATACATTTCTGCTGTTTAAGCCACCCAGTCTGTGGTATTTTGTTATGTCAGCTGAGCAGACTTAGACATCCTTCGACCCTGTCTGAAGAACTCCACTCCTAAACCCTTTGGTTAGATCTTGACACAACCCCTTATCCTCTGCTCCAATTCATTGTGGGACAGGATCTGAGGAGTGGGAATGGTTGGGAAGTGTTAATAGGCAGTGAATAGAAACTTCACACCAGGAAGGCAGCATGATATAGTAGAAACATCAAGGACTTTGCTATCAGGCTGACCTAGGTTCAAATCAAGGCTGTCCCCTGGATTTACTCAATGCCCTGTTAATTCTCCAAGTACCTCAGTTTTACCAACTGTAAAATGGGAGACATTAATCCCCCCAAAGTTTGTTCTTCAGAATAAATGAGGAGATAATGTGTAAAGCACACAGTGAATAGTAGGTTCTCCATGAGGGATTTTTACTACTATGCTGGTAGGGCAACAAATGGCCCAGACAAAAGTTCGCTTGGTTGTCCCAGTGCTGGTGGGAGGTAAGGGTTGCTCCCTTAAATACTGTCAGTTTTTTAGGTAGTTCTAATCTGAGATCAGATGATGATGAGAAGAAAAGATTCTTCAGGAGGACAAGCTGCATTCCTACCTGGAAACGATAAAAGGTGCCATCATCCTTCATGGTGAGAACATGGTCCGAGATCGGAAAGACGTAGCCCTGGGCAGCTACGAGGCTTCCCAAGTGTATTGCTTCAACTGCAGGGACAGGGCAGAAGAGAGAGAAGTAATTAGGAAGCTGTCAGAATGCAGGGCTACTTAGCTGAAATGTAAGTGGGGCAGGGTGGGGGGAGCAGAAAGGCAACCGGAAGTCAACTATCATCACCCCCAGATCACTGCATGATTGGCTGATTGATTGGCTGATACCTTCTGATAGGGCTGCACTGGGCAGGGGGGGAGATGTCAGTGGTTGGAGAGGGCCACATGTGTCTGGATCCCCTGGATCCTAGCTCTGAGAGTCTGACATTGTTAACGTCCCTAAAGCTTCCAGAAGAAAGTCCAGCTTCCCAGTTAAGACCATGGGCTTTGGTGTGGATAAGCCTGTATTTAATTAAGTGAGATGCTTCACATAAAGTGTTTAGCAGTGTCTGGTGCAGGGTAAGTGCTCAGTAAGTGCTGGCAGCCCTGATTCATATTTTTAGTTTCATCCTTTTTTTTTTTTTTTTAAATCACCGCCAGCAATGAGCATGCAGCCCATAGAGTCTTCGGACTCACATTGCATTTCCGGACATGACAGTCCCACCAGTGATGAGGAGGGCGTTACCATTCTTTTATGGACATAGAGGGAAAGCTCAGTATCTTAGAGAACTGGAGGAAGGGCAGGCAGTGCAGTGGGCAGTAGCCTAGGGAGGCCAACCTAATAGAAATCCTTATATTTTTGCCACAATCTACCTGTTGTTTTGTTACTTTAGCACCAGCCATAAATAGATTCACATAAATGGTTACAAATTTATACTTACTTTGAGCAGAGCTAAGAAAAAAGAAATCTAAATGGTTCTATCATACATGATAATCTTTCACAAATATAAAAGTACTCTAACTGATAAAAACTAATTTTTGGTTGTAGAAATTATTTGACACACTCAGGGAGTCTCTAGGAATTACTAATTTCATAAGCTCTGAATTTTTTAAAGTGACTTGTATTGGTTTTATTTGCAAACTCTTCAAGAGTCTTAGCAAATAATTAAACCTCAGGTGTGGATCAGGCAATGTAATGTTAAGAGCTGGCTCTAGAAGGCTGTTCCATGACAATGCTACAACTTTCAAGAGGTTGTATATAATCCAGCCGTCTTGCATATTTAGAACCTGCTATTCTCCTTTGGAAGGAGCATACACTTGTAACTGGGAAAATCAGAATGAATGGAGATGTATTTTACTTGCTTAGTGGTGACCGGCTGGCTTTTGAAGTCTATATGCTTCAAGAACCATGGGTCCAGCAGAAAAGGGAAGTTTCATCACCTGCAACTTCTCCTTCTCCAGGGAAGGAAGAGTAAAATCCAGTAAGAAGGAGACTTTCATGTCACCAATCTAGGAGCTAGAAGTCTCACTTCATTCTTCAAAAGGCTTTTGCTTGGAGACGTGGCAGATGGGAAGGAAGAAGAGAGGGAGGGCAGATGTTGGATACCTGCCTTCCCAGCGCTTTTGTTTGCCTCATTTCTGCTGGTGAATTGTTCTTAACTTCTGCTGCTCACCTACTTCTCAGAAGCCCAGACAGGTCCCAACACCTTCATGTCCTCCCAAGGGCATCAAAGTATAATAGACCGTCATAGATAAGACTCTTATCATTTGGGATCTTTCACAGAAGCTTCTCGAACCGGGACCAGAGGATTCCTGAAGTCTGTCCTACCACTAGGGGGTTCAGGGTTCTCTGAATATACCATTACTGCTGCTACTACCACCACTGATGATAAGGATAAAATACTTGTCAGAAATAGGATGACTGTTTTAGAAGGGCAAAGAAAACAGTGCTCTTGGAAGAGGAGACCACCACGAAGAAGGGTCACTCTACATACATGTAAATGAACTGGTAGAGACTTATTCAGTCCAGTTTTCACAAGTGGACAATCAGAAGTCCAGGCTGTGTAAGGCAAACACGTAGGGTAGTTGATTTGGGTTTTTTCCTTAAAAGGATTAGCATTTATAATTTCCCCCTGAGGATTAAGAACTTGACTAGAATTAAGAATTTTCACTACTCATGAGAGTGGCCATTAATCATGATGGGGAAAAAGGCTAGTGTTCCGTTCATGACCTGCTTTTCTGGCACTCAGATTTCTGGCGCCTATGTTTAATTGAACTCTATGTAAGTTGTATTGTTTCATAGTCAATAGTCTATTAGGAGCATCAGATTAAAATATAGGAATGCCCGAGCTGACATACTGACCCCGGCAAGGAATCACAGCTGAAGGTCAGACACCTAGAATGGGCACTTGAAAAAAACCTTTAAAAAGCATAGCAATTGAAGGGCATTCAGTTTGAGGCAAACAGGTCTAATCCGCAAGAACATCAGAATACATTAGTGGATGTTTGTAAATATGACCTTCAGGCAGCAAGAAAACTTAGTTAAGATGCGAAGTATATAATAAATTCAGAAAAGTTTTCTTATCTAGAATTTTCATTTTATTCTGGAACCCTGCATTTTCTAATTTTGCTATGCAAATAAATTTTACTGCTTATTTGCTGGTGGGAGGACAGATTTGGAAACTGTTTTACTGGCCAGGGTTTGCTGTTGTTTTCCTGGTGAGGTAATTGCATTGCACAATTAAAGTTGAAAAAAAAATCATTCCTTCACTTCTTGCAGAAGCAGAGAACAGAAGGAGTCTTAGCAAATAATTACACCTCTTAATTGTGGATCAGGCAATCTAATTTTAAGAGCTGGCTCTAGAAGGCTGTTCCGTGACAGTGCTACAACTTATCTTTAATTGCTGGGCTAACCAGAGTCCATCTCATTTCCCATGTTATTGTATTGGGCTCTTTGGCATTCTAAATAGTTGCTCATTTCCTCCAAGGGTGATTTAAATTTAAAGATAGGAATTCAGCAGAGAAAATAAATTAATGCTATTTGTAAATAGAGTGATTCTACATCTTGGAATTCACGCGTATAAGCCCAGTTCTCAGGAGGATAGGAGAATCTGGTTTGATGGGTTGTTCACTAATATCATGGGGGTAAAGTCAGGGTCAAGGGTCAGGTACCTGGGTCCTCAATGGAGAGGTTCTTCATAAGCCACTGCACAATGTCAGTACCTGCAAGGATAAAGCAATGTCAACTGAAGACCTCATGGATGTTTAGCTCTGTGCCAGAAGAAACACGGTTACCCAAGAGACTCCTAATTCCAATTAGCACACACCTGGAGAGCTAGGTAATATGGACACTTTGCCATCCTAACCAACCCTTTCCATCCATTAGTATGCTTCTGTAGTCACAGTTCCATTCTTTTCCCCCCAAAATCCACTTCTGATGACTCAGGATGGTCTTGTATCCACATTTCTCTAGGGCGCTTCTGGAAGGGGCTTCCTGAGAATACATATTTTGATGACAGGCTAGAGGAAGTCTTATCACGCCTGGCCCCAGACCAGTTCCTGAGGGAGGAGACTCCTTTTAGCTCACTATCCTCAACTGACAAGGCCTGCCCAACACAGATGACCTCACAGGTTCCTGAAAAAAATCTCTAATTTCTTCTGGCCTGGGCTCATCCGGAATGAATCAGCCCCTGTGTCTGTGGGAGAAACTTCTCTGTGTTCACCAAAACCTCTGTCCTCTATCCCCTGGGCCACAGCTAGATTACATTTCTAGACTCTCCTGCGGTTGGGTGTGCACTGAGTTCTGACAATGGAATGTGGGTGGAAATGCCATAAGCGATTTCCAGACTCAGACCATAAAACTCCTGTGTGACCCTCCACACCATTCATCCCCATCTGCTGGCTGAATGGAGAGAACTCCAGGGGCCTAGGGGAAGGCAGAGCCATGTGTGGAAGGAGCCTGGGATCCTGAACAGACATGAAAATTGAGGCCCATTTGGGGTGACCTGATTGAAAAACAAACTTGGTCGTGTTGAGCCCCGGATATTTGAGGGTTATCTGTTTTGGCATCTAGTAATGCCTTAATTAACATAAAATCTTAAGAATCAGAAGGGACTTTAAAGCTTATCTACTCCAACCCTAGCCAATACACAAGCCCCATCCACAACACCTTGGACAAGAGGTGCTGTAATTTCCATTTAGAAAAACCCTAGTGCCTGGAAACTCACAAATTTCCTGATGGCCAACCTGTCCCAGTTAAATCATCTTCGATTTCTCTCAACAGAAATTTGCCCTTCTCTGAATTCCTCTCTTTGGTCTTAGTTTTGCCCTCTGATGACAGAAAAACGAACTCAGACCTCTCACTCTGTGAGACAATCCTTCAACTATTTGGACAGTCCGTCCAATGTATTATCAATGTTCTCCTTGAGTTTCCTCCCCTCCAGGTGAAACACGCCTGGATTCCTCAGCTGTTTCTCCTCGTGACATGATCTGGGGTCCCTCCTCATTTTGGTCCCAATTCTCAGAATATATTTGCCTTTGTTTGCCTCCCTTTAAATGCGGCACCTGGAACCAGTGCTCTTAGGCCAGTGCAGTTCATGTGTGGGTAGAGGAGTCCAATTTTCTGGGAGGTTCTGAACTTCTGTGCAATCTACCTTTGTCACCCCAAAATCTCACTTTAAACCAGTTCAGATCTTCGAAGGTGGCTTTGTCACCTCAGGATGAAATGTTTGATGGAAAACAGCCTGAAAAGGGCAGCATTTCTAGATATCCGAGTCTTGTCATGGGTCTGAGGCATGGTGTGAGGGAGAGGGCCTGCCAGAAGCTCTTGTGGGATGGACTCCCAGCTAAAACACTGGAAACCCCAGCAGAGGGGTTGAACGAATATTGCCCTTTTTCCAGAATTAAAATTGCTCAGAAATTTGACTGGGGTTCAGAAGTGAGACCAGTACAGGCCTGAGTGCCTAGAAATTTTGTTTCTCTCTGGCTCTCTGGAAGGTGAAGGAACCCTGCACAGTAGACTGTCCTGCCCTTTCTGTGCTGTCCCCCCATCCCAGGACTAGCCTCCACTGACATGGCCCTGCAAGTTCCCTGTATTTCCACCTCAAAAGCAAGACTTCTAAGCATTTCCCCACTCTTGCTCCCAGATGGCATCTATGAACTAAACTTTGGATCAAAAACACTCCTTTTCATTCACATTCTTAGAGAGAAAGGGAGAGTATGTCTCGTGTGTGTGTGTGTGTGTGTGTGTGTGTGTGTCCACTTCCTCCAAATTATACAAGTTCAACATTTGTCCTAGGAAATGAAGAACAAAGGAGAAATCAAATACAAACTGTAATCCCAAGTTGGGGGCTGGGGGGAGAGACTCTAACCTGTTTTTCCCTCAAAAGAAAAACAGTCCTTTTTTTTGTGGGTTGCCTAGAAACGGAGAGGTTTCCAGCATCAGCAACAGCTCTCCCCCGGGCAAGAGGATTATCTTTCTGCTGAGCTTGCTGAACCATTATTTATCACCTGCCAAGATTGATTACTCACCCTGGGACAATGACAGCCCTTCCTTTCCCCTGTTAATTACTGTCATCATTAATATCCATGTCACTAATTAGTATTCGTTCACATTGAAACTCCTTCCTTGCTATCATATCCGCTCCCCCCTCCACCCCACCCCAGCCTTCGGTACCATTGTCTGGGTTTCTACCCCCTTTGGCTTTCTGCACTCATGTCCGGCCTCATTGTTCTTCCCAGTCCCCCAGGCTCCGGTTTGCATTCACAGAGCTGAAGGATCACATGTAAGCATTTTTTTGGTAAAGAAGTGAAAGTCACAAAAGCCCCTGGCCCTCCTTCCCTAGCACTGCGGGAACCACAGACCTGGGTTTCCTGTCGCTGGTGTAGGCACCATGACCGTCACTGTCTCATCTGGGGACTCGTGTGACCGTCCTCAGGCCCTAGTGGGGCTGGGCTGCTGCCCTTGGCTGCCCAGGCCACTGTCTTCAGTCTGTAGCAGCACACACGCCACTGCCATCCCTGACACGCGTGGGCACTGCCTGGGGGACCTGAGCACGCACAACGATGTCTGGGGCTGTGGACAGTCTCATTCTCTTGGGCGTGGGGTATTTTAGGCTTTGTGGGACTAATCCAGGAAGGGCCAGCCTCAGCCTTGTGAGCAGGCAGTAAACCGTTGCAGGTTCAGCCTCAGGAACAAGCAAGGAAGGGAAATCTGTCATAATATTATGTCCTTTATAAGACCTACAATTATTACACCGTATAACCAGGCAAGAAGAGTCCAAATAACCATCAGGAGAAAACATTTTTATTCTTCTCTTTTCTCTTTCCTTTCTTCCTTCTTTCCTCCTTCTCCCAATCATTCTTTCCTTCTTATTCTAATAAGAATTTGCAGCAGACTTTTTTTTCTGTTCTATCTAAAATTGATTGTTGCCTTTTGTTACTACTATTGGATTCTGGTTCTTATCTTTCCCAAGCTGCCCTGCCTGCCAAGGACTTAAAGCCAATATAAAAACATTAAGAACAAGTGCACAATAGCTGCTCTTTATTCCCAAAGATCCCAAAACATTTGGCTGAAAGTTTTCTTTTTGAGGCTAATTTATCAACATTTATACTAGGGCTATCCATGAAATACACCAGAGGGCACCTGAAACACTTCTTCACAACCTGCGTGGATTGTTGGTATATTTCAATATATATTTATTATATGCAGGTATGCTTTATGTTTCTATATGCGTTGTAAGCCCGTATTTCAATTACGTCTTACATATGTGTATAATTATGTTTATCGGCAGGGCATTTGGACACAACTTGGGGATTCAATACATAAATTATGGCTCATCCATACAACAAATATTTATTGAACACCTACCGTATTAAATGAAAAAGCATATTGAGAACAGTGTATATCGTAAAATGACATTTTTACAATAGAAAATATATATTTATATTTGTATTCTATTACTTACATATGTATAGATATATACAGATGTGCAGGAGAAAAGTTCTGGAAGTATATTTATTTATTTATTTAATTTATTTATTCATGGCTGCATTGGGTCTTTGTTGCTGTGTGTGGGCTTTCTCTAGTTGCGGTGAGCGGGGGCTACTCTTTGTTGCGGTGTGCGGGCTTCTCATTGCGGTGGCTTCTCTTGTTGCGGAGCACGGGCTCTAGGTGCACGGGCTTCAGTAGTTGTGGCTCATGGGTCCTAGAGTGTAGGCTCAGTAATTGTGGTGCACGGGCTTATGCATGTGGGATCTTCCCGGACCAGGGCTCGAACCCGTGTCCCCTGCATTGGCAGGCGGATTCTTAACCACTGCGCCACCAGGGAAGCCCTGGAAGTATATTTAAACTGTTAAATTTAGGTTATCTTGGGGAGAGGTGAGGGTCAAATTATGGGAAATTTCTGTTCTTTACATTTCCTTATAATTTGGAGTTCATAGAACATTCATATATTACTTTTACACTGAGAAAAATCCTTTTTTGTTAAGGAGCAGAGAGGGAAGAATTGGCCTCTGAGCCTAAAGTGGTGAGAACGTGGAGAGTCAGGGCTACGGACCCAAGTAGAGAGGGTATGGAGCACAGCCTCCTGCTGCCCCCAGGCCCTGTGCTCTCGCTGCTCTCTGGGGAAAGGGCAGAGGAATGAAGGCAGGACTCGCAAAGCTGTCTTCCCTCCTGAGGAGCACAGAGCAGGTGACTTGGTCATGGGCCTCAAATTGGTCACTGTCTGGCCATCTGGCTGGCTCTGAGCCTTGGAGTGGCCTTCTGTAGACTCTAATAGGGCTGTTCACCACAGTCCTGGACAAAGGGTGACCCCCAGCACCCCTCCCTGGGGTTTGCTTACTTGTTTACTTGGGTAGAGTGAGACTCAGTGATCTCTTCCCAAGTTGTATTAACTCTAGATCAATATAAACTGGATTTGAGTAAGCTGGTAAGATCTTGCGAGATTTTAGAAAGTTCTCTTTCTGGCTTGGGGGAGACCCTTACTATAAAAGTGTTCTATTCTGGGCTTGGCTTCTGGCGTTTTAAGCTCCTCTAAAGAATGAGGGATACCTGGATCTTCTTTTGAAATAAGTCAAAACCCAAGCAGATCCTACTATGAAACACTTCCTTCATTTCCCCCAAAGTTTTGTATCAATCTGAGCCCAAATTAGATTATGCAAACTTGACAAAAGACAGCTTCCAGTCACCTGCAAATTTCAAGTTACCTGCAGCTTGGTAGCTTATATTTCATGGTTCTGGTAACTGAAGCAATTGATAACTTACTCATCAGTCCTCCCCACTGGAGAAAAAGACACTTCCACTTGAGTAACCTATTTTTCTGGAGCTCAACCAAGGATAAGACGGTTCCTGCCGTGAGTGAGCTCACGGTACTCCTTAGGCAAGGTTATGACTCCGTCCTCCATTGGATTTTCACGTATCTGCCAAGGTCTCTGCTGCACCTGTGAGTAGAGAGGGCAGCTTTGTGCCACCTCACCACGCATGCAGGTGCCATGTGCAGGCCAAAGCCCGCCAAGAAGGATGGCATTCCCCAGTGCCCACTGTGCACTAGGCCAGAGCTGGACACTTAACCCTGTTGTCACACATCATCTTGACAACAACTATGTAAAATATAATAACTCTTATACCTGTTTTAAAGAGGCCCAGAGAGGCCCCAGGTCACATGCTAGTACCTAATAGAGCCAAGGTTGGAATCCAGGCAATCTCATGTGAAATATTATTTCCACTACACCATTCTGCCCCCCTTATCTCTGAATAACTTTCCAGGTAGTACATAGAAGAATAATTGGAAAAGTTATCTTCTGTACTCTACTTCTTTCCTGAAGTACAGACACTAATTTAGTGATAATAATAATTATTACTGTTAGCTATTGAGCTAATAATTTATTGAGCACTTTCTATATTCCAGGCTTGGAATGATTCTACTATAATAATTATATGGTGTAAGTAGATTATTATCTCCATTTTGCAGATGAATTGAAGGACACCCTAAGTAGGGAAGTTTTTACAAATTTAGACCATTCTTTTATGACTTTGTTAAAAAACAATAAAAAATGCACTACAGAGAAAGCTTGTGAGCAAATGTTCAACTGGGTTTTTGGGGGGCGGACACAACGAATAGCTGGCAGTAGACAGAAGGAAATACAGGTGGAAGAACTAGCGTGATAAAAAGTCTAGTGGCATTTTTTGAGAGGTATTTTTTGGCAATGGGCTTGAGTTTTTCCACGGAAAATGGTGACAAATTTAACAGATATACACTTGCTTCCCAAGCATATGAAGCAATAAAGCACATTGTTTATAAAGGCAGGCAGATAGGAGTTCAACTCATGGTATGTCATTTCCAAATTGTGACATCCTGGGCAGGTCCCTTAATTACCACCCACCCCAATCTCCATTTTCATGGGTCAACTGGGGGAAATCCCACCTACTTCCAGGATAAAACAAGGTCATGTATACAAGACTCTCTACAAAAGCCTGGCCCATGGTTTTGCTGAAATGGCCTGTTTATTATTAGGTAACCTACCTGCTCTGTGCCCGCATTTCCTCATATGAAAATGAGGACAATAATAAAAGGACCTGCTGCTTAGGCTCTGGGGTTAAAGGAGATGCTGTATGTGCAATGCCAGCACAGCTCCTGGAACGTAATAAGCAAAACACACATGAGCTATGGAGAGAGTCTGTGTTTTACATTCATTTTCGAGCCAAGTGTCTCACCAAGTCATCGGCATGGCTCAGAGAAGCAGCAGCAACTTGAACTTCTTGTTATTTGCCTGCTTTTTCATTTTAGGCCTTAGAGAATCTCAAATGTCTTCTGATGCTTTTAGGAAGGGATCTGCTGATGGACAGCTTGTTGGACAGAAGGAGAAACAAAGGAGGGAGTTGCAGCAGGCAAACTTTTAGGAGGCTGACAGGGCCTCGTGGAGGGGGTGGGACTCCCGCCTGGCAGCTTTTGTGGCTTTGCTCCTCTGGAGGACATTTTCCAGGAAGTGAGCGCTTTCTCTTGGAGCACTTATCTTGGTTTGGAACTAGACATCTACAGCGTGATGATTTGGTCAGTGTCTGCTTCCCTCTCTGTATTAGTTTCCTGGGACTGCCTAACAAAGTACCACAAACTGAGCAGCTTAAACCACAGAAATTTATTGTCTCACAGTTCTGGAGACAGGAAGACCAAGATCCAGGTGTGGACAGAGTTGGTTCATCTGAAGGCTGTGAGGGAGAAGTTGTTCCAGCCTCTCCCCTCACTTCTGATGCTTTTCTGGCAGTCTTTGGTGTGCCTGGTCTTGTAGAAGCATTACCCCAATTTCTGCCTTCATCTTCACATGGCGTTATCCCTGTATGTATGCCTCTGTGTCTAATTTCTCCTTTTTATAAGGGCATAGTGGATTATAACCCACCCTAAACTAGTTTATCTTAACTAATTACACATGCGACAACCTTGTATCCAAATAAGGTCACATTCTGAGGTATCAGAGGTTAGGACCACAACATATAAATTTTGGAGATGACACAATTCAACCCATAACTATAGTTCCGAGAGAGCAGGACTCTGTTATACTGTTTTATCTCTGGCAACAAGCAAAGACCTGGCATGAAGCTGGGGTTTCATAAATGCTCATTGATCAATAGTTATATTCAAATGGGCATCATATAATACAGATCCATTCATATGCACATATTCATTACATTTAAAATTTTTTTCTCAACTTTTTATGGCCCATGGAAACTTCATCACAGACCAGCACCAACCTTGGTTGGGCATTTTGCAGCTACTGCTTTAGAGGAAAGGTTCAGGGTTTTCCACCCATTGACACTTTCTTTCAAAAACCACACCCCTCCTTGTAAAAAGAAGCCTCAACAAATGAATGCTTTAAAAAATATAAGGCAAATACATAAACAACAAGGATTCACTGCATAGCACAGGGAATTACATTCAATATCTTGTAATAAACTATAATGGAAAAGAATTTTAAAAGAATATATATATATATATCTGAATCACTTTGCTGTATACCTGAAATTAACACAGTATTGTAAATCAACTATACTTCAAAAAACAAAACAAAACAAAACCCATTTGGCAGCAATCTGAACTGCCTCCTCCTCGTTCAACCCTGGCTGGCACCTAAAGAGGACGACGAGTAGAAGGAAAGGTGAAGTCTTCAACTCTCTTCTCGAGGCAGAAAGACCTGGTGCCCCTTTCTCCTCTCGTCTGTCCCTGCTGTTGGTCTCACTGGCTCCCAGGCTGCAGAGTTCAAACTGCCCGCGATGAGACTGGCTTTGATCCAGCCTGTGGTTCTCCCTTCTAAACTGGAGGCTTTTGTGTCAGTCTGACTCGAACAGTTTGGAACACTTAAATCCAGACACACAAGACTATCATTTTGAACCCGGTGATACTCAAGCATCACTGCCTTATCCAGTCCTAAAGCAGGGCCGGCCGGGGCCACCTCCCTGGGGTCGTCTTCCAGGCCAGGCACATCGGCTTGCCGGCCTCCGCGGGCACGTGGCAACTGCGCCCCTCAGCGACTCACAGCGCACACGGCAGGAAAGACAGCCAGCCCGGCCGACGGGACCCCCCCACCGGTGGACTTTCTCCCGCCAGCCCCCCTCCCCTCCGCCGCTCAGACGGCACTTTCCCGCTTCCCCGCGCATTATAAAAAATAATAGGGGGCAGGAGACTGGGCGAGGTTATTACCAAACTCATAAATCAACTGGGAGGCTCTGAGTGTTGTGGCGAGGTGTCCGGGACGGGCTCCCCCGGTTTGTTATCTCACTCGGGCTCCCACGATTGATTCATAACCTCATAACCCTCCCGCGTCCGAATCCCAAGTCTTCTATCTAATTGTCAGCAGCCGAGTACATGATTTGCAAGAGGATGCAGGCAGCGGCAGACGTGAGGGTGGAGGAGAGATTAGTTTTGTCAATCAAAAGCGTCCAGGGCCAGGAGGAGCACACCCGGGATTTAGCTCAACGATCGGCTTATTAAAGGGGAGGCCGGATATGGCTACGCGGATGGAGATGGCGAGTCTCGGCCACTGTGGGTGTAGCCTCTGCTCCCGGAGGGTGGTTGCTCCCATGACCGCCTCCCGCTCAATCCAAAGGCAGAAACGAAAAACAAATAAGCAGATTTGCAGCTTCTGGGGAGAAGTGAGCTAGTGCCAGGTGTCCTGAGCCTTTCCAGGAGGGCTGGAAGGGACCCAGGGCTGGAAGGTGTCAGGGGCTTTATTGCCTTCCAGTGTTGTCCAATGGTCATCTCATCTGTGCACATTTGAACCTGAAATGTGGTTTGTGAACATTTGTATTTAAATTAATCTGAGGGGTTAAGGCTTTCTTGAGGGGGAGTAGGAGAGGTAGCCTTTGTGACGCCCAGGTCTGCAGGCTGCAGTCACTTTACCTGGAATCTGAGCCGTCTAACCGCACTGTCAGGGAATGATGCTGACACGCTTGCACAGCGTGCTTTAAGGCTTAAGTCTGCAGAGTGTGCTGGACACCTGCCACCACCTTGGGACGGGCAAGGTGTGCATAGCAGGCAGTGTGAGCAGGCCAGGTTTCAAGCGGAGTCTGGGACACACAGGTGCTTGGGCAAAGACTTGATTGGCGTTGCACTAATGCCAGCTCCAGTACCCTGGAGCTCTGGCTTCGTGGGACACACTCGGCTTTTGTAAACAGACCTGGGGTCAAATCCCGCCTGGCTCTGCAACTTGCTAGTTCATCACCTTGGACGAGTTACTCAACCACCCTGAGCCCCAGTTTACCCACTTGCAAAATGGGTCGATCACAGAATCTACCTCAGACTGTGTTATGAGTATTTAAATAAGGAAATGGAGGTGGGCACTTAGCGTAGTCCTGGGTACCGACTGGGCACACTGCTCAATGGTTATTTTGGTTCCTTTCTACTTATAGGTGATGCACACCTCTATCGACCCAGAGTGGAATCTGGACTGGGACTGATCTCCTGAGCAGAGAGCCTCAAGTAGGAATCAAGCCTTTCTCCCGGCTCTTCCCTGGGCCTGTGCTGCAGGCCTAGACTAGACAGTTCAGAGCTGGCTCTAGCTTCGATCTCTCAAGCTTCTCTGTTTCATTGAGATGAAGGAACCCATCCTTTTAAACATTGGTCTGGGACCTTCTCTATCAGTAGGTGATCTACTCCCAGTTCAATTTCCAGTTCCTGAGGCAAAACGTCAGAAGAACACCAAGGTACCCCAACATCTCTCCTTCTCCATCCCAGCTACAGCCAAGCCCTTAGCCTGGCATCTCCCACAGGAGTGGCCACGAGGCAAGCAGCCTGTGTCTGAATCCAGGTTTCCCCTCCCGCCAGCTCTGTGACCTTGGGGATGTGCCTTACTCTTGCTAAGCTTCAGTTTCTCTAAGATATGATAAGAACACAGTCTGAGAGGGTGGGCATGGGATAATTCCTGTAAAAAGTTCAGCCCTGTGTCCTTCAGTGCAGAGCAAATGAGCAGCATGTGCTGGCTTTATCATCATCATTATTATTATTGCCACGACTACTGATTGGACCACTTTCATTCATTTATCTGTAGTGATGATTAAGACGACTCTGGCCTTAAACAAAAAAAGGGCGCTAGCAGGCTGCCAGGGCTAGACTGGAGTGTTTGTGGGGTGCTTTGGGCCACAGAAAGAGTATGTCATTCCAGCCCACCCAGTGTCGGGAGAAGGTTCACAGAGAAGGAGGTGCTTAGGATCAGTGAGAAACAGAAGACTGAGGAGGAAAGCATTGGATGTAGGGCCAAGAACAAAGCCATCCAAAGCAACCACACCAATGGCATCATGTGACAGCTAACATTTATATGCAGACTGGAACAGCAAGTCGCTGTGAAAGGGAAAAGAGTCCTAGAAGGGCAGAAGTCACAGCATGCTCTGGTGTCACTTAGGTGCAAAGCACTGAGCCTGTCACCAGGGGCTGACAGTCAAGCGTGAATCAGAAAAAGAATCAGGCTTAAAAGCTACAGGGAGATGATGTCAGAGCTGCCGGGGAATGAGCTCATGCTTTCCTGGCATCAGGATGCTGGCCTTTCCCCCCATCCCTCCCCCAACCCGGGCCTCATGGCCACTGCCAGCAGTGCTGTGGTCCCTTCCTGCAGTTGGCCTTGGGAGGTGATGCACTGCTTGGTCAGCCTGCATCCCCTGCACCTCTGCTGCTGGCTACCGTCCCGGATCCCTGCTCAGCTGCCTTCAGCGAGGCGCCCCAAACCCAGAGGGGCTCATGTGCAGGACACCACCACTGTTTCCCCTCCCTGCCATCCCTCAGGGGAGGGCGCAGCCTTGGGCTTCTCTGGGACCTGCTGCCATCTTGCCTCCAAGGACACCTCCCCCTTGACCCCACTCCCAGCAATGGCCTTGAGTCCTTGGGACTTGGCTGTCTGAAGGGGTGGGCGTTGAGGAGCACAAAACAGAAGCAGTGGCAGGAGTGACAGGAGCCGGTCAGAGGCCTGTGTGTCCTGACCTTGCTGAGGGCTGGGGCGGGCCCCGGATAACAAGTCATCAGTAGGAAACGGGGGCACAGCCCACGGGGGAGCAGGTGGCAGCCAAGCCACACTGCCCGCCTTCCCTGCCCCACTCTTTCCTCCTGAAATCCCTAACTCCTTTTCTGTCTCTGGCATTTAGGTAAGAAGAAACAGTGCAATAGTGAAGACAAAATGGGGTGACGGGGAGAGGGGACTGGGGGCTGTGAAGACAGGGAGGTGAGCGAGGTGACATTTACACGGAGGCCTGAGCAGCAGGAAGGATGCAGCGGTGCATCTGGAGGAACAGCAGTGAGGTGGGAACCTGCAGAAGGAAGGCACGGGCGCCTGGAGGGGAGATGGGAGAGAGAGGGGTTGCACCCTCTGGAAGCCTCTGGAAGGCTGGGGTAGGGGAGGGTTTTGTGTGTTTTTAAATGATCTCTTTGGCTGCTGGGTGGAAAAGGGATTGCAGAGGGACAAGAGAAGCAGGGGACCAGCCAGCAGCTGTTTTCAGTGGGTAAGAAATCTAATGCTGGCTGGGCTCTGTGGTGGCAGCGAGATGGAGAGGAGCAAATGGGTCCCGGGTCTGTCTCAGAGGCAGGGCTCCTGGTCCCCTTGAATGCACGGGACACGGGGTGTGAGAACAAGAGGAGTCTGGCTTGACTTCCGGTTTCCAGCTTGACTAATTGGATGCAGGTGGAGCTTAGCCTACCTGAGATGGGGAAGCAGGTTGGGGAGGAAACCTGGCTTCATTATTGGCCATGTTCTGTCTGAGACAGACATATACTGTAGCCATCCAACTGGAGATGTCGAGTCCGCCAGTGGACATAGGAGGCTGGGTTTTCAGGGAGAGAGCAGGCTGGAGATAGTATTTGGGTGTCACTGGTGTGTAGGAACGTCCCTTAAGCAGCGAGGCTGGGTGAGGTCACCCAAGGAGAACACGTTGACTGAGAAAAGAGAGCATTGGAACCAAGCCCTGGGCCTGGCAATGGCGCAGCTGGCAGGGGACTCAAGCCTGCCCTCCCTCACTCTGGAATGCCTTCCGTTACCCTGAACGCCTGGGCTTCTCTCTTCTGTGACTTATCCTGCGATCCATTCCCCTTCCTTGGGATACAGCAAGAAAAATGAGCTCAAACTCTGGCCCTTCCGCCAGGCCCTCCCAGAACCTGACCTTCGAGCAACCTCCCTTTCTTGCTCACGTCAGGGAAAAATTGACACTTACCACCATGTACAGCACCTGACAGCTCTGCCCAGTGCCCAAGCCAAAGAGACAGCTAAGGGTTTCTGTGTTCTCTTCTGATTTATAACAAGTTTAAACTCGTTTTCTGGCTTTTCTGTCACTAAATTCCCTGAAAGCATCTTGTGGGACTGTGGAGCTGGCCCGTGGCCGAGCACTGCTGGGTGAACACAGCCTGGGAGTGACTTCAAGCTCCAGATCCCACCCGGGTTAGAGGCTTTGGGGTGGAATGTCGTCTTTCTAATGTGCAAGCCTCATTTCATTCGCATCAACTCCAGACCAAGAGAATCTGGCTGTTGTTCAGAGAACGTGTTGAGAATGTTTCAAATGGAGAAACCCTGTAACTAGGAAAAGGACAGACTAAATATAAAACCCATCATGAGTTTATGCTTTCTAGACCCATTTCTTCATCATCGCCCCTGCCCCAAGGGCTGGCTTCTTCCAAAATGGATTAGACTTGAGGCAGTGAATACTTAATGATATCGCTAGAATTAATAAAGAGAATACAAGATTCACACAATGAATGGGAGAGAGCCATATGAAGAATGCCAGAGAAGGATGGCTGCTCTAAGTGATCAGAGAAGTTAGTTTATGGTTCCTGGAAATAATAAAACAGTAAAGGATATTGCTCTCATTTCTTGGCCTGTCTCTCCATTAGTGCATACAGGGTCCTTAAAGAGAGAGACCCTGTCCCCTCAGCTGTGCCTCCCTGACTCACTGCAGATTTTCAATGAAGACCTGATGACTATATTTAAGAATGTGGGCCAAAATCAGTGATTTTCGTTTTGGTGTAATCACTGTGCTGCTTTTTCTTCCAGACGTTGGTTTTGCTGGAGCTGGTTACTCCTCAGGGCCGCTTCTGAATCTTGATAGTAAAACAGGCCAGATCTTTGGTGTGGAAAGTTAGCTTGCTACTTGCTCTTGTAGATTATTTACTTGTATGTTAAAGAAGAGGGGGTCAACACATGCCCCATTTTAAGTTATGTAGGGCTAGAACTTGGTGTGTCAGTAGCCCATTCCTGCCCACCCTGATCCTCCAGGTGGTATTACAGTCAAGTACGGTCAGACCTTTGAAAGAATGTTAAAAGCCCAGATTAATATTGAGGTTTGTATGGCTCAGCACGAAGGCAGAACTAAAGGCTGGTGTCTGATCAAGTAACACGATAAAAACACTGTCCGTTTTACTAAAATATTTTCTCAGCAAAGGTCATATCCATGCCATTGGGAGGGTAGTAGACTGAGAGACTCAGACTTGGAGTTTATTAAGGAGAGAGTTGGGTATAGTTTTGAGGGATTGGGATTAGGTTCAGCTGCACATTTCAGAAAAAAAAAATAACAGTGGCTTAAACAAGATAGAAGTACATTTGGTAAAAGAAGTCTGGAGGTGGCTCCACGGGGTCCTCAGGAATCCACACTTTAATGTTTCTCTTCCATCTTCCAAGTGCTTGACTTTCACCCCGAAGGTCACCTTATGGTTCAAAATGTCTGCTGAAGCACCAGCTATCATGTCCCAGCTTCAGGCAGGAGGAAGAAAGAGAAGCGGAAGAGCTAAAGAATGCCTTTCCCAGGTGAGAAGCATAGTAAGCATATTTTCCGGAAGTTCCATACTCTATTCACACACTGTGATACACACAATAATGGCTCCCCAAAGATGTCCATGTCCTAATCCCCCGAACTGTGAATATGTACCTTACATGGCAAAAAGGACTTTGCAGGTAAGATTAAATTAAGGTCCTCAAGATGGAGAGATTAGCCTGGATTATCCAGGTGCGACCAATGTAATCACAAGGATCTTTATGAGAGAGTGATAGGAGTGTCAGGGAGAGGAGATGTGAGGACAGAAGCAGAGGTGTGTGTGGGCTCCCACATGTGTGTGTATTCGAAGGAGCTCATGGGGAGGGGTGGAGGAAGAGAGAGGGGATGGGGTGGGGAGAGCGCTAGTTAGGCTGCTGGCTTTGAAAACAGAGGAAAGGACCACGAGTCAAGGAAAGTAGGCAACCTCTAGAAGCCGGAAAGGGCAAGGAAACGGATTCTTCCCTAGAGGCTCAGAAGGAACATAGTTCTGCCAGGACCTTTACTCCTCTAAGGCCCGTTTCAGACTTCTGACCTCCAGCTCTATAAGATAATACGTTTGTATTGTATTGTTTTAAGCCGCTAAATTTGTAATTTGTTGCAGCTGCAACAGGACACGTATACACATGTGACTCAGACACCAGAATTCAGTCACTTGACCACACCTGGCTACAAGGAACTCTGGGAAATAGTCTTATTGTGAGTTACAGGTTGCTCAGCCAAAAGGGGGGGCAGCGTTACTGAGGCGGAAAGGAAAAGTAGATGCTGCGGTCGGCAACAGCAGACTGCCAGGCGGGGCTGTTACACAAACGCAAGGGTCTCCACATTTAGCATAGCAGAAAAGTATTCTCCTCAAAACAGAACTGAATCCATAGTGAGGAAACATACCTAAGAAGGTAGCATAAACAGCTTTAAAAGTATTGTGGCAACTGATTTAAAAGAGGATTCAAGTAATTCTTAAGGTAGAACACTCTCTCTAACGCCTATTTTAGCTGAAAGTTCCTAATCAGATATGTCTGAGTCCTGCTGTGAAGTCTGTAGTCTAAAACAGGGTTTTGAATTTGAGAGAAGCAACTCAGTCAGTTATCAGTAAGACTCTTGGTCTCCAAAATTTCTCTTGATAAAGTCAGACTGTAAGCAATTATAGCTTGAAATCTACCTTCTCTCTTTGTCCTAGCTAAATGCAAGGGCTGACACAGAAATTATAGATAGATCAACAAAAAAGTACTTATAAAAAAATACGTCACAGATGTTCAGCAGAATTTTTTTAATGACCGAAGGAGTAAATGAGCAAGTGAATAAACCTAGGAATTTGATGGATTTCAATACAGTTTCATCCATTCATTCTATGTCCTAGGATTAAGTTAAGTGCTGGGTGCAAAGCCCAGTAAGATCTTCCCATGATCAAGGAGCTCACAGCATCGGGGGAAGATGGACCAGTAAACCAACAACCGTACTTCAGTGCATTGAGTGCTACGACAGATACATTTGCAGGAACTGGGAACACGGATGAGGGAACCAACATCAGACCTGGCTGCCAGGAGCATTTTGCTGGAGGAGATGTTGCTTGAGTTGAATCTTGGAGGACAAGTTGGAATTAGCTAGTAAGGAGGGGGGGGGAACTGCATTCCAGGATGAGAGAACAACATATTCAAAGCCACAGAATCATGGCGAACAATATCAGCAAACATTTATATAGTGTTTACTATATGCCAGGCATGGTTCCAAACACTTTACATATATTAACTCATTTATATGCACAGCAACCTGACGAAGCAGGTACTATCATTATCCCATTTTACAGATGAAGAAAGTGAGGCAGAGAGAGGGTAGGTACTTGCCTGAGGTCACGTTGTCTGTAAAGTTAGGATTTGAACCCAGGCACTTTGGCTCCAGAGACATTGCTTAGAATCAATCATTTTGCGTGGTTCCGGCTTTTCAAGCCAGAACTTAAAAGTTATAGGAGACCATTTAAGGATGAGCTTCCTCTAAATCCTACTTAAGATTCTCTCTTGCCTAAAAGATATTTATAGTTAGGCTTTTCTCGGTTTCCTGCACTACCCTTAGCAAACTATAAGAAATATAGTGGCTAGTCCCCAAGCTGCCTAGGAGAGGGAAGTAATTTCTAGTTTCAACCTATGATTTGTTCACAGGCAATTAGGACACAGGTCACACAGAAAACAGGCAGAATGTGGCAAATTACTGGCATTACAGTAAACCTCTTTATCATATCTGACTTAATCTCAACCTTATAAACACCTCTTGCCAGTCAAGCTATGTGTGGTGAATTGGCAGGTACAAAGTTAAAGAAAAGAACGAGACAATCACTTATTATTATTATTATTATTATTGGCTGCACCACATAGCTTACGGGATCTTAGTTCACCGACCGGGGATCGAACGTGGCCCCCGGCAGTGAAAGCACTGCCCTAACCACTGGACCACCAGGGAATTCTGAAGACAATCACTTATATTCTAAGACTTCCATTCCCCAGATGCAGATAAGCCGGAATGGAATGATGATCATTCTGACTGGGTTGGTGAATGACACTCCCTTTCTAGAGTAACCCACTGGCTGCCTTTAGTTGCAATTGTAGAATGTGGCTAAATATTTCTTCCTTTTCAAGTGGCTACTCCTAGAAGCATGGTTCTGAGGTCACAGAAATTTTGTTAAAATAAACAACAACCCAAAACCCAGCAAAGGGAGCACATAGCTTATTTCCCAGGATTACAGCTCTCACTCACCCACCCTCTCTGGAAGCAGAGATACTTTAACCGGAGTGAGATGGATACCTTTCTCCTGTTTTGCCCACCTGGAGAAGCTGGGATGGACAGGAGCAAAGACAATGTGGGATCCTCAGGGATGTATTATGAGTTACTGTACAAAGGAAAGAATAGTGTTTTCTGACGTGGACTAAAAATTATAAATAGATCTGGTTAAGGCAAATGATGCCAGGCCTTCCTTATGTTATCCTTACTCTTGGATGTCTTATTGCCTCCGCTATTTTTTCTCTTATGTACCATGGCCATGACCCCAAATCATAGCTGCCCATTTCTTGAGATACGTCGTCCCTCAGAAAGGTGAGAGGTCAGGGATGAGGCTGTCTCCCTCTCATTAAATGACAACTCTCATGCCCTTAGACCATGTAGAGTTCTACAGAGCCTGCCACAGATGAAGACTGGAAAACAAGACCTCAGACAAGGCAACTGGAAAAGGTCCATCAACATGGCCCAGAAGAGGCTCTAGGGAGGAAATTACTCTGTCCCTTATATCCCTGGCTCCTGAGTCAAAGTCTGCCAGGGGCACATCTGGTTGGCAGAGCCTGGAACACATCATATGTCCTGGCTGTACTGAGAACTGGGCAAGAGAATGTCTAATATTTCCCGCTTCTGTAGTTGGGAGTGGTCTTTGCCCCCAGTGACACTCATTATTTGGGAATTTCCTAATCAAAGCAAGACATTAAGATGTTGGATAGACAAAACAAACATCCTTTATTCTTCCTCCTCTTAAACTCAGAATGGGAAAATCCCAAGGCCAAGACCAGAGTGAGGTCTTAAGGGGAGGAAAGCAGAGATTTCCTGGACCACCACCAGCATAAAAGGAGAAAAGGTGGCCCAACTGGGATCACTACTGGAGAACAAGGCAGGCATTTGACTAGGGAGCCCCTCCCTGCCCACTGCCTCACCGTGCGAATCACTCAGGGACCTAGAAGTGGTGGCAGGAACCTTGGAAAGCAGTTGGATGGGATTCAAAGAGCTAACATCTGGTAGGGAGAAAGATAAATACAAAGATCTTTACAATACCATGAGAAATGTCATAGTAGGAGCACTAGACTGCAGAGAGATTAATCTGGATCAAAGAGAAGTAAACTTTCGGACCCCAAAATAATTTGCAATCTTTTGGGGGAAGAGATTCTTAATAAGTAGGGTCAAATATTTTAATCCAAGTAGCTTGACCCTCTTAAGAGCCAAATGAATTACAAAGGCTACGGGTGCCAATAGCTGAGCCAGTCCTCCACAACATGACCTCAGCTACCTCTGTAGCTTCGTCTACTTCAGCCCATGACTAGACATGCTGCTCAACACATCTGGGGTTTCCCACCTCCAGGCCTTTGTTCCCGTGGCTCTCTCCACTTGGAATGCCCAGTGTCCACCTCCGGGAGAGGACATCAAGGGAGATTTCTCCAATGACCATCACTTCCACAAAAGACCCTACCCCACAGAACCTTCTCCAGATTTGGGGTTGTCCCGCAAGGACATATGAATACTGTCACATGTTACTCTCTCTTGTAATGATTACATCTGAAAGGTTTGGTCATGGCTCAACACAGAACAGGACATTCACCTAGGATGCAAAGTCAGAAGAGAGCCCCAGGATTGCTAAGGCCAATTTCAAGAACAAACCAGGCCCCAGGGAGAGCTGAGAACGTTCAGTGGGGGGGCCCCCCTTGATCATCCACTGCGTACAACATGCTATGAGGGTCTGGGAGAGACCAAATACTGCCAGAGTTCTCATAGAAACACCATCATTCCAGGGTGAGGTGGAGCCTTCCAGAGATACGTCCCCCCAGCTGTCCGTCCATCCATCCATCCATCCATACAACAAACCCACAAATATGTACTAGATTACCTCTAACTTGCGCTGTCAGAAATGTTGACACCAGCTAATTCCCCCTCATCCTTAGTCAGTGGGTAAAACCCAAGTGCCACAGGAGCCCCATTATTTCTCAATTCATCTCCATGTTGCTTTGAGCTACCTCTTCCCTTAATTTGTCCCTGACCCATTCCCCATGCCCACATCTGGAACCTCTGTTCTCTGGCTCCATTGGTGAAAAAAGTTCCTGTGTAGCCTTCACTGATGTGCAGAAGGACCCGTCTACCTCCTGGTCTACACTGACCCTCCCCCTGCTGTTGTTTCCAGTGTCCTTTGTTCTTGTGCCACACACCCCCCCACCCCGCACCACCACCTAATTTGGGCCTAGGAGGGAAAGTAGGCATCATCTTGCCCTTCATGATATTTCTCCTTTTTCCATGTAAAAATTCCTGATTATTTGAGGTTTATATATTCTACCAGTTTCCTCTCTACTCCTCCAGCCTATCATCTCTTTATTTTTGTTAACTTCTCCTCATTCGTGGAAGGCTTTGGCACCTGGATCACAATCTTGTTTTCCACCCTAAATCCTGCCACTCTCCTTGGTGACGTCATTATCTATGTGTGGGACCCACTGACTATGTCAGCTTCTCAGTTCCCTGTCCTCTACTCCAGTGATCTTCAAATTCAAATCATCTTACTGTTCCCGTTTGTAAATTGCACAGAGATTCCATGTGGAGCCACAGCTGAGTATGGTGACCAGGATTCTGTTCCAGAGCCCTAGAATTTAGAAAGTACTTTATAATGATTTTTAAAGGTTGTGCAAATACTTAAACATCTTTTTTCTCTTAGAAAATAGCATCTTCCTCAAACACATTCCAACCTCCAGCCAAGTGGGAGAAGTCCTATTTTTAACAGGTAACATTCAGGACTCTTAGCAGGACCTACAGAAGGCCAAGCCTATAGCCCCAGCCTCTCCCTGCCCACCCCTGGGCCTTTGCCCATGCTGGTCCATTGCTTATGGCACTCGGCCTGTGTATCTCCAGCACTGCCTTCCGGGCCCAGCTCAGATGTTACTGCCCACCCCCGACTCCATGTGGTCCCACAGCCCATACACGTGCATCTCTATCAAACTGCTTGTCACACAGCATGGCCGTTGCCTGTCCAGCTATCTGTTCCTCTCACTATACATCAGCCATCTTCAGAAATGCACTGTTGTATCCACCTCGAAATCACCAGTGCCAAGCTCAGTGCCCACCACACAGTAGCCACGCGATAAACACTTGTGGAACAAATGGGCCTTTAAAACCCATACAGTCCAAATGCTGGACAACACAGATCTGACAGCCCTACTCAGCGGCTTCGCCTCGGTACTAACACAGTAGAATGGGCTCCCGACCTTCCCCATCTCTCACTCCATCTCTCACTCCTAGTCCTCGCGTGTCTCAGCTGAGGGCTGCTCCATCCTTAAGAGTTGCTCAGGCCCCAAATTTCAGAGTGATCCTTGAATTCTCTCTTCCTCTCACGTTCCACATCCGATCCGTCAGGAAATCCATTCAGGCGTACCTTCCAAACATAGAATATGGCCTGAAATCTAGCGTTTCTCACCACCTCCACCGTTCCCACCTAGGACGGAGCCTCTGTTTCCTGCCTGATTCCTAACTGGTCTCCCCGCTTCCATCATTCATCTCCCGTGGCGGCTCTCCACATGGCGAAAGAGTGAAGCTTTAAAAATGTCAGTCAGGAAACAGATCTGCTCAAAACCCTAAAATGGCCAAAGTCCTCACAATGGCCGACAAGACAACGTGATCTGACACCCCTACTCAGCGTCTTCCCCCAGGTCCCAACAGGGCGAACTTACATCTTTGCTCAGATGGCACCTTCTCCTTGAGGCTTCTCTGACCACGCTGGTAATACAGCAAACTGCCCTAACCCTGCTCTCCTGATTCCCTTTCCCTTTTTTACCTTTTAAACTTTCAGAAGCATTTATCCCCTTTTGCGTGCTAGATGCTACTTATTTATTATGCTTATTATCTAGTCTGCTCCCACCCTGAAATACAAACTTCACAGGGGCCAGGAGCTTCATGGATTTTGTTTGCTAATACTCCCAAGCACCTGGAAAAAAATATCTGGCACATCATAGGTGCTTAATAAATATGAATATATTTTTCACACAAAATTAATTTTAAAAGTGTGATTCAGTTCTTTGATGTATCAGTCTTTTTATTGCTGTCTAACAAAATGCCCCCAAAATGAATGCCTTAAAATAATCATTTATTTTGCTCAGGGATCTGCAATTTGGACAGAGCTTGGTGGGTTCAACTCACTTTGCACATTGCAGCATCAGCTGAGGTGGCTTGACTAGGGGCAGGTTTCAAGTTGAAAGTGAACTATGGCTGCAAGTTAGCTCTTGCTGATGGCTGGGAGTTCAGCCAAGGGTGTGAGTTGGGGGATTCAGTTCCTTTCCAGGTGGGCCTCTCCATGGGCTCCTTGGGCTTCCTTATAGCATGGTGGCTGCATTCCAAGAGCAAACATCCCATGACAACAGGGCAGAAGTGCATGCAATTTTTATGACTTAGCCTTGGCTAACATGAAGTACCATGTTATGAAACGTTACCTCAGCCATACTCTATTGGCTCCACGTTTTGGGATGGAGAGGTGACAAAGTTCTAGAAGAGCATGTGGGATAGGACACATTATTCCAGACATCTTTGGAAATACAATCTGGCAAACAAGGTTAGTCCCAAAGCCTTGTTAGTTTGTGACAACTATATTGAAAGGGCACTTAAGAAGGACTTAAGCCAATCACAAGCCTTCAGGAACACAATAAGACAGACTGAGAGATGTTAAGGAAATTAGAGCTTATTATGCCAAACTCAAGTGGACAGAGCAAGGAACTTGGACTAAAAGCATGTTTAAATCCCAACTTCCCCATTACTGTGTACAACCTTGGGAAAGTCATGGAACATCTCTGAGCCTCAGCTTCCCCATCTGTACAATGGGAATATTAAATTTATCTTGCCTGCTTGACACTAATAATTGAATAGGCTCATGCTTGGGTAAGTGTTCCCAAAACTACAAAACAGTTTGCTCTACACCTTCATGTAGACCAACAATGGTCTAATGGTCATTTGGATTTTTGTTCTGAAGCAACAGACCACAGAGGAGGGAGCACTTACTGAGCTGTGGGTGTGGCACCCTGGACTTCACTCATCAACTGTGTGATATTAAACAGCCATTTACCTTTTCTGAGTCTCAGTTTTGTCATGTGGAGGGATAAGGCCACCTGCCCTGCTTAACCCTGAGAATTATGGTAAGGACTTGATAGAGGTTAACTCAGAGGCTTATGGTAAGGTCTCAGTAACATGGGTTATATCACTTGGTAGTAATCATATTATTATCTAAGCAGCCATAATTTTTTATTTTAGAAAAAAATACATTTTTGTGAATACAAAAGTAAAAGATTTTAATTCAATAAAAACTTTAGAAAAAACAACTAAGCATAAAGAAGAAAATAAAAATCACACAGAATCTCCCTCTTAGATTCTCTCTATCATCTCTTTCTCCTCTTTTTAAAAATAAATTTTTATAGTTTTATATTATATCTAGTTCCCTTCAAAGAAGTAGTTTCCCACTTTTTGGGGGGGCAATGATAAGCAATAAAGCAATAAACAGTTGTGACTTTTCATACCTCCTCTGACTGCCTTAAGACAAATCTCTACAATTGAAATTTCTGCTGGGATGAAGTGAGATAGTGACATGGACATATATATACTACCAAATGTAAAATAGATAGCTAGTGGGAAGCAGCCACATAGCACAGGGAGATCAGCTCAGTGCTTTGTGACCACCTAAACGGGTGGGTAGGGAGGGTGGGAGAGAGATGCAAGAGGGAGGGGATATGGGGATATGTATACGTATAGCTGATTCACTTTGTTATAAAGCAGAAACTAACACACCATTGTAAAGCAATTATACTCCAATAAAGATGTTAAAAAAAAGAAAAAGAAATTTCTGGATCACTTTCAAGGCTTCAGAATCTATGGCATAACTGGCCTTCAGAATATGCTGAACCAAATTCTCCTCCCTCTGGAAGTGCACACTTATTCCTCTTTCCCTATACCCTAACCAGCATTCTTGTTTATCATTGCCAATCTGATTGGGAGAAATGATAGCCCATTTAAGAAAATCACTTTTTTTAAGTTTAAATGTTTCTAATACATTTATTCACCATACATATTTCTTCTGTTGGGGTACCCAACTTTTTATATTGATTAATAAGAACTCATTAAGTACTAAGGATATAACATTTTATCTGAAATTTGTGCTGCACAATTTTCCCTCCTCCAATTTGTCATTTACATTTAAGGTGCCCCTAGAGGTAGTGTTTTAAAATATTTTATGTTCAAATCTATCAACTCTTTTCTTTATGGTTTCTGCCTTTGCTGTCATGCTTGCAATATTGTCTAGATTTTAAAGAGATGAGCTTTTATAAGTTTCTGTTGAATTCGTTTACTCATTCCTTCAACATCTACTTACTGGATGCTTCCTACATGCCAGGCACTGTTTTAAGCACTGAAGCGTCATCTAAAGCATAGATCTGAACTCAAAATGAAAACATGTATCACGAAAGGGTTTATAAACTGAAATAAACAAAACCCCAAACACAGTCCACTCTATTCAAAGACCAATTGCATAGAAGGCTTTGGCCCTGAGCAGAGATTACAGGGATGCCACCGGAACTCCAATTCCTGGCTCTCAGAGCATTTTACGGTGAGTAGTATCTATATAAGCATGAGGGTGCTAAGGAGATAGCTATAAGAACATCCGTGAATGAGAAGGCTTGAAATGACACTAAAGAAAGGATTAATAGCATTTGTTCCACATCAAGGAATAATCATCAATGATATAATTTTTCATTTCATTAGTAGGTTAAAGGCAGATATTATGTATGCCCTAGGACCCTTTTTCGAATCTCTCTGAACCACAGAATATTAGCAGGGGAAGAACTACCCTTTCTTCAAGGGTTTTCACTGCAAGAGGCCTATAAATAGCATTTCAGGGTTACTGCCCTTGGCTGGACCTCATCAACTCAAGAAAAGTCACAGTGTCTTTATTTGCCACCCCTAAACTGAACAAGCCTTGGATTATTTATTTGTTACACTTCACTTCTTTCTATCCCATATTTTTCTTTTGAAGTGAAACATCATAAATCCATAGAAAACTCACCCCAAAATTAGTGCCCTGCAAGAAATGTGAAGGACTTGAGCCCACAGTACTTGGGACATTCTAGCAAAGACAGTCCAGGATAGGGAGACACAGGCTTGTCTAGGTACAGACAAAGCGCTGGCCCCTACCAGGAAAAGCCCCAAGCAGCCGGCCACCCAAGGAGACCTCACACCTTTGTTTACTGAAACCAACTCATGCCTGAAATGCCACCTGTGTGGCTTCACTGCCTGAGTAAATGTCGCCAGGAGACTGGAAACCACCTGCAGAGAGGGACAGGCTCTACTTTTGTTCACCATAACCCCAGTCCTTCGTGGAGTGAATGAATGGACGGGAATGAAGCTTTCAGCTAGTCTGAATTCCTGGGGGGAGGGAGGCAGGGACCTTCACTCCTGACTTGTATGTGATAACGGATCTTGCAATGACTAAATTGCTGTTATTTCTATCTCACATTATATCTTAGAATTAGGGGCCAGCCATTCACTTTCGAGAGGAGAGAGCCAGCCTGAGGGCGTTCAGCATATGCTTGAGAGACAGGCAAATATTACATGGAGGAAACATGGGTGGAAAAGAAAAGGCCCTATAAATGGGACAGATTTCTGCCTGTTTCACAATCTGGTCTATAGCCAGCCCTGACAATGGTTCCTGAAAGAATCCTTCCAAAGTTGTCTTTCTCACTCAAAACATTGCTGAAGGATTGCCTTCTGGAAGCCAGAAGGTTGAAATCAAAGTTTTGGCAGAGTTGGTTCTTTCTGGAGGCTGGGGGGAAAGTCCATTCCATGCCTCTCTCCTAGCTTCTGGTGGTTTCTGGCAATCCTCGGCATTCCTTGGCTTGTAGCTGCATCTCTCCAACACTTATCCTCACATGGCCTTTCTCTCAAGCCTCTTCATATTCTTAATAAGGGACTCCACTTGTATTTGACCTCCCAAACCTATTGAATGGCAAATTCCTCCATGTATGACCCCAGTTTACCTGTCCCTTTGATACTCCTCAGTGTGACCACCCCACACCCTTATATGGGTACCCACTCCTGAGTAAACAGGGCACTCCCATCCTCCTGGGCTGGCTTACTGACCTGGAACTGAGTTCTCCTGAGAAAAATGAGATTTCTTTCTCTTACCCAACTCTAACCCGAGGGCCATCTTTCCACAGCAAACAGTGACTCCTCATTTCTCTAGATTTGGTTTTTCCAAGAAGGTAGACACTAACAAGAAATTACTAAGTTATTTCACTCCTTTAGTATAATAGATAATAAAGATATGTATCTTTTATATTATATATTTATTTATATAGTATATCAGATACGAAGTTGCATATCACAGTAACAATGATATAAGAATTTCATTCTCACAGCCCATTTAACCCTTGAAACGATTCTGTGAGGTCAACAGGGAGCGTTATTCTCACTTTTCAGATGAGGAAACTGGAGCCCCGTGGCATGTGACGAGTAGTACCGTGTCCTCCAAGGGAGGAAACAGTGGGAGCTGCAGGCGTGGGCAGGCAATTGGGGTGCATTGTCCACAGAGAACTTAAGAACAATAAAGAATATCAGTGATGAATACCCTCTCCCCTCTGATGCTGGGAATAGAACCCAGCCTTGGGGTTTCAGGGCCAGTGCTTCTCCTTTTCCACCACAGCCCCTCAGAGGTCAGGGCAAGGTGATTTCAGATGCATCAAGAGGGGCGGCCTCCACACATTCAGCTCACAGTCAGGAGAAACTAGATCCTTTCTCAAGTGGGTGTGGAGAGTCAGCTTGGGGTGGGGAGGCAGACACCAAAGGCGTCAAACTATAGCAGGGAATTCTGAATTCTGGAGACAGCACTTGTCCATTCTGGGTTGCAAGATATTTCTGTGCAGCCTTTGATTTAGTTTAAAATACAAACGATTGCATGTTCCATAATTCTTATTACCAGGTAAACCTCACTCCATCCTCCCTGTACTCCCGGTCTCCCAGCCCATCCTGCCACGCCTCACCTCTGCACTGATCTTCCCTCCAACCTACCAGCGCACCCCTCTTTCCAATCGCATCCCTTCCACTCACCCCACACTTTCAAATCATGGAAATGATTCCAACCCATCCATGTGGCTCTCTGTTTTTGTTCCTGGTTTCACAGGGAAAAAAAGAAATCCTCTTCAAATTTTAAGACAGAATATCAGCTCAATAAAATCTAACTGAACTCATCTTTTTTTGGTACAAACACCCTGTTGATTTAAAGCAGAAGTTATTTGCTGGTGAATTGGGGTCCTTGCTTGAGGCCAGCATTTCTTCCCGCCTTGAGTTTTCAATTGCTCTGGGATGCAATGCACAGATTTGCCACAGCGGGGCGCTGTTGCCCTTGAAAGCCACAATGCTTCCCAGGCTGCATCTCCGATTAGAAAAAAACGCCAGGATCCGGGATTATGAAATTGTTTTATTTCTTTTAAATTAATAACCATTGGTGTCCTGAAAAACTGCTTAATTTCTTGCTTCCAGAGGTAAAGATCTGAAATCTGCTTGATGTCATTTATAGCACCTTCCAGAGGCAAATAATGAAGGCCAAGGGAAACCTATGGTTATAGCGAAAAGTCACTTGTAAAGGATTTTCACGAGTTTAAAAGTGTTCCTGGACCTTCTGGTTATATGGATTAAATTAACATGCTAATTGCGGCGGTCCAAAAGATAAAAGGGAAAAAATGAGGAGGCAGGAAAGAAAAGTTGTAGATTTACTAAAGGACAGTGGGAGGGGACAGCAGAGAGAGCTGAAGCTCGCAGGAACCGTATTGCACCAGGTGTCGTAAATTATGCAGCAATGATGACTGGTTATTAAAGAACTGTAATTAAGCCAGCGGTTTCAGTGGATCGGAGGCCCAGCTCCTTCAAAGTGTCTGCAGCAAACCCTGAGTCCTCAAATCCTCAGCTTCTCCCAATATATTTGGGTGCTGATCCTTGTCTGCAATACTGGGTAGTATTTGGCTAAGACGAACTCCAAACACGGGCCATGTATTTGGAGACCCTCACAGAGAACGTGTAATTAAAAAGTGAAGCTTTTCTGGCCTTGTGAGATCCTTGTTACCTGCATGTTTGTACTGGGTGGAGAGTACAAAGAAAATCTGGGGCAAGCCCTAGATTTGAGACTTTAGCCACTAACTAATTCCTGCATTGTTCCAGGCACTTGGCCAAGTCTTGGGCCCATCATCTGTAAATTGAGGGGTTTGGCTAAGCTGACTTCTGAGACCATTCTGATTCTGACCAATACCCCTCCTCCTTCCACCTGGCCCACTGCTGACAGCCTTCCTGGTCATCCGGTCCATCTCTCTGTCTCACAGCCACAGGCAGCCAAATTGGATCATTTACTGCACCCTGAACCAACCTCTTTGGCTCAACTTGCCCTGCCTGGAGGCTCCTTCCTTCCCTCCGCTCCAAGTTTTACTCCTATTTCAAGTCCTACCACAAAGGCCATCTCCTCCGAGAAGCCTTCCCTGATACCATGGGTGCAAAGAGTCTCCCCATCCTTAATGAATTTGCAGCACTTTATCTATATTTCTCTTTAAGCATCTACCACTTTCTCTCTTGTGTTATAATGATTTGTGGAGCCTGTTTATACCAACCGGGTCTTTAGGGCCATGCTTTGCATCTGATTCTTCCACCTCACAGAGTCCAGCCCAGTGGCCGGCACACAGCAGGAACCCAGGAGACAGGTGATTGAATTAACAGTCACATGTGCCCAAACACACTGTATTTTGTGTAAAGGATCTGGACTTGACTTAAACACTCTGATGTCCAGCTGACAGGACTTGGTCCCTGGTGTCCTCACACTGTCTCCCGCCTACAGCACAAGTGGGCTTACAGCATGGTTAGTGCCCAGACTCTGGAGCCAGACTGCCCAAGTTCATAGCCTGGCTCTGCTACTGACAAGCTGTGTAAACTTGGGCAAGTTACAGAACTTCTCTGTGCATCTCCATTGCCTCATCCATGTGTTGAAGATAATGACAGCAGAGACTTTCTATGGATGCTGTGTGGATAAAACCAGCTAGTACTTGTAATGTACTTGAAAAAGTACGCCATGGAAAGCAAGCTGTTAATAAATGCTAGCTTTGGATAGTATTTTTATTATCACTAATTACAATACAAACACCCTAGGACTTCTTGCCAGTTAGCAGTATCTTTCTTTCATGGTAAGAAAAAGAGCCCCTGTGTTTATCCCTATGCCTGCTCGTCTGTCCAGCTAGCTTCACTGGTGTCCGCTGCAGCGGGCTGGGAAACGCAATCTGAGCAGTCTGCTCCCTGGGTTGGCTCCAGCTTTGCGTCTTCAGAGAGAACCCCTGCTTCGCAAAAGCCTTGAGTGCATGGAAAACAGATTAACTCGCTATCATTCCAGCCTGCCACCGGCCATTTGCTAAATTGCACAATTTGATAATGGCAAGTGTCCCCCCGCCCCCTCCCAGGCCAGCCTAGGCGCCAGCCTGGGTCTTATCTACATGGAGCTGTGGCTGTCATTCATCTGACCACTTGTGACATGCATCTTCTCAGCAGATTTGTGCTTTTATCTGCTGGGATTCATGGACAGAAGAAGACAGTGAAAGGGATGAAGAGAGGTGAGAAAGAACGGCAACTTGGCAGAATAAATAAGCTTCAAGTCGTCTTCTGAGAAGGGAGGTCTGGGACATTCTCTCTCAGCTGTGGGTGTTCCTCCTATCCTTGGGCCCGCTCAGTCTGCAGCCTGGCTGCAGTATTATTACAGAAAAACAAACAAACCAACAAACAATTTTCCTATCTTTCTGACCCTGCTCTAGTTTCCTTCTACCCCCCTTCCCAATTCTATTTCCTGGCAAAGAAGTTTCAGTTTAGACACTGGCATTAAAAGAGGAGGTTATATGTGCCCCATGGACGACTCCCACACTGCCTGGATCTATAAAAGGGCTTCTGCAGGGCTGTCCGGGCTGGGGGTGGGGGACAGAGGGAAGGAGGGATAACAGTGAAGCCGGGGCAGCCTCCAAGCTCCTGTACCTCCTCCTGGCTACCCTATAACTACCACCACGTTAAACTGAAAGCACAGCCTTAGATCTGCTGATCAAAAACCTGAGTACAAAAGGATGTGAAAGTATGCGGTCCATTTGCTTCTCATTACAGATGTGGAGACTGAGGCCCAAAGAGGTGAAGGATAACAGTTAGCACCAACACAGCTCTGTCGATGTGCCAGGCACCATTTGTGCTTTACACAGATAACTCCCTTAAGCCTCATAACAGCTGTTAGGTATGATCGTATGTGTATTTCATGTATATTTCATTGGCGAGGAAACTGCAGTACAGATTTGCTAAGTCATTTGTCTAAGATCATCCAGCAAATGAGTGGCAGAACTGGAATTTGAACCCAGAACCAGCTCCATAGTCCATACTTCCCACGGAGTTATCCTGCGTCCCCAGGGGTGATTTCTTTGTAGCAGCAGTGTTAATAGAGTGCCAGAGGGTCCAGAACTCTCCAAATCCAGGTTCCCTACAGTCTGGAAAAAATAAATAAACCCAAAATCTTCAGCCTGGCTTTCTGCTCCTTCCCAGCCTAATGCCAAATCGCCTTTCCAGGCTCGGCTGCTGCCTTCACCCAAATGCACTGAACCCTGGTCAGCTGTTGGTTGAGTGAGGAACTGGATATGAATGAATAAATGGAGGAATTGAAGGGCTGAACCTTTCCAGGCTTACCGGCCTGCAGGTCTTTCCGTGGACCAGGAAAAATGTTTGACAATGTCATAATCAATATCCCAATAAATCTTTCCAGAGTCTGGTGCTTATCACACAGTTCAGCTGGCAGGGAGCATTCTTGAAACCAGAACACTGGCTGTTGCAATCATTTCTTCCCTTTATGCAGATGTCAAAATCAGGATGCAATGCTGATCTGTGCCTGAAGGGTTAAGTTCCTTTGTCCGTGCATGCAGCAGCAGCAGAAGCAGTAGTAATAGTGAAAGAAATTACCATGCTAGCAGCTAACGTTTACTGAATGCTTATCATGTGCCAGGCACTGTTCTAGGCATTTTACATGTACCAATTAACCTGTCTAATCCTTACACTGTTATAGGGGTTTTCACATTATCATTGGACCCACTTTGTGGTTGAGGCACTGAGGAATTAAGAAGGTCACATAGCTAATGTCAGAGGCAGGATTTGAACCCAGGAAGCCTGTTGTCAAAGCCCTTACTCTTAACCACACCCTCTAGCTGCCTTGGAGTGTTCAAAGAGAGAGGTGCTTACATCTTCCTGAAACTGGATCTGGGGATGAGCTCCCTATTTGCAGTGGGCAGCTCCTGACTCATGTTGTATTAGCACCAGAGCCTGAGGTCAGGGTCTACTACTATTTCCTTACAGCACCGTGGGGTCCACTAACAGGTCTAAGACTCTAAACAGAATTACCTAGGTTTAATTTGGGGGGGGGGTGTCCCTTTATACTTTGGGGTTAACTTTATGAACTGAAAACACTTTGAGGAATTAAAATTAAGAGAATCAAATTCACTTACAAATCTGATGCCTTATGAGTTTGAGGCTTAATACGCAGTGCTGGCATATTTGCAAAAGGCCCATTCAGAGCTGAGAACAGGTGACAAGAAGAAAAGGACACCAGCCTTAAAACCTGTTGCTTGGGGTCCGCAGAGGATAGAAATATTCAGCTCAAGGTTTCTCAAAATTGAGTCATGTATCTAAAGCTCTCCTGGTGCTCCAGCACTGATTTACATGATTTTTATTTCAATGTTACAAACACTGAACTAGGCTTAAACTTTTTATGCTTTTATTTCTTATACAAATGTACAACAAGTGAATGCACAACTAAGTACAGAGATACAGATTGGTAAAATTCAAATTAAGAATTTATTCTTGTGATGGACGCTGCTTTGCTGACACTAAATTGCCACTGTTGTGCTTCTGAGGCCCAACCATGCACAGCTGCCATTTTTGTAGGGCATAAATAACAGTGGCAAAAGATGAATTTATATGTCTTATTTTTGCTGACTTCAGTCCTTGGACTCTGAACAACACAGACCCCCCCTCACTGGAGTCTGTATTATTATTCCTGCTATTATTTTAAAATAATGTACTAGTTTTTACAGAACCAATCCAAGGGTACCCTGAAATACAGGTTTAAAAACTTTGTTTCACAATCTTGTGGTTACCAAGGGGGATTAACAGATACACACTACTATATATAAAAAAATGAACAACGAGGACCTACTATAGAGCACAGGGAACTATACTATATTTGATATCTAATGGAAAAGAATCTGAAAAAGCATATTTATATATGTTATATATATGTATATATCTGAATCACTTTGCTGTACACCTGTAACTAGCAATACATTGTAACTTAACTATACTTCAATTGAAAAAAAACCAACTTTGTTTCATCAAAGTAAGAGTCTTTTTGTATTTGCTGCTAAAATGGTTATGTGTCCAGATGGAACCCAGAAAAGACACCTGCTAGCAAGGTAAACCAGGGACGATGCCACAGGGCAGACTCCCTGTGATGACTCAATTCCCCCGTCATTTTATCCTTCCAAATTACTGTGAAACTTCTGTTTGTTCAGCCTGCCATGACTTCGTTTAGCAGAAATGTACCAATTACCTAATATGCCCTTTTCTGTCCCTTATCATTAGACTGTGACACTTCAAGTCTCATGTGACTGTGATGGACTATGTCATTTCCATGATGCCAAATCGATCTATTAACTGCCCTAAGAAACTAAACTCCTGGTCTATAAAAATGTCATTTAACTGTACCTATCATGGCAAAAGGGAAGTTTCACCCGGTGATAGATTCCAACACAGTACGAAATGAGTACAAGACAGATGCTGTCAACCAAATGACAGCCAGATATGCCTTGCAAATATTTAAAGTTAAATGATGTTATTTTAGATGATGTCTAGGTTACCTGCAGGACTGAGAACACAGACACGGAAATCTCTCGGTAGTACTTAGCTGTTTAGGTGGTATTAGGTTATGTATATATATATATTACATTAGGTTAGGGAATCATTTAGGTTATATATATGCAAACATATATATAAGTATACATATATATATACACATATATACTTATAAACATTGAAAAGATCATCAGAAAAACTGAAAACAATTATCAAAAAAATAAAACCACAAAATTAAAAAAAAAATTAATAGAACCTGCAAATCCTCAAGTCATCTGAGAGCCACTGGGCGGGGGTGGGGTCTGTAGATCTTAGTATATAAATAGTCTGGATTCAATCTAAAAATGCTTAGTGCAAGTCTGTCTTCATGATGGAATGACAAAAAAGGACTCTCAACATTTCCTTTAAAAAGGTTATTAGTGGATTAACCAGCATGAATTGGTTTATTAAAACTTGATTTAAATACAACACTTTCAGAGCATATCTTTTGCATAAAGCTCCTTTTCTCCAATGGTGTAGAGGGGAAGACTGGCTGATATCAGTAAGCAGAGCAAACCCTGTGGTTTAACTAGTTGGCTGCACCATTTCAAGTCTAGGGTCCCCGTTCCTACACTGGTCACCTCCTGGTGAACACAGACTGCAACAAATATTATGGTAACAGTGGAGCATAAGTTAAGAAAATGTCAATGGTAATGGTGTTTTTGATCTCTTGAGAGGCTGTGAGATGGTCCCTTCTCTTGAGCCTCAACTGCTGGGGGAATTTTAATGTCATCGCATTAGAAAGGTCACAGCATCTGTGTTTCCATACAAAGTCAGCTTCTAAAAGGAAGTAGTGTTTCTTGACACAGGGGGCTTTAAAAGGAGGCTATTCTAGATCACTGCCTGGAAGAACACTGACTGTGCTGGGGTGAAAGTGGCAGCTAAGGAATACAGCAGTCAGTGGAGGGACAGGGAATAGCAATACCAGATGTCCTGGAGGCTTTCCATAGTCAGTAACCAGTACAGACTCACTGCTGCAAGATGGTACCCTGCACAAGTGTGTAAGCAAAGACTAAGAGGGTCACACACACACACACACACACACACACACACACAGAGGCACCCTAGCACAGGTGGCATGGGGCAATGCTGCATGGGACATATAGGAGAGGACCCAGATCATTCCAGAACTATCAGTGCTACGCCATATAAGTTAAAGGTGGTCACCAGTCTTTAAGAGAGCAAGACCTTGGGACTTGGTATTAGAATCTACAATACAATATGACACGATACAATACAAATCAATATAATTGATTATGAATAGTATATAACAACGTCAATGTAACAAAAGAAAATTGCACATAGTTTTCATTACCAAATGTGACCTTAGTCATTCTCATGAGTTATCTTCATAAGTCTGAGTTCATGTTACCTGTAGATATCTGAACAGCATGGACCAGCCCATCTATGAAATCAAGACTGGATGCCCGTGTTGGGCAAATCCCAGGCGGTAGCTGCTGCCACCCACCACCCTCCTTACCGAATACATCCTTAAGGAGGCTGATTTTCCTCAGGCTATTACCAGTAACCAACAGACACCTTCTTGTGTCATTGGTTTGTGAGTCTTGGCCCTGAAATACTCAGATAAAAATACCTCTATAGCTGCACCTCAACTACAAGGAAAGAACAGACATGTCAAACACAAAGAAAACACAAAATTGGAACTTGCCACTATAGAAGGGGCTCTTTACATCTTTGGGATAAATCTGATAGCTGGTGATAGAAAACAGTCCCAGCCTATACTCCACTCATAAACAATCACCAGCCTCTGTGTCGTTCCAGTTGCCGGTCACCTACACCCACATACAACCTCCTCTGTGTCAGTTTTCACAGCAAGAAAAACTCAGATAGCCACAATAAAGTGCTTGGCTGATGTTTTGCTAAGTAGCATTTTCTTTTGCAGTCAAAAGTCTTTTCCCCAGGCCTCTGGATGGATACCTTTAAACCCTAACCCTAACCCGAACCCGAACCCATTCCCCCCTCCCATTTATTGACTACAGTAACATTAAAACCTGGACTCATACATCCTCAGCAATCCAAGGACACCTGGAAAAGAGAGGGCCCTGCTGTACAAAGAAGACAGTAGCCCTGAGAAGCTGAACAACATTCTGATTTTGGAAAGAAGCTACAAGGCAGAGACCACAACTGGAAGTGAAAGCTGATTACATTTCAGTAAGTAGAAAATTAAACCCCATCACCAAAGGACATCCCTGGCAGTGAATTCCTTCAGCTGGGGTTGGGGGGACGCAAGGAGACCCAATGTCAATGGTGAGGTCGTGCTTCCCCAAAACTCTGGTCACTGGGAGCTTCAGTGAGTTTACATGTGGTGACATGAAGCTGCAGGGGTTAGAGGTGGCAACCATTTCTACATATTCACGTCTGAATATATACATATACAAATATTGTCTATGTCATCGTGTGTAAGCTCTCAACAACCAACCTAGGTGGATGGCATAACTTTACCAAGAGGGAAGTTAAGACTTGGGTGACTGCCCAAGGTGACACAGTTAGTCTTTGGTGGAGCCAGACCCTGAACCCAGTTCTGAAAGCGAGTTCTTTTGTCTTTGCTTTGTTCAAGTCATTTCAGAAGTTTAAATAGCTAAACAAATGTAAAGGATGATGATGATTATTATTTGGTAGTCATTTTGGGTCAGTTTGCCATCCATCCTTCTAAGAGTAGACTGACTAGTCACTTTTTCAGGGAAAAGGAAAGGTGAAAATAACACGAGAAGGTCCTCTTCCGTCTCTTTTCCATGTTACCTTCCACCGCCCCTCACTATTCAGAGGCTCATGAACAAGTGGACTGAAGGCAATCAAGACCTTGCAGGGATAAATTCCAGCCTCTCTGACAGGTGTCACCCAGCCCTCTTCCCATATTCTCACTGTAGTGACCCCATCCCAAAGAGCTGCTGATTCCATTTTGAAACATGTCTCATTGTCAAGGATTTTTTTTCCTTACACTGATCTTAAAATCGGTTTCCCTGCAACCTCATCTCACTGAAGTTCAGCTTCTTGTGAATCCCTTTCAGTTTTTCTCTCCTCTGGGGTCCCCATTTCCTTTCACTGGTCTTCATGCTGACAGATTTTCTAGCCTCATCACTCTGCTGGTCACTCTCCCAGTGAGACGCTGAGATTTGTCATTATTGTCTGAAAATGGACGCCTCGCCATAAAGACAGCACTTCTGATGTGCTCTTGCTCTGTCAGAATACAAGAAGACTGTCACTTCTCTTAATTTAGACACTGTATTTCCACCTGTGGCAGCAATAGCAGGGGCAGCCCTGTCACTCTTTCAGCCTTCATTCTGGCTTGTCTTCAGCATATGATAGACAAACTAGCTCTATAAACCATAACATTCCATTACATAACATTTCATTTAATTTGGTCCATCAGTTGAGATCTTTAAAAATTTTTTTCATTTGGCCTATTTGTCATGCTTGCCCTATGGGACCACAGAGACAGAGTCCTGAGGCATGCAAGGCTGCTAGCAGCATCTCTGCATTCGTGGGGACAGCTCTCACAGCATCCTGGCTGGCAGCAGAGGGATGGGCAACAGGGGTTTCCCTGAGGGATAGAGCCATTCTTAGGAGCTAGAATCTGGAGCTCAGAAGCAGTGCCAGTCCAACAGAGAAGGAACATTCTGGCTCTGATTCCATCCAATGCATACCAGACAAACTTCATCAAACACCTTCCCTCAAGCTTCAGGCAGTATTTTTCCATCTATCCAGAACTCCCACCCCTCCCATACCCTGAGGCATCTTAACTGAGTTGCTCAGAATTGCTTTTCATTTCTCGCTTTGAATCAGTCATAACTCTGATATGGGTATATGTCTTCTACAAAAACGTGTGGGTCAGAGAGAGGATCCTGTGCCCTCTCTCCTCTATGCTATGTACACATCACTACTAGTTAACATTCACTGTGTATTACTCTTCACCCAGGGGTAGGCCCAACTTTACTGTACACCAACATTTCTCCAGCAATATTCCCAATCAAACTGTGAGAGGTGCCGTCAAATATTTTCCTGAAGTTAGATACTTGAGATCTTAAACATTCCTTTTAATTTCAGTAATTTTATTATAAATGCAACAATACACTATTTTGACCCTCTCTGGAAATTGAACATAACTTTTTTCAGCACTCTTAGATAAAAATTCATATAGGCCCACAGACTGAGCAGGTTTGAAACAGGTAAGTGTTGGTTGACGGTCTTGATCATTTTGGCTTCATTTTGCCTTCAATCCTGTTCTTTTCCTACCAGTGAGATCATTGTCTCTGATAGAAAAGATAAACACAAAGTAGACACTGAAATCATCTGCTTTCTTATTGTCAAGTACTGTAACAACTCAACCTCTTTAAGTAGTAAGTAATTCTGTCTCCTCTTTGTCCTTTTTGCTGGATGTCTTCAACTTGTCTCTCAGAATCACCACCTTTCTCCACCCTGCTCTGAGCCTGGAGAGGTTCCTGGATGGAGAGGATTCATGGGTCCTCTTGCCCTCTGGTTTCTGGTTTGGTTCAGCCAAAGGGAGGTAGCACCAGAGGGAGGTGGGGGAATGGAAAGACAGTGGGATTAGCTCACTCCCCGCCTGATTCCATAGGTTGGCTGGGGTCCCACTGAGAGCCACTGCTTCGGTCTTGAGTCCTTTCCCAAACAATTACTCTCAACAGGTTCCAACTTGCTCCATCCCTTGTTACTTTCTCCATACTCTTCCCATACCTTTAAAAAAACCTTTTCATTAAAATAGCCAGCCACTATGGAGAAGAGTATGGAGATTCCTTAAAAAACTAAAAATAGAACTACCATATGGCCCGCAGTCTCACATACCCTGAGAAAACCATAATTCAAAAAGAGTCATGTACCACAATGTTCATTGCAGCTCTATTTACAATGGCCAGGACATGGAAGCAACCTAAGTGTCCATTGACAGATGAATGGATAAAGAAGATGTGGCACATATATACAATGGAATATTACTCAGCCATAAAAAGAAACGAAATTGAGTTATTTGTAGTGAGGTGGATGGACCTAGAGTCTGTCATACAGAGTGAAGTAAGTCAGAAAGGAAAATCAAATACCGTATGCTAACACATATATATGGAATCTTAAAAAAAAAAAAAGGTACTAATGAACATAGTGGCAGGGCAGGAATAAAGAGGTAGACATAGGGAATGGACTTGAAGACACGGGGGGTGGAGGGGGAAGCTGGGGCGAAGAGAGAGTAGCATCGACATATATACACTACCAAATGTAAAACAGATAGCTAGTGGGAAGCAGCCGCATAGCACAGGGAGATCAGCTTGGTGCTTTGTGATGACCTAGAGGGGTGGGATAGGGAGGGTGGGAGGGAGGCTTAAGAGGGAGGGGATACGGGATTTATGTATACATATAGCTGATTCACTTTGTATACAGCAGAAACTAACACAACATTGTAAAGCAATTATACTCCAATAAAGATGTTAATAAAATAAAATAAAATAGCCTCAAATATCATCAGTGAACCATCAGCTTCCTCTGAGACCCTCATTCACCCTTCCTGTCACTCCAAATATGTCTCTTTTTGTTCTTGTTTTTGACCTCAGTATAGGTCACAAGACTCTAACCCTTCTTAGCATTAACCTAACTGAATATCATTCTTTCAGCTTTGGATACTCTACATTTATTTCTCCTTACCTTCCTTGCTTTGTTGCATTCATCCTTCTAATATTTGGGCTCTTCAGAAGGTTTCCTATGTAGCTTTCTGATTTATTTAGATATTTTTCCTTTTCTTTCTCATTTGAATCATTTGGAAATCCCAAACTGCCACAGAATCTCCAGGTTGGAAGTGTGCTGGGAGGTGACCTAGTCAATCTCTTCTCGTCATCCTCTCATGTGGCAACATCTCACATATATAAAATCATTTGTGAGTTTTGCTCTTTATTTTTAGTAGCAACATAGTTGTGATACCCTCACAAATGATGGAGTGGGTTGCAATAATGAGTCTTGTGAACCTTGTCAATTATCTAAGATTCTCCCATCTGCTTTGGAGCCCTTCAGAAGAACAAACCAGGGCTGGCAAAGCTTACAAGAGACGGAGTAGAAATTATTCTTCAGGAGTTGATCCAACATGAAGCGGACAAGGAAAACTTAGTTAACATATCTTTCTATCCCTACTCCAGGAAACACATTATGGTTTGAATTTATATCAGGGGTTTGTGTTCATAATGGTATTTTAAAGAGTTAGACTGTTGGTCAAAATAAGATAGCAAAGACTGATCATAACATTTCTCTAATTTAATGATAACTTAATAAGCTGAACAATAACAACATCAAAATAGTGAAAACCAATCAAAATTTTTATCACCAGAAACCAAAAAGGGAAAGGGACATAATGCTATGTCACATGCTTCCAAACTGGCAGTCAAGGCGGTTCTGCAGAGAAGCAGTAGAGGAGCCTCAGCGCCACCCCCAGCCCGGTCTTGCTCCTTCAAATCAAACCTGGGAGTTAGCATGATGGGGAAACTTTCCCTATGAATCTGGAAAGGAGAGAACTTTCCCTTCTAACGAGGCAGAATTGGAGAGGTATGTGGTGAGAAATGAATGTAAGAAGGTATGTAAAGGATGGGGCTGACTTTCCATGACGGAAGTGAATTTACAGTATCACCTCATTTTCATAAACGTGTTTTTGGCTATCTGTCTAGTCTGCCAGACTTCTACCTATATATAAGCATCAAATGAATTTGAATACAGAAACGATACTGAGCATTTATGAGACTCACGGCTAGTGAACAGAATCCGCACAATATCAAAATTGTAATTTACTTTTTCCTCTCTATTAAAATGCAAGGACGATGATGGGTGAGAATTTTGTCTGTTTTGTCTACAGCTTAGAGCTATTGGCCCAGCACCTTGAGAGGGCCTTGCACAAAGGAGACCCTCAGTGAACACATATTAAATGAAAAGATGAGCATAAACTACAAAAATTGGGAGGAGGGAGCTAGAGAAATGGGAAGAAGTTAATATCCTTCCAAAGAGGGGGTCGATTGATACTATATAAAAGTGAACCATGTAGTTAATAAAAATGTTATGACTACAATGACTTTTATAATCATTTTTGTTAAGGCATCTTTAGGGAAACCATATGTTGGGTAGTAAAGAAACATATAAGTTTCAGAATTCTTCCAGTGTTACTTCAGTTTCCTTTACTTCTGTACATAAGTAAAATCAATCTGAATATATATATATTTTTAAATTTAAAAAAGGCCTGAGAGTATGATCCTAATTTTATAGTTCGTCTATGTAACCAGCCAGCCAGCTTCTCTCTCTCTTTCTCTGTGTACATGTGTATGTGTACACACACACACACACACACACACACACACACACACACACACAAACTCTTTGAAAGAGTCTAAACTGATGTCTACCTAATGTTCAATGTTGCTATTTTTGGATGGTGAGATTTGGAAGATTATTTTTTTTCTTTGTACTTTTCTGCAACTGTTGAATTCTTTAGAAGGAGCACATATGGTTTTTATAGAAACAATACTGCAATTTTTCTTTAAGCTGAAAAAATAAGGAGATAGTAAAAGTAGATACTGGTGTAACATGTTATTGCCATAGATTGAAAATGTCCAATAATTTGATTTTGTTTCTTTATAAAAGAAATAATTAATGATACTTATGAGGACAGAGCGTAGGTTGAATGTCGCTTTGTTAATTTACAAAAGTTTTCTCAGTCTGATTCACCATTCCTACTGTCCTTCTTTTTGAAGCAGGCTGTCACAGAGGCTCTGGGCTCTATTTTAGACTGAGCATGTGGCCATAAGCTAGTTAAGATGGCTCCATTTTTAGGAGACCTAATTATTGGCTATTAAGGCTCTCCTGTAATTTATAGAATCATTGCAGAATGCATTCCATTGAACAATATATTCCTAGACCTGTCTCTTTTTCTTTTCTCTTCTCATGCTATGGACATGGTAAATGAATCGGCCGGGTCTGCCAGCATTAGGATCACAGGGCCGTATGTGTTTGTCTATGCGCTTTAGGAGTTTGAATGAATGACTGAGCACTAATCTCACCACCTGTCTTCATAAATAACATATTTTCAAAATCATCACATTCTTAGGTCACAGGAGAGGACGTAGTTTTACTTTATGTTTGACCTCTAGGATATGGAAGGATACCCAATGGAAAGTGATGAGTTTCAGAGTTAGGAGACTTGGGTTCTATTCCTTGTGGCCCTGTTGGTCAACACACCTAACTTCTCTACGACTCAGCTTCATTATCTGGAAACAAGAGGACTGGAACCCTGGTTCTTGACCCTGATTGCATGTTAGAATCACCTGAGGAGATTTACCAACTTGTGACGCCTTGCCCCACCCCAAGCTCTGGGGAGCTTGGACATTGGAAAGGCTGCAAAGCTATACAGGTTATTCTAAGATACAGTCAGATTCAAGGACCACTGAGCTACTGATAACCAAAAATACCCATCTTACATCACAGAATATCCTGCTGCAGGCTCCGTCCTGGCTCCCTAACACTCTGAGAAAAGAGGTGGCCAAACTGTGTCAGATCCTCTCATGGTGTGTAGCTTGGAGATCCTCAGGCAGGAGAAGGTAGAAAAACACCCTAGCTATCTGAGCAGACAAACCAAAGATGGAATGACGTCAGACTCTTTGTTCCCAGGACACGTCATGTAGGGTTCGGTATTATCTTCAGAAGCCAGCCACTCTTTATTTGATTTGGCCATTAAGAGAGTCTCCCCGCTCCACTTGCTCTAGTTGTGATGGTGGGAGTTTGCACTGCTGCCAAATGGACTTGTAATGTTATTAGCTGCTGCTTCCCTATCTCTGCCTGTTGGCAGCTCACCTGGGAACTCCAAATTTTCCCCCATACAACTGGCATGCAGAGTGGAGAGGTGACGTCCCCTGAAAGTGCATACCTGACCCAGGAGACTAGGGTAGGAGCTGCCAGAGAGGAATGTGGAAGGCTTTGCACACTCTCTCCACACTGTAGCCAGGCTGCCTGCGTAGCTTTGTAAAGCATCATCTTGGCAAGGCTGAACCACCTTCCCCAGGCTGCCTTTCCCCAGCGTTTCCAGTTAGGGTGGGGCCACAAGGGACATTCCTGTGCCCAGAGCAGCAGTGAAGCAGCCGATAAGGACACACATGTTGTCCCTTATCTGGGGGCCCATCTCATTGGGGGGTGGGCCGCATCCAGGCTTGCAACTGTCCCACATTCCCCTGGATTTTCCTTTGGATCCTCTGACTCCTGGACTAGGTGTGTGTTTATCTCTATGATGATGGGAGCATCGCCCAGCAGGACCACTGGATCATCAGGGAGGCAGCAAGAACTGACATGGTTTCAGTCTTACGGGTTCCAGTGTGTGCATGTGGGTCCCAGCTATTCCTCACTCTCCCTACTTTACATCCATCTTCCCTTGCTGACTGCCCATCCTGTGGATTACGAGCTCCAACATCAGGTGACCAGATGTGAAGGCAATACTCTTACAGAGACTGCTTAACTAGCAATCACAACTGGGTAATGTCAAACCCCTGTAACAAACACATATATTCATATTTATACTTATAATGATATTCATAAACGTACACACAGTGCTGTATCCTAGTGCTTCTGTTTCTCTGATTGAACCCTGAGCAACCTTTTCAAAATTCATATCTGATCCCGTCATCCCTATATAAAACCTCCAGTGCTTTCCCACTGCTCTCAAGACCAAAGTCCCTATGCACCCCTCCAGCCTCCCACCAGGCTATGCTCCTCTGCCTTCTTCTGCTTCCACCACGATCATCCTTTAGTCCCATGTACTCGCTGAGCTCTCGCCCACAATAGGCATTTGGCAAACGCGGTCCCCTCTGCCTGGCTCTCTATAGCCATCTTTACCTGGCTAACGCCAGCTTATCTTTCATATCTCAGCTCGAATGTCAGCCTAGTGAAATTCTCCTGTGGTGATCTCTTACGTCACTGTGTCCCCCTCCTCTGAACACCATCACATGCCCAATGGTTCATTTATTTGTGGGATTTCTTGCCTAATGTTCCTGCCACTGGATTATAGGCTCCAAGAGGGCAGGGTGGACTATTCTGCTTTCCATTGTGTGTTCCTTACACCTAATACCTTGCTCGGCATGCAATTAACTTTTCTTCCTGGCACAAGAAATATCAGTGGAATAAATGAATAAATAAAAGATGCTAGACAGATGAAGAAGTGGCAGAGGAGCAGGAGGAAGTGACTAAGGGGACAAGAGGTAAAGGAAGGCAAGCCTTGGAGCCCGGCCAGCCCTGGGGGTTCTTCAGGGTCAGCCGCTGTGGCGAAGCCAATCCTGATGGCACACGGTTAGGTGCTGTGTTTTTCTCCAACGCGAGGTAAGGAATTATTAACTCGTGTAAGATGGATGGTTGTTGTGAACTAAACGGATTTCCCTTTTTCACGGCCAATTTTTGCTAATGATTTTTCAAAGTCATGAGCACTGATATCCTTAACTATTGAAGCAATCACAATACAGTGCTGAACTTTTTTTTTCCCTTGAAGTCTGAATTTCTTTAAAGTAAAAGTAGAATATGGAAATGAAACGTATCATTCCCTTCAGAGTAAATTAGTGAGTCTCCGTGGAAGAAAAAAACAATTATCACATTCATGAATTATGGTTAAGTGTTCACCTTTCTTTCCAAAGGCAATTTAAATAAGAAAAGCTTTCTGCCCTGATTTCAGCTGATTTTTTCCGTGTGCTTGCATTTGCCAAAATGTTTGAATTTCACAGTCTCTCCCTTCAGCCAGGACAGCGCCCTCCTCAGCTCTGGATACAACCCTGGCATATGAAGTCTGATGGGAAGGTTCTAGAAGATCAGTGCTTATCTGTGGCCCCAGAAAGAAGTCGCTACCAATCTGTGAGGGTCAGGGCTACATCTCAGCCCCAGACTAAGAGCCAGACACCTGGGTTTAGTCCCTGATTACACCACTAACTCGTCACGAGACCTTGGGGGGTCCACTTAGTAAACTTCTCGGAGTCCCGAATTCCTTGCCTGTAAAATGAGTCAATTGGGCCAGAAGATCACAAAGCACCTTTAAACTCTAGTATATTATGATTCTACATTTACACTTTCTGGCAGCTATCATGGTAAATGGCTTTTATTAGACAAATGCGATGACTTTTGGGAAGACTGGTGTAATAGCTAAATTTATGAAATTAGTACTTATCTCTACCTTTCCCGTGACAATGGGGCTTATAATTAAAACTTTTCACAGCCGTCCCAACGTTCTCTTTCTTTTCCCCATTAAACCTTTTCCTCACATCCATACTTGGGACGTGTCCAGGCACTGATATAGCTGATGTGAAAGGCTTCACTCTCCACTAAGAACCACGGCTCTTTAAAATCTTCTACTTTATTTGGCAATAGAGGTTTGGCATTCATCTCTTTTGAGGACCCATTTATTTTTTAAGAAACACTTCTTGCAGTTCTCCTGCATTTGCTGCTCCTACCATCTGTTATTGAGTCTTTACACAAGTATGTTTATTCAGCTTGTGCTCTCCTTGGACCCAAACTTCAAATTCTAGTTTGACTTTTATTGTTAATTTGAGGACGTGCGAGTGACTCAGAAGAATTTATGAAAATTAATTCATTAGGCTCATCTTGTTAATGTGACGCCAAGATTTTAATTCACATGAGATAGGCTTCAACTTCATTAATTTACACAGAGCATTCAAACTTGACTGTAAGCTATCCAAACAGTTCTGTTGTGGGATTTTTTCCCCCTGAGTCTCAAAAAACAGTTTGTGTCTAAATGACTAAAAAACCTGAATTAACCAGCCATAATTATTGGTGGGTCTTGGGAAGTAAACAATTATACCACCAAGGAGGTTACAGCTCTCACAATCAGTTTCCAAATATTCCCTGGACCATGTGTCAGGCCCTGGGGATCTGGTGGGGGGACACAGGTAACAGAGTCTCACGTTCGGATGTTGCAGGGACCTTTATAAAGTTTCCCTGGTGTTGTCTGGGAATATTTTGGTGCATCAATTTAAGGGATTTTTGCCCCACCACACTTCTGTCACCCAGCGTGTGTCCTGCCCTTTGCCCCAGGGAGCAGTCAGAGAAATCTCACTTATTGCCTTGGGAGGGAGTGACTCAGCAAAACCAGCAGACCAAGAGTCATATCTCTGAGTCTGAGTCTCAACAGCCCATTCATTCTTTGAGGGCCTCCCAGGAAAAGCAGTCTGTGTGCGGACTGCTGGCAAAGGAGAGAAGCAAAGGAAGCAGAGGGGCCAGGCTCCCTTGAGGGGCCGGGGTACCCAGCCGCACCGTTGCTACAACAAAGATTTGGGCATCTGGGACATAAGTAATTTGCATCCCTCCACCTCCCAAGGGAAATACAGAGAGTCTGGGAGGTCCCACATCCCTCTGCACCCTAGCCCACACAAGCTGTACTCCCAGCATGATGTAGGAGCAGAAATAATGTGCCTGGCAGATGGGCCCGAGACTCCCAGTAGAGTTTTCACAGCTAATGGGTAAATCCAGTATTTTGTGTGCTTCCAAATAAAGGACCAATGAAGCACACGAAATAACAAGAACAATACTACTGCTGATACTAATAATTGGAAACATTTTACAGAATATAGCTCTTACTATGGGGCAGACACTATTTTAAACACTGCTACACATTAACTCATTTAATTCTCCCCACAATCTTACAAAGTGGGTACTTTTATTATAAATACCTCTAACTTATACATGAGAAACTGAGGCACAGAGAGGTATAGTAAAGTGGCCAGGACACACAGCCAGTAATAAGTAGAGCTGGGATTCAAATCCAGGGAGTCTAGCTCCGGAGTCAAAACCAAAGAGGTCTTAGAGTCAGGACAAAGAGGATGCAGCAGTGACACGTGTGGAGTGGAGGACAAGTAGGCAGGAGGCTATCTACGGGATACCGTCCTGGAGGAATGACCACAGACTGGCAAGGGTCCAGAAGAGTTGCCCACCTTCCCTGCTGGAGACCACACCCCACGCCTGCCCCCGCAAACTCACATGCAACTGAGAAAAGGAGTGTCACAGAGAAATCAAGTTCAGTCACAGAAGAATAAAGTTATAATTTTTGCACAGCCGTGTGCAAGGACTGTACGAGCTATGGCATCTGCGTGGAGCCTAACGGATACAGTTTACAAGTTACAAATCATGGAGACCAATAAGGAGCACAGTCTACTGATCTCGTCAGCACATATTTGGGTCTATAGATGACCTCTGCTGTATTTGAAAAAAAAATATGTATGTTTCTCCAACATATATTCTTTAACTTATAAATACATGCTCCTGGTAAAGAAATTCAAATATCACCAAGGTGAGTAAATTAGTAAATAAAGGACCTCAGACACCATTCCTCCTCTGTTGTGGGCTGAACTGTGTCCTCTTCCTGCCAAATTCATATGTTGACGTCCTACCCCCAGAACCTCAGAATGTGACTGTATTTGGAGACTGGATCTTTAAAAAGGTAATTTAAACTTAAAATGAGGTCATTAGGGTGGGCTGTAATCCAATATGACTGATGTCCTTATAAGAAGAGATTGGGACACAGACATATACAGAAGGAGATGATGTGAAGACACAGGGAGAAGATGGCCATCTACAAGGCAAGGAGAGAAGCCTCCGGAGCTGGGACTTTCAGCCTCCAAACTGTGAGAAAATACATTTCTGTTCTTTAAACACCCAGTGTGTGGTACTCAGTTACGGCAGCCCGAGCAAACGAATACGCCATCTCTAACTGTTCTTACTCCCTACAGGTTTCCATGGACCAGACTTCTTTCTTCATTTCCATATTTGGGGGGAGGGTAGAAAGAGATGTTGTGTATATTATATATATTTCTATTTAAAAAAATTATTTTAAAATTTATAAAATTCTTTATGCATAAAAATTATATGTGCAATTGTATTGTAAATTCACTCCCGTAAGCGTACCATTTGATGAACATTGGTAACTGTATACAAGTGTATAACCACCATCACAGTCAAGATAAAACAGTTCTCAAAACTAAAAGAGTTTCCTGGTGCCCCTTCATCGTGGATTCTCTTCCCAACCCCACCTGCAGCTCCAGGCAACCATTGATCTGCTTTCTGTCACGATAGTTTTGCTTTTTATAGAATTTCAGATAAATGGAAGGTTTGCTGTATCTTTGAGATTACTCTTAACTAAAAAGGCAATGCCACATCTTAGATTATTCAATTATACTTTTCATTTATAGGGAGGTAAAGATAAAATGTAAAAGGAAGCATGAGTTAGGGATCCGACAAACCTGTGCTCGAATCCCGGTGTTGCCCTTGTGACCTGCTGGGCACAGACCTCTCGTCCGTAAGATGCCGCTGCCACGGCCTCCTCTTAGGGAGGATTGTGAGAGGATGGTCTTGATGTATATCCACAGTCTGCTCCGTAAACGGTTGGTCTGTTCTCTTTACAACCATGGTGTGCCGAGGACTTAAAACCAGTTCCCTTCCTCTGAGTTTATCGGTGATCAGAAATAGGGCAAGTTCCCTGGTATTTGCTGTTCACAAAGACATTGCCTCAAGAGGACCACCCACCAGGACTCTTTGGAATTCAAAACCCGTGTCAAAAATGAAGACTCACCCTATAGTTTAGGATATGTAGTTTAGGATTATATGTATATTTACAATTTTAGGCCAATTTTGAGACAACAATCAAGTTCCTTTCTTTTCTCATTATACATGTGTGGGGGGGAGGAGGAGGGACCACAGGGGTGGGCGAAATGTTTTACTTAGGTCAGGAGTGACCCAGGTGTTGGCTTCCTGAGTGGTAAGAGAGGCTTCCAATGATTCTGCCTTAGAGGTGGACCCCAGTGGGAGTCATTTCATTTCCTGTAAAGAGAGATAGATGGCTTGCCTCCTTTCATAATGTCGGTGGAGATGGTGCTAATGACCCCGGAGGCAGCTCTTGGTAAACTCTCTGTGCTGGGCTTGAAGGACACTTTCTCAGTTACTCTTCATGACAACTCTATGCATAGGTTCCATCGGCCTCCTTTTCCAGAAGAGGAAACAGGGCCACAGAGTCAGATACCCAATGAGAGGCAGTGGTGAGGATCAGAGCCCCATCAGTATCACCGAATCCGGGCTCCTGCCCCCATTGATACCGTGTTGGCCCTTTGTTCATTGACTTAGCTCATGTACAAGAGCTTCCCAATGCTCTAGAAAATCCTGCCAATATTACTCACTACAAAAGCTGGCTGCCATCAGATATGCCTCTGCAAAGACTTTCAGATGGGAGGAAGTGAGACAAAAAGATGAGGGATGCCATCAGTGCCGGGACTGGAAATAGAAGGCAGGCAACCCCTGCTGCCCAAGATGCCAGTCAGCTTCCTTCGATCGCTTCCTGCTCGTGTGTGACCTAGTAAGAAAACCCCATGACTACTCTCGTAGGAGGGGAAACGCTTATCTGACAGCACCAAGTTCCGCAGGTTTGCCAAGCCCCTGGCACAAACGAGTTCTCTTTCAGCACATCCACGAGGAGCTTCTCTGTGGCAAAATGAAAGGTCAGCTTGTGACAGAAGCTTTCTCCACCCTCATTCTGACTGAAAGAGTACAGGTTGAGAAGAGATTTTGGCCGTGTTTACAAATTAAAAGGCAGCTCAGGAAATGTGCTGCCTTCCCTACTTGTCCCATTGGAATCCTTTGTCCAGCATCATGTTGAAGGTCAAAGCCAGGTCTAAATGCAGGACAGAGGAGGTGGCGGGGATGCCCACGGCCGACTGTGTGAAAATCTCAGCCCACTGCCAGCCAGCCTGGGGTCCCCCAGCAGAGCAAGTCAGCCCCGACCCCCAGCCTCACCTTCATCAAAAAGGGCTCCACACAGCCATGCATCACTTCATTGTTTGAAGTATTAAATAAGAAGACATATATCAAGTGCTGGTTCACCAGGAGCAAAGTCCCAACAACAAGACTCTCTACTATGCGATTTAAGGAATACATCCCAATTGCCTGAAATTTCTTTCTCAAGAGTTCTTTGGTAAGAAACACTGAGGAGACTTGGCTACTGGCTGTTGAAATCCCTCCAAATACGCACACTGTCTGCTAACACTATCTTACAGCAGCAGTCTTCAGAAGCTTTTCTTCCTCAAGTTATCATTTTGCAAAGCAAGCACCCCATTACATATTTTTAACATCTAAACATTTAGAAGGATACTGAAATGGCTGTGAGGATGTAACTGCAGGTGTAATGTATATGCCACCCAAGCTTGACATACGTTTTTCACAAGGCCTTGGAGATTTGAATCATTCAGTTTACAGAAAAGGACTACCATATAAGCAAAACGGCGAGCAAGGCGTGTTCTCAGGTGGGCCACGTTTAGGAAAAGATGCGCAAGTTGAATATTCCCTTAAATACACCAACCAAGTCCCCTCCAGTTAAAGCATCCCTCTTTCTCCTGCCCGAAACACTAGATTTCCCACTGACCTCCTGGGGAGCTGAAAGGAAAAGAGGATTCCAGAGTATACCTGTGTATCTGATACCCAGGACAGATCATTTTTAACACCCTCTCCTTACTGACAGTGACCAATAAGTGAATGTTAATAAAATGGAAACATTCACAAAAGGCACAACTGCGGCCAAATCGCCCGGCTCAGTCACATAATGTGTCATTTCTTGATTTGTGTGTGTGTGTGTTTTACTTTTAAAACCAAAAAATGACCAAAAAGAGAATAAATTTAATCATGAAAGCTATTTCTGAAATTCAGTGATGGTTTCATGCATGAACTGAAACTTATATTTACCAAAGAAAAATACTACACTTTGCAGTTTTCACAGTTCTCACTGTTTCCAATTCCAGATACAAAATTTAAACTCCAAGTGGTCACACGGGATGGCAGAACTGATATAACTTACGTTCTGTTTCTTCATCTTTACAATTACTTTGCTACCAGTGTTTATTTTCACCTGTTGTTCAAATAGTGCCGTAGAGGTTTGAGACACAGACTGCACCTAATACCAAATGGTCATGCATTTACTCTCCCAGTGAACGCTTGCCACTAAGTATGCTGGGAGGCCCCTGAAACTCTTGGTCCTCTGAGTTAATGTCCGTGTAGACTATGAAGTGTTGTTTGTTTGTTTTTTATTTTTTTGTTTTGTTTTTGTTTGTTTTTTTGGCTATGCCACACAGCTTGCGGGATCTTAGTTCCCCGACCAGGGATGGAACCCAGGCCACAGCAGTGAAAGCATCAAGTCCTAACTACTGGACCGCCAGGGAACTTGAATATGAGGTTTTTGAAGATAGTTAATGAAAATGTGCTAATTTGAAGCTTACATATATATTAATATGTATATTTATATATATATAATTTTACTCATTAGTAACTGTAGCAATTAAGAACTCAGACCAAAAGAATAATTTTGGGGGGAGGCATATGATAACACCAACATTATTTAGAATTGCGGATTATAACACAGAGAAGAATGATTTTTATTCAGTTTTATTATTATTTTAAAATTCTCTACAGACAGTGTCCCCCCCTTCCCCACACCCCCATCCTCAAGGCCTGCCTTTGGAGTGGATGGCTCCCACAGCCCTGCCCTTGGTTCTCCACTGGAGGATACATGACCTTCCTTGGGAAGCAGTAAAACAGAAGGAATACGTTGAATTAATCTCATATGATGAGGTGAGGAGTGATCTGTCTCTTTTCTATTGTTTCTAAGAGTTTATATAAGATTGAAGTTATTTGTTTCTTGAATGTTTGCCAGCCTATATGCAAAAACCTGGGACTGGTATTTTATTTGTGGGGATATTTTTAAACAGTCATTAAAAGTTAAAGGAATATTCATAAAATTTTTTTCTTCAGTCCTTTTTGGTAATTTAGGATATTTTTCTAGAAATTGCCCATTTCACATAAATTCTCAGGTTTTGGCATTAAGTTGTTTTAATCTCGTTTACACCTCTGGTTATATCTTTTTCATTCTGATATTTATATGGTCTGATAGACATCTCTTTTTTCTATCTCTCTTGACTGATCTTGCCTGAGGTTTGTCAATTTGGTCAGTCTTTCCAAAGGTGATTTGGGCCCTTTTGATCTATTTTATCTGTCTTATTAATTTATCCTATCTTTAATTTCTGTCTCCTTTCTATGGGTTTATTGTTATTGTTTTTAATATTTCTCAAATTAGAATCATAGCCCATTTGTTTTCAGCTATTAGTTTCCAAGTACCATTTTATCCAGATCCTATAAGTTTCGATACCTAGTGTTTTCATTATTGTTTAGTTTTAAGTATTTACTAATTTCTATTATAATTTTTTCTCTGGTCTGAGGTATTTAGAAGTATGCTTTAAATTTCCAATCTTATTTGTTACTTATCTTTTTATTATTAGTATTACCAGATTAATTACATTCCTGTAACAGAATATGGACCATATAATATCAAATTTTTGAAATTCGTTGAGACTTGTTTTATGGTCTGTTATTTGCTTAGTTTTTAATAAGTGTTCTGTGTGAATTCTGAATTGTTGGCTATGTTTTTAATAAATATCCATTTAATTGAGCCTGCTAATTTTGCTGTTCAAATCTTCTGTATAGTACTTTTTCATTTACTCTTTGCTTATCTATCAATTACAGAAACATGTATATTAAAATTTTCCATCATAATTAGGGATATGTTAATTTCTCTTTATAGGTCTATCATTTTTGGTGTTTTATACATTGAGGTTATGTTATTAGGTATACACAAATTTAGAATTTTTATATCTTTTTGGTAAATAAAACTTTATTTATATTTACTCACCTTTGTTTTCTCTAGTCATTTTTTTGTCCTAAATCCTATTTTTTTCTGATATTAATATACCCATGCCAGCTTTCTTTTATTAGTGTTTGGTCTATTTTTCTCGTTTTTCTGTATTTTAGGAAAATCTCTTATAAATAGCATATAGTTTGATTTATAAAAAATGCAGTCTCACAATTTTGCTCTTTTAAATGCAGAGTTTACTATTTATATATATTGTAATTATCCATGTATTTAGACCAATTCTCACTAGCATATATTTTTCTTTGATTTGCTTTTTCTGTTTGTTTATATATATGTACTTTCCTTTTTCATGCTTGTTGGATTGAGGTTTTTCTTCTCTCTCTGAGGAAAAAATGTTTACATTTTATTCCTGTTATTCTGGAAGTTCCCTAGACAATTTAAGACACAATGTGGTAGCTAGTAGAATAATGGTTCCCTCCCCTCCAAAAAAAAGATATCAACATACTTTTCTTGTAATCTGTGAATATATTACCTTATATGACAAAGGAGACTTGGCATATGTAATTGGGGATCTTGAGATGGAGGGAGATTTTCCTGAATTATCTGGTGGGCCCAACGTGATTTTAAGGGTTCTTTAATGTGGAAGAGGGAGGCAGAAGACTCAGTGGCTGAGTCATGCAGCCTAAGAAGGGCTCAGTTAGGTGTTGCTGGATTGGAAGATGGAGGGGGTGTCATAAGTCAAGGAACATGTGCACCCTCTAGGAGGTGGAAAAGGCGAGAAACACATTCTTCCATAGAGCCTCCAGAAGGAACACAACCCTGCCAATACCTTAATTTTAGCCTCATAAGACCCATTTTGAACTTCTGACCCCAGAACTGTAAGATAATAAATATGTGTTGATTTGGCAACTCCGCAGTAATTTGTTACAGCAGCAATAGGAAACTAATACATATGTAAAGCTCAAAGTCCAGAGCAGTTTTTTCTATCCAAGAAACATTTCTGCAGTTATGGGAATGCTATATTTCTGTCCTGACCGCAAGTGGCTATTGAGTCCTTAGAATGAAACTAGTACAACTAGAGAACTGAATTGTTATATTTTATTTAACTTTAATTCTGATTTTAAAAGCTATATGCAGCTAGTAGCTACCATATTGGACAGTATCAGTCTAGAAATACTAAATGTCTTTATCCTGTTTCTAAACAATTACAGAAACTTTATACATGTTAACTCATCAACCCCCTCTCAATTTGCATGCTTTTATTTTCCAGTATTTAAAAGGGATTTTGCCTTTTTATCAATTCCTTCACGCGAGAGATTACTGGTTTTGCTTTATGTAGCCCGTGTTTGTTTAGATTAATAACCATGTTCCTTACTTACTGTTCCCTTTTGCACCTTAGACTTTCCCTGGGATAATTTTCCTTCTTCCTGAAATATATTCTATAGAAATTCCTTTGGTAAATGTATGTTAATAATACATTCCCTTCATTTTTTGTGTAATCCTGCTCTTGTTGAAAGATAGTTTCATTACATGCAGAACTTTAAGTGATTGTTACTTTCTCTAAACGCTTGGAAGATTTTCTTACATTGCCCTGTAGCTTCCATTTTTACATATGAGAGGTCACCTGTCAGTCATTTTTTGGATAAGCAATCTGTCTTTTCTCTCGTTGTTTTGAAAATCTTCTTTTGGTTCTTCTCCAATTTGATGTCAATGTAGCTAGAGATAAATTTGTTTTCATTTATCCTGTTTGGAATTTGTTTGAGTTTTGGAAGCTGAGGACTGATGTTTTTAATCAACTCTGGAAGTGTCAACCATTATATCTTTAAATCAAGAAGGAAGTAATAGAGCGAATGGGGATGAATTGCCCTTCCCATTTTTCTATTATTTCCTTCTCAACATTTGATTAGGTGTTACAGTTTCTCACTTTTTTCTACAACCTTTCTTTCATATTATTTCTGTTTTTGCCCTTCCATACTATATTCTGTGAACTTTCATCTGCTCTATCTTCTAGTTTATTATTTCTCTTTTTAGCTAAGCCAAATCTTCTGTTGAACATTTCTGTTAAGTTTCTAATTTCAGTTATTATATTTTTCATTTCTAGAATTTTTGTTTGACTCCTTATCAAAGTTCTTAGTCCTTTTTGAGAGTATACAATGCTTACTCCTTCAAGATACTTCCAATACCCGCTCATTTCTTTAAAAATATTAGGTAAAATATATGAAATTGCAGATATTGACCAGTTTTGACTTGCAAAAATGACAATTTCATATACTCTGACCTAACAATTCATCTATATCTGTATATGATAATTCCAACATCCGCAATCTTTATGGGTTGGATTCTTCCTGTTGTGCTCTCTGCTGACTTTCACTGATGCTGGTTTGTTCTCTTATATTTCTAGTGATTTTGGGGGTTTTTTTCTGGGAATTTTTGAGGTCCATATTTAAAATGTGTTCCTCCAGAGAGGCGATGTGTTTGCTTCTGCCAGGTACCTAGGGGCAGTACTGAAATGCAGAAACTTTATATTTTTTTGCTTGGCTTTTTTGGGCCACATGGAGTTTGGTGAGACACATCAGCTAGAGGAGATTTAGGATTTGGAATTAGAAATTATCTAGGGAGATATTTTTTCTCCTTTCTTTCACTCTACTAATAACCAAGGCTGAAATGATTATTCCTATCATCTCCCTTTCGGAGGCTCTTTATCCCTAGTTCACCCAATAATGGCATTGTCCCTCAGGGGTCTCTGAAGTGACTGTCTCCCTACTCAGTTTTGTTTCTTGACACCCACATGCATAGGCTCTTAAAATCCAGGTTCTGGACTACCTGGGATTGATAGATGTCCTCTGAGAAAAGGCTAATCCTATAATAGTTGACTTTTCTGGATTCTCACTTTCTACCTTATAGCCTCAAAAGATTTCTCTTACTTTCTTATCAGTTCAGTGTTCTGACCAAAGGGTGTTCTTCTGAAATCTAGTTGGCTATGTGACCAGAAATAGAAGCCCTGATTCTTTTTGTCACTAAGTATTATATCCAGTTTATTGCACAATCTGAACTTAATGAGGTACAAACATGAAATGATATTACTTTTCCCTAATCACTGCCCTCAAACATGAAAAGTCAGATCTCCTTTGCCAGTGTTTAATGGCATCTTGGGTAGACCCTTCAGCTTTCCGGTTACTTGCATTTACAATTTAATCCCAATTTAACTCTTATTTCTTTTCCTTCTTATTACTTTTATTATCTCTTATTACTTTTCAGAGGGACTTGCAGAACAGGATGAGCTCTGATCCTTTATTTCTCCTCTTTCTACCTCTTTTTCAGTCTTCACGGAGATCCTTCCTTGAGCCTCCAAGGGTCACAGGGATCCTGGGGGCCGGGTTCCTTATCTTTCTCCTTGCATATCATACCACACTATGGTCCCTATTTGCCTGTTGGTGTGGGCTGCCCCATCCAGCCTCTTAGCTTCAAGAAGCAGACATCACTCTTGGTTCACATACATTCACAAACTCAAAGAGATACCTGCCAAGCTTCCCATGAATTTTCCCACGTTTTCCTTCCTGCTGGCAGAAATAAGAAAGAACTATGGCTTAAAGAGCTCAGTAAGAATCTAGTTAGGGAGAGGATTCATTGTGCCCCTTCTGTGGCACTCCTAATCATCACTAGTGATTTTCTTGGAGCCCTCCTCACTTGGTTTAGAGGGAGGAAATGCTTGGATTTAGGAAGTGTTGTTTAGAAAAACCTACAACAGTGACTCTGAAGAGGGGCCTCTTTGGACTCCCCAACCCACTCTCCATCTCAGCAGTTTGCCTACATACCTCAGGATAAAGGTGGGAGTGTTTCAGCCAATATAGATAGTCAACAAGTGCTAGCTATGATGAGCTCAACAAATACTGGATGTCATCATTAATGTTCAGGAAAATAATACTTTAGGGGCATAATATCTGAAGAATCTATAGGGTAGAACCCTGTAGAAGATCCTGAGCCAATGATATGGTTCTTGGATCTAGAAAATGATGTCTTAGAACCCAAAACTATTAGGTTAAGTGTCATAATCCAAGTTGTATATAAAAATAACTTCAAATTTCCTCTGGCTGCAACTGAGGGTAGAATTAGGCTTTATCTGTGTAGAGAATGCCTTATTAATGTCAATGTGTTTAAGGAAAAAAAAAACCCTTTATGGATGATACAATAACAACTTCTAAATTCGGCTTAAATTTTTTTTAATACATAATACATGCCATAATTATTTTAATATGCCAGTAAAAATGTTTTGTGTTTCCATAAATTAAAGTTTTACCTGGTACAACTGTCCTCAGTAGAACAGAATGACAAAATCAACTGCGAAAGCAGCTAAGCTGAAAGTTAATGGTCTACATGTTCACAATCTTTACATAGACTTCCTGCCAGCAATATGATTTTGCTAGAGTCTTCCTACCAGCAACACATCCAGCCAATTTAGAGTATAGAATTCTGTGCTACAACAGTTGATTCCATGAATTCAATAGTCATTGTTGCTAACCTACCACCCCTTGTTACAGGGACTGTGCCCATGATAGTTTCTGATTCCTTCTTTTAAAAAGACTCAGTGACCCCGGGTCATTTACAATAAATTTGGACTTCATTCTCTCAAATTATATCTCACGCTGAAACAGACTTTTTCATAGAAGTGTTGAAAAAGAAATGTTAGAGTCCAAGTTAGAGGATTGTGTGGTGTATTTTCACTTTTAATAAATGAGCTGTCTTTTCCTTTTTCATACTATTTCTTCTCGAAGGAAAAAAAAAATCAAACAAGGAAAAATGTGAAAAGATGAATTAATATGACATTTAGAGTAAGATTTTAATGGCACCAAGGCCAAGAATATTATGCCTTTTGCTTTCACAATTACAACTTGAAAGAATTTCAGGATGTTGTTGCTGAAGTGAACTTCAGAAGAAGAAAGTGAAAATGCATACATCGAAGGAAAATGTGTTATAGAAGAGTTATATTTGTTAAGACAAACACCGCATAGTCAATATTTAATTAAGCATTATCATTTTCAGAGCTGACCCTCAGAGCTTATAACCTCATTTCAAGCAGTATTGGCTATGCTACACATATTTTTGGAAATCCTCTTTGGAAATAAACTTATGCACCAGTTTCTAAGGACAGCAAGAAAACCCACTTCATTCATTCAGTCATACCTTATTTAAACCAAAATAGGCACTCTCCCCTGGCAACTGGTCTTACCCAGACCTTATTCACCAAACTGACTTCAAATTACTTTTTAATAAAAAAAGAAAAACATTTTTTATCATGAAATATTACATATAATATGTACTGTTTAAATTCTTTAAAGAAAACATTCATGTTACCATAACAGAGGTTAAAGAAATTTCCCTAACATTCCAGGAGTTCCTTGAATGTCTTGTCCCAATCAATACCTGCCTGTAAGTAAAGAGTAGTCACTTCCATCCTTTTCCTATCACTTTTATTACCTATTATATATTCCTCAATGCTATCATTCCATAGTTTGGTTTTTGAATGTTATATAAATGAAATCATACAGTATATATCCTTCTGCATCTGCCTTCTTTTGCTCAATATCTTGTTTATTAGATGCATCTAAAGCAAGAGTAGGCAAACTATGGCCTGTCATCTGTTTTTGTAAATAGTTTCATAGGAATACAGCCATGCCCACTCGTTGACATGTTATCTGTGGCTGCTTTTGCATGACCATGGCAGAGGTGAATAATTGCAACAGAGACTGTGGCTCACAAAGTCTAATATTTGCCACGTGGCTTTTACAGAAAAAGTTTGCCGATTCCTGATTTAGATATACTACTTGATTCAATTTGCTAATAGTTTGTTTCAAAATTTTGCATTTATTTTTGTGACAGACATTGTACTGTACTTTTCTTTTTTGTCATGTCTTGGTCTATTTTTGGTATCAGGATAATCTCAGCTTCATCAAATGAGCTGGGAAGTACTCTCACCTTCTCAATGTAGAATGGGTATTACTTCTTCCTTTAAATCTTTATGTAGGAAACCTATTGGGACTATAGTTTTGTTTGTGGGGAAAATTGTAACTATAAATTCAATTCCTTTAAACAGGTATAGATCTACTCAGTTTTAAAATTCTTCATGAGTCAGTTTTGGTAATTTGTGTTTTAACGAAGTTTTACATTTCATCTATGCTGTTAAATTTGTTGGTATAAGGATATTTTTGCTTTGCAAAGAAGTTTAGATCGACAATTACTTGCTTTCAGCTTATTACCTTTCAGCTTCTACTGTTTCTCAAGAAAATTAGCTGCCAGTCTAATTATTGACTTTTTGAAGTTAGATCTGTCCTTTCTTCTCTTACTGTCTTTACAAATTTTATCTTTGCCTTTGGTTTTCTGTAATTCTTCTCTGATGTGTCTAAGTGTAGATTAATTTTTTCTGCTTGAGGATTGTTTGGCTTCCTGATTTTGTGGGCTGGTGTCTTCCATTAGTTTTGAAAAGATTCTCAATTTCTCCTCATATATTGGTTCTGCCTTACTCCCTCTCTCTTCTACATATAAGACTCCATTAAACATTTGTTTAACTTTCTTATATTTCTATGTCTTTTCCCTCTCTTCTCAATTGCTCATCCTATTCATTTTCTGTCTTTATTTTGAATTTTTTTTTCTGAGTTATCTTCCATTATAACAATTCTCTTTTCAGCCACATTTAATATGCCATTAAACCCATGTACTGAGTTCTTAATCTTGGTTATTAAATATTTCTGATTCTAGAATTTCTATTAAAAATGTTATATGAGTATTTTTTTATGGTCTGTAGTTGTCTGCTGAAATTTTCCTTTTTGCTTTCTATCTATGTCATGAACATAGTCATGACAGCTATTTTAAAGTTAGTGTCTTGATAATTTCACTATCTGGAGTTCCTCTGAGTTTGTTTCAATCATCTATTGTTTCTACTAGTTCTCATTCCTGTTAACCTTTCTCCTTAAGTGCCTGGTATCTTTGATTGTGTACTGTCTTTATATTTGGAAAGTCATTGGTGGAAATGATTTGAGAACTAGAATAAAGTTATCTTCTAATAAAGAAAGTGTTTTTATCTGCTTCTCCAAAGTGCCCAGGGGTACTAATGATCTGGAATCACTTTTCACCAATGTCAAGAATTTAGAATTTTCTGGCCTATCCTGATGACTGAAAGTTGGTCTTCAGTCTGTATGAAGATTGAATATTTTCATTTCACTTTTCAGTCTTCCAGAATCTTGATCAAAAGTATGGTGAATTTCTCAGGGTCCTCATCTTCAGTGGTCTTCAGACTTCAGTTTTAGTTACCCTCAGCCCATGATGTTATCAAAAGCACTGCTCAGCTTTGCAATTGCCTGTTTGGACTGTCAAATGTCCCCAGGGTAAAAACTGTCCCTAAATCCAGGATTATATCTATGGATTTTCATACTATTATGAATCTTGGCCCAATAATTCTTCTTCACTCTCTTATTAGCTCTCCAGTGATATCAAGTCAAAACTCCCCCCAGCTTTTATAGTTGCTCTCAGCCAGATGGTTGGTTTGAGTAGGCTAGTCCCCTAGTTCCCAAAGCAGAAGTCTCAAAATCAATTATGACTATATATGTATATGTAGGTGCGTGTATATATACATATATGGATTTATGGCTGTGCTTCTGCTGAGGACATTTTAACAAACTCTAGAAGCTTTAAAAGTTCTTATCAAAGAGAAATTCTGGAAATAATCAAATCAACTACAGTACTGTTGAAATAAATATGCAACTTTTCAAGGTGACTATTTGAAGGGAATAACACCCACATATGTATAAATTCTGGCATGCTAATTAAAAATATTATATTTGTATATTACTAACTAGTTGAATTTAATTCATCATGAATATAGGAATAATAGGATTACTGAGGATATCTGAAAGGTATATTGCACTACATTAGGACCTCGATAAGTAAAATTTGTGTTATAGCAACATTAAACAATTTAGGCTTACTAAATTGTTTACTAATTGTGGAGTAATTATACCACATAGGTACATCAATACAATTTGTTTTCAAGATTACTATTATAATTTATATTTTTCCACTAAAACTTTGAAAGAAACCATTTGTAAATTTGTGCTTGTTTCTTTTTCAATTAATAACACCTTAATTTTCTACGATGTCATTTTCTTCATGCTACAATATGTGTAGTGAGATTTTGGCATTATACTAGTTCTCTGTGGCTGCTGTACAAATCACTACAAACTTCGTGGCTTAAAACAACAGGAATTTATTCTATCACAGTTCTGAGCCAAAATCAAGGTGTTGGAAGGGCCACACTCCCTCTGGAGGCTCTAGGGGAGCTTCTGGTGGCTTCTGGCACTCATTGGCTTGTGGCCACATTGCTCCAATCTCTTGCTTCTGTGGTCACATGGCCTTCTCCTCTTCTGTGTCAAATCTTTCTCTGACTCTCTTTTATAAGGATACATCTGAGGGCTTCCCTGGTGGCGCAGTGGTTAAGAATCCACCTGCTAATGCAGGGTACACAGGTTCGAGCCCTAGTCCGGGAAGATCCCACATGCCGCAGAGCAACTAAGCCCATGAGCCACAGCTACTGAGGCTGTGCTCTAGAGCCTGCAAGCCACAACTACTGAGCCCATGCGCTTAGAGTCCGTGCTCCACAACAAGAGAAGCCACCGCAATGAGAAGCCCGCGCACCGCAACAAAGAGTAGTCCCCGCTCGCTGCAAGTAGAGAAAGCCCTCGTGCAGCAACGAAGACCCAACACAGCCAAAAATAAATAAATTAAATAAATTTTTTAAAAAAAGGATACATCTGGTTGCATTTAGGGCCCACCTGAGTAATCCAGGATAATCTCCCTATCTCAAGATCCATAACTTAATCACACTTGCAAAGACCCTTCATCAATATAAGATAATATTTATAGGTTACAAGAATTGGGACCTGATACCTCTGGGGGCCACTCTTCAGTCTGCTACAGGCAACCAACAAATTATCTCTAAATTGAGTCATTTTTGTCAGTTCCTTTCACTTTCAATGATACGGAAGCAGAATGAGAATAACAAAGGTCAAGAATGTTAACCAATTTGGGGTAATGCTCCAGTTTCCTAACCCAGTTCTCTTGTTTTCTGATCTGAGAGAATCACAGTTTAAGAGAAAACTGATGACTTGGATTAACTCAGGGATATATTCAATTAGACCATCCAGAGGCGTGAGTGAAAAGAACTAACTTCAGACAGGCCTTCCTACACATTCTTCATACACTGAAGAATCACAAAAGGTCAGAGCCAGAATGGACCACAGATATTGTTTAATCCAAACCTATTAATTAACAGATGAGGAAACTGAGGCCCAAAGAGGCTGATGACCAGGTCAATGGTCACACAAGCAGTTTATAGCCCTAGACTCTTTCACCCAGACTGTACTGCCAAGAATCCATAAGGAAAATACTTTTAAATGTTTATGTCACCATAAAGCCATTAAAAAGAAATTTGTGGATTATGAAGAGATAGAAATGTACACATGAAAAAATGTGTTGAGATAAACAGAATAAAAATCCATGTATACACCTAGCATTACAATCTGAAAATTACTGTATCATAAAAATTTACAAGGAGAGCTATGTGGGGATTTTTGTTTATAATTCTTTTTTAAAAGTTTTTCTGGCCACACCTTGCAGCATGTGGGATCTTAGTTCCCCAACCAGGGATCGAACCCACGCCCCCTGCAGTGGAAGCATGAAGTCCTAAGCACTGGACCGCCAGGAAGTCCCTATGTGGGTATACTTTTAATCACGTTCATTCCTCTGTTTCTTGATTGTGAGAGAGAAGTAGAATTGGGACTAATGGGTTGAAGCAACAGGTCTGGCTGTGGATAAGTTTCAGTTCACTATAAGGAAGAAGTTTCTAAAGGTCAAAGTTGTCCAAAGCAGGAATGAGAGATGATGACATTCATCACTGGAGGTTATTAAAGCTGAGGCTGCAGAGCACTTGGCAGGAATGTGGAAATTGTACTGATTCCCAAATTCAAACAGGCTGTATTAGATAATCTGGGCAGACGCTAAAACCAGAAGTTCCTGAGACCAGGCACATAGGGATGTCCTTGGATGTGTACTCTTAATAAGCTACCCAAGTGATTCTCGTGTTTGGGGGTAATGCATCAGACACCTAAAAGGAACTGTTCCAATTCAAGAGTCTATAATTTTCCTCATAAGGTAATGGAAACAACACCGTAACTGTAGCAAGGAATCCAGATTCTTTCTTGGTTTGGTCCCTAAGAAGCTGTGTGATTTTTGAGCATATGACATCATGTCTCTGGGACTCGATTTTCCTGTCTGCAAAAATAAGTGAGACTAGATGTATCTTATGGCTCTTAGATGGTAGGAATTTGTGTTTCTGAGGGTGGCCTGGAAGAAATTAATCTTCAGACTCCCTGGAAAATTCCTCATGACATTCAGATGACAGACAGTTGTCCTGGAATGACTGCCTAAGACAGCTGGGCAAGGCCATGCGAGCTGGCTGGTTTCCTGGAGTTGGCAGGCATTAGGCCCAGGATATGTCTGTCACATGCAGGGCAGGTGGGGAGTGGAGAGGGCTGGCAGGCTGGAAGTTGGAAACTCAGAAACCTCCCCATTTTGGCTCCAACCACCATCTTTGTAATCTAGTTACTGTTCAAAAAGGAGGGCCCAAGGAGGCTGATCTGCTGTCCTGAAAGGGAGTGATAAGGTGATCAGGAAGTGCCCTTTCTGTGGGCACCTCGCCCAGAAATACCAAGCCTCTGGAAGGTGAGAGGGGTTGGCAACTTTTTTTCTTATGAATGAGCCTTCCCTCCCCAAAGGCAATGAGCCTTGGCTTTTGATCTAATACTAGGTTCTCTTTCTTCCCTATTTTTCTTTCTCTAATTCTCCATCTGTGTTCCCTGAAGGTCATTTATTTGCTAAGCCTCACCCCTTATAGCTCTTACTTTTTCACTATTGAGGGGGGAATTGTGTTCTAATGGCTACCTCTTGTGTTTGATCTTCTCCTAAATATACCCATTCCTTATCTCAGTACATTTACTCCCTGGGATGGCCTTCCTAAACCCAAGACATCTGACCCACAGGTGAACCAATGGGCATTCCTCTACTCTCTTCATTCTACCAAGGTCTGTGAATTAACCTATGAGTTCCTATCTGAGAGATGAAGATGACTTCCTGATGTTGGCAGGGAAACTTCAAATCAAAATCATAGAAGATGGGAGTGGGTTAACAAATTATCTCAGGCTAAGTAAGGGACAGACTGGTACATAGCTTGCAGATGAAGATGTACAAATTTTAGTACCCAGTCATGTCCCTGGAAACCCCTGCCACTAAGGCTCTGATGACTCCCAAATCCATATCTCTTACAAAAAATGTTCTCTAGAACTTCAGTCCCTCACTTCCAGCTGTCTCCTGGACAGCACCACCTAAATGCCCCTTTAAAACCTCCTACTCAGCATGACCAAGTCTGTTCCTGTGTCTTCTCTCCCACACCTAGAGCTTCCTCAAATTTTTATATTAGGTTAGATCAATAAAGGTTATCATTACTTTTGCTAAATTTATGTATTTAAATGTATTATGTTTATTTTTATAAAATATTTATTATTAATAAAGATCTGCCAGGACATGGAAGCAACCTAAGTGTCCATCGACAGATGAATGGATAAAGAAGATGTGGCACATATATACAATGGAATATTACTCAGCCATAAAAAGAAACGAAATTGAGTTATTTGTAGTGAGGTGGATGGAGTTAGAGTCTGTCATACAGAGTGAAGTCAGAAAGAGAAAAACAAATACCATATGCTAACACATACATATGGAATCTAAAAAAAAAAATGGTTCTGGAGAACCTAGGGGCAGGACAGGAATAAAGACACAGATGTAGATAATGGACTTGAGGACATGGGGAGGGGAAAGGGTAAACTGGGACGAAGTGAGACAGTAGCATTGATATATATACACTACCAAATGTAAAATAGATAGCTAGTGGGAAGCAGCCGCATAGCACAGGGAGATCAGCTTGGTACTTTGCGACCACCTAGAGGGGTGGGATAGGGAGGGTGGGAGGGAGGCGCAAGAGTGAGGGGATATGGGGATATGTATAGCTGATTCACTTTGTTATACAGCAGAAACTAACACAACAGTGTAAAGCAATTATACTCCAATAAAGATGTTAAAAAAAATCAAAAAAATAAAGATCTGCCCACTAAAGTTAGATCAGATATTTAAAGGCCAGCAGACAGAAAAGAAAATAACATGATGGGAAAAGGTTTTATTTTGAAGCATCAACAATCCAAATAGGTGTTTTCTATCCAGGCTCTGTATGGGTCCTGCAGGAATTCACCAGATAAATCTAATTTGTAAGGTAGAAGGTCAAGAAATGCCTACCATCTCTTATGTCACTGATTCCAACTGATATATACCAACACATTAGGAAGGTTATAAACAAAGGTACCACAAAGCCTGCTTCAAAAGGGACTCATCTGAAAAAAACAACATGCACTCAACTCTGATCTTTTCATGTCACTGGGTTCCATGGATCCCTTTTATGGCCACCTGTGAATTCTAGAAAACTTTCAGTGTTCTGCTCTTACAGCTACATCTTTCCCCCACCTCTATGCTCATTTCTCACTAATTCTTTTTCTCAAAGTCCATATCCCCCAGGTTTTTTTTTTTTTTTTTCAAATACATTCTTGTTCAGGGACCTTCTTCTTTACTCTAAAGCCTTCAGTTTGGAGTTTCTCACCCAGACTCACTCGTTTCATCCATTAAAATGTATACATCTGCATATTTCTGTGTATTATGTTTATTTGGTGTAGATCATTAACAGGTGCTTCTTCACTTTTTTAACCTTTGAGATGATTTGGATAAGTTGGTGAGATTTTCAACTCAGCATAGTAGCTGCACAGCACAGAGATGGGCCTCCCAGCAGGGCTACTTCCTGCAGATGAGTATTATTCTGATCTTCAATTTTTACCAGGCTGCTGAGAAAGTGGTGATCAGTAGCTTTGTAGGGCTTGTGTTAGTGACGGCATCTTGAATGCACTGGGACACACATGCTCCTCATCAATAGTCTTTGGGAGGAATCTTGCACTTCTCAGCTTTCACCAGAGGCCCCTCAATGTTGTGTTATTTGTCTCTTCTTTCTCATGGAAATCACTTTCGGTTTACTCAGGTGGTTGGTCACATGTAGGTACGGACAGTTTGTTGTCCAGCAGTGGAAGAGAGAAACACTATGTTGGTTAAACCAGCCTCATTATGTCCATCATTCTTAATCTTTACGTTTCCATCTTTACTAAGGAAATGGAGTCCCAATACAGAAGAGATAAAGCTACTCCCAACTGTTGGTCACAGAGGGAAACTCTGATGCTGGTGATAAAACTCCTGAAATGTTTGAAAGGGTGTTTGCTGGTTTGTGATGGGAGGCTGGCTACTTCACAAATGGTTAGAAAGATGGGTGGAGGCTGCTGAGTAGGAGCAAAGGCTGCAATACAGGCCAGTGACTGTTCTGTAGACACAGCTTCCATTGGCACAGTAACACAGTGGCCACATATTCATGGATTTCCGCTTGGGTTTGGTATGATGTCAGCGATCTAGATTTTCTCTGTACGTGGCTCTCCACTCCAGTGCCAGCAACTTTAGGTGGGTGAAGAGGAATAATGATTTCCTGAAATACCATCCCAGGGTTTTTCTCTAGGGGAGGTTGGTGGGGGTTAAGAGCTAGGGGCTGCTGTGTTGGTGCTAGCACTCTGGCTCTGGGTCTGAACGTAATGCTCATGGGATTGGCTGCAACTGTGACTCCATCCAACAGCATTACAATGGAATTCTTCATTGGTGTAGACTGAAGTTCTTGGGTATTGGTTGGAGTTGCAAATGACTTTCCTGTGTTCTAATCGTTATTTTTTTCTGTGCCACAGCAGGTGCTGGCTGAATGACATGTTTGATACTTTGAACAGGTTGAGCATGAGATTTATCCTCTGTCATGGGGCTTGACTGGCCACCTCAGCCCCCAGCCTGTGCTGTGCTGGTTGTATGGGACCGGATATTGCTGGACAGTAGACACCGAGTTAGTGTCTGGTTAAGCGGTGGTGGGTAATCAGAAGGTGAGTACGTTGGCAAAATGCATTCTAACTCAATAGAATGGTCTGCTGATGCTGCTAGCGTCTGAGTCTTTTGAGGATTCCATCATTTAAACAGAGTTGTTTCTTAGCTTTCCCCAATGACTGTGATGGTTAAGGATGTCTCAGGGCTGTTGTCAGTTACCATTCATCCATATGCTTTTCAGATTCCTGAATTTTGTGGTTATTGTCTCTTGTGTTTGGAAACAATTCTCCATGGACCTCTCACACAATGGTACATCCTGAGAGTGAGGCATTGTTTGCCCTTTGTATTGGACTATATTTTCAAGGACATTTAATCCAAGGATGATGTTTACTTTCCATGTTCAATAATTATAATAATGGCCTCCAACTTTGGGATTACATCTTTTAAAAAAATCCTTTTTTATGATTTTGTGGCATTTCAGAAGAGAAAAGATGTATGTATTCAATCCATCATGTTAACTTGGATCCAGTTTTGAATGAGTTACCTTATGCCTCACATTAGTCACCAAGTCCTATCAATCTTATATTCTACCTTTTGCTCAGATGTCTTATATCTTACTATTCTTTCACAGTGGGCCCTGGAGGCACAGGTCCTGCCACTGACAAGGTGTGTGAACAAGGAAAAGTAATGACTGCTCTTGAATTTGCAGTTTCCCCGATTATAAGATGGAAAAGATACCAGTTCTTCTCTTACAGGATTTCTGTGAAGATTAAATTAGGTGTGGCTCTAAAGCTGTGGTTTCAGCTGATGCTGTGGTGGTTACTCCTTATTTTCTACTTAGACTCCCTCATCTAAAGGTTCCCTAAGTAGTCTCAGATTCCCTATCTCTTCCTGCTCCATCTTTCATCCACTTCTAACACATAGATGCGATTTATCCTCCTATTTAAAAACCTCTAATGGCAGTCCATTACCTTGGGGATAAAATCCACAAGTCAAAGTTCATTTTTAATCTGTAATTATGGTTAAAATTCATATACTTTTTAAAAAAAATATATCTTTATTGGAGTATAATTGCTTTGCAATGTTGTGTTAGTTTCTGCTGTATAATAAAGTGAATCAGCTATACATTTACATATATCCCCATATCCCCTCCGTCTTGCATCTCCCTCCTACCCTCCCTATCCCACCCCTCTAGGTGGTCACAAAGCACTGAGCTGATCTCCCTGTGCTATGCAACTGCTTCCCACTAGCTATCTGTATTAACTTTGGTAGTGTATATATGTCCATGCCACTCTCTCACTTTGTCCCAGCTTACCCTTCCCCGTCCCCGTGTCCTCAACTCCATTCTCTACGTCTATGTCTTTATTCCTGTCCTGTGCCGAGGTTCGTCAGAACCTTTTTTTTTTTTAAGCTTCCATATATATGAGTTAGCATACAGTATTTGTTTTTCTCTTTCTGACTTACTTCACTCTGTATGAGAGACTCTAGGTCCATCCAACTCACTACAAATAACTCAATTTCATTTCTTTTTATGGCTGAGTAATATTCCATTGTATATATGTGCCACATTTTCTTTATCCATTCATTTGTCAATGGACACTTACGTTACTTCCATATCCTGGCTACTGTAAATAGTGCTGCAATGAACATTGTGGTACATGACTCTTTTTGAATAATGGTTTTCTCAGGGTATATGCCCAGTAGTGGGATTGCTGAGTCACATCGTAGTTCTATTTTTAGTTTTTTAAGGAACCTCCATACTGTTCTCAATAGTGGCTGGATCAATTTACATTGCCACCAACAGGGCAAGAGGGTTCCCTTTTCCCCACACCCCTTCCAGCATTTATTGTTTGTAGATTTTTTGATGATGGCCATTCTGACTGGTATGAGGTGATACCTCATTGTGGTTTTGATTTGCATTTCTCTAATGATTAGTGATGTTGAGCATCCTTTCATGTGTTTGTTGGCAATCTGTATATCTTCTTTGGAGAAATGTCTATTTAGAGCTTCTGCTCATTTTTGGATTGGGTTGGTTTTTTTGATATTGAGCTGCATGAGCTACTTGTATATTTTGGAGATTAATCCTTTGTCAGTTGCTTCATTTACAAATATTTTCTCCCATTCTGAGGGTTGTCTTTTCGTCTTGTTTATGGTTTCCTTTGCTGTGCAAAAGCTTTTAAGTTTCATTAGGTGCCATTTGTTTTTATTTCCCTTCCTCTAGGAGGTGGGTCCAAAAGGATCTTGCTGTGATTTATGTCATAGAGTGTTCTGCCTATGTTTTCCTCTAAGAGTTTTATAGTGTCTGGCCTTACATTTAGCTCTTTAATCCATGTTGAGTTTATTTTTGTGTATGGTGTTAGGGAGTGTTCTAATTTCATTCTTTTACATGTAGCTGTCCAGTTTTTCCCAGCACTACTTATTGAAGAGGCTCTCTTTTTTCCATTGTATATTCTTGCCTCCTTTATCAAAGATAAGGTGACCATATGTGCGTGGGTTTATCTCTGGGCTTTCTATCCTGTTCCATTGATTGATATTTCTGTTTTTGTGCCAGTACCATACTGTCTTGATTACTGTAGCTTTGTAGTATAGTCTGAAGTCCATGAGCCTGATTCCTCCAGCTCCATTTTTCTTTCTCAAGATTGCTTTGGCTATTCGGGGTCTTTTGTAATTCCATACAAATTGTGAAATGTTTTGTTCTAGTTCTGTGAAAAATGCCATTGGTAGTTTGATAGGGATTGCACTGAATCTGTAGACTGCTTTGGGTAGTACAGTCATTTTCACAATGTTAATTCTTCCAATCCAAGAACATGGCATATCTCTCCATCTGTTTGTATCATCTTTAATTACTTTCATCAGTGTCTTACAGTTTTCTGCACACGGGTCTTTTGTCTCCTTAGGTACATTGATTCCTAGGTATTTTATTCTTTTTGTTGCAATGGTAAATGGGAGTGTTTCTTTAATTTTGCTTTCAGATTTTTCATCATTAGTGTATAGGCATGCAAGAGATTTCTGTGCATTAATTTTGTATCCTGCTACTTTACCAAATTCATTGATTAACTCTAGTAGTTTTCTGGTAGCATCTTTAGGATTCTCTATGTATAGTATCATGTCATCTGCAAACAGTGACAGTTTTACTTCTTCTTTTCCAATTTGGATTCCTTTAATTGCTTTTTCTTCTCTGATTGCTGTGGCTAAAACTTCCAAAACTATGTTGAATAACAGTGGTGAGAGTGGGCAACCTTGTCTTGTTCCTGATCTTTGTGGAAATGGTCTCAGTTTTTCACCACTGAGAATGCTGTTGGCTGTGGGTTTGTCATATATGGCCTTTATTTTGTGGAGGTAAGTTCCCTCTATGCCTACTTTCTGGAGGGTTTTTATCATAAATTCTCATTGAATTTTGTCAAAAGCTTTTTCTGCATCTATTGAGATGATCATGTGGTTTTTCTCCTTCAATTTGTTAATGCGATTTATCACATCGATTTGTGTATCTTGAAGTATCCTTGCATTCCTGGGATAAAACCCACTTGATCATGGTGTATGATCCTTTTAACGTGCTCTTGGATTCTGTTTGCTAGTATTTTGTTGAGGATATTTGCATCTATGTTCATCAGTGATATTAGCCTTTAGTTTTCTTTTTTTGTGACATCTTTGTCTGCTTTTGGTATCAGGGTGATGGTGGCCTCGTAGAATGAGTTTGGGAGTGTTCCTGCCTCTGCTATATTTTGGAAGAATTTGAGAAGGATAGGTGTTAGCTCTTCTCTAAATGTTTGATAGAATTCACCTGTGAAGCCATCTGGTCCTGGGCTTTTGTTTATTGGAAGATTTTTAATCACAGTCTGAATTTCAGTCCTTGTGATTGGTCTATTTGTATTTTCTATTTCTTCCTGGTTCAGTCTCAGAAGGGTGTGCGTTTCTAAGAATTTGTCCATTTCTTCCAGGTTGTCCATATTATTGGCATATAGTTGCTTGTAGTAATCTCTCATGATCCTCTGTATTTCTGCAGTGTCAGTTGGTATTTCTCCTTTTTCATTTCTAATTCTATTGATTTGAGTCAGCTCCCTTTTTTTCTTGATGAGTCTGGCTAATGGTTTATCAATTTTGTTTATCTTCTCAAACAACCAGCTTTTAGTTTTATTGATTTTTGCTATACTTTCCTTCATTTCTTTTTCATTTATTTCTGATCTGATCTTTATGATTTCTTTCCTTCTACTAACATTGGGATTTTTTTTTTGTTTTTCTTTCTCTAATTGCTTTAGGTGTAAGGTTAGGTTATTTATTTGAGACGTTTCTTGTTTCTTGAGGTAGGATTGTATTGCTATGAACTTCCCTCTTAGAACTGTTTTTGCTGCATCCCATAGGTTTGGGGTCATTGTCTTTTCATTGTCATTTGTTTCTAGGTATTTTTTGATTTCCTCTTTGATTTCTTCAGTGATCTCTTGTTATTTAGTAGTGTATTTTTTAGCCTCCACGTGTTTGTATTTTTTACAGAGTTTTTCCTGTAATAGATATCTAGTCTCACAGTGTTGTGGTCGGAAAAGATACTTGATACGATTTCAATTTTCTTAAATTTACCAAGGCTTGATTTGTGACCCAAGATATGATCTATCCTGGAGAATGTTCCATGAGCACTTGAGAAGAAAGTGTATTCTGTTGTTTTTGGATGGAATGTCCTATAAATATCAATTAAGTCCATCTTGTTTAATGTGTCATTTAAAGTTTGTGTTTCCTTATTTATTTTCATTTTGGATGATCTGTCCATTGGTGAAAGTGGGGTGTTAAAGTCCCCTACTATGATTGTGTTACTGTCGATTTCCCCTTTTATGGCTGTTAGTATTTGCCTTATGTATTGAGGTGCTCCTATGTTGGGTGCATAAATATTTACAATTGTTATATCTTCTTCTTGGATTGGTTCCTTGATCATTATGTAGTGTACTTCTTTGTCTCTTGTAATAGTCTTTATTTTAAAGTCTATTTTGTCTAATATGAGAATTGCTACTCCAGGTTTCTTTTGATTTCCATTTGCATGGAATATCTTTTTCCATTCCCGAACTTTCAGTCTGTATGTGTCCCTAGGTCTGAAGTCGGTCTCTTGTAGACAGCATATATACGGGTCTTGTTTTTGTATCCATTCAGCCAGTCTGTGTCGTTTGGTTGGAGCATTTAATCCATTTACATTTAAAGTAGTTATTGGCATGTATGTTCCTTTTACCATTTTCTTAATTGTTTTGGGTTTGTTATCATAGGTCTTTCCCTTCTCTTGTGTTTCCTGCCTAGAGAAGTTCCTTTAGCATTTGCTGTAAAGCTGGCTTGGTGGTGCTGAATTCTCCTAGCTTTTGCTTATCTGTAAAGGTTTTAATTTCTCCATCGAATCTGAATGAGATCCTTGCTGGCTGGAGTAGTCTTGGTTGTAAGTTTTTCCCTTTCATCACTTTAAATATGTCCTGACACTCCTTTCTGGCTTGCAGAGTTTCTGCTGAAAGATCAGCTGCTAACCTTATGGGGATTCCCTTGTATATTATTTGTTGCTTTTCCCTTGCTGCTTTTAATAATTTTTCTTTGTACTTAATTTTTGATAGTTTGTTTAATATGTGTCTTAGTGTGTGTCTGCTTGGATTTATCCTGTATGGGACTGTCTGCACTTATTGGACTTGATTGACTATTTCCTTTCCCATATTAGGGAAGTTTTCAACGATAATCTCTTCAAATATTTTCTCAGTCCCTTTCTTTTTCTCTTCCTCCGGGACCCCTATAATTCGAATGTTGTGCATTTAATGCTTTCCCAGAGGTCTCTGAGACTGTCCTCAGTTCTTTTCATTCTTTTATCTTTATTCTGCTCTGCAGTAGTTATTTCCACTATTTTATCTTCCAGGTCACTTATCTGTTCTTCTGCCTCAGTTATTCTGCTATTGATTCCCTAATTTTAGAGAATTTAAAATTTCATTTATTGTGTTGTTCATCATTGTTTGTTTGTTCTTTACTTCTTCTAGGTCCTTGTTAAACATTTCTTGTATTTTCTCCATTCTATTTCCAAGATTTTGGATCGTCTTTACTATCATTACTCTGAATTCTTTTTCAGGTAGACTGCCTATTTCCTCTTCATTTGTTTGGTCTGGTGGGTTTTTACCTTGTTACTTCATCTGCTGTGTATTTCTCTGTCTTCTCATTTAGCTTAACTTACTGTGTTTGGGATCTCCTTTTCGCAGGCTGCAGGTTTGTAGTTCCCATTGTTTTTGGTGTTTGCCCCCAGAGGGTAAGGTTGGTTCAGTGGGTTGTGTAGGCTTCCTGGTGGAGGCGAGTGGTGCCTGTGTTCTGGTGGATGAGGCTGGATGTTGTCTTTCTGGTGGGCAGGACCACCTCTGGTGGTGTGTTTTGAGGTGTCTGTGAACTTAGTATGATTTTAGGCAGCCTCTCTGCTAATGGGTGGGGCTGTGTTCCTGTCTTGCTAGTTGTTTGGCATGGGGTGTCCAGCACTGGACCTTGCTGGTGATTGAGTGGAGCTGGGTCTTAGCGTTGAAACGGAGATCTCTGGGAGAGCCCTCACCAAATGATATTACATGGGGCTGGAAGGTCTCTGGTGGTCCAATGTCCTGAACTCAGCTCCCACCTCAGAGGCTCAGGCCTGACACCCAGCCAGAGCACCAAGACCCTGTCAGCCACACGGTCTTCCCTCTTGCTGCTGGATTCTGTGTGGACCACCGCCCCATCCTCATCACAGAGGGATGCTTTCACGTAGGTAGATGTGGAAGGAATGCATCACACACTGGTGGAGAGGCGGGATGCTGGCCAGCCCTATGGGCTCCAACAATGGGCGAAACTCTCTTAATCACTTTTTATGTGGAATCCACAGCTGTAAGGATGAGAGAGACAGAGAATCTGAAGGGTATACAGCAGCCGCCTTGCTTGTGTCTTGCTGTCCCATAGGCTGTTAGCCGTCAGCTTCGGACTTCATTCCTTGTGGCCAAAAACACTTGTGGGTCCACATCCGGCGGTGGTTGGGGATCAGGGTCTCTTGCGGAAGCCGTAGTCCCCCGAAAGCGTGGCTACCGCCCGAGAAGGAGCCCCACCTCAGCTCCTCACCGCTGGCCTCTCCACAGGGCTCCAGGGATTCTTAAAGTGGCATACTGCTTTTCATATGAGAAATAAGCATGTTTTTGAAGATCTGCTAGTATTGTAGGATCCTCTGTGGAGGTGGGGGGTGGCTTTGGCTCACTTCAGGGACAGACACTGGCAGCAGTAGTTCTGGGAAGTCTAAACTTCATATCCTTTTAATTCCTGTGGCTGTCCCGCCAGTGTGTTCCTCTCCTCAAACACATTTATTACCGTATCTTAAACTCCAGCCACATAAACAAGCTCACCCCTGCTGAAACCTGGCATAGGTTTCCTGTATTTGAGCCTCTGAAAATTCTATTTTCTCCACTTGAAATGACCTTCCTCCATTTTCTCCTCATGAGTAAGGCCTAGTTCTAAAATTATTTCCTGTGGTAGATCATTAGAATATTGGTCTCCAATGAATCATGTCTTCCTATTGTCAATGTGACACTGCTACTCCTACACCAGGAGATGGAGTTGGTTTCTCCATCCTCTTCAATCTAGGCTGGTCTTGTGACTTGCTTTGAAGAATAGATTGTGGTGGACTTGACATTGTATGAGTTCTGGAGGCTGGGCCTTAAGAAGCCTTTCTGTTTTGATCCTCTCTCTCTTGGAACTCTGAAACAAGCAGGCTGTGAAGCAGTCCAGTCTAGCCTACTGGGGGATACGAGGAGACGTGGAGGAGAACTGAAGCCTCAGCGAAGAGTAGGCACCACTGCCAAGCAAGTGAGTGAGGCCATCATAGACCCTCTAGCCTCATATGAACCATCAGATGACTAGGGCCACGTGGGTGAGACCAGCAGAACAACTGCCCCAATTGCTAATTCATGGAGTCATGATCATGAAAAATGAAAAAATCATTATGGTTTGTGGTAGTTGGTTATACAGCAATAGATAACTGATACACATCCTCAGAGAAATATTCTTCTAGTATAGTGCATAGCTCATATAACTATTGGTCTACCTGTATCTGTTTCTCTCACTAGATTAATAGCTTTTGAAAAGCAGAGATCAGGTTTTTACTCATCATCATGTCTCTTGTGCCTACCCTAGTGCGTGGTACAGAGCAATCATGTGGATTTATTACCCAGGTCATATACTCCCCATTTCCTGAAATGCTTTTACCTACTCTCTGGAACACATGGTCAATCATAAGTAAGATTATTTTTTAATATCCTCAACCTTTTCAGTTAATATTCCCTTTATCTTCTTGTTCTTACCAAATAGGCCTGCTTCCCTGTAGCCCTCTTAGGTGGTGCCTATCCTCCCTGCCCCATGCCTTATACCCCTCGGGGTTTGAAGGCAGGAAAGCAACCTCTTTGTTTCTCATGGCTTCATTCAGACTGTCTCCAATCCCTCTCTCTTCTCTAAAGAACACTCAGCTTCGATTTCCATGACATCGGGTTAAACCACCTGTACCCCTTGCTGTGAAAGTCACGTACTGATCCCTGGGTCCCAGCCTCTCATTCCATAAGGACTCACAAGCACCCTCTCTAACACTCCCCAGTAGTGATTTCAATATCCGGAGAACTCAATCTTCCAAAATCATGACCTCTTAGTTCCTTGACCTCCATTCTATCTCAGTCACTTATTCCCATAGTCATACCTTCCATCTTGTCACCACCAATATATTGCAACCCCTCTACAATCTCAATTTCAAACATCCACTATCTAATCACCACCTCATATATTTCCAACCCTCTTTCTCTCACCTCCAGCTCCAAAATTCCTTTGCCACTGGAACCTACAAATTTATTGTAATCATTACTCTTCACTGTTCTTTACCATCTCATGTTCTCGCTTCCCTCCTTAGTCGGTTAAAATTTAATGGTCAGGACTTCCCTGGTGGTGCAGTGGTTAAGAATCCGCCTGCCAATGCAGGGGACACGGGTTCAAGCCCGGGTCCAGGAAGATCCCACATGCCTCGGAGCAACTAAGCCCGTGCGCCACAGCTACTAAGCCTGTGCTCTAGAGCCCGCGAGCCACAACTACCGAGCCTGCATGCCGCAACTACTGAAGCCCGCACACCTAGAGCCCATGCTCCACAACAAGAGAAGCCACCTCAATGAGAAGCCTGCGCACCACAACAATGAGTAGCCCCTACTCGCCGCAACTAGAGAAAGCCTGCACACAGCAATGAAGACCCAATGCAGCCCAAAATTAATTAATTAATTTTAAAAAATAAAGTGAGTTAATGTTTAAAAAAAAACTTAATGGTCAATCATTTTAGTTATGCTCTTGCCTCTCTTTTGATTTATCACGCTCTCATACTTGCTTTAGCCTTTTAAGGACTTTTAATGAAGTCTAATTTTCTACCTGATACATGCTGGAAATCAAGGGAGCTAAATGTGGCTGGAGAAAGATTTGCCTCTCTTTAAATTCATAAATATTAATAATAATCAAGAGGGTCTTTAAGCTACCTAGCAGTCAAAACTCTGTTTCCCTAGTCCGATCTCTTTACTCTCTTAAATGACTATTTCATAGCTTCTAATCTCTTCCCAGTCCTTTAACATCTCTACTGTCTTTGCTGCCCATATTACTAAGAAAATTTAAACAATTAGAAGAAAACTTCTACAAGCTCCCACCACCCCTTTATGCTTATTTGTACCTCTGTGCATTTACTATGCCTTCCCTCCTCCTCCTATGAATACACTGTACATGTTTCTAGCTAAAGCTACCCATGTACCTGTGCATCAGATTCAATCCCTTACCTCCTTGTTGAAATAAGTCCTTGAATTTTCCCTCTTTCTCCTGCACCATTTTTTCCTCTTTACTGAATCACTCCCATCATCATACAAACATACTGTGACTTTCGTATTAATTTAAAAACCTACGTATTCTAATCTCATTTACCCATTTAGACACTACTGCACTTCTTCCTTTTAAGGAAAACTCCTATGAAGGCTAATAATACTCACTACCTCAACTCACTCTCCTCCCATTCTGACTTGAACCCACTCCAGTAAGGCTTTTTGCTCTCAATGCTTCATGGAACACAAACTCATCAAGGTCAGCAGTGAAGTCAATGTTGCTAAATCCAGTGGTCGATTCTCAGTCCTTATCTTAGTTGACTATCAGTTACATTTGATATAGTAGATCAACTCTACTCTTCCTTCAAATACTTTCTAGAAAATTTGGCTTCCACGAAACCATATCCTCCTGATATTCCTTGTCTCCAGCTACTCTTTCTCAATTTGTTTTGCTGATTTCTTCTTTTCTCCATGTCCTCTATATACTAGATTATCCCAAGTTTTGGGTCTTGGACTATGTTTTCTACCTACACTCACTCCCTTGGTGAGCTCATTAATTCCATGGCTTTAATACCATCCATATGCCGATGACTTATGTCCCAGCTCAGACTCTGCCTGAAAAATCTAGATCCACAAACCCAAGTGCCTACTTGTTATTTCTAGTTGAATGTATAATAGGTCCCTAAAATTTGACATGTCTAAAAATGAAGTTTCTGCAAAAACAGACATATAGATGGAGCAGGTTAGAAAGTCCAGAAATAAACCCATGCACTTATGGTCAATTAACCTACAACAAAGCAGGCAAGGATATACAATGGAGAAAAGACAGTCTCTTCAATAAATGGTGCTGGGAAAACTGAACAGCTACATGTAAAAGAATGAAATTAGGACGTTCTCTAACACCATATACAAAAAATAAACTCAAAATGGATTAAAGACCTAAATGTAAGACCAGATATTGTAAAACTCCTAGAGGAAAACATAGGCAGAACACTCTCTGATGTAAATTGCAGCAATATCTTTTTGGATCCATCTCCCAGGATAATGGAAATAAAAACAAAAATAAACAAATGGGACCTAATTAAACTTAAAAGCTTTTGCACAGCAAAGGAAACCGTAAACAAAATGAAAAGACAACCTACTGAATGGAGAAAATATTTGCAAATGATGCAACTGACAAGGGATTAATTTCCAAAATACACAAACAGCTCATACTGCTCAAATCAAAAAAACAAACAACCCAATCAAAAAATGTGCAGAAAATCTGAATAGGCGTTTCTCCAAAGAAGACATACATATGGCCATGAAGCACATGAAAAGATGCTCAACATCACTGATTATTAGAAAAATGAAAATCAAAACTACAATGAGGTATCACCTTACACTTGGCAGAATGGCCATCATCAAAAAGTTTACAAATAATGAATGCTAGATAGGGTGTGGAGTAAAAGCAACCCTCCTACACTGTTGGTGGGAATGTAAATTGGTGCAGCCACTATGCAGAACAGTATGGAGGTTTCTTAAAAAACTAAAAATAGAGTTACCATATGATCCTGCAATCCTACTCCTGGGCATATATCTGGAAAAAACTATAACTCAAAAAGATACATGCACCCCAGTATTCATTGCAGCACTATTTACAATTGTCAAGACATGGAAGCAACCTAAGTGTCCACTGACAGATGAATGGATAAAGAAGATATGGTATATACATACATATATATATATATATATATATATATATATATATATATATATATATATATATATATATACACACATATACATACATACACAATGGAATATTACTCAGCCACAAAAGAGAATGAAATAATCATTTGCAGCATCATGGATGGACCCAGTGATTATCATACAAAATGAAGTAAGCCAGACAGGGAAAGACAAATATCATATAATATTGCTTACATTTGGAATCTAAAAAAAAAAAAAAGATATAAATGAACTTATTTACAAAACAGAAATAGACCCACAGACATAGAAAACAAACTTATGGTTACTAAAGGGGAAAGGGCAGGGAGAGATAAATTAGGAGTTTGAGATTAACATATACACACTACTGTATATAAAATAGATAACCAACAAGGACCTACTGTATAGCACAGGGAACCCAATATTTTGTAATAACCTATAAGGGAAAAGAATATACATATATATGTATAACTGAATCACTTTGCTGTACACCTGAAGCTAACACAACATTGTAAATCAACTGTACTTCAATTAAAAAATAAAAATGAAAATGAATTTTTTGATTTCTCATACTTCAGCTAAACAAACAAACAACCCCCCTGCCCCATTCACAGTCTTTGTCATTGAACTTAATGGCAACTCTGTTCTTCTAGTCACTCAATCCCAAAAGTGTGGAGTCATCATCAATTCCTTTCTTTCTCTCATATTCTACATCAGATCTATCCCCAAATACTATTCTGCCTTTAAGCTTGAATTGGAATCTGACCACTTCACATATCTCCATTGCTGACAGCCTAGTCTGAGTCACCATTTTTACAATAGCCTCCTATCTGGTGCTTAACCTCCCAACTCCCCAGAGTACTTAGAAAGCAATAGAGTGATCCTGTTGAAACATAAGTCAGAGCATGTCACCCCATGCTCAAAGTCCTCCAGGGGCCTTATAATGACCAAGGAGCTACACGATCTAGCTCACCATGATCACTCTGACTTCATCTCTATTATCCTTTCTTTTCTTCACTCTATTCTAGTTCCCTCTTCTTAGTTCCTCAGTACACCAGGAACACGCCTGCCTTGGAGTTTTAGCACTGGCTGTCAGGAATGCTTGTTACCTCAGTATCCACATAATGCAACCCCTCATCTCCGTCCATCTTTACTCAAATGTTACCTTCTCAGGAAGTTCTTGCTTGGCCACTAGTTCCAAAATTTTAACACTCCTATCCCCTTTTCATACTTATTTTCTTCATTGGTCTTTATCACTACGGAAATTCTGCAAATTTTCCTTCTTTATTTTATCTCCTCTACTAGAATCTAAATTCCATGAGAGCAGAAATTCTGACCTGTTTCATTTACTTCTGGATCCCCAGTGCCCAACAATGCTTAGAAAATGGTAAATTCCCAGTAAATATTTGTTGAATGAATGACCAGGCATACTGAAAGAAGAACCAGATGGAACTTTAATAAATAAAAATAGAATAATTGAAATAAACACCTGAAAGCTAGATTAAAGGTAAAATTATTTTTCAGAGAACACCACAATGTCAATGAAAGAGATATATGCCGTTGTTCATCTTATGAAACTAGCATAAATTTGGTACTGAAACCAGCATAAATTTGGTACTGAAACCAGCAACGAGGGTAAATAAGAAAACCAACAGTCCAATCTTGCCCATGAAAATAGATACAAAATCCTGAACAACATTTTATCAAGCAAAATCCAGAAATGGGTGAAAAAATATAATATATACTAGCCAATATTAGGGTATAATTCCATTTATATAAATTTCAGAATGAAAGAATACTAAGAATGCAAGCATCTTTCATTATCCAAATCTACTTGGTACTTGAGTTCAGACAGTGACAGTCTGAAAAATAAGTTGGGATACTTATGGGTACCTCAACTGAGTACATTTATTTTTTAAAGTGACATATAGTATATTGACTTTTTTTTTGGTGTGCTCTTCTATGAATCTTGACCTATGTATAGATTCATGTCACCACCACTAACCCAATCAGAATACAGAACTGTTCTGTCATTCCATAACTCCCCCAACTCCCAATCCCTGGCAACTATTGATCTGCTCTCTATCACTATAGTTTTTTTTTTTTTTTGGTTTATTTATTTTTTAGAATGTCCTACAAATGGATTCATATAGTATCTAACCTTCTGAGATGGATTTTTTTTCATTCAGACAAATGACTTCGAGATTAATCCAAGTTGGTGCATACATCAATAGTTCTCTCCTTTTTATTGCTGGATATGGATGTACCACAGTCTGTTTATTCATTCACCCACTGAAGGACATCTGGGTTGTTTCCAGTCTTCAGAGATGATGAATAAAGTTGCTACGAATATTGACAAGTTTTTGTCTGAATGCAAGTTTTTTTTCTCTTGGATAAGTACCTAGGAGTGGGATTGCTGGGTCACATGGTAAGGATATGTTTAACTTTGTAAGAAACTTCCAGAGTAGCTGCATCATTTTACCTTCCCACCAACAGCATATGAGAGTTCCAGTTGCTCCATAACCTCACTGACACTTGGTATTGTCAGGATTTTTATTTTAGCCATTCTATAGGTGTGCATTTTCCCCAAAATGGGAAAGCAAATAGACAGATTTTGATAGGGAATCATCTAAAATTTTATCTTAATTTATTTGGTTATTGGTTTGGATAGTAAGGGATACACACCTATGTGGAAAGATTGTGAGGAAAAGCATCAATTTGTTTAATATAAAAGTAGATAGTGGTTCCTCTGGTAGAAAGGGAGGTAGATGCCATCCACTACGTTCCCTAGAGGCTCTAAGATACCAAGGATGTGTTATTTATGAAGCGGCATGGTGGTACATGTGACCTGTTCTATTCTTCTTCTTGAAACTATACCCATGTGTTTGATAGATTTCACAATTAACAATTTTTAAAGAGATATTTGAGCACAGAAAACACACAAAAACCCCAAAGTAATGCAGAAAAACATTTTAAAACCACTTCTTTCAAGAGTTCAAGTACAATGAGTTAAAACACTTTAAAGCATTTTGTAGAATTTGAATATAAGACTTTTTTTAAAGCTTGTTTAAAACTAAAATAATTTCCTTAATACTTCTGTGCTTGTGTACACCCCATAGGCGAAATGGCTGATGGGCTAGCCAGTTTGTTAATGAGTTTGTTTCTTTCCAGAAGCCTCAACCATAGGCTGGTCATGGTTAGACCATTCTTAATGACTGGCAAAGAGTAGTTTCTTCCTAGAAACCAGGATCAGAACTTGACTTTATATAAGAAGCACAGTGAACATATCATCTTTGCTATTCACAAACTATTAGACACCTCCCAGGTCACAGTCAAGGCTACACAACACTTCAGCAACACTTCCTTGTTGCCATCAACATCTTGTAAGGAGAACATTTACCTGTGACAACACTGGGGATTTTGGAGAGAAAGCTCTTGACTGTTCTGATAGGCACACCACCTGTCTTGTCATCTTGCATCTTTGTAATGATGTCTTCAATCTGAAAGAGATTAAAGAAAAGAAGTGTTATTGTATCTCACAAAGTAATAGTAAACAGTACCTTTATAAATAGCCAAAATGTGGGAACATGGATGCCAATAAGAGATATTAGGAAAAGCCTCTGCCTCAGTCAATAAACTTAGTAGCAGGATCTGCTACGGGCCAAGTGCTGGGGATAGGGAGGCCAGGGGGTTATATATAAATAGCATAAAGCATGGTCTGTAAGAACAACCACTTGCCCCCAGTTCAGCAAGTAAGGAGAAAGAAATTCTTTTTTTTTTTTTTAATTTTAATTTTTATTTATTTATTTATTTATTGGCTGTGTTGGGTCTTTGTTTCTGTGCGAGGGCTTTCTCTAGTTGTGGCGAGCGGGGGCCACTCTTCATCGCGGTGCGCTGGCCTCTCACTATCGCGGCCTCTCTTGTTGCGGAGCACAGGCTCCAGACGCGCAGGCTCAGCAGTTGTGGCACACGGGCTTAGTTGCTCCGCGGCATGTGGGATCTTCCCAGACCAGGGCTCGAACCCGTGTCCCCTGCATTAGCAGGCAGATTCTCAACCACTGCGCCACCAGGGAAGCCCAAGAAATTCTTGATAGGATTGGATCCAACATGCAATTCAATATGTATGTGATGAAATTCCTCCTCTTTCCTAAATTGGGTTTATATATAGGTTGAGCCATATGAAATTGCCACATTCAACCTAAAAATGGCAATTTCCTATAGTTTAACCTAACGTTATTAACATACTGCTGTTAGAAGTATAGGCGGGGCTGCCTTTGGGACCAGAGAAGGATTCAGCCAGAGTCACATAGGGGAAAAAATAAAGAATATAAATCAAGATATGGAAAGTGCTGATGTGGAGAAGTTGGAGGACAAGTCTCATGGTTGTGAGTGGTGGCATGAGGGGCGTCACCTTTAGCCAGGACTAAGATGGAACAAGAACACAATCCTCTCCTTTTGGACTAGAGAAGACCACACTACCATGAGAAGACCATGGTGGGCTACGGCCTGGAGCCAGGTGAAATTGTATTGACGAGACAAGATACTGTGTACATAGACTGAACACAGAACAGAGAGAGGAGATGGACTACCAAGGATGTAGGTGCCTAAACTGGGAAACCAATCTGTAGCTGAGAATTTACAAGCCAGATGTAATTTCCTGGGCAGAAATCTTCGGAATAGGATACAGAGCAACCTGTAACAAGGACATAGATCTTTTTGTTTGGTGAGTGGTAGGGAAGGGCAACTGGAAAAGGGAAGAAGATAGTGCTTAGTTTTATCACATATTTTGTTCCCCTAAGCAATAGAATGTATTTGAAACACCAGGATGGATTCTCTGAGTGCTTCCAGAGTAGAGTCACATAATTTTAAGTCTAGAAATTTAAAGCTGCAGTTCACCTAGTCTAATGTACTAGTATAGCAATTTGTGGGTAAGTGAGTTTCTCAAATCACATGACTAACAACTTATTTGAAAGAAATAGGTAACTTGTTAGAGACAAAGTTAGCATAAGATATAACGTAATAATAATAATAATATACAATAGCCAAAATATATTAAGAATTTATTATGTAGGTACTATTCTAAGTACTATAGACATATTATCCTATTTAATTCCCATGATTACTTCATAGCCTAGATTCCACTATTATCCTCATTTTCAGATAAAGAAGCTGAGATTTAGTGAGGTGTATCAATCAGGGTAGACTAAGTTAAGCTGTGGTAACAAATAAGCCTCAAAATCACAATGGTTTAATGTAACCAAGTTTATTTTTCTCTCATGATACAAGTCTATCAGAGATCACCAGGACGACTCTGTTCATTGTAGTTACCCTGGGACCGAGGCTGACGGAGTAGCCACCGTCTTGAATGTTGCTGCTCATTGTGTTAGAGAGACAAGAGAGAATTCTGGAGACTTGCATGAGTTATTGCATGTTATAGCCCAGACGTTACTATAATAATATCACAATTCTTTGGACAGGACGAGTCACCACCCAACCACAAAGGAACCAGGGGATCCAGTCTTCTGGGTGCCAGGAAGAGAGGGGAGAGGACCATCTGTGAGCAGCATCAGTGACACCACAGAGATTAAACCACCTTCGCAAGGTCACACAGCTACCCAGTGGTGGATCTGAGCTTGAACCCAGCCACATATCCCAGAGATCAGGCTTCTAAACCCTGGGGTGCTTTGTCACCCAGTAAGAGTCTCAGAGAAGCAGCCAAACAGGAAGACCATTCTCCCCTGGATATTTATTGGTTTCCCAGAGAAGTACTGATAGTGAGAAAGAATCTTAAGCTCCCTGCCCCTTAGGCAGTGGTTGAATATATCACACCAGGAAAAAGGGTCATTCTCTGAAGACCTGTATTCTGTTAGATGACAGGATAAGGAGGATTTTCAACCACATTCTTGTTAATAGTCTCAGCTAGAGCCCCACCTTTTGTCCTCTAAACTCAATGCAACAATTCAGAGTAGTTTGAGTATTTATTACTTATTGATAGTCAAGGAGAGTTATTCCTAGAAAAATGATCAGATTTTCAAAGTAATCTATGCTTTTGATCTAGTGTGCTATGTGAAACCAGAAGTATCAGTTACATTGCTGCTTTTTATGAAATGGCCTGAAAAATCACTGGAAATTGGAGGAAAGCCAATATTTCAATTCAGTTAGACCCCTGACATGACATTAGTTGGTAAAAGTTCCAGTCTGTTCTGATGTGGACTGGATTTAAAAACTGACAGAGGACATCTCCATGATTCTTTTTTCCTCTGCTCTGTTTAGTTGCTTTATCACACCATTGAATCTTAAAAGGACCTGTCTACTAAAGAAGAAAACCTATCTTCTTATGTTGGCCCACAACGTACCAAGAGGTAGATCACTCGTCAGAGGTTACAGCTAGATCCAAAGGACAATCTCCTTAAATGACCAGAAAGGGGATAATGTTCTAGCAATAGTTTACAGCATCAGAGGTGTAGAAGAATGTTTCACTGATCCCCAATTCTTGACTCCTCCCCAAAATTAACAGACACCCAGATCCTTGTTCTGGCCTCATCGTGGGCGGAAAGTCTGCTTCTTGACTTTGGGGCTTAGCCATGTGACTTGCCTGGCTAATGGGATGTTATTGAATGTGATGTGAGCAGAGGCTTTCAATGTACCTGGATGGTGATGCTTACCCCCTTCCCTGGCCCTCCTGCATCAGATGGCTGTTGTTCCAAGGAAGGTGAGAGACATCTAGAGCAGAAGGGACCCGACCCCATAGCTAGACAGTCAAAACCCAGCTGACCTGCAGACTCATGAGTGAGAAATGCATGCTTATTGTTGCATGCCACTGAGTTTGGAGTGATTTGCTATGCAGAAAAATTGTGGCTATAGCTGACTGATACACAGGGCTCTGAAAAAAATGCATTTGTCAAAATTGATGAAGCCACAACAAATAATAAGAATCAATAAACCTTAGAGGTAGGGCATCCTAGAAGCCAACCCTTTTAAAGAATGCAGAAATTCCATCTATACCATTCACGATGTGCTTAAAAATTCTTAGGGTTTATTCTAACATTATGTCAGGCAAATTTGTGATAGCTGAGTTTGACTCCACAGCATGGTCCACTGTGACATCAGCTAATAATACTGTCTCTGAAAAGTTTTTCATGGTTTCCGGAGAAATGCTAAGAGTACAGACCTACCAAAAGATCAAAAGTGGGCTCCCAGGAGCTTATATAAATTATAATGACAAACATTTTCAGAACATCTATGTTATTATCAATACTGTCCTAGGTATTTTAATACTTTTCTCAGTCTTAAAATTTATTTAACAAAGATACTGAAATTAAGGCTCAGACAGGTTAAGTCATTTATCCAAGGACACACAGCTATTAAGTGGCAAAGCCAGGATTCTTACCCAAGTCTTCCTGTGTCCAATGCCCAAGCTCTGTCTATTAAATCTAAGATTCATCTTTTATCCTCAACCAGTGCCTGCCAACATGCTTTTTAGATACAAGGCACTTAATACTGTTTGCATTGAAGGGAACGTTTAGCTCAGTCCTAAGAGGATAAAGGAGAAAAAAGAGAAATTGATCCAGATAATCAGATTCTCAACCATCTCAAGGTTTATTTTGGCCCAATGACTGTTGACGTCTTGTTGCTCAGCATTTTCTCTCTTTGTCCCAGGGGAATGGTTGGACTTATCCTCTACTGGCAGATCACAGCTCCTGGGTTGGGAATGGGGAGACGGGAGGTATATACTTTTGTTTTCTTGACTGTTCAGTTCCATCTAACTTCTGGTACCTTTTGTTCCTGAAGAATAGCAACATCAATTCCCTGAAGTTCTGTGTCATCAGGGAGCATGTTGGACCTAAGTTACACTGTGCCAATCAATAAGCAGGTGGCCCTTATCTGACAGCCAAGTGATGCGGAGAAACCACGTGGCCAGCTCAGCCAGTTCTGCCTGGATGGCTCACAACAACCAAACACCCTTCTCTAAGGAGCTCAGAGCTCAGCACTGACAAGCAGGTAAAACATCCTTCCAAACAGCAGGAAAAATGGAAAGCACTATACCATAGAGTGGGTTTTCTTTGAAATGAAAAGGAATATTATGAGGACAGTAGACATAATTCACTGAAATAGCCATGGGGTATAAGAGAGGAGTGGGGAGAAGCAATCCTCCCTTTACAAACTGAAGCCACAGAAGGACAGTAGGAAGAACACTGGTCTGAGGCCCAAGTGAAATGCCAGCCTCAGCTTCACTGTTTTGCTGTGTTGACCTTAGACAAGCTACTTAACCTCTCTGGACTTCACTTCCCTCATCTCTACAGCGATAGCTCTGGTTGCTAAACTAAGATTTCTAGTTCTAAAACATGAGAGACTTCTCTGACTTGACAAGTGCAAAGCTGTGTCTGCGAGGAAGGAATAGGACCAGCAATCAGGCCCCTGGGTTACCATCCTGCCCATCTGCCAGGTGGATCCATGCAGAACGCTTCCCAGTGCTGAGCAGTGCAAGGTGGGGGAAAGGTGCTGGGCAGGACCAGGGATTTTTGATGTTTTTAGAAATCATTTCAGACAGATGGCATCAGAAGCCAGACAGAGACATGATCCAAAGAGGCCTTGACACTGCCCTTTCTTGGCCAGCTCCATTTCTGTTTGGATAGATGGCATGACTAACAGAAATGACTAAGGGCCAATATTAGTTTTGTTTGTGTAAATTAATTATCTGATAACTAATTTATTTAGCTCCTCCAATCTTTCCTCAGTGGAAGATTAGAAAACGTCAAGAACAGGCAAACTATGTTGCCATTATTAAAAAAAAAAATACACCACAACTTCAGCAAAGAAGGCAGAGTATGCCTCAGGCATGAAGGTCTTTTTTATTGAAGCATTTCATCTTGACTTAGCAATCAGTTGCCTATTTCTAGCTACTAATGACTGTTACTTCAGCTCCTGCATTCATTAAAAACCTCTTCTATTTTGGTGTCTGCGAATGAGTGAAAATGAATCTTTGGACACATCTTATCAGCCCAGAGGCAGGAATCAGAGCTGGCAAGTGATAATCATATTTCTTAATCCAAAATGGGCATGCTCCACTGAGTATGGTCTGTCCCATATGTGTTCCATAAGATCAGGCCATTTCTCACTTTTATTTTTAAAAACACCACACACTGCTATTCCCAACATTTAAATGTCCTCAGCTTCACCTACTGGTTTAGTGGACATTTAATGAGCATCTTCAAAGTGCCAGGCACTGATTTAGTTTCTATGGTTACAAAAAGTAGGTAAAAGAGAGAATCTGTTCCTCTTCATCATGGACTAATAAATTCCAGAAAGACTCAGGGATGTAGCCTGTGTTGGAGACAGCAGAGCCAAGTATGAGTTCCAAAGAAGTTAGAAACACTAAGGAATACCACTTTCAGAGACCCTCAGAGGGGGAACCATCAAGACTTCCACCCTTTTCCTCCATCCCATTCAAAAGGCTGATTTCAATGTCAGGAGCAGACTTTTGAGATTCCTTGTGCTAGCTATGACAATGATTGCAATGCCTGCTAACTTGTATTCAGTTAAACTTACTTTGAATCACTGTATCAGCCTAGAATGCTTTTGACGGAAAGTTTAAAAAAATCCAAACTCAGAGCAGTATGGAGGTTCCTTAAAAAACTAAAAATAGAGCTACCATATGATCTTGCAATCCTACCCCTGGGCATATATCTGGATAAAACAATAATTTAAAAAGATACATGGTGCGGAAGGGGAGAGGCAGCACGTGAAAAGGAGGGCGTCTGGAGTGAGGAGTTCCAGAGTTTGCAGGTAAACTTATAAAGTAATATAAAAATATTGTCATATGAGATAGCCTCATCCACCAGAGGGCAGACATCAGAAGCAAGAAGAACTACAATCCTACAGCCTGTGGAAGAGAAAAGACATTCACAGAAAGATAGACAAGATGAAAAGGCAGAGGGCTATGTACCAGATGAAGGAACAAGATAAAACCCCAGAAAAACAAAATCTTCCAGAAAAAAAAACTTCCACAAAAAGAATTCAGAATAATGATAGTGAAGATGATCCAGGACCTCAGAAAAAGAGTGGAGGCAAAGATTGAGAAGATGCAAGAAATGTTTAACAAAGACCTAGAAGAACTAAAGAACAAACAAACAGAGATGAACAATACAGTAACTGAAATGACAACTACACTAGAAGGAATCAGTAGCAGAATAACTGAGGCAGAAGAACGGATAAGTGACCTGGAAGACAGAATGGTGGTATTCACTGCCACGGAACAGAATAAAGAAAAAAGAATGTAAAGAAATGAAGACAGCCTAAGAGACTTCTGGGACAACATTAAACGCAACAACATTCACATTATAGGGGTCCCAGAAGGAGAAGAGAGAGAGAAAGGACCAGAGAAAATATTTGAAGAGATTATAGTTGAAAACTTCCCTAACATGGGAAAGGAAATAGCCACCCAAGTCCAGGAAGCGCAGAGAGTCCCATAAATGATAAACCCAAGGAGAAACATGCTGAGACACATAGTAATCAAAGTGGCAAAAATTAAAGACAAAGAAAAATTATTGAAAGCAGCAAGGGAAAAATGACAAATAACATACAAGGGAACTCCCATAAGGTTAACAGCTGATTTCTCAGCAGAAACTCTACAAGCCAGAAGGGAGTGGCATGATATATTTAAAGTGATGCAAGGGAAGAACCTACAACCAAGATTACTCTACCTGGCAAGGATCTCATTCAGATTCAACAGAGAAATCAAAAGCTTTATGGACAAGCAAAAGCTAAGAGAATTCAGCACCACCAAACCAGCTCTACAACAAATGTTAAAGGAACTTCTCTAAGTGGGAAACACAAGAGAAGAAAAGGACCTACAAAAACAAACCCATAACAATTAAGAAAATGGTAATAGGAATATACATATTGATAATTACCTTGAACGTGAATGGATTAAATGCTCCAACCAAAAGACAGGGTTGCTGAATGGATACAAAAACAAGACCCATATATATGCTATCTACAAGAGACCCACTTCAGACCTAGGTACACATACAGACTGAGAGTGAGGGGATGGAAAAAGATATTCCATTCAAATGGAAATCAAAAGAAAGCTGGAGTAGCAATACTTGTATCAGATAAGATAGACTTTAAAATAAAGACTGTTACAAGAGACAAGGAAGGACACCACATAATGATCAAGGGATCAATCCAAGAAGAAGATATAACAATTATTAATATATATTCACCCAACATAGGAGCACCTCAATACATAAGGCAACTGCTAACAGCTATAAAAGAGGAAATCGACAGTAACACAATAATAGTGGGGGACTTTAACACCTCACTTACACCAGTGGACAGATCATCCAAACAGAAAATTAATAAAGAAACACAAGTTTTAAATGACACAATAGACCAGATAGATTTAATTGATATTTATAGGACATTCCATCCAAAAACAGCAGATTACACTTTCTTCTCAAGTGTACATGGTACATTCTCCAGGATAGATCACATCTCGGGTCACCAATCAAGCTTCAGTAAATTTAAGAAAAGTGAAATCATATCAAGCATCTTTTCTGACCACAACACTATGAGATTGGAAATCAATTACAGGGAAAAAAATGTAAAAAACACAAACACATGGAGGCTAAAGAATACGTTACTAAATAACCAAGAGATCACAGAAGAAATCAAAGAGGAAATCAAAAAGTACCTAGAGACAAATGACAATGAAAACACAATGATCCAAAACCTATGGGATGCAGCAAAAGCAGTTCTAAGAGGGAAGTTTATAGCAATACAAACCTACCGCAAGAAACAAGACAAATCTCAAATAAACAATCTAACCTTACACCTAAAGGAACTAGAGAAAGAAGAACAAACAAAACCCAAAGTTAGTAGAAGGAAAGAAATCATAAAGATCAGAGCAGAAATCAATGAAATAGAAAAGAAGAAAACAATAGCAAAGATCAAGAGAACTAAAAGCTGGTTCTTTGAGAAGATAAATAAAATTGATAAACCATTAGCCAGACTCATCAAGAAAAAGAGGGAGAGGACTCAAATCAATAAAATTAGAAATGAAAAAGGAGAAGTTACAATGGACACCGCAGAAATACAAAGCATCCTAAGAGACTACAACAAGCAACTCTATGCCAATAAAATGGACAACCTGAAAGAAATGGACAAATTCTTAGAAAGGTATAACCTTCCAAGACTGAACCAGGAAGAAATAGAAAATATGAACAGACCAATCACAAGCACTGAAACTGAAACTGTGATTAAAAATCTTCCAACAGACAAAAGTCCAGGACGAGACGGCTTCACAGGTGAATTCTATCAAACATTTAGAGAAGAGCTAACACCCATCCTTCGCAAACTCTTCCAAAAAACTGCAGAGGAAGGAACACTCCTAAACTCATTCTATGAGGCCACCATCACCCTGATACCAAAACCAGACAAAGATACTACAAAAAAAGAAAATTACAGACCAATATCACTGATGAATATTGATACAAAAATCCTCAACAAAATACTAGCAAACAGAATCCAACAACACATTAAAAGGATCATACACCATGATCAATTGGGATTTATCTCAGGGATGCAAGGATTCTTCAATATACACCAATCAATCAATATGATACACCATAATAACAAATTGAAGAATAAAAACAATATGATCATCTCAATAGATGCAGAAAAAGCTTTTGACAAAATTCAACACCAATTTATGATAAAAACTCCCCAGAAAGCGGACATAGAGGGAACCTACCTCAACATAATAAATGCCATAAACGACAAACCCACAGCAAACATCATTCTCAATGGTGAAAAACTGAAAGCATCTCCTCTAAGATAAGGAACAAGACAAGGATGTCCACTCTCGCCACTATTATTCAACATAGTTTTGGAAGTCCTAGCCACGGCAATCAGAGAAGAAAAAGAAATAAAAGGAATACAAATTGGAAAAGAAGAAGTAAAGCTGTCACTGTTTGCAGATGACATGATACTATACATAGAGAATCCTAAAGCCTACCAGAAAACTACTAGAGCTAATCAATGAATTTGGTAAAGTTGCAGGATACAAAATTAATTCACAGAAATCTCTTGCATTCCTATACACTAATGATGAAAAATCTGAAAGAGAAATTAAGGAAACACTCCCATTTACCACTGCAACAAAAATAATAAAATACGTAGGAATAAACCTACCTAAGGAGACAGAAGACCTCTATGCAGAAAACTATAAGACACTGATGAAAGAAATTAAAGGTGATACCAACAGATGGAGAGATATACCATGTTCTTGGATTGGAAGAATCAATATTGTGAAAATGACTATACTACCCAAAGTAATCTACAGATTCAAGGCAATCCCTATCAAATTACCAATGGCAATTTTTACAGAACTAGAACAAAAAATCTTAAAATTTGCATGGAGAAACAAGAGACCCCGAATAGCCAAAGCAGTCTTGAGGGAAAAAAACAGAGCTGGAGGAATCAGACTCCCTGACTTCAGACTATACTACAAAGCTACAGTAATCAAGACAATATGGTACTGGCACAAAAACAGAAATATAGATCAATGGAACAGGATAGAAAGCCCAGAGATAAACCCACACACCTATGGTCAACTAATCTATGACAAAGTAGGCAAGGATATACAATGGAGAAAAGACAGTCTCTTCATAAGTGGTGCTGGGAAAACTGGACAGCTACATGTAAAAGAATGAAATTAGAACACTCCCTAACACCATACACAAAAATAAACTCAAAATGGATTAGAGACCTAAATGTAAGACCAGACACTATAAAAGTCTTAGAGGAAAACATAGGAAGAACACTCTTTGACATAAATCACAGCAAAATCTTTTTTGATCCACCTCCTAGAGTAATGGAAATAAAAACCAAAAGAAACAAATGGGACCTAATGAAACTTAAAAGCTTTTGCAAAGCAAAGGAAACCATAAACAAGATGAAAAGAACACCCTGAGAATGGCAGAAAATATTTGCAAACGAATCAATGGACAAAGGATTAATCTCCAAAATATATAAACAGCTCATGCAGCTCAATATCAAAAAAAACAAACAGCCCAACCAAAAAATGGGCAGAAGACCTAAATAGACATTACTCCAAAGAAGACATACAGATGGTCAAGAAGCACATGAAAAACTGCTCACCATCAGTAATTATTAGAGGAATAAAAATCAAAACTACAATGAGGTATCACCTCACACCAGTTAGAATGGGCATCATCAGAAAATGTACAAACCACAAACGCTGGAGAGGGTGTGGAGAAAAGGGAACCCTCTTGCACTGTTGGTGGGAATGTAAATTGATACAGCCACTAGGGAGAACAGTATGGAGTTTCCTTAAAAAACTAAAAACAGACTACCATACGACCCAGCTATCCCACTACTGGGCACATACCCTGAGAAAATCATAATTCAAAAAGAGTCATGTACCACAATGTTCATTGCAGCACTATTTACAATAGCCAAGAGAAAGAAGCAACCTAAATGTCCATTGACAGATGAACAGATAAAGAAGATGCCATAACATATATATAATGGGATATTATTCAGCCATAAAAAAGAATGAAATAATGCCATTTGCAGCAACATGGGTGGACCTAGAGATTATCATACTAAGCAAGTCAGAGAAAGACAAATATCATATGATATCACCTATATGTGGAATCTAAAATATGACACAAATGATCTTACATGCAAAACAGAAACAGACTCACCGACATAGAAAACAAACTTACGGTTACAAAAGGGAAAAGAGGGGAGGAAGGATAAATTAGGAGTTTGGAATTAACATACACACACTACTGTATGTAAAACAGATAAACAACAATGTCTTACTGTGTAGCACAGGGAACTATATTCCATATCTTGTAATAATCTATAATGGAAAAGAATCTGAAAAACAATATATACATATATAGTTATATATATAAAATTGAATCACTTTGCTGTACACCAGAAACTTACACAACATTGTAAACCAACTATACTTCAATAAAAAATTTTTAAAAATCCAAAATCCAAACATGAGGTATTATTTTCCCCCCATAACAAGCAATATCCATGTGGGTGGCTGCTGGCATTACTGCAGTTACTCAGTTCTACATGAATCGCCATCTTGGCTTTTCTGTCACAGTTTCCAGAAAGCTACCGCAGCTCTAGACGTCACTTCTATGATAAAGGAGAAGAAAGGTGGGAAGAAGCAGGGAGTGTTGGTACAGCTGTACTTGTTCCTTTTATCTGGAAAAGTATATTCCTTCCCAGAAGATCCCAACAGATCTCTGTTCTAGTCTCACTGGCCAGAACGGAGTCACATGGCTACATGTGGTTGCAAAGGAAGCTGGGAAGAGGGTAATTAGCTTTTCCAGCTTCTACACCACATGGAACTATGGGAATAGGAGAATGGAAATGGGGTTGGGTTAACCAAGTAACACTCTCTGCCACAAAGACACTGTATTAAAGAACATTCATGAAGGATGGTTAGGCAGATCTTGATTTTTCTCTGATCTGTTCTCTACATGCAGCCTGTTGATGCTCTTAGAGGAAAAAATTTGATCCTTTAACTTAAAATCTATCTATGGTTTCTCGGTGCTTCTGTTATAAGCTCTTATAGAACCCTCTATCTTTTCTCTCTATCAATTATCACTTTAATTCGTACTTGTATTTCTCATTAGATTAGATGGTTTTGCTCACCATTTAATCCTAATTGTGGGTGCTCAGTAAATATTTATTGAATGAATAATCAAATGTATGCATCAGGAAATGAATGAATGAATGAATGAATGACATGAGTACTATATTCTTAAAGAACTTTATCTTGGAATCCAGCATTGAATGGGATACTTAATGTATCATGGATTTAGGGGTAGTGATATCTGCCATTTAAAGTAAATTCGGTATTTACATTTTTAAGATCATTCTGCTTTGGAAATGCGTTAAGTAAACAGAAATCTCAAGATTCCATGAACCTTAGCAACAGTGTTCAAGGAATTGCTAAATAGGCACCTAAGTGCCAGTCCAGCTAGGAGCCAGTTCCCCAATGGACTGATCCTGACATCACCCAGGGGCAGTGCCAGGCTAGAAGGATGAAGCAGTGTTATTTGCTTTGTCTCCTGGAAGCTTATTTTTATGGGTCTTTTTTTAAATAAATTTGTTTATCTTATTTATTTATATTTGGTTGCGTTGGGTCTTCGTTGCTGTACGCGGGCTTTCTCTAGTTGCGGTGAGCGGGGTCTACTCTTCGTTGCAGTGTGCGGGCTTCTCACTGCGGTGGCTTCTCTTGTTGTGGAGCACAGGCTCTAGGCGCGTGAGCTTCAGTAGTTGTGGCACGTGGGCTCAGTAGCTGTGGCTCGCGGGCTGTAGAGTGCAGGCTCAGTAGTTGTGGCACATGGGCTTAGTTGTTCCGTGGCATATGGGATCTTCCTGGACCTGGGCTCGAACCCGTGTCCCCTGAATTGGCAGGCGGATTCTTAACCACTGTGCCACCAGGTAAGTCCCATTTTTATGGTTTTACTATTACCATATGTAGTGCTTCATAAATTACTTTTATGGAAAACATTGTTCCCCATTTAACTGAAGAGAAAAGCAGGCAAGAATGACGTTCTAGGTCAGTGGACAAGTGGCTTGTTGATGATACTTTAGGGGAAATGACTTTCCCCTGAGCTTGGCTGCAATAGTCATGCCTTAGAAGGCATTGTCTCTCCTGTAGAAGAATCTATTGTTTGTTTGCAAATATGAGTGGAGCAGGTCCTTTGGGCAAGCCACGGAACAAGGAATCTCTGACTGCAGAAGGTCAGATACAAGGCAAATGAGGAAAATGAATATCGACCAATGAAACATTCTAGCAATGTCAGAGGACCTAAAATCTCTTTATTATATTCTCAAGTTACTCTAATTGAGTTTGCTATCTGCTTCTTATTGGGAACAGATAAACACAGTGATACTTAGGAAAGGTAAACTGTCCAAGGCCAAATGAGACTTGAATAATGAGATTATTGGTAAGAAACCCAGGCAGTCTTGCTCCAGAGCCGGCTCCCTGAGTCACTACACCAGTGCCAGGGTAGCTCCCAGGGAGGCCTCGGTTCACCTAAGACTTTAGCTGTGTGGAAGGAGATGCAGAAGATGGGGCCACATCTTGTGTTTAAAAGTTTAATACACAGTGTGGAAGGCAGAAAAATGCCCGCCTCTCCCCCGTCCCCAAAAAAAGATGTCCACATCTTTTTTGGAACCTGTGAATATACTGCCTTACATGGCAAAAGACACATTGCAAATGTAATGGGTGTAGGGCTTTGAGATGGAGTGGTTATCCCGCATTATCCAGCTGGGCTTAGTCTAATCACATGAGTCCTTCAAAGACAAGGACTTTTCCCAGGTGCAGTCAGTGAGAGAGAGATGTGGCCACAGAAAAAGGGTCAGAGAAATGGGACTTCGCTGGCTTTGAAGATGGAGGGAGGGGCCAAAATCCAAGGGATGTGGGAGGCTTCTAGAAGCCAGAAAAGGCAAGGAAACAGATTGTCCCCTAGAGCCTTCAAAAAGGTATGTAGTCCTGCCAACACCTTGATTTTAGCACAGAAAGGCCCATTCCAGACTTCTGAGCCCCAGAACTGTAAAACAGCAAATTTATGTTGGGTTAAACCATTAAAATTGCGGTAATTTTTTACAGTAGCAACAGTGACCCCTACTCAAGACTAAATGTTTGGAAAAAACAGGATTCTGTCTTGTTTGCAAAACAGATTACTATTTTCTCCTCCTGGGGAGGAAGTGGGTAGATTTTCCCAGACTCCACTGCTCTCTGCTTTTTCTGAACAGTTTAACAGCCAAACCAATGGTCAGCCAGGAATGGTGGCCTTCTGCTTGGGGAAGGTGTCAGGAATGATGACAGGGAAGATGTCTGTCTATATCCCGAAGTAACTGCTTCCATGACATTTTAAATGCTTCAGTTTTTGGTCTGCTGGGAACAATTAGATGGGTGGTTCAGAGGTTGTTTCCAGGAGCTTCTCAAATGGGTCACAGCCCACTAATTAACAACAACACCACATTCCACACATGCAAAAAAAAAATCCTTTTTTATTTCCCATCCCAGATTTTCCCTTGCCACATTCCTCAATCTAGCCTACCAAGGAGAATTGGACAAGGAATATCATGCAGCAACACAACCCAAATAATTAGGCCGGCACCATAAAATGCTCCAAATGTGAACGTGAAGCCTTTCATATATTTTAGGTTCCTACAGAAATAATCTAGTTTAACAGGTACATCACCTTTCCCTTACTGCTGGAGAGAGGTCAATATCTTTGTTTCCAAAGAAAACTGGTCCCTTCAGTGTCCTAGAATCTTACGACATGTTTTTCCTCCTGGAGGGGAGCAAGAAACGTTAAGACCTTGTCCCCAGGGACACCCTGGACTCTGGGATCACTCATCCCTTCTGACTCTTCCTCAACACCTTCCCCTGCTCCAAGCTGAACAACTGAACTGACCACTGGAGCGAACTTGGGGGCTTGGAATCATGTATGTAAATAATCTCCTCAAACACCTGCTGTGGCTCCTTACTGTTACAAAATAAATGCCAAGGTTCCTACTATGGAATTCAAGGTCCTCTCTGATTTGACATCCAACTACCTTTCCAGCATCAGTTCCCCAAACCCTTTTGGTTCCTGGTCACACTTATCTGCAAACACTTCTCTGCATCCTATCCTTGCTCATGCAATGATTCGTCCACCACTGTAAACCCACCCGAATCTTCATCACGCTCCCAGGCCCTGCTCAAAGCTCCTCTTCTAGGAAATGTCACTTGATCTTTCCATCACATGTGTACAAATGCATTATGTATATAGTTTTTATTGAAAAATATTTTTTATTGCAGTATATTTTACTTACATTGTTGTGTTAATTTCTGCTGTACAGCAAAGTGATTCAGTTATACATATATACATTCTTTTTAAAAATATTCTTTTCCATTATGGTTTATCATAGGATATTGAATATAGTTCCCTGTGCTATACAGTAGGACCTTGTTGTTTATCCATTCTATATACAATAGCTTATATAGAACCTATCTACGAAACAGAAACAGACTCATGGACATAGAGAACAGACTTGTGGTTGCCAAGAGGGAGGAGGTTGGGGAGGGATGGAGCAGGAGGTTGGGGGTTAGCAGATGTAAGCTATGATATATAGAATGGATAAACAGAATGAATGTCTCTATTTTTTATTCCCTTTTTCCATTCAAAGGATGTGAGGCAAGATCCAGAATATGGTGTTTCTCCCTCTGCTCCAGTGGTAAGTGCTATATGCCTCCACTTAGGACTATTTTCTGTTACTGAAGTTCTGCTTCTTTCCCTCTAGAATGTAACTTTCTGGAGAGAAGAGACAGTTCTCATCTTTGAAGATGAGCCTTGGTCTTCTGTACCTGGGCTCCATTGAATGGAAATAGAAAACAGAGAGGATAACAGTCATCCCTTAAAACAGGGAATACTCATCCCTTAATCTCAGGGAAATGAGAGAACTAGCCCTTCAGAGTCTCCCAGAGTTTCAGAGAGAAGAGCATCTCCAGATGCAACAAGAAGGGCTAGAGTGAAATTTGCTCAGCAATTGGCAACACCAGAACGCCTAGAGAAGCTTTAGAGAATTAAAAAGAAAAAGGAGGTCTGCGCCTGAGGCCTGGTCATCCCCAGGCTCCCCTCTCACTGTGTCCACACCTCTTCTGACAGGGGTGCCCACAGACTGCCCAGCTGCCTTCCCCCCAGGGCCCCTGTCTGCTTTGCTCAGAACCACTGCCGTCCACACTCAGAAGAACCCGGGTAGCACGACTTCTTGGTGCTAAACATCTCACTGTGGTTTGCGATGACACCACCACCCTTCCCTCCGAAGGGGAAGGCGATTCTGCTGGCCTCCCCTCAGTTCAGCAGCTGACTCTGATTCTGCGCCTGTGGTTTCATCGGGCCCCTCCCCACCTGTCCTGAGGGGACCCATTCTTTTCACTGTTTCCTCAGATGGCGGCCCCACTGCTGCTGATCTGGTTACTTTTCGTCCTGGTGCATTGTCTTCTTTGGTGATATCATTCTTCAGGTTTGATGTCCCCAACTGCTCCAGTGAGCACAGGAGAGTCACCCCTGAGACAAAGCAGTGTGTGGACCCCCCTCAATGCTATACAGGCAAAACCAGGTAAGAGTCCTAAAGCGGAAACAGGAGGTGAATCATCACTTATGCCAAATATATTTGGGCACTCACTAGGTGCTAGGTGCTCGGAAACCAGATGGGAGGGTCCCTTTCTTCCACGGTCACCTCGAGGATTTTAAGTAATCCTTGAGGATTTTAACAGTCCCCAAGGGAGCCGTGCTGAAGGAGGTGCATTTACACTGCTCACTTCATGTAATTCCTGCCTCCATTCCTGAGGGCGCCCCGAGCACTGTCCTCAGCACCCTGGGGTCCTGCCGGACACTGCTGGGTGGGGCCCATGACAACCCCGGCTTGTGCTGCCAGAGGGACAGCAACAAGGGTTCTGTTTTGGGTTTTGAGTCTCATGGCTCTCCTGCCGATAAATACTGTTGCTCGGAACACCCCAGCCCGTGGGCTGTTTTCTGGAACACTCCCCTGAGTGATGCCAGAGTACCCCTCCTGGTCTGTAACTGATGCCCAGAGGCTGCTGTCTCCCCTGTAGACTTTGGATCCTTCCCTTCATTGCATTCCTGCACCATAAAATGCCCCTGCACCTTCTCTTACACAGAAAGAAGCACGAGGTCCCCTGGTTTTTCTGAATTGGCTGGTCTCTCCCTTTCAATCCAGCCACCAAAGGATTAAACAGAACGGGCTAAGGCACAATGGGTAATTTTATTCTCTTCTTTAGGCTTTATAACATTTCCCCAACTTTCTTTAATATCCACGAACTACTTTTATTAATTTTAAGGAATAACAGTTTATTTCTAAAATTTAAATGAAGATGTAGGCAAAAGCTCCTAGCACAGTGCCTGGCACACAGTTGCTCCCAATAAATGTTAATTTCCCCGCCTTCAAAATAGATTTAATTTCTTCTTCCATCTGAAGCAAATGAATAACCACAGAAGATTCTACTGCTCCCTTCAGATGCACGTGATTGGCCCTTTGTTGTTCAGTTCCCTGCAGAAGCCTCAGCGGTCAACAGCTGGGGAAGAAGAGCCACGCATTCCAAACGGGTGTCACTGAAGTCATTTCCTACTTCATGGGCCCACTTTGTGTAGGTTTCCAACTACATGGAAAAGGATCATCCCGTGAACCAACTCTGCATCAACGCTGGGCTCCCCAAGCAGCCTTATTTTTACCACCTTCCCTCCCAAGTCCCACTACACACAGGACCTGCAGCAGGACCTTCCTAGCCACAGGTAGCACCTTGCTGAGGAGAGGTCTACATCTGTCTGGAGGAAGGACAAGGAAAAGGTGTTTTTTATTTCAATGTCCTTTGCCTCCTGCTCCTGAAATCACGGACTGAAAGATAAACTTATTTTTCATTCCTAAGAAAATGAGATTTAATACTGTGTTTATCTATCTGACTTAATTCTGATTTTAATCTAAGAAGGAGCCCGAGTAACTCTGGGAAGCATGTGGTGCACTACCGGCACACACTGAAAATCTGTGGCATGAACACGCGTATCTGAAAATTAACCCTTCAAGTCCCTGGGGAGGGCAGTGGGGTCATTTGCCAATGACTTCTGTTAACCACACGGATTAAGTGGCTTTTGTAGTCACTTTTTTTTTTTTTTTGCAGTCTCCCTGCAGCTCTTCTGCAACAGGAGGGCAAGTGAGAGTCAGGCGGAGCCTGCAGTCCTGTCAGGCAGGACATAGAAGCACCCACTGGGTGCCCGGCTCCCATCTACAGGGGAGGCAGGGTGGTTGGGGAGTGGCCCTGAGACTTGCCAGTCATTCAGCTGACCACGCCCCCTAGCTTTTCACGTTTAAATGGAGACGCTGCTGTATGTAGAGCACCTGGCCCCTCCTGTCTAAATGAAAAGGACTTTTTCCCTCCTCTACGTGTGGGTGGAGGATTTGCAGAGAACCAGTAGGTGCAGAGGAGGGATGCAAATGTGCGAAACTGCTGGATTTGAAACACGGACCACAGCAATTTGGAAGGGAGAAGGTTTTCTCCCCCACCTAAGGAGAAAAGCTGTCAAAGGGCCTGAAATACCTGGCAGGGGTGTGGAATAGGTAAATGGTTGGTGGAAACTGGACCATTTCCAGAGTGGCATCACATCAGAAAGGCCACGTCTCAGATGTGACTTCCACTGCTCTACCGGCTTTGCAGGGGCTCCCTGCTGCCTTGCTGATATTCTTATTATACTGTGTCGTGAATCCTCTTGTTATGGGCTGAACTGTGTCCTCCTCAAAGCCCTACATTCAACTCCTAACCCCCACTGCCTCAGAGCGTGGCCTGATTTGGAGATAGAGTCTTTACAGAGGCAATCATGTTATAATGAGGTCATTAGGGTGGGTCCTAATCCAAACGACTGTGTCCTTATAAGAAGGGGATATTTGGACATAGAGATGTGTAAAAGGAAGATGATGTGGAGACACAGGGAGAAGACAGTCATCTGCAAGCTGAGGAGAGCAGATGAGGGACACATCCTTCCCTCAAGGATCGTGGAAGGAACCAACCCTGTGGACACCTTGATCCCCAACTTCTAGACAGCAGAACTTTGAGACAATAAAGTTATGTTGTTTAAGCCACTCAGTCTGTAATACTTTCTTATGGCAGCCCTAGCAAACTTACACTACTCAAATGACTTTACAGGTCATAGGAATGAATTTTTCCAATTATTTCCGTTCAACATGCAATGAAAACAATTTCCTCTCATGCTCCCTTCCTCTCCCCTCTCTCTTCCCCTCCACTGCTCTCTCCATACACACACACACACACACACACACACACACACACACATACTCTCTCCCAAGAGAGGATGACTATTTCCAGATCAGACAGTGTTCCATGTGCCAAACTGACTTATTTGACATCTTGCATATTGTCTGATTCCCAGGAAGCCACACAGCATATTCCTTCAAAGCTCTGCCTTTCTAAAAAGCCAAGACCATGTCTAACATTAGGGCTGAGAATAAACACCAGATTCAGAGACAAGATTCAGAACCAGAGGTGCAGGAAGACACTATTTTCCAGAATCAGGAGTGAGGAGTATTCCAACCAGAGCTGGGTTTTGTTTGTTCTAAAACTATCTGTAATAAGGAATAAATATAAACTCCTACACTTAGGGCACAGATATGTAGACAGAATACCACACAACTTGAGAAATAAATTAGCAGCCCAAATATTAGATATTTTTCATTTGAGTCAACTAAAAACTTACACAGTAAGATGACAGCAAACACAAAACATGAAAAGGTTAATTTGATCATAGGATGCATAAACAGAGACATAGTGACCTGAGTGAGGGAGGTGACAGGGCCCTCATCTGTACTGATGAGGACACACTTAGGAATACCAAGTTCCCATCGGGCACCAGATCTAAGAGAACATCCACAAACTGTAGTGAGGGTAAAAGCAAGTGACTAGATCCTGTGAAAGCATTACACGACAGGGGTAGAGGTTGGCAGGGCAGTGCTTAGCCCCTCTACCAACTTAAAAAACCCCACAGTCCAAGTAAAAAGAGTGGGTTTGCAAATAACAATGTTGGCGAGTGTATGGAGAAAAGGGACCCCCCCTACACTGTAGGTGGGAATGTAAATTGGTGCAGCCACTGTGGAAAACAGTATGGAGGGTTCTCAAAAAACTAAAAATAGAAATACCACATGACCCAGCAATTCCACTCCTAGGTACATATCCAAAAAATACAAACACACTAATTCAAAGATACATGCACCCCAATGTTCATAGCAGCATTATTTACAATTGCCAAGGTATGGAAGCAACCTAAGTGTCCATCAGCAGATGAATGAATAAAGAAGATGTATATTGTGTATATATACACAACAGAATATTTCTCAGCCATAAAAAAGAATGAAATTTTGCCATCTGCAGCAACATGGATGGACTTGGAGGGCATTATGCTAAGTGAAATAAGTCAGACAGAGAAAGACAAATACTGTATGATATCATTTATATGTGGAATTTAAAAAATACAACAAACTAGTGAATATAACAAAAAAGAAACAGACTCACAGATATAGAGAACAAACTAGTGGTTACCAGTGGGAAGAGGGAAGTGGGAAGGGGCAACATAGGGGTAGGGGATTAAGGGGATTAAGAGGTACAAACTATTAGGTATAAAATAAGCTATAACAATATATTATACAACACAGAGAATATAGCCAATATTTTATAATAACTATAAATTAAGTATAAACTTTAAAAATTGTGAATCACTACATTGTAACCTGTAACTTACATAATATTGTATATCAACAATACTTCAGAGAGGGAGACCTTCAAGATCTCCTTTCTTACGGCAGTCCTAGCAAACTTACACTCCTCAAATGACTTTACAGGTCATAGGAATTAATTTTTCCAACTCTTTCCATTCAACATGCAATGAAAACAATTTCCTCTCCCTCTCTGAGAGGGAGACCTTCGAGAGGAGTAAGATGTGGAGATCACCTTCCTCCCCACAGATACATCAAAAATACATCTACATGTGGAACAACTCCTACAGAACACCTACTGAATGCTGGCAGAAGACCTCAGACTTCCCAAAGGCAAGAAACTCCCCACGTACCTGGGCAGGGCAAAAGAAAAAAGAAAAAACAGAGACAAAAGAATAGGGATGGGACCTGCCCCTCTGGGAGGGAGCTGTGAAGGAGGAAAAGTTTCCACACACTAGGAAGCCCTTTCACTGGTGGAGACAGGGGGTGGGCAGGGGGGAAGCTTCGGAGCCACAGAGGAGAGTGCAGCAACAGGGGTGCGGAAGGCAAAGCGGAGAGATTCCTGCACAGAGGATCGGTGCTGACCAGCACTCACCAGCCTGAGAGGTTTGTCTGCTCCCCCGCCGGGACGGGCGGGGGCTGGGAGCTGAGGCTCTGGCTTCGAAGGTCAGATCCCAGGGAGACAATGGGGGTTGGCTATGTGAACACAGCCTGAAGGGGGCTAGTGAGCCACAGTTAGCCGGGAGAGAGTCTCGAAAAAGTCTGGACCTGTCTAAGAGGCAACAGACCATTGTTGTGGGGTGTACGAGGACAGGGGATTCACAGCACCGCCTAAATGATCTCCAGAGATGGGCGTGAGCCGCGGCTATCAGTGTGGACACCAGAGACAGGCATGAAACGCTAAGGCTGCTGCTGCAGCCACCAAGAGGCCTGTGTGCAAGCACAGGTCACTATCCACACCTCCCCTCCCAGGAGTCTGTGCAGCTCGCCACTCCCAGGGTCCCATCATCGAGGGACAACTTCCCCCGGAGAACACACGGCATGCCTCAGGCTGGTGCAATGTCATGCCGGCCTCTGCCATCACAGGCTCGCCCCACACTCTGTACCCCTCTCTCCCCCTGGCCTGAGTGAGTCAGAGCCCCCGAATCAGCCGCTCCTTTAACTCCCTCCTGTCTGGGTGGGGAACAGATGCCCTCAGGTGACCTACACACAGAGGCGGGGCCAAATCCAAACTGAACCCCAGGAGCTGTGAGAACAAAGAAGAGAAAGGGAAATCTCTCCCAGCAGCCTCAGGAGCAGCTGATTAAATCTCCACAATCAACTTGATGTACCCTGCATCTGTGGAATACCTGAATAGACAGTGAATCATCGGAAAATTGAGGCAGGGGACTTTGGGAGCAACTGTAGATTTGGCGTTTGCTTTCTGCATCTAATTTGTTTCTGGTTTTATGTTTATCTTAGTTTAGTATTTAGAGCTTATTATCACTGGTAGATTTGTTTATTGATTTGGTTGCTCTATTCTTTTTTTATTAATATATATATATTATTTTTTTCTTTTGCTTTTTCTCTTTTGTGAGTGTATATGTGTATGCTTCTTTGTGTGATTTTGTCTGTATAGCTTTGCTTTTACCATTTGTCCTAGGGTTCTGTCTGTCCTTTTTTTTTTTTAGTACAGTTTTTAGCACTTGTTATCATTGGTGGATTTGTTTTTTGGTTCGGTTGCTCTCTTCTTTCTTTTTTTTTATTACTTTTAAATTCTTAATAATAATTTTTTATTTTTTATTTTAATAACTTTATTTTATTCTTTCTTTCTTTCTTTTCTTTTTTTTTCTCCCTTTTCTTATGAGCTGTGTGGCTGACAGGGTCTTGGTGCTCTGGCCGGGTGTCAGGCCTGAGCCTCTGAGGTGGGAGAGCTGAGATCAAGACACTGGTCCACCAGAGACCTCCCAGCCCCACGTAATATCATTCAGCAAAAGCTCTCCCAGAGATCTCCATCTCAATGCTAAAACCCAGCTCCACTCAATGACCGGCAAGCTACAGTGCTGGATACCCTATGGCAAACAACTAGCAACACAGAAACACAACCTCACGCATTAGCAGAGAAGCTGCCTAAAGTCATACTAAGTTCACAGATACCTCAAAACACACCACCGGACATGGTCCTTCCCGCTAGAAAGACAAGATCCAGCCTCATCCACCAGAACACAGGCACCAGTCCCCTCCACCAGGAAGCCTACACAACCCACTGAACCAACCTTACCCACTGGGGGCAGACACCAAAAACAACGGGAACTACAAACCTGCAGCCTATGAAAAGGAGACCCCAAACACAGTAAGTTAAGCAAAATGAGAAGACAGGGAAATACACAGCAGATGAAGGAGCAAGGTAAAAACCCACCAGACCAAACAAATGAAGATGAAACAGGCAGTCTACCTGAGAAAGAATTTAGAGTAATGATAATAAAGATAATCCAAAATCTTGGAAATAGAATGGAGAAAATACAAGAAATGTTTAACAAGGACCTAGAAGAACTAAAGAGCAAACAAATAATGATGAAGAACCCAACAAATGAAATTAAAAATTCTCTAGAAGGAATCAATAGCAGAATAACTGAGGCAGAAGGATGGATAAGTGACCTGGAAGATAAAATAGTGGAAATAACTATCACAGAGCAGAATAAAGATAAAAGAATGAAAAGAACTGAGGATAGTCTCAGAGACCTCTGGGACAACATTAAACACACCAACATTCGAATTATAGGGGTCCCAGAAGAAGAAGAGATAAAAAAAGAGGGACTGAGAAAATATTTGAAGAGATTGTAGTTGAAAATTTCCCTAATATGGGAAAGGAAATAGTCAATCAAGTCCAGGAAGCACAGAGAGTCCCATACAGGATAAATCCAAGGAGAAACATGCCAAGACACGTTTTAATCAAACTATCAAAAATTAAATACAAAGAAAATATATTAAATGCAGCAAGGGAAAAGCAACAAATAACATACAAGGGAATCCCCATAAGGTTAACAGCTGATCATTCAGCAGAAACTCTGCAAGCCAGAAGGGAGTGGCAGGACATACTTAAAGTGATGAAAGGGAAAAACCTCTAACCAAGATTATTCTACCCAGCAAGGATTTCATTCAGATTCAACAGAGAAAATAAAACCTTTACAGACAAGTAAAAACTAAGAGAATTCAGCACCACCAAACCAGCTTTACAACAAATGCTAAAGGAACTTCTCTAGGCAGGAAACACAAGAGAAGGAAAAGACCTACAATAACAAGCCCAAAACAATTAAGAAAATGGTAATAGGAATATACATATCGATAACACCTTAAATGTAAATGGATTAAATGCTCCAACCAAAGGACATAGACTGGCTAAATGGATACAAAAACAAGACCCATATATATGCTGTCTACAAGAGATCGACTTCAGACCTAGGGACACATACAGACTGAAAGTGAGGGAATGGAAAAAGATATTTATGCAAACGGAAATCAAAAGAAAGCTGGAGTAGCAATTTTCATATCAGACAAAATAGACTTTAAAATAAAGACAAAGAAGCACACGACATAATGATCAAGGGATCAATCCAAGAAGAAGATATAACAATTGTAGATATTTATGCACCCAACATAGGAGCACCTCAACACACAAGGCAAATGCTAACAGCCATAAAAGGGGAAATCGACAGTAACACAATCATAGTAGGGGATTTTAACACCCTACTTTCACCAGTGGACAGATCATCCAAAATGAAAATAAATAAGGAAACACAAGCTTTAAATGACACATTAAACAAAATGGACTTAATGGATATTTATAGAACATTCCATACAAAAACAACAGAATACACTTTCTTCTCAAGTGCTCATGGAACATTCTCCAGGATAGATCATATCTTGGGTCACAAATCAAGCCTTGGTAAATTTAAGAAAATTGAAATCATATCAAGTATCTTTTCTGACCCAAACACTATGAGACTAGATATCTATTACTCGAAAAACTCTGTAAAAAATACAAACACATGGAGGCTAAAAACTACACCACTAAATAACCAAGAGATCACTGAAGAAATCAAAGAGGAAATCAAAAAATACCTAGAAACAAATAACAATGAAAACACGACAACCCAAAACCTATGGGATGCAGCAAAAGCAGTTCTAAGAGGGAAGTTTATAGCAATACAATCCTACCTCAAGAAACAAGAAACATCTCAAATAAACAACCTAACCTTACACCTAAAGCAATTAGAGAAAGAAGAACAAAAAACCCCCAGTGTTAGTAGAAGGAAAGAAATCATAAAAATCAGATCAGAAATAAATGAAAAAGAAATGAAGGAAACAATAGAAAAAATGAATAAAACTAAAAGCTGGTTCTTTGAGAAGATTAACAAAATTGATAAACCATTAGCCAGACTCATCAAGAAAAATAGGGAGAAGACTCAAATCAATAGAATTAGAAATGAAAAAGGAGAAGTACCAACTGCCACTGCAGAAATACAAAGGATCATGAGAGATTACTACAAACAACTATATGCCAATAAAATGGACAACCTGGAAGAAATGGACAAATTCTTAAAAAAGCTCAACCTTCCAAGACTGAACCAGGAAGAAATAGCAAATATAAACAGACCAATCACAAGCACTGAAATTGAAACTGTGATTAAAAATCTTCCAACAAACAAAAGCCCAGGACCAGATGGCTTCACAGGCGAATTCTATCAAACCTTTAGAGAAGAGCTAACACCTATCCTTCTCAAATGCTTCCAAAATATAGCAGAGGCAGGAACACTCCCAGACTCATTCTATGGGACCACCATCACCCTGATACCAAAAGTAGGCAAAGATGTCACAAAAAAGAAAACTACTAGCCAATATCACTGATGAACATAGATGCAAAAATCCTCAACAAAATACTAGCAAACAGAATCCAAGAGCACGTTAAAAGGATCATACACCATGATCAAGTGGGGTTTATCCCAGGAAAGCAAGGATACTTCAATATACACAAATCAATGTGATAAACCATATTGACAAATTGAAGGAGAAAAACCATATGATCATCTCAATAGATGTAGAAAAAGCTTTTGACAAAATTCAACACCCATTTATGACAAAACCCTCCAGAAAGTAGGCATAGAGGGAACTCACCTCAACATAATAAAGGCCATATATGACAAACCCACAGCCAACATCATTCTCAATGGTGAAAAACTGAGACCATTTACACTAAGATCAGGAACAAGACAAGGTTTTCCACTCTCACCACTATTATTCAACATAGTTTTGGAAGTTTCAGCCACAGCAATCAGGGAAGAAAAAGAAATTAAAGGAATCCAAATCGGAAAAGAAGAAGTAAAACTGTCACTGTTTGCAGATGACATGGTATTATACATAGAGAATCCTAAAGATGCTACCAGAAAACTACTAGGGCTAATCAATGAATTTGGTAAAGTAGCAGGATACAAAATTAATGCACAGAGATCTCTTGCATTCCTATACAATAATGATGAAAAATCTGAAACTGAAATTAAGAAAACACTCCCATTTACCATTGCAACAAAAAGAATAAAATACCTAGGAATAAACCTACCTAGGGAGACAAAAGACCTGTATGCAGAAAATTATAAGACACTGATGAAAGAAATTAAAGATGATACAAACAGATGCAGAGATATACCATGTTCTTGGATTGGAAGAATCAATGTTGTGAAAATGACTATACTACCCAAAGCAATCTACAGATTCAATGCAATCCCTATCAAACTACCAATGGCATTTTTCACAGAACTAGAACAAAAAATTTCACAATTTTTATGGAAACACAAAAGACCCCGAATAGCCAAAGCAATCTTGAGAAAGAAAAACAGACCTGGAGGAATCAGGCTCCCTGACTTCAGACTATACTACAAAGCTACAGTAATCAAGACAGTACGGTAATGGCACAGAAACAGAAATATCGATCAATGGAACAGGATAGAAAGCCCAGAGATAAACCCACGTACATATGGTCACCTTATCTTTGATAAAGGAGGCAAGAATATACAGTGGAAAAAAGAGAGCCTCTTCAATAAGTGGTGCTGGGAAAAACTGGACAGCTACATGTAAAAGAATGAAATTAGAACACTCCCTAACACCATACACAAAAATAAACTCAAAATGGATTAAAGACCTAAAGGTAAGGCCAGACACTATAAAACTCTTAGAGGAAAACATAGGCAGAACACTCTATGACATAAATCACAGCAAGATCCTTTTGGACCCACCTCCTAGAGGAAGGGAAATAAAAACAAAAATAAACAAATGGCACCTAATGAAACTTAAAAGCTTTTGCACAGCAAAGGAAACCATAAACAAGACGAAAAGACAACCCTCAGAATGGGAGAAAATATTTGTAAATGAAGCAACTGACAAAGGATTAATATCCAAAATATACAAGCAGCTCATGCAGCTCAATATCAAAAAAACAAACAACCCAATCCAAAAGTGGGCAGAAGACCTAAATAGACATTTCTCCAAAGAAGATATACAGATTGCCAACAAACACATGAAAGGATGCTCAACATCACTAATCATTAGAGAAATGCAAATCAAAACTACAGTGAGGTATCACCTCACACTAGTCAGAATGGCCATCCTCAAAAAATCTACAAACAGTAAATGCTGGAGAGGGTGTGGAGAAAAGGGAACCCTCTTGCACTGTTGGTGGTAATGTAAATTGATACAGCCACTGTGGAGAACAGTATGGAGGTTTCTTAAAAAACTATTCTGATCTGCCACTGCCAAGCTCTAGAAGCACTTCTTGAGCCAAGGCTCTGGTCCCTTGGATTCACTTTCAGTTCTTAAAATGCAACTAAGTCAGCTTGGAATGGAAACCTATTAACCTATTACCTGTGGCCTCCCAGAAAGTGTTAGTCCATCAGATGAGCTAACTCTCACCAGAAAAATCCCAAAGAGCAGGGTCACCCTAAAGGGCTGGGGACAGCGGGAGCTGGGGGCGTGGGAGGAGGGGTGGAGTCTGAGGCTTGAATTCTAAGGTGGGTAGGCCCGGGTGAGGGGCTGCCGGTGGAAGGGGTTGGGTGGGGGTGGGGTGCAAGGGCCCCTCTAGAACCAGGGGAAGCCTGAGATTGCCAGGCCGCAGGGGGAGAGTGTCCAGGAGGGTGGGGAGATGCTGAATTGGGCAGGTGGGGGAGGCAGGGAGGTGAAGTTCTTATCTCAAAAAGCCTTCAGAGTGGCTTTTTTGCATGTGGTTCTTACCCTTGCTTTGTCACAAGGAAATCACGCCCCCTCTGAGGCTCTCAGTCTCCTTATAAATGAGCTGCGTGAGCTCCATCATGGAACACATTTTTGCAGAAAATGTTTAAGACAGACATCCCTCATTTTCCTGAAATCCAAGTGCCTCCGTGGGTTCTATTTGGATTTCTGGGTATTTCCAGGCCAATCCAGACCAGGAGTCTTCCCTTCTGCCTTCAAGGTGAATGATGATTCCAAGGCAAGGGGTGGAGGAGTAGGGAAGGAGAAACACTCCCTGACTTGCCTACTGTGTGGCCTTCACCTCTGCGCCCTGCCTGCTCCTCCAGGTTAGTGCAGGGTTCAAATGAGCCATACATGGACGCCCTTTCAAGAGCTGGGAGGGGGGGTTCTTGGCCCAGCTCCTAGGCCCCACTGCCCTGGAGAGAAGAGGAGTTCAGCCTGAGCCTCAGGGCAGGTGGGCGCTGGCATGGCTGGAGGGCTTTCCCGCACTGGGCCTTATGGGGAAGGACAGCACCATTCAAACTATGGGGGAGTGGCCATAAGAAAGAATGAAATAATGTCTTGTGCAACAATATGGATGGACCTAGAGATTATCATACTAAGTGAAGTAAGCCAGAGAAAGACAAATATCATGTGATATCACTTATATGTGGAATCTAAAAAAATTGATACAAATGAACTTATTTACAAAACAGAAATAGACTCAGACACAGAAAAGAAACTTATGGTTACCAAAGGGGAAACATGGGTGGGGAGGGATAAATTAGGAGTTTGGGATTAACATATACACACTACTATATATAAAACAGATAATCAATAAGGACCTACTGTGTAGTACAGGGAACTCTACTCAGTGTTCTGTAATAACCTGTACGGGAAAAGAATCTGAAAAAGAATCTGAATCACTTTGCTGTATACCTGCTAATACAACATGGTAAATCAACTGTACTTCAATTAAATAATAAAAAAATATATGGGTGAGTGCCCTAAAAAATGTCCTTTTTGTCCCCCAGGGGCCTCCTTTTGGACACCAATTACATGCTGGCCTCAGACATTCTCCTGGGGCATTCAAGAGCCTGGGGTGTGAGGGAGGGGTGGAGGGTTTAGGGGAGGGGACTGGCAAGATGGAGAGAAAATGGTACCTGCATTTGTGATAATGTGTGTGCAGCGGAGAGAGAGAGAGAGAAAACTTCCAGTTGATAATGAGTTCTGACAGATAAAAAGCCTTTGCCCACATGTAGGTCATTCTGGGGTGCCAAGATTCGAAGGGAGTAGAAATCTGGTGTGTGTGTGTGTGTGTGTGTGTGTGTGTGTGTGTGTGTGTGTGAACTTGTTACCTTGCAGGGCTAGAAATAAAACTCAGCCAGTAGGTGTTTAGCTTTCAGTGCCTTCTCTGGCGGGGAGAGCACGAGAGCCCTCAGGGAGTATGATGGCAAAGGTGTCGCCTCCCCACGGTCACAAGGCATGTTGGGAAGGGCCCTTTCCTGGGTCTCTAGCACAGGGCGTGGCTGTTCCATGGGAGCCCAAGCCAAAGCAGTCTGGGGGTTGAGCCCCTGACACCAGCAAAAGACAGTGCACAAATCAAGCAACACAGTGAGTGGCTGGGAGAAATATGATTTTGACAGTGGGAATTGTCAATGAGGTAAATAAAGCAGCGGGGACTGTGTCCAGAGGACAGAAAGAAGCCACAGAGCCGCCTAGAGGTCTGAGCATCTGCAGAAGCAGGCGTGACGATGACCCCCATCCAACTGGGAGGCAATAGCATCCTCCCAGTGACATACCAAGTAGGTCCCCTCCCTTCCTTTGCCTCCCCCGAAGCTGCCCTATGGCTCAGGCTAGAGCTGATTATATTCCCAACTGTCTGTTCAGAGTTGAAAAAGCTCAAGGACAAAGCATCAGCAAAGACCGTTATTTGACTCAATTTCAGGATATTAAACTAAATTATAATTTGCTACGAATAGAAGATGACTGTGCATTCTCTAAGCCTATCCCATTCTGGGGGGGGGTAAGATGTGATGGGGGTGGGACTGGGGTCTGAGACCCACAGTGGGTGGAGCCGCCATGGACCAAGAGGCAGTATGGGCCTCCATGGTGAGGTTCTGGGGTGAAGAGCCCTCCGCAGTGCCATCCATCAGCTGTTCTGCACTCCACCGGGAGGGGGCCACGCAGAACGCAGCCTTGCTCCTAGCGAGCTGTGTAACCATGGGTGAGCCTGTGCCCCAGTTTCCTTCTGCAAATAAAAGCATTTCATGGCTTCCAAAATCCTCTCCAGCTCTTATAATCTCCTTCCTCCAAATCTTCAGCTTGACCCGTCCCCTTAGGACATGCAAGGAAGGCTGTGTTCCCAGGGGAAGGCTCCTCTCCAGATGCCTCTGTCTTTTGCCACAGCCTCTACCCTCTCTCTTCTCCTGGGAGAGGGAGAAACTCACCTGAAAGATGGGTACGATAATCCCTCAGTATCCACACGGGACTGGCTCCAGGACCCCCACGGATACCAAAATCTGAGGAGGCTCAAGTCCCTTACGTAAAAAAGGTGTAGTACGGTCAGCTCTCCATATCTGTGGGCTCAACCAGCCTAGGATAGAAGTCCACTGACATGGAGGGCCGACTGTGTGGGCCACAAAATTGGTCCCTGGATGCTGCTTCTTGGGAGCCTGGCACTTACAGAAACTATGGCTCAACTCTGCTCCCTGCCCCAGGGTAAAAGGCGCCAGGATCCTGCCCCACGGGGTGAGGCTTACAGCTTCCTGCACCGGGTGAGGAAGTGTGCGTCCATCCTGGGGTTCATAGGATGTCCAGTGTCATCGTCCCCCATGTTCTCTGACAGGTCATTCAGGAATACAGGTGCTATTTTGAACTTCACCTGCCTCTACTCCTCTCTCTTTCCCTCTCGCATTGGTTCCAAATCCAGATGGAGACTGGTGGTGTTATTAAATGGACTCTCTGAAACCCCAACAATAATCCTTGAGTCCACAGTGTCAGGGCGATCCTACCACCCGGACTGAAACATGGCCCACTTTCTTTTTTGGAGAAGCTTTCGGGACTCTGCAAAGCTCCTCTGTAGTTTGCAAGCCATCTGGATCTTGCAGGAGCTAAGTTCAAGTTGTTCTCAAGGAGAGCTGGTGCTGGCAGCAGCCCGCAGTGTCTGTCAGACGGTTTCCTCAGCCAAGTGGAAGCTGAGGCCACAAACGGCACCTCCAAAGTAACTCGGGCTGAACCGTGTCTAGCCGGACGCAGAGCCAAGAGCCCCTTCCCTTAAATAATTCACAGGCCGCCTCTGGGTATGTAAACACAGCCCCGTCTAATGGGGGCTGACAGGTGATTTCATGCATGATTTAACTCTGCATTGCCGAGGAATGCAACAGCGATTAGATAATCAGAATAATTTCACATCTGCAAACGGCTTTTTTCTCTAAGGAAGAAAATATTGCAAACACAAATTGTAAAAGAAGCATTCATCTGGAGAGCCCATGGAGAAAAACAAAATTGGGTATTTGTTACAGCGATAAACTGGACACACTTCCCTTTTCTCTCCTTTGCCAGGGTTGGGGGTGGGTGAGTAGCCTTACAGAGAGGTTCTCAAGGCCAGTGGGTGTACAGCTTGTGCTCTGCTCCAAAGAGAGTGCCAGAAGCCATCAAAGAAAAGGAAGGAGAAAGAGTGAGTAGAAAGGAGACAGAGAAAGAATGAGAACAAAAGAAAAGGGCAGACCACCCTTGACCTTGGAGCCTTGGTCTGAAAGGACGCTTGAAGCCCCAGGTCAGGCAGCCCCTGGAGGACACCAAGTGGAAACGCATCTCTGTAGTCTGTCCTCCCAGACAACTGTCTCCAAGGATTACTTCATCCTATCCAGCCCTCTCCAGTAACAATTTAGCTAGGCAGGCCCACCTCACCAAGCAGAGGACATTAACAGACCGCACAAGACAGCCTGTCGGCCTCATGTATATTCCTCGATTGCAAATAAAATCCGAACGCCTGGTCACTTCTCTCACACACTGCTACACTCAGCTAGGAAAGTCTGCAAAGTCCATGGGCAAACAGCTCAATCTTCTTGAACAACACGGTGGCTTTCAGCCTGTGGCAGTTGCCCACAGCAAGCCAGCACAGGTGCACATTACAGGTGGACCTATACCCCCTCCTTGAGTCTTCCTGATCTTTGCTTTTGGCCGGGCAGCCTCCTCTCTGTGTCTAGCAGATTCCTGGGCCTGTTGGCTGCCTTCTCCAGATTCACCCTCCAGATGGTCTCAGCTGAAAGCCCTTGCTGGCCTGGGCCAGCAGCCTGTCTGCATCGTCTATGAGAAATTGATTAATCGAGGGCAGGGGAAGCCCCGCTCCATGACAGACCACGGGCCTTGGAAAGCATGCGAACTGATGGAAACTCGAATGTCTGGGAAGACGGGACACACCAAAAACTTTTACACGTCATGTCAGAAGAAAAAATTCTTGCAGGTGTTCAGTTGAAAGCTGAGATGGAACCCGTCACCCCCATCTGGTCAGGGATCTCTATGTCCCATGCAAGGCTGCTGCGAGAAGGAATTTGGAATTCCTTCTGACAAGCATGCATATTAAGTTTAGATGTGGGCCCTGTGGATGTGAAATTAGATACCCTGTCACTAACATGGGTTTTAAAATCCCACTTAGCTGAGGCATATGAAAAGTTAATGCCCTTGCAGATGAATCAAACTCAGAGAAAAATATGGCAGAAGCCTTGATTTTTCAACCTGCCAACAAACTCCCTGGCATGAGAGGGGAAAATATGCTAAGAGGGTATCCACCCTCCTTGGGTGCCCCATTTCCCCAGTTCATGATGCTGAGAGTGCTGCTGGCCTGAGAGATTCCCAGAGGCCCCCAAACATTCCTCCTTATTTACGTCGACCCCTTACAGAGGAGAACACGGCAAGGTACGCTGAAGTTACAGACGTGCCAAGCAAAGACAGAAGTGCAGTTCCTTCTGTGGGGCCACCCGAACACCCACTGGCTGTGTGTTACATGCACATGGTAGGCATTTAATACATGCATTTAGTGCATTGTCCAGGGCTGGTAATGCATTAATACCAGTCCTGAACAAAGACTGGTAACCGGGGAGAAGTGGGCGGGAAGGTTTAAAACCATCATCTGGGATCGGGAGCCTGATGGCAGATCCTGGCAAGGCTCCTGATGCTGGAGACGCATTTGCACCTACAGTATTGGTCCTGCACTAATGTTTACAGCACACCTGCTATGTCTGCTGCTGTGGAGAACGCAAATTGTGTGATACCATCAGGAAGTTTATACTTCACCATGCAGGAAGGAGTCTTTCCTCCACTTACAAGTTTGATGTATTGGCCTCTGATGCTGGTTTTACTCTTCCTTGGTATTCCGGCTACAGTTAGTCAACGTGGCCACTAGTTCACTGGTGATAACTCTTTATTAGTCATGCTTACCCTCTTCACTTCATTTTCTACCACTAAATGGCTTGGTCCCGCAGTCATTCGAGTCATGGTTTCCTCCCCCATATTCATGTGTAAGGATTTTGAAGGTAGGAACCATTTCTTGGTCCTTGCACATAGTAGCTGTTTAATACTCTTCCAAAAATATTTGTTGAGTGCCTGGTATGTATCGGGTGCTTTTCTAGACAGACTGACTTTAATCCAGACAGCACGTCTGCGCGGTGGTTGTTCCCATTTTAAAGTGATGCTATGGAAGGGCAGAGAAGTAACAAAACATCTCCAGCGATAAACAACCACCAGGTGGCAGTCAGCAGTGATGGAGGTAGGGTTTGAACCCAGGTATCTGAAATCCAAGGCCAGTACATAATTGTGCTTTGGCGGCTTTAGTCCTTCAACCTTATTCTAGTGGTGCCAAGGACTGGTTAACACCTAGACTTGGCTCTTAAATAAAAAGTGTTACTTTTATAACGGGAAAGAATGCCTGACTGGTGATGTATACTGCTCTCCCTCTTACTTAATGGTGCCTAAGGAAGCCATATGTTTAAGTCATTCGTGTATTATGGAGAAAATTAAAAACACAGCAAAGCCCAATAATAGTGAAATTACTGCAACTTACTTTAATTCTCAGGGAAAAGAGGTGGAGGGCATTTACTAAACAATTACATGTAATTGGCAGGCTCTGTGCAGTCTGCGTTCCCATGATTATCTCATGTAGCTCTGATCACAACCTGGGAGGGAGGATTATGATCGTCCCTGCTCCATAGAGAGGGAAAGTAGGGTATGATTTGCTCAAGGTCACAAAGCTGAAAACAGGAGACCGTAGGATTTGAATTGGGATTTAAATTAATTTAAGTTGATTAACGTTTTGAATAGGTAACACATATACAGGATACGAAATTTAACAGATAGAAAAGGGGCACATTAGAAAGTAAGTCTGCTTCTCAACACAGACCCCAGGTCACTCAAGTCCCCTCTCCAAGGCATTCATTGTTATGAGGTTCATGGGTATGCTTTCAGTGATTTTTTTTATTCATATGTAAGCATACACTTTATATATAATAATCATTATTACTATTATCATTATTTTACAGCAGTGGTATCTTACCCTATAGTACTGTTGGCACTTTGTTTTTCTCAGAAAGCATACTCATAAAGAATATAGGATTTCTTCATATAGATTGACCAGATCTTTGTGGTAATGAGTCTATATTGATTACCATTCAATTTTTTTTTTTTTTTAAGGTGTAGGCTTATTTATTTATTTATTTTTGGTTGTGTTGGGTCTTCATTTCTGTGTGAGGGTTTTCTCTAGTTGCGGCAAGTACCAACTTCATTCATTGTCCTTTTAATTCTTTTTTGTTTTAAAAAACAGCTTTTTTGAGGTATAATTGATATACAAAAAAACAAGACATATTTAATGTATACAATTTGATGAGTTTGGAGATATGCCTTTGAACCGTGAAACTATCATCACCATCAAGTTAATAAACATATCCATCACCTCCAAAAGTTTCCTCTTGCTTCCTTTTATTCTTCTATTCTTTTTATGTGTGCATGCATGTGTGTGTGTGTGTGTGTGTGTGTGTGTGTGTGTGTTAAGAACACTTAACATGAGATCTACCCTCTTGACAAATCTTTAAGTGTACAATACAGAATTGTAAACTAGCATTTTTAATATGTTAAGAAGAGAAGTCCTTTGCAAATTATTTTTCTCAGTAAGTCACTTTTTTATTTTGTTTATGGTGTTTTCTTCAATGCAGAAATTTTTTATAGTAGATAGAATTTATTAATATTTTAACTTAAGGTGTTTGCATTTTGTGTCTAAAATTGAAAGGTCTTCCCCAAAACAGGCTAATAAAAATTTTCCATTTTTTTATAGTGCCTTCATGATTTTCTTTTTTATATTTAAATATTTGAGTCATCTGACATTGCTTTTGGTGTAGGTTTTGAGGATAGAATCCAGCTTTCTTTTTTTCCAAAAAAGGTATCCAATAGTTTCAGTAACATTTTTTAATAGATTATCTTATTTTTCCATTGATAGGTAACACATCATCTATCACATGTAGTCTGGTTTATTTCTAAACACTCTTCCATCGAGCTTCCTGGTTATGCAGGTATGGTACTGTGTCTATATATCTATCTTTATCTATCTATTATCTATCTGTCAATCAATTTTTTTAACTTCTGTAGCTTTACAATGTATTTTGTAAAATATGTGAAAAGCTAATCCCCACTCTTAGTTTTCTTTGTCAATTTCTCAGGCTGTGCTTACTTGTATTTGAGATTTAGAATCATCCTGTCTTCTCAGAACACCTATTAGTGTTTGATTGCACTAGTTTAGTTTAGCTAAGACATCTTTAGGTTAAATAGGGTATCTCTTTGCATTGCTTAAATCATCTTTTATTCTCCTCAGTAGCATTAAAATGTTTTATTTGGCACATTTCTTGTTATATTTTTCTCTATTGTAAATGGGATCTTTTCAGTTATATTTTCTAACCAATTTTTGTTTGTATTGGAAGATTTTTCGTAGTAGTATTTTTACACTCCATCACCTTAATGAGTTTCCTTAATGTTTATAACATTTTTTCCATGATTCTTTGTGTTTAACAGTATATAATATATCATCTGCATATAATCGTAACCTTAACTCCTGATTCCAATTTCTATGATTATTTCTTTCTCTCTTCTACTTGGGTGGCTAATGTCTACTTGGGCTGGAGTAATGTTAACTAATGCTGTGGATTAAGGTATCTTTTCTTGTAGCTGACATTAATGGCACTGTTTCTACTTTTTCTCCAGTACATATGTTAGCAGCTTTGGGGACATATGTTGCTAAGTATGTGTGAGGGTGTATATGTGTGTCTGTGTGTGTAATGAAGTATTTTATTATGGGTTTTTCATCAAGAATGGAGACAAATTTTATCAAATGCCTCTTCAGTTATCTATTGAGATAATAAAAATGATTTTTTAATTTTGACAATATTATACAAATTAAATTAAGATGGTTCTAGATTTTGAAACATTCTTACATTTTTAAAAGAAAAACATCCCGCTTGGGAATATAAATTGGTATATTATATTGTTGAAAATAGTATGGAGTTTCCTCAAAAAACTAAAAATAGAACTACCATACGATCCAGCAATTCTACTCCTGGGTATATATCCAAAAAACCAAGAACACTAATTCAAAAAGATACATGCACCCCAATGTTCATAGCAGCATTATTTATAATAGCCAGGATATGGAAGCAACCTAAGTATCCATCAACAGAAGAATGGATAAAGATGTGGTATATGTGTGTGCGTGTGTGTGTGTGTGTGTGTGTGTGTGTGTGTGTGTATATACACACACACACACATATAATGGAATATTATATATATTTATTTATTTATAATGGAATATTGCCCAGCCATGAAAAAGAATGCAATTTTGCCATTTGCAACAACGTGGATGGACCTGGAGGATATTATGCTTAGTGAAGTAGTCAGACAGATAAAGACAAATACTGGATGTTTTCACTTATATGTGGAATCTAAAAAATAAAACAAACGAGTATAACAAACAGAAACAGACTCACAGATACAGAGAACAAACTAGTGGTTACTAGTGGGGAGAGGGGTCAGGATCAGGGCAAGATGGGGAAGGGGATTAAGAGGTACAAACTATTAGGTATAAAACAAATAAGATAAAAGAATGTAATGTGCAGCACAGGGAATATAACCATTATTTTATGATAAGTTTAAATGGAGTATAATCTATAAAAATTTTGATCACTATGTTATATACCTGAAACTAATATAATATTGTAACAACTATCCTTCAATTAAAAAAGAAACCCACTTGGTCATAGTCAATTCTTGTCTTTGTAAGCTCTTGGATTTGTTTGCTAATACTTTAATTAGGATTTTTTTGCACTAATATTTATAAGCAATATTGGTCTTAACTTTCTTTTTTTGTTCTCTCTTTTTCAGGATACAATTGATGTATGCTAGCTTCTATTCTGCAAGAGTGTAAATAATATTGGACCTGTCTTTTCCTTAGAGGTTTGGTGGAAGTTAGTTGTGAGATATTCTGGGCCTGGTGCTTTCTTTAGATAGGTTTGCTTTTTGTCCATGTTCTATATTTCTTGTTGCTAATTTAGATTTTTTTCCTTTCTATCGGGGTCATGCTTGGGAATTTATATTTTCTGGGAAAATGATTTATCCATCCATCTTGGTTAGTTTACTAATAATTTATTGCTTTTTTCCTAAAGTTTATTTGTTCTTTTTTTCCCTAATTTATTGTTTCCTGCTTTAATCATTCATCTCTTCCTTATATTTTTCTTAGGTTAATTTTATTTTTCTTGTTTTTAGCTTCATGAGTAGAAGACAATGGTTTGATTTCCTGTCTTTCTTGTTTATTAATTTAAGTACTTATGTCCATGAATTTTCCTTTGAGCAATGGCTTTAGCTGATCCCTTATAACCACATATGTAGTGTGGTTACAATCACTATCAATTTTAAATATTGTGTAATTTCAGATCAATTTTTTTTTAGACTCAGAGTGATTAGAGGATAATATTTGGGAAATTTATTTGGGTTTTCTGTGTGGGCTAAAGAACAGTCAGTCTGGGGGAATCTTCTGTGGACATGGAAAAAAGGATGAAGTACTCTCAGTTTTTAGGGATTGCTTGATGTATATAACTTTGTTATGTTATTTAGGCCATTTATATCATTACTTTCTTTTGGTCCATTTTATTTGTTAAACTTCCTATAACTGAAGTATTTCAGTATTTTTCCTTGTATTTTGTGCAGCTTTGCTTAATAACTTTCCATGCTCCTTTAGTTGGTACAGAAATACTTATGACTGCTAGATCTTCCTTGTGGAATATATACATTATCATACAAAGTATCTTTATTTTTCTTGCTTAATGCTTTTTGATCTAAATTCAACCTTGTTTTATACTAAGATCATGGCCTTTTGTTTCCTTTTTGTTGGCATTTGATGATATTCCTTTGTTCATCCTTTTACTTTCAAGTTTCTGAGTCACTTTGCTTTAGATATATGTCTGGTATATAGCATATGGTTAAGTTTTATTTAATTACTCAATTGTGAGCTTAGCCTACATATTTATTGGTGTGACAGATGTGTTTACTCTTAATTCACAACATTTTGTGTCATGTTTTATGTTTCTATTGCTTTATTTTTTAAAAATCTTAAACTTCTCAGTCTATATTTTCTTTGTTTTATTTTTGTGAGTGTTCCTCGTACTATCTGGGCAGGTTTGTGTTATAATTAATTTTTCCAGTGAGCACCATTATAAGTAAACTATTTAATTATTTAACTTCTCTATTTCTTGAAACAGTAACTTTTAACTTCCCACTCTGAACAATAAAAACTGTTGTATACCTGTAACATATAATATTGTATATCAACTATACCTCAATTAAAAAAAAAACTGTTCTCCATTTACTCTTCCTTCCATCACATGAATTTCATTTAAAATATATACAGATATAGATATAGATAGATATATAATGTATATGTAATTACATATATGTCTATATATGTATGTATATACATAACTAAGCACATATATATATAGTCTTACACTTTTTACCTTTGTATATTTAATATCCTTAAAGAGCAATTACTTGATTTATCATGTTTAAATGAGATCCTTTGATTTTCATCTATAAATGATGAAAAAAACAACATATACATCCTTCTGACTTCTCTATTCTTAATATTATATTAATTATAATATCTATATATATTCAGGGCTTATAACATACTTTTTTTCCTGCAACCAAAATTTCCATATTTATTTTATTTTATTTATTTTTTTAAAGTTTTTAAAAAATTGTTTATTTTATTTTGGGCTGCGTTGGGTCTTTGTTGCTGTGCATGGGCTTCTCTCTAGTTGCGGCGAGTGGGGCTACTCTTCGTTCCGGTGCGTGGGCTTCTCATTGTGGTGGCTTCTCTTGTTGCAGAGCACGGGCTCTAGGTGCATGGGCTTCAGTGGTTGTGGGGCGTGGGCTCAGTAGTTGTGGCTCGTGGGCTCTAGAGCACAGGCTCAGTAGTTGTGGTACATGGGCTTAGTTGCTCCGCAGCATGTGGGATCTTCCTGGACCAGGGATCGAACCCATGTCCCCTGCATTGACAGGCAGATTCTTAACCACTGCACCACCAGGGAAGTTCCCCATATTTACTTTAGATTTAATCCAAAAGCTAAATGGATTCAGTGCCTACTTGGAAGTTCTTTTGACAGATTTTCTCCATTCATCTCTTAGCTACAGTCTTTCCTTTAATAGTTTTTTAAAAGAATGACTCATGAGAACTAACTTCTATGGGTTCTTAAATGTTGGACAGGTTTTATATACTGTCTTTATTTTGACTGACAGTTTGGCTGTGCATAAAATTCTTAGGCCACACACTTTCTTTTCTTTCATTGAGGGCTTCATAGGCATTATCTCTGCTATCTTTGAATGCTTCTGTAGGGAAACCTTAGGTTATCCTGACTCTTAAAAAACTTTTGATCTTATAGAGGTTACTTGGTATTCCTGCTGGGTTGACCAAATGATTATTTATCTCTAAAGCTTATTAATACTCCTAAAATACAGCAATAGTGTTGACAGCTCTTTAACAAAATTTCCTGGAACATGGTCGATCCTTTCAATCTAGAAATTCTCATCATCTTTTATTTTTTCAAAGTTGTGTGGAATTATATCTTTGACTATTTCTTTGTGTTTCATTTTTTTAGTTCTTTTCTTCAGCGATATTTTACTAGGTATCTGTGGTGTCTTCTTTGACAGCCAAATCTACCATTTTATCTCTAATTCTTTAAAAATGTTAGTTCCTTTTTACTTTATTTGCTTTGATAATCCTGCCCTTCAGATTCCCTTTTCTATTTTCAGCAGTGTGTATTTTGCTTTGTTTCTTCAAAATCATCTTCATAGCTGTGCTGCTTTTCCCACTTCACTTCTCTGGTCAGCTATATCATTTGTTTCTTTTCTCCTCTCATTTCACCATATCATCCCTGACCTCTTCATCTGTTTTGAACTTGTCAGCGGTTTCTTTAATTTGTTTGAGTTCTTGATCACATTATATTTTTCAGTTGTCTGTTAGAATCACTAACAATCAGTGTCCTCTATTCACCATTTGTTTTTCCAGTCCTTTTTCTCCTTTTCTACTGCAATAGTTTTGTGGTAGCAAGTAGTATGTTATAGCATCCTGCGCTGGTTCCTTTTTTATTGTGACTGTTCATCAAATGTGGAGAATTCTTCTCAATCCAGATACTTGAAAGAAGTATGGGTAGGAGGCAGGCTGTTGCTGTGTGTTGGTATAAATTTGCCATGATTCACCATTAAATCTCATTATAAAGGTTTGTGAATTTATAAGCTATTTTAGCTGTGCTTCCTCTCAGCCAACAGGCCACAGCAATGTCTTACCAATCTACCTGCTCATTTCCTTTTTGGCTTCGTCTGCTATTATGTGGTGTCAGGTAGGGTCTAAGGAAGCTTTTGCTTCCAGCTTTGTGATACTCTTGCCATTTTTCAAAGGGTTATTGGTTTCATCCTTTAGGGTATGCTTACTCTGTAGTGCCAGCTTTGGAGCTATATTTTCCATTCGCTTCATCAAAATCTATAGCCTGGTCACAGTCATTTTGTCTTAGCGCTTCCTGAAATCCTGCTCCATTGCATTTGACCAGCCCTATGTCACAGACTGTGGTTCATGGATACAGAATCTCCTAGCTTTACTGAAAATGGAATTTATACTTTTTACTCTTGTTTTTCTGTTTTATGATTTTCAAGAGTAAAATGGGAAGAGCTTTCTTTCTGATAAAATCTTAAAATTTAAAGGACACCATGCTGTTTTTACTATTCCAAAGTGGAGTGGGCAGGGAGACAGAACACCAATCAATGGCCTCCTGAATACAAAAAGAGATTATTATTTTTCTTGTGTAACAAGGATTCTAACATCAGGCAGTCTAGGGCTAGTACAATTGGTCAAGAATGCCACGTGGTCAAGAAGAGTCATGTGGCTCTTCTTTCTGGTTTAGCATTTAGAATCACTGTTTTACAAATCAACACAACATAGGGGACTAGAGTCAAAAGAAACCAAATCAAGTATTAAACTTTGAGGCCATAAGTGTGTCAGGAAGCAGCTGGCTAGAATAATTAGGTAAAGTAGCTAAGACCTTTGACAATGAAAATAAAGGGAAGGGACAAACAGATATTTTCACCATTCAGAGGCCCAAAGAAGCTTCTCTAGGATGAGAAACTATTGACCTTTAAGAAAGATTGATTTAATTCTGGAAGGATACTAATGTTAGATTAAGTTTAAAAAGTACCATAACAGATGAATCCAGAGAGAGAAAATTAGAACACTTTTACCTTGGTTGTTATATATTTCATAACTGTTCCCTCAAACTGTAAGTAAGTCTTGAATAATTCTACTATTATTATTAGCAACAATAATACTACCAACTGTGTGCATATTATGTGCCCGAGCCAGTGCTAAGTGCCCTGCAAATCCCTACGAGGTGGGGCTATTATTATTCCCAATCATACATGAGAAACTGAGACTTAGCAAGTTTAGCTGACTAGCTCAAGGTCACATAACCAATAAGTGCTATAGCCAGCACTAGAACCCAGGTTTACCTGACTACTACATCCTTTACTTTAATCTCTATTAGTCATCAGTTATCTAATTTATATTATCATTTTAATGGAATTGCATTCTAATTCTAAGAGCAACATTGACTATACATATATGCAATCACCTTTCTCAGTTACCTCTGCCTCAGGAACAACCTATACACTAGGAGCTACACTTTGAGAAATGCAGGTGTATTAATTTGGCTGTAGGGGGCCGGGGAGGTGGGCAGGCAGACAGAACACCAATCCGTGGCCTCCTGGATACAATAAGAGATTATTATTTTTCTTGTGTAAGAAGAATTCTAACACCAAGCAGTCTAGGGTTAGTACAAGTGGTCAAGAATGCCATCAAGGACCTGGACTTCCTGGTATACCAACCTTAACTGCACAACTTTCCTTCTCATGGTAAAGAGTAGCCACTGAATGCCTAGAGAGCGAATCTTCTTTTCCTGAACAAAGGGCAAAAGGCAAAGAGGATTTACCTATTGGGGGGAGGGAAGCTTTCCCATGGAATTCCACCTACACATCATTGGACAGACTGTGTCTACTGGCTACCAAGCCAAGCCACAAGGAAAGCTGAGAATTTGAGGTTTCTGGTCTCTGTGGAGGGATTAGACAAGATAGAAGGGGCTGTAACAAGGGTCAAGTGAGCCAATCCGTTGGGTCCCCCACACTGCCTGGGAAGTACTTTTATGAAGAAGTGGCGGAAAAAACTTTACTCCTTCCCAGCCGTGGTCTTGGACTACTTACACAGCCTCTCAGGGTCATGGTTATTCACTGAGAGAGACAGAGCTGACAAATGTATAGTGTTGGGAGAGAATTTAATGATCCAATGCTTACACAATTGCCTAACCCAGTACCTAGCACATATATGGCAGTTCTTAAACATTGCCGCTAGGATCAATAACATTCCAATCTGTCAAAACTCTTAATTAACTTAGGAGTATCAAACACCCTTGCTAAAAATAAAAGATTCCCCAGAAAAATGCAAGGGGGGTTATTTTGTCAACACTGAATTATGATTCTCTCCAGGGCAGCTATTATTCAGTTCACCTACAGATTTCATGAGTTATTCAATTTTTCAACTACTGACTAAATATTTAGCAGGTGCTATACTTCCAATTTACTGCCAGGAGCATTTAAGAAAACACAACAAAAATTCCTCATACAACATTCCCCAGCTAAAAAAAAAAAAGAAGCTGGCAATAATGTAATTTCAAGTATCTCCAACAGAAACATATTTACATTTCCAGATTCTGTTCTTTCTCTACCTTGGACTGAATTACTCAGTTAAGCTTCCCTGTTGTGGTAACTGCATGTGGTGATTACAGCGGAGAAGTTCCATCTTGGCCTTTGTTTCTAATCTTCCAAACTGATATTTATATATGTTTTTTACTCTGGTCTTGCTTTAGGAAAGTGAGTTTAATAAATCACTAAGGGCATCCAAATATGATCTTCATATGTAAATAGTTCCTACCAAAAAACAAGACGGTTGTGATTTGAAGCAGGGTGGGAAGAGGGGCAGCTTAAGGCTGGAAGGGCACAGAGCCTGAAGCGATATCTCACACAATTTCTGTTATGTGTTTCCAAATATACAACAGCTAGTTCTATGAAACTTCAAATGCACAGGATTTCTCATGGGAGGAATAAATTCTCTGTATGCCACCTACCTCTCAGTTTTACATAACTTGGAGGAGTTTTGCTCTGAGGAGCCTTAAGACAAGGCATAGTAAATGTATTTCCTGTTTTTAAATTTCCATAATGTGGAGTGACTTCTGTCTGCTCGTCTCAGCAGGAAGTGGCCAAGTGGGTGGTGCTGAACACATTTTTAAAAGAAGTCCAATATGGCACAGTGGTAAAAGCACTAAACTCAGGGTCGGAGATCTTGGGTTCAATCTCTAGCCCTGCCACTCTGTATCACAGAGCCTACGCTGTTGTGTGCTTCACCCAAGAGGTGTCTTAGCACCCTTCTCTCTCACCTCCAGTGTAAAGGCTGGAAAAGTAAACACCCTCTTTCTCAGCCTTTTATGTAGCTAAGAACTTCCAAGAGACATAGTTCTAAGCCATTGAGACATAAGCAGAGGATGCCTGAGAAAGTTTAACTTTCAGGAGAAAAGGAAACAAGGTGGCTGATACTGCTCCTTCCCACATTTCTTCTTCCCTTGACCATGGCTGTGATGCCTGGAGTGAAAGCAGCCATCTTGTGACCTTGAAGGAAAGACCATGAGAACTGCAGAAAGGAACCATGATGTCTATGAGCTGCCCAGTCCCTGAGGCAGTGGTCTGCTTCCAAGACTCTTATTAAGAGGACCATCTCCCCACCAAATACAGACACAGTAATTCAGATTTTCTGCTATGTGGAGCCAAAATATTCCCAACTGACCCAGTAACTATGGAAGGTTTCTTTATCTCCTCCTCTACAAAATGAAGAGGTAAGTAACATACCCAAACACACAGATATTGTGAATTCTGAATAAAACAATGCATAACAAAATACTTTTTTAATTATGAAGTTCACAGACAAGGAAATCAAACCCTCAGAAAATGTGTGGTTGCTTTATTTCATGGAAATGGCTGAAAGTTGGGGAAACAAGTATAAGAAGTGATTTACAACTAATCTGTGGCAATTGTGCTTAGACAGAGGGTAGCAAAATGATATCCTTTGTGAAGTGCAGGCTTTTATTTTCTTCTAATACCATCATTTTCTTTTGTTCGTTTTCTTCACCTCAGTTTACCTTCTCCATCATTTCCTCCCCCTCCACCTATATATATATATATATATATATACACACACACATACATATATATATATACACATATATATGTATATAGAATATATATATTCTAGCCTCTTCGTATGTATCATGATGCTGTTATTTCTTTACTTTCTTGGGCTGCCTTTGAAAGTGCTTGGGAAATACAGACACAAGATGGGAAGGTTGTATAGATAAGCTATCCTTTCTTAATCCTACCACCTGGCTCCCTAATTTCAGGGGCAGAAAGGAAGAAGCAGTTTAATCATCAGAGGGAACCATCCTAAGTGGGCTTGTCAGAGAAGTTGCAGTAGGAGGTTTAGGAGTGAAACCAACTCTTCCTAGGGATACATAGCTATAAAGGAAAGAAGAGAGGAAAGGAGAGAGGAAAAGAAAGAAAGCAGTAGTCTTTACTGAATGCCTATTACGTGGCAGGTTGCCACTGTACCAGGAACTGTGGCCAGAGCCAGGTTCACAGATGTGCCCTGCACAGTTGCACGGGACCCTGGGCTCAGAAGGACCCCATGCTTGGTTTAATGCTCTGTTGTCGCCATCTTGAAATTCTTAATAATGTTTGAACAAGGGACCTTGCATTTTCATTTTGCACTGGGCCCTGCCAATCAGGTAGCCTCTCTGACTGTGGCATTTGTGTCATCTCCTATGAGGGAGATGGTATAATACCATCCCCAGTTGAAGAAACTGAGGCCCAAGTATTGAGGAAGGTTGCCTGAGGTCATAACCAGTAAGTAAAAAGCTAGATTTCAAACTTAGCACCGAGATCATTCCAGCTCCAAGGTCGTTCTTTGCTGATAGCAGATTCCCTTTGATAGGAGAGCTAAACTCTGGCAAATGCCTGGAAAGCAGAAATGTGAGGATCCAAAAAAGGCAAAATCTCTGAAGTGAGAGAATATTAGCATTATAGTGACGAATATTAGCATTGGAGTGAGGCCAGTTAGGGTCCTTGGCTTCGCATGGGTGGAAGTTATAGAAGGGATTGTGGGGTAACACCTCCACCGCTTGGTCTTCCAGCTGCCGTCTACAGGGTGCGATTCATGTGTCAGGGTCTCTTCTAAGCCCTTTGACATTCAATCCTCATCATCGCCTTTTTGCAGTAGCATTGTAACTCATTACCCCCCGACACATGAGGAAATGCTATCTAAACATTTTAGAATTTTGCAAACACTTTCACATTTGTGATTTTACTTTATCCATACTACCATGCTATAGGTCAACTGGGGCAGGTATCATTGGGTCATTTGACAAATAAAGAAATTAATTCCCGGAAAGATTCAGACCTTTGCATAAAGGAACACATTAAGTTAGAGGGCAGAGCTAAAACCAGAACCTGGCTTTTTCTTCTGAGACAGATTCTTCCCCCACTAAAACACAAAAAGATGAAAAAGCAAAACAAACAAAAAAACACAAAAAACTTAATCGGCCACTTTATAGCTTTCTTCACTAATGTTTCTTGCCAAAATGATGAGTGACAATAGAACCACGTGAGGATTTATCCCAGAGTTTTCAATGGGTGCATTTATCTCAAAGCTATGGAACAATATCTGCCAGAGAAAATTAGGGCTGAGGACCAAGAAAATATTTACCAGCCAAATAAAGCAACTCTATAAGCTTGTTGGAAGCTTCATAAAGAGCACCGGCGTGCTCCACCCCCCCACAGAAACTCTGCAGGGGCCATTCTGTGCACACGCAAACTGAACCCAGCGACTCCAGGCTGCCCCCAGAAGCCGGTGCCCTTTTATGAACATCACATAAGGTCCCCAAGAACACTTGCTTCTTTTTTCAATTACTAGAGATTCTAGGGCTGGAGTTTTCTGCTGGGCCCTCTTCAGAATGCTGCCTAAAGAAAATGAAGAAATCGATCTTGACCCTTGTAATCTTTTGATTCGGCAAGAGAACCAGGAGCAGAACTCTTTGCAATTTCCTACTGCATGGCTGAAGGTCATTCTTCCTTTTCTCACTGCTGAGTGATAACTTCCATCACTAGAGTTCTAAAACCAAACCACAATTTTGTATGCAAATGAACTATATATATCAATGATGGTAATAAAACCCAACAGTGGTCCTTTGGAGTGACAATGAGAGAAGTACTTGGAAGGCATGGAATATTCCAGGGATGCTTTTCATCATCATCATTAGAAACAAAGAGGAAGAAGAAAGAGACAAACCGCGTGAACAATACGTGGGAAACTGCCAGATTGCCAAGAAATGTCTCTCCTGGGCTTGGCTGTAATACATTTAAACTAGATTTATTTGAGTGAGAAAAACAGAATGGCTACAATCATGTTTTCTCTTCTATTCTTTTTTAAAAGCTCTCTTGACCTTCGGCAGCAGGATTATCCCACTTTGATGTGAGTGCATTAAACATTAACAATCTTCCCATGTTAGTCTCTCAGACCAAATCTTATTAGCATTTAGTTCTGACATTGGTTCTTGCTGGTGAATTATTTAAAAAATGTAAGAGTCTGAGGTTGTGTGATAAAAATCACATAGCCACATAATAGAAATTATTAAAGGCCTTTGAAGATGTGAAATAAGCAAGACCAGTATTACATGAGGCTCTTATCCCTTGTTTTACTTTTATTAAAATATTTTGTGGAGCAAAGAACTGTTCATTTTGTGATACAATCCTGAGCAAGGTTGGAAAAGCCTTAAGTACACGGTCCCTTGTAGGAGATTAGGACTAAAAGGATGGTTTTCCCTTCTCTCCGCACTCCTTGGCTAGAGTGAGCACACAAATCACTCCCTTACTTTCTAGAATAATTCTAAGTCAAGTTTGCTGGATGCCTGGGACACAGCAGGGTCCTGTTTTTCGTTATTCTATCAAGAATAACACCTGTTTTACCTTCTGGGAACTGGGCAGTAGACATCTGGTTGTCTTTTCCTAAAATTACCCTGGGCCCTATGAATTCTGAATTCTCAGATATGAAATCTGATCATGATGGGATAAGCCAGTGAGATGAGTCCCTGGGAGGGTCCGGTTCTGACATTCTCTAAAGCAGCAGCCTGTGTCTTGCAAAGCTTCAGGGGAGGCTGGCTGTGGACATGCGGATGGAGCTCGGTGTGTGTAAATCACGCATACAGATGTGAAGGTGAACAGGTCCAGTGGGGCTCCAGCCTTCTCTGAGGAATCCTCAAGCAGAGAATCTGCTGCAGAAAGGCCACTCCACAGACATTATTCACCCAATCATCTTGTTAACATTTGTTTGAATAAGAAGGGGGGAAACAGAATCAGCTTCTTTTCTGCCGGTGCTTTTCTGCTGGTGTTTGCCAGTGCTTGTCCCCAGTAACTAAGCTAACAGCACACATTAGCCTCCTTTGTCCTGACCAAATAGAGAGGAAAGAGACCCACTCTAAGGGATGGGCAATTGATGCGTTGAAGTCAAGGTCAAGAGCCTAGGAACTGGTCCACTCCAGAAAGACAAAGCTCAGGATTTTATACCCAGGAGGTCTCTGAAAATGAACAGTTTAACCTTCTGCTTCCTAGAGAACGGACAAGAGAAACAAACCCTCCTGGGCACTGGCCACCATCGCCACCGCTGTTATATCTCTGGTGCCAGGCGTCCTCTCCGGCAGCAGGAAGAGAAAGGCGTCCTGGCATGCTCGGAGCAGCAGTCCTGGCCCCCCACCAAACCCTGCACCTGTCTCTGCTCAGCAGTGCACAAGCGCTTCGGGAACCCTGGGGCGGACAAGATGCCGAAGGGTCATCACTAATAGATGACCGACAGGGTGTGAAGAGCTGGCAGAGGGGGAGGGAGGGGGAGGCAAGGAGAGGAGGAGCTGCCCTCTCACAAAACTCAATTTACACCAGTGCTGGGGGGAAGGACGAGAGGAAGGAATGATCTGCCAGAAAATAAAGGCCGGGACAAACTAATGGTTGCAATACCCAGAATACATCTCCAATTTTTGAGTTAAATACTGATTTAACTTTAATTAAAGTGCATGGGTTTATCTCTGGGCTTTCTATCCTGTTCCATTGATCTATATTTCTGTTTTTGTGCCAGTACCATATTGTCTTGATGACTGTAGCTTTGTAGTAGAGACTGAAGTCAGGGAGTCTGATTCCTCCAACTCCGCTTTTTTCCCTCAAGACTGCTTTGGCTATTCAGGGTCTTTTGTGTCTCCATACAAATTTTAACCAAAATCATACAATTAAATTTAAATTTAACTCAATCATACAATTTTGGCCAATCACAGGTATGACCATACAGGTGACCTGTCATCGTGGGCTCTCTCCTCCACAGGCTGTGAGCAGAGAGTCGAGCCACCAGTCTGCTGCCATCACCACCAGTGATTTTTCTTCCTGAGCATGAAAGAAAGAAGCTCTTCACCAGAGCGTAGAGCTTAAAAGCATTTGCTGTTGCATTCAGTGTGTGTGTGTTCTTTCAAATGCATGAATTAATAATAGAACCATATTGCACGAGGACCAGGTTAATGGAACTTTTCTAAACCAAGTGTAAACGTACAAGCTGCCAACTTCAATCATATTGAAAAATTAGAAGAACCTATAGTGAGTGTCGGGTTGTGATCCATCTCCTGTTGAGACGCAAGTGTGTCCACTCATTCACTATCCATTTAGTTGTTCATTCATCGAGCACACATTTATTAAGAGTCAAATATGTGCCAGCCAGTTTGCTAGGCTCTAGCCGCCAAATCATGGTTCCTGGCCTCGAGACACTTTCTTCCTATTACGACTTATAACCTGAGGAGTCAGGAGATCCAGGCTCCTACATCCGCGCCCCTGTGCCCATCCTCACTCAGGCCCTGAGGATGTGTGGGTGTCAGCAGGCTGATGACAGGTCCCTCAAAAGAACTCTAGCTCTGCATGAAACCTTTTTACAGAGACTTACAAAGGGTGTGTGGATAGATCTCTGGTGCGAGGGGGTGGAGAGTAGGAGTGACCACATAACACAAAATATGGAGAAGCTAAAAATAGGAATTTAAAATCAAAAAGACATTCCACACCAGATAAAACCAATTGCACTTTACAAAGACAGCAAACACTGATACTGAGGTCATTCACTCTATTATCCCCAGTGAGAGAGGCTTTTTAGAGAAAAAGATTCTGAGGTTAAACCAAAAAGGCATGAAATGACTGGATGATTTATATTATTCGTCTAGTTTTAGAGAACTGATCAAAGTTCAAAACTTCCCAGCTCTCTGGGTACAAGTGGCTTTTTCCTTTCTATTTTATTTCCTCCATAACAATTGAAAGGCAAACCCTGCACCCTTTGTGGATTGCTAAATATGAATACGTGTATTGTGTATTTTGTCAGCTGGATTTACGTTTATTACTCATGGCTATGTGCTCTGTATGAGAATCCGCCATTTTATTTGAGCAGATGTTTAGAGTTTATTTGAGCAGATCTTCATATTAATTAATTAATTAAGCAGCACAGGGTTGAGCATTTGCTATGTGCAAGGCCGAATTCTGAGCACAGCTGGGCGGTTAGTCAAAGACCCTGCCTTTTCTAGCTTATAGAACTTTAGGGGACTATAAAAGACAAGGGCACGAATAACTCTAAAACAGGATAAACAGTAGGAAGGGACACAGGGGAGGAAAATAGGAAGCTTGGAGGGAACAAAGACAGCTTTTTCTTGAGATGATCAAAAAAGGGCTTTAGAAGAAGGTGGGTTTGGGTTAAGTCTTCAATGACAGCTGGATTTGCTCTATCCTGGTGCCTGGAACATAGTGGCTACTCTGTTGACATTTGGTGTAGGGAAGCCATAGAAGCTGAAGTCAAGAATAAGGTAAAGGTATCCTTTCTCCTTTACTCAGTGTTTTTCTGAAGGCCAACCCAAATAGACAAGGAAAGTAAATAAGGACTATGAAAACTGAGAGCGAGGAAGTAAAATCATCATTATTTGGAGAGGATATGACTGTATACCTGGGAAACTATTATAAGTAATAAAAAATTCAATTAGATATCTAGGGGAAGTTCATATCTGGAAATCAGCAGACTTAATATTTGTAAATTACAACTAGTTAAAAAACCCCAAAGGAAGAAAAGACTATAAGTATCTAGGAATAAATGTAATGAGAAATGTGTAAAATCTGCATAAACTAAACTTTAAAACACTGTTCAGGGGCATAAAGACCTTTAAAGAAATAAAATGTCTATCACATCTTTTGAGGGGGAAACTCCACATCTTAAAGATTTAATTGTTCTTAATTTAATGTCTTTTTCAAACAATCTCAACAAAAATAGCAATAGAATTTTTCCACGGAGTTTGTAGACAAGATGATTTTAGAGTTCATATGGGAAACAAAATAAGTATGAATAAGAAAAAGAAGACAAATGCAGATAGTAACAGACATTAATTGTATTAATATACATATACTCATATTATTAGATGAAGAGACAGATAGATCCATGGAACAGAACACAGACCAGTCTCTTAGAATTCGATAAAGGGGACATTGCATGTTATTCAAGAAAAGAAGAATTACACCCAAATAGGTATTCAACTGAAAGAAGAAAAGTTGTGGATCTTTATCTTATACCTCACATCAGTATAGATGAATCAAAAATTTAAATGTAATCACTAAGCCATTACAATCCACACAAAAACATCAGGAGAATTTCTTTATACAACAATAGAGTGGAGAAGACCTCACTGCGTGTGATCCAAAAAGCAGAATCCATACAAGAAAATAAATTTAACAACATAACATAAAATAAAGGTCTGGACAACAAAATCTACAAAGTCAAATGATAAATGACAAGTTTCCAACTCCATATTATAGAAAAAAGGGCTAATTTACTTTATATAGAAAAATCTTACTCAGTCAGTAAGAAAAAGACCAGAAATATAAATGAGCCTTAAGTATATGAAAAGATCCTTACACTCACTTCTAATAAGAAGAATATAGACTAAAAGCACAGCAACTTGACATTTTTCACTTATCATCTTGGCCAAGATTAGACAGTTTGATGACATCCTGGTTGACAAGGATGTGGGGAACAGGTTCTCAGAAGTGGCCTATGACAGTCTAAATTGGTATATATGTTTTATGGAGAGCAAGTTGGCTATGTGTCTCCAAATTTTAAATGTGCATAGTCTTTGACCCATACTTCAGCTTCTAAGAATTCACTCCTTCAGATGTGAGATGACATTTGCTTAAGAAAATTTACTAAAGTGTCTGGGCTTACATTTAGGTCTTTAATCCATTTTGAGTTTATTTTTGGTGTTAGGAAGTGTTCTAATTTCATTCTTTTACGTGTAGCTGTCCAGTTTTCCCAGCACCACTTATTGAAGAGGCTATCTTTTCCCCATTGCATATGCTTGCCTCCTTTATCAAAGATAAGGTGACCATATGTGCATGGGTTTATCTCTGGGCTTTCTATCCTGTTCCATTGATCTATATTTCTGTTTTTGTGCCAGTACCATATTGTCTTGATGACTGTAGCTTTGTAGTAGAGTCTGAAGTCAGGGAGTCTGATTCCTCCAACTCCACTTTTTCCCCTCAAGACTGCTTTGGCTATTCAGGGTCTTTTGTGTCTCCATACAAATTTTAAGATTTTTTGTTCTAGTTCTGTAAAAAATGCCATTGGTAATTTGATAGGAATTGCATTGAATCTGTAGATTGCTTTGGGTAGTAGAGTCATTTTCACAATGTTGATTCTTTCAATCCAAGAACATGGTATATCTCTCCATCTCTTTGTATCATCTTTAATTTCTTTCATCAGTGTCTTATAGTTTCCTGCATACAGGTCTTTTGTCTCCTTAGGTAGTTTTACCCCTAGGTATTTTGTTCTTTTTGTTGCAATGGTAAGTGGCAGTGTTTCCTTAATTTCTCTCTCAGATTTTTCGTCGTTAGTGTATAGGAATGCAAGAGATTTCTGTGCATTAATTTTGTATCCTGCTACTTTACCAAATTCATTTATTAGCTCTAGTAGTTTTCTGGTAACTCTTAGAGGAAAACATAGGCAGAACACTCTATGACATAAATCACAGCAAGATCCTTTTGGACCCACTTCCTAGAGAAATGGAAATAAAAACAAAAATAAACAAATGGGACCTAATGAAACTTAAAAGCTTTTGCACAGCAAAGGAAACCATAAACAAGACGAAAAGACAACCCTCAGAATGGGAGAAAATATTTGCAAACGAAGCAACTGACAAAGCATTAATCTCCAAAATATACAAGTAGCTCATGCAGCTCAATATCAAAAAAAAACAAACAACCCAATCCAAAAATGGGCAGAAGCTCTAAATAGACATTTCTCCAAAGCAGATATACAGATTGCCAACAAACACATGAAAGGATGCTCAACATCACTAATCATTAGAGAAATGCAAATCAAAACTACAATGAGGTATCACCTCACACCAGTCAGAATGGCCAGCATCAAAAAATCTACAAACAATAGATGCTGGAGCGGGTGTGGAGAAAAGGGAGCCCTCTTGCACTGTTGGTGGGAATGTAAATTGATACAGCCACTATGGAGAACAGTACGGAGGTGCCTGAAAAAACTAAAAATAGAACTACCATATAACCCAGCAAACCCACTACTGGGCATATACCCTGAGAAAACCATAATTCAAAAAGAGTCATGTACCACAATGTTCATTGCAGCTCTATTTACAATAGCCAGGACATGGAAGCAACCTAAGTGTCCATCGACAGATGAATGGATAAAGAAGATATCATAACATGTATACAATGGAATATTACTCAGCCATAAAAAGAAATGAAATTGAGTTATTTGTAGTGAGGTGGATGGATCTAGAGTCTGTCACACAGAGTGAAGTAAGTCAGGAAGAGAAAAACAAATACTGTATGCTAACACATATATATGGAATCAAAAAGAAAAAAAAAAATGGTTCTGATGAACCTAGGGGCAGTACAGGAATAAAGACGTAGACGTAGAGAATGGACTTGAGGACACGGGGAGGGGGAAGTGTAAGCTGGAACGAAGTGAGAGAGTGGCATGGACATATATACACTACCAAATGTAAAATAGATAGCTAGTGGGAAGCAGCTGCATAGCACAGGGAGATCAGCTCGGTGCTTTGTGACCACCTAGAGGGGTGGGATAGGGAGGGTGGGAGGGAGACGCAAGAGGGAGGGGATATGGGGACGTATGTATACGTATAGCTGATCCACTTTGTTATACAGCAGATACTAACACAACAATGTAAGGCAATTATACTCCAATAAAGATGTTAAGCAAAAAAGAAAGAAAAAAAGAAAATTCACTAAAGCATTGCCCAAAGAGTGAAACTAAATATCTACCAATAGTGAACAAGATAAATAAGTTTATATTTGTACTGTAGAACTTTTTGCAGCTGTTAAAAAGAATAAGATATTGCTCTATGTATAATATGGAATTGTTCTAATCATCTCCTATTCACTCAGCTGGTGAGAGAGGGATCCCCTGCCCTCAATAGTAGGATGTGGCAGAACACACAATGCCCTTCACCAGACAGATGGGCTAGATGGTAGCGTATTAGACATAGGTACTCAAAGCCTGGGGGAGGGGGACATGGCACATCATGCAGGGTCCCATAGGGGATGCACTCCAGAGTAGAATGAACCAGTAGAGTGGAGACATTTCACAAATGATAGATGAATGGCCAATAAGTATTTGAAAAGGCAATCAACATCATTAGTTACAGAGAAATACAAATTAAAACTTCAATGAGATACTATAATACGCCCACTAGAAATTAAAAGGCTGATAGTATCAAGCACTGGCAAAAATGTTCCCAGTGAGTGTGTAAAATGGGGAATCATTTCAGAAAATTCTTCAACAGTTTTTAAAAAAGATAAACATACATCTCCCCTATGATGCAACAGTTCTACTCCTAGGTATTTATCCAAGAGAAATGAAGACATACATCCACAAAAAGCCTTGAACAAGAATTTTCAGAGCAGCTTTTTCAAAGCCAGACACTAGAAACATTCCAGGCATTCATCAACAAGAGAATGAATAAACCACACTTTATTCATTCACACAGTGGAACACTCCTTAGACATAAAAAGGAACTAGGTATTGATGTATGCTGAACATGGATGAATCTCAAAAATATTATGTTAAGTGAAAGAAGCCAGACACAAAAGAATATTTGTTGCTGCAAATGGCAAAATCTCTTTCTTTTTTTATGGCTGAGTAGTATTCCTTTGTGTATATACACCACATCTTCTTTATCCATCCATTTATTGATGGACACTTAGGTTGCTTCCATAACTTGGCTATTGTAAATAATGCTGCTATGAACATTGGGGTGCATGTATCTATTCGAATTAGTGTTTTTGTTTTTGTTTTTTTTGGATATATACCCAGGAGTGGAATTGCTGGATCATATGGTAGTTCTATCTTTAGTTTTTTTGAGAAACCACCATTCTTTTCCACAGTGGCTGCACCAGTTTACATTCCTACCAAAAGTGTACAAGAGTTCCCTTCTCTCTACATCCTGGCCAACAAAAGTGTATATTTTGATAATGTAGTGGATTACACAAGTTTATGCATTTGTTAACACAAGATCAAACTGTGCTCTTAAAAGCTATGCATTTCACTTTATGTAAATATACCTCCATTAAACAAGTAACTGAAAAAACTTCTATCAAGATGTTTATATGCCCAGCTGATGTGCTATTTCATTCACATGTAAACAGACACTAATAGCAGTTTCCTTCGTGCACTTATTTTTACTTACTCTCGTCCCTGCTGCTTAGATCCATTAGAATGTCCAATACCAACATTATATTCAGCCTTTCAATTCTATATTAATCTCTATAAAATATTCTAAATATATTTACAACAAAAATGTTTAGAGTGGGGGAATTTGGAAGGAAAAGGTGTTTTCTATCCACAAAAGCTGGTAGAAGATATTATTACCCCAAATTATTTCATTTCAGAGTGATAGCAGTGGCTTTCAAGTTGGCTCCCTGGAGGAGTTTCAGTGGCCACCTCTGGGCCAGGCAGGAGGCCAAGGAGGGTAATAAGGAACAATGAGGACCACTCTTCATCTTCCTTTTCCAGTTGTACCAGACACCTCCCCCTTTCTCAGTTACATACACTGGAGTTTCATTTAAGATCCTATTTGAGTAAAGGATTCTGATGTTAAAATTTGAAAAAGCATGCTTTGTTTCCTCCTACTTTTAATATTCTACCATTCTAGGATAGAACTTGGTGGCCTAAATCACAATTTTTGGACAAGGAGAAACTTTTGGAAGGGATTCTGGTTTTGGCAATAACCAGTAACAAGATCCCTGTCTTAGCCTGTTTGGGCTGCTATAACAGAATACCCTAAACTGGGTAGCTAATAAACAACAGAAATTTACTTCTCACTGTTCTGGAGGCTGGGAAGTCCAAGATCATGGTGCCGGCAGATTTGCTGTCTGGTGAGAGCCCGCTTCCTTGTACGCTGATGGCTATCTTTTTGCTGTGGCCTCACATGGCAGAAGGGACAAGGGGGCTTTCTCAAGCTTTTTAAGTCTCATTCACAAGGGTTCCACCCTCATGACCGCATCATCTCCCAAAGGCCTCTAATACCACCTCCTGTTACCATGACCCTGAGGGGTAGGTTTCAACATATGAATTTTGGAAGGACACGAATATTCAGACCACAGGAATCCCTAACCAAATGAACTCAGTTTCTTCAGCGTTCCCCTTACCTGGGGTACCTGCCCAGTCTACATCTCCTTTGAAATTGCTCCCACCACCTACTCCCAGTCCCTAGGTGTGGGTCAAGGAAGCCATGTTTGAATCATGTGACCTTATCCTGAAATTTCAGTAACAGTTAATTAGATCCAGGCGTGACCTAAACTTAATCCAGGAAAATCAGGTCCCTCTCCCTTCAATCTAGCATTGGGACAACAAGCAATAGGTCAGTTGGCTGGCTGGAGGTAAGAGTGCAAATGTCTGAAATGAAAGGACCCATTGAGCCAGGGCTGGGGCAGACCTTGTGTAAGTAGAAGTGGGTGAGAGAATGAAAAAATAAAGAGAGGCAAGGATGGGAGGACCACTTGTAGTTCTTTGAGAGGAAATCGTTCCCACCTCCTATGCCACGTAGTCTGCTGTGCTATACTGTCTGTCTCCTCCATTCTTTTTAGACCCTCCATTGACTTGGGGGATTGAATGGGTTTCCAATCCTTGCAGTCCAATGGTCCTGATGACGGCGCCCTCTTGTTTACTGTTTGGACAATAATTATGTCTATAAAGAGTGATGTGGATACTAAAACAGAGGTAGTGAGATCCCACTTTTGAAAATAAAGCCCAGCAAACAAAGCAAAGTACTCAGCACTACTGTTCCACATTTGGCACCTTTTTGCAAATTAGGTATGATGGTTAATTTGATGTGTCAATTGAAGTGAGCCATGAAGTGCCCACATATTTGGTCAAACATTATTCTGGGAGTGTCTTTGAGGGTATTTCTGGATGAGATTAACGTTCGAGTCAGTACACTGAGTAAAGCAGATTGCCCTCCCTAATGTGGATGGGCCTCCTCCAATAAGTTGAAGGCCTGAATAGAACAAAAGGGCCGACTCTCCTATGAATAGGGGGAATTTTTCCTGCCTCCAGACTCAAAACAAAACCTTGGCTCCTCCTAGGTCTTGAGCCTGGTGGCCTTCAGACTAGAAATGAAACATAAGCTCTCCTGGTTCTCAGGCCTTTGGACTTGGATGGGAGTGATCCATCAATTCTTCTGGGTCTCCTGCTTGCTGACTCACCCTGCAGCTCTTGGGACTAGCCAGCCTCTATCATTGCGTGAGCCAATTCCTTATGACAAATCTTTTATGTTTATATACATCATATTGGTTCTGTTTTTCTGGACAACCCTGACTAATACATTAGGAAGGATGTTCCTTCTGGTTGGACACAACCTGTGAGCAGAAGACACCTTGGTGCAAATTAGAACAAGAGCCCCTTGCTGTCAGAGGTGGGGAGAAGCAGAGCATGGGCTGGATGTTGGGTCCCACTCGCCCCCTTGGTTGGGCTCCATCAGACAAAGCTCAGCCTCTGGGTCTGTCAGTAGCGGCCCTCCCATAGCTTGAGCCCAGGGGTCGGCAAACAAGAGCTCGTGGGCCAAATCCAGGCTGCCACCTAATTCTGTAAGCTTATTGGAACACAATCATGCCCATCTGTGGCTGCTTCTGCACTACAATAGCCAAGTTGAGTAGTTGCAACAAAGAGATCATATGGCCTACAAGCTGAAAATATTTATTATCTGGCCCTTTACAGAAAAAGTTCACCAACCCTTGGCTTAGCCCATGTCTGATATTCATTTTCTTTAGATCCACACTCCTAAATAATGAAATGAATCTACTACTGGGTACAGAATATACAACTCAAGTGCTGGAATTGAATAAGTACTTGGGTCACTTGGTCAACATTTGCTTAAAAACACAATGTAATGCTGGGATCCGATAGGAGTTCATTTTCCCCCATGAAAGGCTGAGCAGTGTATTCTCTGGCAGGATAAATCAGGCCTACTGATTATAAGAATACATACGATTCTGTTTCTATTTAAGGTTTGGGGAGAGAGAGAGAAGAGAAGCAAAACTCTAACCTATCAGGAGAAACTTTCAAAGTCTCACCCCAATCACAATTTGAGGAATGCTGTGTACCAGTTCCACAGTTTTTTGAAAACGGGCCTCATCTGTTGCTTCACTACTTTTCTGCGCTGCCTCAGTGATCTTCAACAGGCAGAGGGATCGTGAATAATAATTCGGGGTGAAAACACAATTTTCTTGAACTTGTTACATGATAGTGGCTTAAAATGAACTAAAATAGATGGACGGGGGGGTGTTCTGATGGGAATATCTAGTAAGAAAACACCTCTTTGCTGTAACTATATGTAGGGTTTTGTTTAGAGTTTCTTTAAGAGGGAGTAAAGAAACTAACAAGCCCAGAGTGATTTTTTTTTTTTTGCAAAGGATGAGTTAAAAAGGGATGAAATTCTGACAGATGCAAAATAACCATAATAAAAACATCACCAGAGAAAAACCAGTGTGCTTCAAAGATGAGAAACAGCCTTTCACAGGAGACTAAGAGCTGTCAGCAAAGTGACGTGTTCAGAAAATGCAGCCATGCTCTCAATCCATCAACCTGTGTCCAGGTTCCTGTGTCACATCTTCAGAACCGCTCTGGGCCTCTCTCCCCTGTTCAGGAGGAGGTGAGATTTTGAAATCCTGGTGGACCTTTACAAAGAAATCTCTTACAAGGATGAGAGTCCCTCCTTCCTTCCAGCTAGTCGGGATGGTTCGTTTTCATGCTTTTAAGAACCTGAAGTTAGTAATATATTTCTTATATCAAGAAAGCTTAGGGTTCAGCCCATCCCGCAGAAGGAATTCCTAAACAAGTGGAGGGAGGCAAGTAAAGCCTGCAGAGCACTGTAGTTTTGGAAACAGCCTGTAGAGGGCACTGTTAAAACAGTGTGATGGGGAAACATCAGTAAACCGAACATAGGACCAGGAATGAAAGGTTTACTTTATTACCAGGACCAATTACTTCCCCTCCAGTGTGCTGATAGGGATATAATTCTAAGAGTAGAATTACTCTACTGTAATTGGCCGCCCCCCCCCCTCGGCCATTTTAATTCCACTGTCCTCCTCGCCGTGGCTCAGCCCTCATCCTGTTGGCCTGAGTCTCAGCTTCTCTGCTCTCCCTGGCAGTGGGAGATGAGGCTGTCACTCCTCCTCTGTGCCTGTGGTCAGGGAAAGGTAAGTGTGGTGACATAGAGACACAGGTTCCAGCCACTGTGCCGGAAGAGACAAGAGCAGGGCAGATGGCAGTCAGAGCTGACCACACCGAGGTGTCAAATCTGTGCTGGTGACTCGAATACAAATTTACTAAATATAAGGCTTGAAGCCCTGGCAGGGATTAACTTGATTCCATGCTGTCAGGGAAAACCAATAAACTGGAGAAAGCAGTTTCCACATCTCCTGGGGTGAGGATCTCCACCCACAGCCTCTTTTGCTCAGGATGGTCTGAATCATCCTGCTCTGCAGAAATGGGTCCAATTGAGTTTCTGTGCTTGAGTCTCTCAGCCTTGGGTTCCTGTGGAATGTGCTACCTAACACTGGCTTTTTAAAAACAGATTGGGATATATATATATATATATATATATATATATATATATATATACACACACACACACACACACACACACATTCATATAGACACACATGCACATCTCCACATACATATATATACACACGTATACACACATACATATGTATACACATAATACATATATGCACAACATACACACATGCATGTATATGCATACACACATAAATATACACATATATACAAATATACACACATATATGTATACACACACATATATACACATACACACATACACACAATACACATAACACATACATACATGCATATACATACACATGTGCACACACAAATACACACACATGTATACACACATACATATAATATACATACATACATATACGCATATGTACACATATATACATATGCACATACACACATAAATATACACACATACACACATACACAGATATATAGATACACACATACATATACACCAAATGTGTGTACATACACACATGTACCCATACATATACACACAATACACATGTGTACATATAACACATGAATATACATACACACAAATACACACACATACATACATATACACATACATGTACATGCACATATATACACATACATACATGTATATACACACATATACAGGCATGCATATACACACACCTGTGTGTGTGTATGTGTGTGTGTTCGACTGGACATTCATGTACAACTATTTCAGGGTTAACAACAGAATGTACTTTGGGGCCTGAGATGAAAATCATTGGAAAATGATTAGCCCCTAAGGTACAAAAAGCATCTGCTCTTTCTTTTTGCGACTTCCTATTGTAGTCGACGTTTGGCCCTGTATACACGTGCACTCAATAGGCAGTACTGAGGTACTCAGCCCTGAGTTTGTTTTCAAACCTGCTATGGTGAAGTGATGAGGGTCCCAAAAGAAAATCTTTCTGAGAACAAGCTTTTCATCAGCCTTGCCCTTCACAACTTTAGAAAAGCTAATCTGCTCTATCTTTCTGGCTCATCAGAAAGGTTGGCCTGCTGGTCTCAATCCAACAAACACTTTTCCACACTGGGTTTGTACAAAGAGCTCTATTAGGTACTATGAGGTTACAGAGATGAATAAGATGAGGACCAAACCCTTGAAAACTTTAAATTCAGTGGGGAGAAAAGCCACACAAATGCCTGTAATATAGACAGGACAAACGCGTGCTACAATGCTGCTCTAAGAGGAGTACTTTAGGAGCATGACAAAAAGAACAATGAGCTCTTAGCAGGGACAGAAGGAAGTGGATGTGAACACAGATATGGAGAATTAACAGAATTTCCTAAGGGGAGGAAGAGAGAAAGGGCAGTTTGGTAGGAACAATGGCCTGGGAGGAGGGTACGTAAGAGACAAGCACTGCCCACTGTGGCTGGCCTCCTAAGCTCGTGGAAGGACGTGGGGGAGGAGATGGACACGGGAGGTCTCGGAGGAATGCCATGCTAAGGGCTTGAATGTAACAATGTAGGGAAGGAGGAGTTGAAGAATTGGTGCCTGGGAGATCACAGAGAAAGAGCTGGCCACAGCCTGGCCAGGTCAGACGGGGAGGGGGAGAGCACAGCACAGGCAGAGGAGGAGACAGGGAGAGCGGAGAGGCACGGTGGTCATCTGGGGAGAATAGACAAAGAGGAAAAGTCACCGCAACTGCCCCTCCTTATCCTCTACCCTGAGATGCCAGCTCCCTGGAATCCACAGATTGAAAGAACCTTCTGCCTTGGAAAGAACCCAGATTCAAACTGTTCTCCCCTTTGTACACGTTTGGCAGCTGCAGAGAATTCAGCCCAGGCTTGAAGGTTTCACTGGTGGGAGCAGTGGCTTTTAATTAACTCATGTGAGGATCCGCTAAGATAGGTGCAAATTGAACGTCTCCCTTACGACCCTCTATGAGGACCAATTTCTAATTAACGCACATTCTCCCACTGCAAGCCTAGACTTCCACCTGCTTCTCTGGTGACAGAAGCAACACTGATGTATCAGCAAGTCAACCCTCAAAGAGGGGGTCCTGTGAGGTCCAAGAACTTGTAAAAGTCTGAGACTCACAAAGGGGTTTACTCAGCAAGGATCAGTTCAAAGGGACTTGCAAATACCTTCTGCTGAAGTTGGAGAAAGGGATGGAGCTGAGGGTCAGAGGGCCTGCCGACGGTCTAAAGTAAAACTTGCCACTTGCTAGGAGCGAAGCTAATGAAGGCATTAGGGAGTCACTTAGGAATGGGGAGGGCAAAACAAGAATGGCCTGCATCGCTGATGGCCTGTTGGTGGCCTGCATCGCTGGTGGACCAGGCGGGGGATGTGGGGATGATGTCACCTTCTTGAGAATGAACCCAAATGGTGCACAGATTGGGTGTCACTCTCAAACTCGGGGATCAGTCCAATCTTAGCCTTTATGCACCTGCAGAATTCTTTGCAAGGAGACTTCTACTATCTCCTCGTTTTGTTTTAAGAGAGATTGAGCCTCCTCGGATTTCTCTATCCCCTCTTTCTCATGTGTGATTTTCCATAGTACAATGAACTCTTCGTTCCTTTTTGAACGAAAAGTTCTATTTGGCTTGATGGTGAAGAATAAACACATTTTAAATGCCAATTTTCTTCATGCTTGATTTTTCTCTTTGTATCCAATCTGACGAATGACAGGAAAAACCAGAGTTCTGACAAGGAGCAACCAATAACTTTCAGCAAACCGATTAATTAGGGTCATGTTTACACTTCTTGGAGTCAACGAAACATTTGCCTAAATAGGTTTTCTTAGTGTATAAAGTCATAACCATCTGTCCACATGAGATAATATGCTGTTTAGGTTTTATAAGGATGTGAGAACTGCAGGCTTATATTTTCTGTCGGAAGAGGGCTTTGGCTGCATAAAGAGTGTTGGACGTGGAATCAGATGACCTGGGCTGAGTCTCTCCTTTGACACTTGGCAGCAGAGAGGTCCTGGGCAAGTGACTTTTGATCTAGCAGTTGTGGTAACTATTTCCCAGGATGCAAAGATCCTGGGATGAATGTCTAAATTCTATGATATTGGGCACTGAGTGATTAAACAAAAATGTCCTAAGGAACTTTTGCTAAGAGTAGGGGTGGAGACTGAAACTTTAGCTGTATTGCCAGGAAGTAGCATGGCATCCGTGCTTCTGTGAAATGGGCAGTTCATCAAAAGATTGGATTCTAAGTAATAGAGGGCTCATCCTGACAACAAGCTTTCAACACTACAGCAGAAGAAGAGAAAATCCCACAGGGAGAACATGGGAGCCAAAGGAAATAGAGAGGGAGAGCATGCAGGTTAAGGATCCTGGAATCAGCCATCACTTTCCAGATCAAGTGGGTAGAAAGCAACCACCAGACGGTAGACGAGATAGAGAAATGAAGATCCACACTGGACTAGACAGATGCCCAGAGCAGCTGATTAAGGACTAACACAAATTCCCTGGTATGGAGAATTTAAAGACTTATATCAGAAAATACTATATAATCCCTTCTAGTTTATTGTATATACACTGGTTATAATCCTCATTTCAAAATGTGGGTTTAGTGGCTCAACAGGGCCCTTCACCATCTTCACGGCATTACCATTTTTCAAGGACTCCCCTAGACGTTGGCATTTAATAAATATGTAGGCCAAGTGGACCTCATCTAAGTCTTAGAATCAAGGTTCAGGTACCCAGAGAGAGCAAAGCCAGGGAAACTAACTCCCTTTAAAAACTGTCTTAGCAAGACATTTCTGGCAGGGTGAGCCATCCGTGACAAAAACAAGCTGATGTGTCACCTTCAAGGTGCTGTCCTTCTGCCAGGCACTCTTGCCCACGCTTCTAGAACTCTCAGCCTTCTAAAGTACCTGACCTTCTTTCCCCCAAGCCTCCCTCCTAACTTCATTCTCTGTATCTCCTCGGCCAGCAACCCTCACTGCAGCCACCACTGCATACAAGACTTACCCCTCTGCTCAACACGCATCCTCTCCCCAGATCATGACTCTGACCTCCCTCCAGCCTGCAGTTTCATCTTTCCACTTGGACTTTGCGACTCTGGAAGACCACTGGGGTTATTCCTTTTCCACCCCAACCAGACCAATATGACCTTCTTTTCTGCTTATTACCCCTGGGGGCAGCCCCCTAGCTAACCTATCCTAGTATTTAACCTACCCGGTCAACTATCAAGTCGATTTCCAGCAGTGGATCCCTTTCACTCAATAGTATCATGGAATGAATTTCAGTATTATGGTGTTACCTGAGAAGCCAAGACACCAGAATAATGGAAGAGTCCTAAAAGTAAGCATTGAGTTTTCCAGTACCTTTTGAAGAACAATTCTTGACTTATAAGATTGTACATATATAATATTTATGTTATCCTACCAGCTAAAGAGAAATTTTGGCTCATGTCTTAAACCAGGGGAAGCACAGGCACGGGCAGAGCAGGTGGCCATCGCTGCCTCTGTGTTCTATCCTGTCTTCCAACCCCTCTCCTAGTGGCAAGTTACAGACTTGGAAATCCCAACTCTCTTACAGTCACATATTGAGGCTTTCTGGCAATTTGGGCATTTCAAATGGTTTAATGAACCCTGTTACCTGAAGAGGGTAACACATTGACTATCTGTCACAGTGAACTGAAAACCAATCGATGCTAATCTTCTGGTACCCAGTCACCAATCAGTGGACAGGGTCATATGAAGGTCAGCTATGTTTGATGGAAAGAAGTGACAAACGGGACCTTACTGCCATCATGTCCATGTCTTGTGGATGCCACAACTCAAAGGTCTGCACCACAGCCAGGATCCTAGCAGTCCTTACTGATGTCCTACAAGTTTCTCATTTTTGACCTCATCTTTTCCATTTCAAGTCTGGAATACATGAATGATCCAGAACACAATAATCTTTAAAAAGAGCTAAATGTCTAGAAGTGCCCTATAACTGATGATACCTTTATATCAGCTACAGTGATTTTTTTAAAACACAAATGGGATCATTTCAGTTCTGCATAAAATCTTTCAATAGCTTCCCTTGTACTGTGTATAAAATTCAAATCCCTCATTGTGGGCTACACCACCCTGCAGGATCTGGCTCTTCTGTACCTTTCCAGATGCATGGGTTACCAGGTTGCTCAGCAACCTCCAGCCACTCTTCACTCTGTACCTCAAGCACATCACACTCATTCTGCCTCAGGGTCTTTGCACTTGCAATCCCTCTCCTACAACGGGCTTCCTCCAGATTTTCACATATTTGCCTCCTCAGGCCTGTCTCAAAAAGTCACCTGCTCATAGAGGTCTTGCCTGACCAACCTGTATAAAGAGGGCCCCTCCCCTAGTCACATGATCCCATCACCTCCTTTTATTTTCTTTATTGCCTTTATCACTCTAGTAGTAGAAACTCAGTATCATTTAAATTAATGAAATAAATGTGTCTAGTTCCCAGTGGTCACTCCTGCCCCAAGAATCTGGTTTTACTTCTCACTTTTTAGCTTGCTACATATGCCTTACTCTCTGCATTAATACACCAATAACTATGTCTGTATTAACAGCAACCAATGACTTTCAGCAAATCCATTAAATTAGGATTAGTGTCATGTTTGCACTTCTTGTTATCGCCTAAACATCTGTCTAAGTAGGTTTTCTTAGTGTATAAAGTCATAACTGTCTGTCCACATGAGATAAGGTACTCCACTTAAGTTTTGTAAGGATGTGAGAACAGCTGGCTTACATTTTCTGTTGGAAGAGGCCTTTGTATAAAGAGTACTGCACATGAAGTCAGAAGACCTCAGCTGACACTTGGTAGCAGAGATCTCGGGCAAGTAACCTCCGTTTCAACATTTAGAAAAGGGAAATCATAAACACTTCCCAGGGTGCAAGTGAATGTACAGCTTCTATTACGTTGGGCATTGAGCGATTAGGTAATAAATTATTGATTGATTTGCTTTGATCTGTCTCTTCTCACTACACCGTAAGCTCCATGAGAGCAAGGACATGGTCTCTGTCTCCGTAACTGTGTCTTCAGTGTGGGGAACAGCGCCTGGTATAGAGTTGCTGCTCACTACATTTGTTGAGTAACTACAATAGCAGTTGGTCATTGCAGTTGTTCTGGGAGATAAATACATCACACCCACTTCACATGTGAAGAGCCTGAGGTTACAAAAGGCTGGTCAGGATGGCAAAGCTGAGACTACTCCACCACGCACATTCTTTGTACCATGATGTGACGGTTAATTTTATGGGTCAACTTGACTGGGCTACAAGGTACTCAGATGGCTTGTCAAACACTCTTCTGGGTGTTTCTGTGAGGGTGCTCTTAGTTGAGTTTAGCATTTAAATTGATAGACTGAATAAAGCAGATTGCCTTCTCTAATGTGGGTGGACCTCATCCAATCAGTTGAAGGACTGAATAGAGCAAAAGGCCAACCATCCCTTGATTAAGAGGGAATTCCTCCTGCCGGGCTGCCCTATGAGATAGGACACTTTTTTTTTCCTGCCTTCAGACTTGAACGGAAACACTGGCTCATCCTGGGTCTTGAGACTGCTGGTCACCAGTCTGGACTACACATCGGCTCTCCTGGGCCTCCTGCTGGCTGACTCACCCTGCACATCCTGGAACCTCAGCCTCCACAACTGCATGAGTCAATTCCTTCTAATGAATATCTCTGGCCCTTTATAGGTCTGTTTCCAGGCTATCGATTGTTCATCTCAGTCTGCTAATGGCTCCCATCTCTCCTGACCCAAGACACAATTTCTCTTTAGAGACTCTGGTGGCTTTGTAATGTGTCAACTTGGGTAGGCTCAACTACAGTTACCAGAATTTCCTGCTTTATATGCTTCTGACTAGAATGGGCCATAAGAGGCCTTCATGTGTGAAATTTAGAGGGCAGAAGTAAAAGAGCAGCTTTACTAATATACCCTATATATCCATCGATGCCAGGAAAAATCCTCCTCATGCCTCAAGGCTGATTTTTTTAAAAATATTCATTCATTTATTTATTTGGCTGCATCGGGTCTTAGTCGCAGCACACGGGATTTTTGTTGCGGCATGCGAACTCTTTGTTGTGGCATGTGGGATCTAGTTCCCTGATCAGGGATCGAACCTGGGCCCCCTGCATAGGGAGCATGGAGTCTTAGCCACTGGACCACCAGAGAAGTCACTTCAAGGCTGATTTTCTTTTTTGCTACTAGCCAGAGAAAACTCTCTTCTTTTAAAGGGTTCACGTGATTAGGTCAAGCCCAGCCAAATAATCCCCCTGCCATAAAGTCTGTGTCACCTAACATATCTGATCACAGAAGTAAAATTTATTATACTCATAGATCCAGAGAAAATGCAAAGCTGGTACACCCTCGGAGGCTCTCTCAGAATTCTGCTTACTACAGTGCCCTTATTAAGCTCATGACGATGTAGAAATCTACAGGCAAGACTCACTCTTATGCATTGCTCTTGGTATACAGGGTAACTGCTTTCACTCATAGGGCTGCTCTTCTTCTACCTTCTCTTTGGGCAAACAACACTCATGTTCTCATTAATGATTAGGTAACACAGGTTAGGGCACTACAGAAATGAAAAATTTCTCCTTTCCCTTAAAATTTTTATTTATTATATCATTTAATTGCAAAATTAATACATGCTCATTAAAGACATGCTTAGAAAATCAGAACAGTAGAAGTAGTAATCCCACTATATCTAACTATAATCATCACACAAGACAAACAAACGTTTTGTTAATTGCTGACCTGCCCACAGTTGATGCTACAGTGCTTTTGGCATTTGCTGGAACCAGGGTGGCAAACTTTCACTCTGGTGGGTGAGAATAAATTTTCTGTTAAAGAAACAGTTGTGTTTCTTGTTGATTAACCCAGAAAGTGGTTAATCATGATGGCAGGGAACCAGGTAAGCTGCATTTGTTTCCTACTGTTGCTTTAACGAATCATTACAAACTTAGGGGCTTAAAGTAAAGGGGCTTAGATGCATAAAGTAACACAAATTAATTCTCTTACAGTTCTGGATGTCAGAGGTCTAAAATGGGTGGCAGGGCTGTGTCCGTCCTGGACGTTCTAGACTAAAATTCATTTCCTTGCTTTTTTTAGCTCTTGGAGGCTGCCTGCATTCTCTGGCTTGTGGCCCCTTCCTTCTTCAAAGCCAGCAGTAGCATCACTCTGACCTCTGCTTTCATCACTACAACACCTTCTCTGACTCAACCTCCTGTCATCCTCTTATTGACTACATTTGGCCTATGTGGATAATCTGGGGTAATCTCCCTACCTAAAGATCCTGAACTTACTTACATGTGCAAAGTCCCTTTTGCCATATAAGGTAATATATTCAGAGGCTCTGGGCATTCGGACGTGGACATCAATGAGGGCCATTATTCTGTCTGTTGTGTGAGCCTTGGGCCTGATGAGAACAAATTCCTGTGGCCTTTGGTTTCACTCTTGGAGGCAATGGAAGGTCTAGGGTGGTGTCAGTGGTGAGGGTTGAGCTGCCTTAATCCGTGTGGTCACTTGATGGCAGGAAGCAGAACCCCCAAGCCCCAGATGCAATACTGATGGGGCCTTGGTTTGAGAGCTCACGCACATGCACCTGAGTTACAATCACACTGGTGGGTGATGAGATAGATCAAGACTAATCTGACAGACTCAAGTAGAGCATGATTCTACTTCTTAGGTCAGAGGGGAAATACGTTTCTGCACCCATTGTGGATTGATGCTAGAACTGCTCCTAATCCACTGTCTTTGCCACTAAAGGTTTGCCTGGGGGTAAATGACTCTCTGGGACACTCCTAACTGGGTGTAACATGGGAAGGAATGACCCCCTCCCTTAGATCTCTAGGAATAATTTGGACATTGCCCCCAATTGCGTGAACTGTCCTAGTCCAATATTAGCACAGTTTCATGGGGAGGAAACATTGCTGTTCAGTAGCAATAAATGGTTCCAAATCGTTACATACTTGAGCGGAAAATACTTGCCCTTTTGCAACTAGGCATGTTTCCATATACACTCCTGATGAAATTCCCCTTCTATCTGCACATACCAGGGTCAAAGACGTCTTTTTTACACTTCTTCTTAAGTTGAATCGATGATTTTGTAAATGGATGCAACTCCATGTACCTGCCATACTTAATGTATTCAGGTCTCCCCGCAGCCACCCAAAGTTATTCCTCGAGCAACTACAAAGGTGACATTTCCTAGGTGTCCTTTAGGCCCGCTCTGGGGGATAAAGGTCACCACGAGAGATTATACTTGAGGCATCAGAAGCCAGTAAGTGAAACTAACACCTTCACAAGGCAGGGATGTTTATCAGCAGCTGGTAACCATATTTCCTCTCATCTTCTATTACTTTAAATCTTAATGGGGCCCCTGCACTATTCCACAGCTATCCACGCCGGCTGCACAGTGCCATTTATCTCCTGTGTATATACCACTTGCTTCCCTGCCACCTATACTCCTGCTGTGTTAGCTGTTGACCCAATTTAATGCCTAGCTGGAAACTTTCCTTTCAGTTGTGATTAAAGGGAAAAAAGGAGAGAAGAGGTGATTCGGTTACTTGCATATATATAGTTCTTTGATTAAAGGAAAAAAGGTAATGAAGGAGGAAGTTGTCTAATGACCCACATAAGTACGCAGTATTTCTTCTTAGGCTTGGGTTTCTTGCCCATAATGCAAGCTTCAAAAAGCAGAACCAACGTTCTCAAGTCACTCTAGAATCCTCACTTTCAATTACGTGTGACCTCATGCATCTCCAAGTCAATTTCCTTAAAGCCGTGTTTCAACTGCAGAGCCAGTTTTCTCTCTAATTCACCTCATTCACTGGCATGACTCTTTTGGCATAATTTCCAGTTTAGGAAAAAAAGACTGGGGGCGGACACTGTGTATTACAGTCATCAGGGGCAAGATGATGGGGCTGGTCCAGGACGGGGTAAAAGGGGTACAGAGTCTGAGTTGTAGATAGACAACAGTTTGTACACTATTCTAGCATTTTGATGCTGTAGGGATGGCAGGACATTTTCAACAGGCCAGCCTTTCTCCGTTTTTGTACATTTGTTAGTAAAGAGCCATGGAGAGCTAGAAACTGAAAGGGGATTTGAGAACATCTAATTCACCACCTTCGTTTTATAGAGGACGAAGTGGAAATCCAGAGAGGTCTGATGACTTGCCCACAGTCAGCTGGCAGTTTGTTTACAGAAGAGAAACCAAAATCTAAGTCTTTTGATTACCAGGCAAGTGCTATTCCCATATAACATGGTGCCCCTTCCTTTCCCTTTGGATCCGTAGCCCCAGTTGCACTGGGTAAGGTGAGATGAGGTCACTCTTGGCAAAGGCCACGTAACCCTCCTCTCACCTGGGCCCAAAGTGCATATCCTTAGCCCTTACCCTACTGATAGCAATCTGTGGTTTTGGAGGATGGATGAGAGTCTGTGGTAGGCAGAATAATGCTCACCCCCCACCCATCAAATATGTCCATATCCTAAGCCCTAGAACATGTGAATATGTTAGGTCACATGGCAAAAGGGAATTAAGGCTGTAGATGGAATTAAGGTTGCCTATCAGCTGTCCTTAAGGTAGGAAGATTATCCTACATTATCCAGGTGAGCCCAAGGTAATCACAAGAATCCTTAAAAGTAGAAGGAGGCAAAAAAAGGTGAGTGACGTTGTGTGAGAAGGACTCGACTCACTGTTGCTGGGTTTGAAGAGGGAAGAGGACCACAAGCCAAGAAATGTGGGCAGCCTCTCGAAGCCGGAAAAGGCAAAATTCCCCCTAGAGCCTCCAGAAGGAACATACCCTGTCAACACCTTGATCTTAACTCAGTGAGACCCATGCCAGACTTCTGACCTCCAGAACTGTAAGATAATAATTTGTGTTGTTTTAAGCCGCTACTTTTGTGATAATTTGTTATAGCAGCCATAGGAAACCAACACAAAGTTGGAATGACTCCACACAAATTGTTACACATTAAAATGTTCCATACTCCAACCAGCTCCTTTTGACTCTTGACCAGGTGTGAACCTGGTCAGACCAACAATGGAAACAAGGGGGGATGGATTCAACAGTTTCTCACTCTCTCAGAGACACAACCTCTCCGTCCCCTGACCTCCCAACACGTTGTTGGTGCTACTTCTCTTGCACCGTTAACAACCTGATTGATAGGCCTGGGCTTTCCAACAACAACTTTTTCATCCATCAACCAGCATAACGCTTGGAAACAGTAGGTGGCCCGTGAATGCTTGCAGAACTGAAATGCAGTCCTAAAGAGAATGGGTGAATTTTTTTCACAGTTCTCAAAGAAATAGGCACACAACACATAAATAAAGGAAAGGGATTCTACCTAACTTTTGGTGTACTAAAGAGTTTATTTTGGCAGAATGAGGGCTGGGGTAAGGTGTGACTGCATGAAAGGGAGAATTCATGGCCTTTGATGTATTATAGAGTTCTTTAATGACTCATCCTCACCAACTGCCCAAAACCAAATGAAGATGTATTTTGAGGCCTGGTTGACAGGCAGCATTGCAAGTCCAAACTATTGTTGCTGCAATGGGACAGCTTGTCACAGCAGCCTAATTTATTCTCTTTCTCTGAAAGCCTGGCACCAGCTCTGCAACTGAAACTGCTTTTGTCTGAGTCTCAACTATTACCACCAACCAAGCCAAAATGTGTACTCATTGTGCGCTGCCTGGTTGCATGCTGATTGTGGCCGTGTCCTCGGGTGACATCTGAAAGGCTGGACAGTTGACAATGGACAACACATCATAGTCTTTGCCCGCTCTCCTCTCTCCCACCCTTTCCCCGTGGCAGTTCCTGGGATCATGCCATTTCATGTCCTTTCTCTTTATGTGTCTCCCTGCCTTGGAGGAGTCCATTTGTTCTGGCCGTCACCCAGTCATTCTTTTGCACGGACCAACACCGTGAGCGTGAACCTCGTTTAAGATGACGGCTGAGTCCCAGAAAAGTTGCACAGGAGCTGACATCTTGCAAACTAGAGCATTTTGAAGGCAAAGAGGAGAATGTGGCAGAGGGAAACCTGATCTAAATTGTCCCCAGTCGTCTCGGTCTCCTCTTCTAGCCCCTCCTCCAGGAAATCTCTCCAGATTTCTGCCGAATGGTTTCCCCTGCATAGCATTTCACTTGCAACTTCTTTTGGCATGTGCAGCGAATTCTGGCTTTTTGTTTTCTTCTCCCTCCAAAGTGTAAACTTCCTGAGGGCAAGACGTATACACCCTTTTACCTTTTTCTATCCTCTAATATCACTACAGCATAGTTTACACACAGTAGGGACTCAGTCCATATTTGATGCATTAAATTAAAGGTGCACGGCACTTCATCGAGATAAAATGTGTATGTGTGGAGTCGGGGAGGGAAGAAAAGAGGGAGCGAGAGAAAGAAAGAGTGCTCGAGCATGAGCTCTTTTTAATATGTATTTTCTCTATAAAGTTAAGGAAGTGCTGCTCTGGAGGGAGAAAATATTCTGTCCTATTTTATATCACCCATAAAATCATATATTAAAACATACATTATTCAAAATCTCATACGAAAAGGGAAGTCAACCAATTCTTACTAAAATGTGGTGATTGTGACATTAAAACACATCTGTACTGAGTTTCTTATTAAAAATCTTGGGACTCCCCTGGTGGCACAGTGGTTAAGAATCCGCCTGCCAATGCAGGGGACACTGGTTCAAGCCCTGGTCCGGGCAGATCCCACATGCCGCGGAGCAACTAAGCCCGTGGGCCACAGCTACTGAGCCTGCGCTCTACAGCCTGTGAGCCACAACTACTGAGCTCACGTGCCACAACTACTGAAGCCTGCATGCCTATAGCCTGTGCTCCACAACAAGAGAAGCCACTGCAATGAGAAGCACACGCACTGCAACGAAGAGTAGCCCCCGCTTGCAGCAACTAGAGAAAGCCCGTGTGCAGCAATGAAGACTCAACATAGCCAAAAATAAATAAATAAATTTATATGAAAAAAAAATCTTAAGGACAGGATCACACTCATTAGAAGTCCATCTAGATTTAAAACGTTTTTCAATATCTCGAATACCTTTACGTCTTCGAGGCTGTGGATTTAGGACACGGAAAGGTATTTCCTTTCCCATATACACTTAGCTCCAATCTTATGCAATAAGCAATAGCTTGTTAATGTTGATCAAGCCAAGTTGGTATCTTAACATTTATCCCTTCATTCAAGATAGAGTTTGAACTTGGAAGCTCACACGAATCCACAGAATCCTAAGATTTCCAGCATGAAGATCGCCAATGTAGTTCTAGTATTTCTTGATAGACTGTCTTAATTGATCTCTGTGTGAAGTTAACTTTACCAAACAGAAGTGTCCATTGATTAGGGTGATTGTGGATGCAGCCATATGTGCACAGAAGTGTAGCGGCCTCTGATGTTGGCAATAGCAGCTATTCTCTTAGAACTAATTTACCTAACAACGAACTCCAAACTAAGGGAGAGCTCAGCACTCAGTGTGATTTTGTCTTTAGTTACGTCAACAAAGCATACTGACATGCAACTGAGTACAGAACATCACATCTTGGACTGTGAGGAAATAAACCAAGTAAAGGAAAAGTTAGTTCTGGTTTTCAGAGAGCTTGAGTCTTTGATACACATTCAGAAGAAGGGAACACAAACTAAGCAGTAGGTTCTTGTATTTAAGAAGAGGTATTTAACCTCAGTGGGCCAAATGATATAACATTTTTGATGTGGAAAGAAGGGTAATGATTGTCTACTAACTTGCATAATTTATAGACAGGAAGGTTGATGACCAGAGAGATGACATCCACAGCCCAAGGACACCCCATATCTGGAAAACCTATATCTGTGTCTCTGGGACACAGAAACAATTTTGCATCATGAAATCAGCCTTTGTAGTCACAGAATATCAAAGTCCAAATGGATGTCAGAAATCAGGGGCCAATTTCCTCCCCTGTAAATGCATTCTTCAGCTATTTCCTGAAATGAGCTGTTTTCTATCAAAATGATCATATAAAAATTACCCAGCAGAATAATGAGTATCCATTCAGCTCAATATTAAAGAAACAAACAACCCAATCCAAAAATGGGCAGAAGACCTAAATAGACATTTTTCCAAAGAAGACATACAGATGGCCAAGAAGCACATGAAAAGATGCTCAACATTACTAATTATTAGAGAAATGCAAATCAAAACTACAATGAGGTATCACCTCACACCAGTTAGAATAGGCATCATCAGAAAATCTACAAACAACAAATGCTGGAGAGGGTGTGGAGAAAAGGGAACCCTCTTGCACTGTTGGTGGGAATGTAAATTGATACAGCCACTATGGAGAACAATATGGAGGTTCCTTAAAAAACTAAAAATAGAATTACCATATGATCCAGCAATCCCACTACTGGGCATATACCCAGAGAAAACCGTAATTCAAAAAGACACTTGCACCCCAATGTTCATTGCAGCACTATTTACAATAGCCAGGTCATGGAAGCAACCTAAATGCCCATCGACAGACGAATGGATAAAGAAGGTGTGGTACCTATATACAATGGAATATTACTCAGCCATAAAAAGGAACGAAATTGAGTCATTTGTTGAGACGTGGATGGATCTAGAGACTGTCATACAGAGTGAAGTAAGTCAGAAAGAGAAAAACAAATATTGTATATTAACGCATGTATGTGGAACCTAGAAAAATGGTACAGATGAACCGGTTTGCAGGGTAGAAATTGAGACACAGATGTAGAGAACAAATGTATGGACACCAAGGGGGGAAAACCACGGTGGGGTGGGGAAGGTGGTATGCTGAATTGGGCGATTGGGATTGACATGTATACACTGATGTGTATAAAATTGATGACTGATTAATTACAAAAAAAAGAGGGGGGTTGCTATATCAGGTAGTACAACAGGTAGGCAAAGGGGACAGGAACATTTTCCAGAGACAGCACATACTGCCTATGGGAAGCCACTGGGCCCTGGTTAATAAAGAAGCTGTGCCCCACATTTGGACGCCAGTCTCCATGTTGAGCTGCACTTTGAAAAGCAACATTTGGTTCTGCCCTCAAACCCAGTGGGACTCAGAGACCACTCTGACTTGGCCTACAAGAAAGACCCCCATACAAGATAACATATGGTATATGGGAAAAGGAAAGTTCTGCTGAGAAAGAGTCAGTAATGAGACAGTCGTTATATCTGATGGGTATTGTAACAATAACACCTTCAGTATGAATGACACAGGAATTTGGTGCAATTATGGTACAGTCAGGAAACTGTAATGTAAAAAAATAAATGTATGATAACACTGAAAAAAAAAAAAAGAATAGTGAGCATCTGGAAAGAGCAGAGATGCTTGGATTTAAAGTCCTAAGATTGAATAATCCATTCATTTACCATTCAAGTTTATTGAGCATGTACTATGTGCCAGGCATTGTGAGAGGTACTAGGAACCCAGCACTGAATAAGACAGATAGAAGTCATGTCCTCATGGAGCTTACATTCTAGCAGGAGACAGACAATAAACAAATACATGAGTAAAATATGCAGTGTGCCAGATTATGAATAGTACTATGGGGAAAAATAAAGTGCTGTGGAGGAAAGAGGAATTCTGGGTGTGGGGGGAGGGAGTGGGAAAGGTTTTTACACAGGATCATCATTAAAAAGGCATCGTTCCAGCAAAGACACAAAGAAGGTTAGACAGTAAATCATGCAGTTCCCTGGGACAAAAGTGTTCCAGGCAGAGGGAAGAGCAAGTGCAAAGGCCCTGATTATTCAAGAGACAGCATGGAAACCAGTGTGACTGAAGTAGAGTGAGCAAGCATGGGCAATGATGGGCAGAGGGATAATGGGGGTAGGAGGCAGGTTGTAGCCCCTGTATAGACTTCTGCTTTTATTTGGAATGAAATGGGATTTCCAGTCAAGAGTCTGATCTGACTTATCTGCCTGTGTGCTGGAAATTGACTTTAGGGGAACAAGGGCAGAAGCAGGGAGACCAGGGACAAGGCTATCACAATGGTCCAGCAGAGAGATGATGCTGGCTGGGAACAGGGTGGGAGTGAAAGAGGTGATAGATTCTGGGTGTATTTTAACAGAGTAGTGGTTACCACAGGGGAAAGGGGTGGGGGAAGGGCAAAATGGGGAAGGGGGTCAACAGTATGGCAGTGGATGGAAAGTAGACTTTTAGTGGTGAGTATGATGTAGTGTATACAGAAGTCAAAATATAGTCTTGTACACATCAAACTTATACGATGTTATAAACCAGTAAAAAAGAAAACAGAAAAGTGATGCCAGCAGGAATTCACTGCTAGACTAAAAGAAGGATGCAAGAGAAATACAGGAGAGGTAGAATCACACCAAGGTGTTTAATATGAGCATTGCAGGACCATCTACTGAAGTGGGGAAGCCTGAAGGAGTATGTTTTGGCAGGAAGATCAGGTCTAATTACCAGCTGTATATCACTGGACAAGTCGCTTAACCTCCCTGAACCTCCATTTCTCCCTCTGTATTCGGTAATGCCTATTTACAGAATTGTTGTAAGATTCAGCCAGGATAACATGTAAGGTGGCATCTTTCCTGGTATAAAGTGTAACACTGAAGGATGTTATCACCTTGCGGGGAAGGATTCTCCTACAGCTGTCCTGCCTACCCATCGCCCCTCTCCCAACCATCCTTCCTCACCTGAAATCTTTCTCTCTCTGAGCCAAGGGTAAATGAATCACCGCTGCAAAGTCTATTAGAAGTCACGAGTAACTTACAGTAACCGGCGGATGAAATCCTATTTTGGAGAAGAGTGACTGAGAAGTCACATGCCACAGAGCCGGTATTCAGCGCCTAGATGCAGCCTCTTTCTCGCTGATTTGTGATGCAGAGTAGGAGGCAGTCAGGGAAATATCATGGGTGTGCTATGCCATTTCCCTCAGGTGGAAACCGCCCAGGAGAGAAAGTTCATTGCCTATCAAACAGTGCGGGGAGACTTTTAAAAAACTGCTATGGAATTTAAAAGAAAAAAAAAATAGCATAGAAGAGGCAAAGAGGAGAACAGGAAGTTCCCAATATGATATCTTAGGAAAAAACTCACCTTTCGGTACCAGCTTGTCATTCGTATGTTAACAAGAGAGGGCCACCCAAGGCGGGGCCATATTCCAAAAGGTGAGCTCGCCAGGAGCTGGAGCGGCTATTCTGAATGAGTGTCTGCTACAACGTCCTGGACACTAGAGTAACTACCTGACAATCCTAAATGTCAGCAAATTTCAATATATAAAATGTAAATACTCTAAAAACCATGTGTAGAGTAATTAGGGGGAAACGAGCATTCCTGAAAGCTGTCAGATCCTTCCGATAAATGTTCAGATGTAGTGTGTGTGAGTATGTGAATGTGTATGTCACTGAACCATCAGTGGCTCCAGAAACTAAGATAACGACAGAAATAACCATGTTCTACGCTTCAGGGTAGAAATTAATTGGCTGTGGGGACGAAAATACTTTTTTTTTTTTTCTTTTTGCTTGTCTTAAGAATCAGTAATATACAGTGGGCTGAAAGAAGAGATTCAAGTGTTAGGGATATTCTAGCAACAGAAGTCTTTCATTCTTCTCCCAGTTCAAGTAATGAGTGTCTTCTCCGACTTTTAATAAGTCATCGGCTCCATGGAGTTGGAATGACACAAAATATACTTGTTGCCGATGTTCATAATGGTTTGCATCTTTCTCCGTGTCACATCAGAACCCAACCAACTCATGGGCTATATAAAAACAGGAGGTAGAATGGATTTGGCCTGCAGGCCACAGTTGCTGGCCCCTGGTCTAAGATACTACGACCTGGTGGGTAAAAGAGACTTCACTGAACCTGGCTCAGGCTTGATACGGTTGAACCCTGGGGAGAAAGAACAGGGCCTCATATCCCCCAGCCTGTCATACCTGGGAAGAAATCTAGAAATGCCTATCAGCTCAGTTCTGAGCCCCAAGCTGTGAAATTAGAAGAAGTATCCCTAAATTGTTCCCAAAAGCTTTGACACCTCTTCGAGAAAGTGGTTAGAGAGGGAAACTCTCTTTCCTTCAACTCTTTTCATTTCAACTAGTATTTCTTGAATCCTGTCCTAAGTACCAAAGATTTACGAGACAATCTAATTTGGAGAAAGCAGCACAATATAGAAGAAGGTCGGATAACAAAGAAGGCAAGTGTGAAGATTAAAGATGGTGGCCAACTATGCTCTACCACCCGTTAGGAGGTGGGGTCCAGGTTCTCTTCCCTTAAAGCTGGGAGGACTTTCTAACTGCTTGGCCATCAGAATATGGCAGAAGTGACTCTGGGCCCAGGCTTAGGACACCTGGAGCTTCCACTTCCTTTCTCTTGAAATGTTCCCTCTGGGGGAAGCCAGCTGCCATGCAATCAGTCTGAGACAACCAAGTGTAGGTGTAGGTGGTCCAGGGAACATTCCAGCTGAGCACACCTTCCAGCCGCCCCACCAAGGCGCCAGGCATGCGAGTGAAGCCGTTTAGCATCCTCCAGATCACCCATCTGCCAAATGAAACCACCAAGTGACCTCAATTGAGGGCCACAAGGAGCAAAGAAACTCCTAGCTGAGCTCTGCCAGAATTCCTGATCCACAAACCCAGGAGACATGATAAAATGTTTACTGTTTTAAGCCACTAAACTTTGGTGTAGTTACATAGCATAGATAAGGAGAACAGCAAATATGAAGAGATGCGCTCCTTCTCCCTTACTCCCCCCAAAAGTGGCATGACTGAAATTCAGAGAAGGAAAAGATCAATATGGGATGGAGTAGGTAAGGACAACTACAGGAAGGAAAGAAACTGGAGACTGGGTTGTATCTGAAAGGGAGGCTTTGTATGGGCAGGTGGCTCCCAAGAGGTCTTCTCTGCCCTCCAGTACATGGACCAGCACCTGGCAGGAAATTCTTCATCTGAACCACCAGGCCTGTGGCTGAACCAGGTGGCAGATTCCCCATGAAGTGGAGAGAAACATGGGGTCAAGCAGCTTGGACCTGAAATGTCGTCTTGCTGCCAAAGATCCTTGGCGTTCCAATTTTCTGATGCCTCATTTTCGCAAAGATGCTGAGTCCTGTGTCACCATCCTAACCAACCACATTTTCAAAAACAGCACTAGATTTATCAATCCCCAAGTGTTTCCCAGATCAGGGCATTGCCTATGCACATAGCTAACCTTAAACTACTCATACAGAGTATTTGAAAAGTCAATTCCCACAATTCTAATAAGACAGCTGCCCCTAATTCCATTCTCCCACCTCCATGGCAGCATATATATGGTCATCTGGATTTACCAGAAGATGCTCTAAATCCTTCCTCCAGCTCCCTCCCGGCAGGCAGCAGAAAGAGGTGCAGCAAATTCACCCATGACAGTTGCCAGGCACCAGAACGTAGCATTGAGAAGTTCTTGAAAACATGACATGCTGAAATACAGCAAAGACTCTTCGCTCTGACAGATGGGATAACAGAGACATCGTGATGGTAAATGGTTGACACAAGCTGCAGGAACATTAGCAAAACTAGAATCAATTTTGCCCTCTGCCTCTCCCTGGGAGACACCAAGCATTGCAAACTTAAAAATTCTCTTGAGGGCTTCCCTGGTGGCGCAGTGGCTGAGAATCTGCCTGCTAATGCAGGGGACATGGGTTCGAGCCCTGGGCTGGGAAGATCCCACATGCCGCGGAGCAATTAGGCCCGTGAGCCACAACTACTGAGCCTGCGCGTCCGGACCCTGTGCTCCGCAACAAGAGAGGCCGCGACAGTGAGAGGCCCGCGCACCGCGATGAAGAGTGGCCCACGCTCGCCGCAACTAGAGAAAGCCCTCGCACAGAAACGAAGCTCCAACACAGCCAAAAGTGAATAAATAAATAAATTAATTAATTAATTTAAAAAAAGTAGGTAAACATATAAAAAAAAATTCTCTTGAACTTCATGGTTCCAAGTGGTAAACTAATTTATTTTTGGATGCTTGAATTGCTTTCACTCCTGGTAAGAGTGTTCTCTAATTTCTGTGCTCAAAGACAAAAAAGATGTGGAAAATCCTTTGGTGAAAACCCCACAAGGGGTTGAAATAGAAAATTACGAATGAGTTTCACGTTGACCTCATTTCACATGGAAATAACCATTTTTGGTGAGAATGCTTTCCTCTCCCTGGATGGTAAGTAGTACTTAAAAAAAAAAGAGTAAATAAAAACTTCTAATTTCAGGTATTGTGGCTTTCTAACTCTTTGCCCACCAGGAACCTCTCAAAGTAAAGATATCAGCACAAAATTGGTTTTTCTTTATAGTTATCTACCCCCCACAGATACACTCATACACTTGAAACACTGGAAGGTACTGCTTTAAGTTCTTTAAGTTAAAATGTTTCATAAGTTTTAAATTTCATGGAGACCAGTCAGAGCTACTGAGATTCCAACAGAGGTATTCACAAGTACCTACTATGTACAAGCAAATATAGGTCCAGAATCCTTGTTTACAAAGGATAAGAGGCCAGACAAGAAATTCAGGCAAGGCTTTATTGGGGGTCCCTGCTGCAGCAGAGGGGAGCGAAAACAGGTAACAGCTTCCCTTGCTCACTCCTTGAGAGGGGGGTCCGAGCTGGTTCCTTATATGGGGTGAGGGTAGGGATGTGTCCAGGGGTGGGGCTAAAGGGGTAGCTTAGGTGTTTTGCCCACCCCTCTGTTGGTGCTGAGTGCAGGTGGCATGTGCAGTGCCCTGCTTTTGCTCCTGACACCCTGTTTTTGCTCCCAGCTCTTCAGAAGTGGCAGTTGGGATTTTGGTCTTTTTGTATCTTGTTGTCCATAATTTGTCCCAGCTGCCCATGCACGCAGTTATATTTAGTCCCTCATAGTTTCTTTGTATTTTGTTGCTGGAGGAGAAGTTTGTCCAGGTGCAAGCACTGCAGCAAAGGGTCCCAGGTCCCAGGTCCCAGCCTGTCTCAAGGCTACTGTAGACTTTCTCTATTCCCACTTAGTGTCAACATTGACATGTTTCCCTGCAGAAATGTTAATGAGCTAGAATCTGAGTGCTGCCCCAGATCCTGCTAAGAGTGTCTATATACAGAGCTATATCTGACTCCAAGAAGTCCAGATGGGAGATCAGGCACCTGCATCCACATGAGAGGGGCCACACAAGGGGTGCAGGAAAGAGCAGAGAAGAGTGAGGATGGGGGAGGAGGACAGAAATGGAGGCCATCCCTGTAGACAGCCTGCAGGTGGCAAAGAAGTGGGAGCCAAATCTGCTGATGGTGACGAGGCTGTGTAATCCGAAGGATCTGCAGAGAGACACCTGCAAAGGTCAACATGATGCCAATTGGTGTTCCAAAAGATTCTAACAACCTTAAAATAGAATCTCTTCGAATATGATTAAGATGAACTAATTTGAACCTTCCCTGGACTATCTATTACAAAATTATAGAAGTTAAAAAAGGACAAATAAATTGTCTCATCTCAGAAACTTAGAAGGGCAAGACCGTGGCATGTCTTACAGTTTAAACTGCCCAGAATCTTCTCTGTTTGAGAGCTGGGCCTCTCCCACCTGCAGGGGTCCAGGCCATCAGCAAGTATCCCTACCCCATGTCGGGGCAATCAGAGCTGATCCTTGGGAGAGAGCGTCCCTCCTTTCGAAGTCGCAAACGTTAAGAAGTGGGTCAGCCTGAAGCTGCCCCAGGTCACCGATGCCACCACAGGGAGAGGACCTACCTGAGGAGGAAGCCAACGCAGTGGAAAATAGGGCTGGGGCAGAGGACAGACACATGACAACATGAACCCTGGATCCAGCTGCAGCTGACGTATTTGACCCTCAGCCATATGCTATGTGAGCCAAAAAATGTCCAGTTTTTCTTTGGCTAGTTTGAGCCGGGTTTCAGTCACGTGTAAAAGAAAATTCCACAGGCAATTGTCTCTAGAAGTCTCCTAAATTTGAAATTTTAAAAAATGTTTTTTTAAGAAGTGTTAACTTTAAGAAGAAAAAACTTTAAAAGAATCTCTTCCTCCCTCTCTGTTACGGACTGAATGACATCCTCTCCAAATTCATATATTGAAGCCCTAAGCCCCAGTGTGACGGTATTTAGAGTTAGGGTCTTTCGGGAGGTAATTAAGGTTAAATGAGGTCATAGGGTGGAACCCTAATCCAACAGGACTGGTGTTTTTATAAGAAGAGGAAGAGAGACCAGAGCTTGTGGCTTGTGCCCTCTCTCTCTCCCTCTCCCTCTCCCTCTCTGCTTGCACAGAGAAGAGGCCACGTGAGGACAGAGCAATAAAGTGGCCAGGTACAAGCCAGGAAGGGATGTCTCATCAGAAACCAACCCTGATGACACCTTGATCTTGGACTTCTAAACCTCCGGAATTATGAGAAAATAAATTTCTGTAATTTAAGCCATTCAGCCTGTGGTATTTTGTTATGGCAACCTGAGCCAGCTAATACACTCTCTGTGAAGTTTCTGAGGGGGTCAACTCAACAGTTTGTCACTTTGCAAGGGTCACCCTCAGCCCTGCACTCTCTCCCACCAACACCTCCAAAAGGAAAAGCCACAAGGAGGATAAACAGGAAACCAGAGTCTGCCTGGAAACGCTGGAAGGCACTGGTGAATAACACAATAAAGGAAGCAGTCCAAGATGTTTTAGGTTAATTTCTTCACAGTTTCTACAAAACGTGAAGTTACAGTGATTTAATAATCTCATTTGAAATTACCATGACTGAAGATCAAAATCAAAATACAGTTTTTAACTATTACATATCATGACTCAAAAATTATCTCTGGAGTAGATTCACCTTTGACACTAATTAAGCAAGACAACCAATTCAACTGTAAGAGAAAATATTTTCAAGAAAAGCCTAGAAGACTATGATTCTGACTTTTTGGTCATAAGAATTCAATTTTGAGCAAGAAACACTGCCACGAAAACCAGTTATAAAGCTGGTAAGAGAAGAGGGCTCCTTATGTGGAAAGATTCATATTGGAATCTTGTCAAATAATATGAGTTCCATGGGGTTGGTTACTGGTTTATGGAATGGTGGGAATTTAAAGATATGGTTTCACTTTTCTCTCACCACTATTTTCACATCTTCCGTTGCATGTTCTGTTGGAGCTCCCTTCCCTGAGGCCTAGTGATCTCATATCCAAACTTCACACTCAGCCAATTTGAAGCTTCTCTCCTCCTTCCCCGTCTCCAAGACCTGGAGTGGGGAAGGGGCTCATGGCCTTCCCTTTTACTCTCCCCTACCTCTTTCACTGCCCCCCACCACCCTGCTGCTTGTAGCTCCTCTAGGGACAACACAAGGGGAAGTGACATCAGTGCAGAGGGGGGCTGCACATCTTCTTACATTAGTCTGTGCTGTTTGCAATTCTCTCTTGGCTATCAAAGTTGTCTGTGTGAGGCGACAATCACATATTGATACATTCAAGGGGTGCATTCGTAGGTTCTTCAGAGGACCCGCATGGAACTCCCCCTGACCAGTTCCCAAGGTGGTTGAAGAATCACTTGACCTCTGACCTCAGCATATACTTCAGAGTCTGTGTCCATTGCCTGGGTCACCTCACCCCAAAAGGCCAAGACCTAGCAATAACGTCTCAGACTCTCTGCCTTTCCCAGTGTTGCTTGACTCAAGGAGAACACACACGTCTTTCTCTGCCGAACGGTGGAAGATGAATTTGCTACTGCTGACACCCTCTCCTGACCTCACTTTCATGCGCTGCTTTAGCAACTTCCCAGCTACCAAACTCTCTATGTGGGAAGCAGGCCCCTGTCTCTGTATTCACACCCCCCCAAGGTCTTCACCGTGCTCCACTCTGATGGGCCAGTGGCAGCTCAGCACGCATCTGCCTGGGGAGGGAAATGTCACCCTCTTATTGCTGCCATGACCCCAACCTCTAGTTTGGAGATTCTTTCCCTTGGCTTGGGGTGAGGGGAGACCCCTCCTCTCCTTTCTCCATGGCAGTGGGAGGGGGAATGAGGCCCAGGACTCTTTACTGAGATGACTGTCTTCAGTCTCTTTCTGAATCGCTAGTCGTCTCTAATATCAGCTAGAACTTGGGAGCCGGTAGTCACTAGACTAATTTTGACATCTTTTATTAAACACTCCATAGCCATGTCTAACGCTATGTTTCAGAATATTAGATAATTAAAACTCATTTTCAACTTTGGAGTATTAATTCTTTCTGATAATTGGAAAAAAGTCCCATCAACATCCTCACTATAAATTATGTTTCTGGAAAATTAGCAACCCAGTGCTGAGAGCACCACTAAATTTAATGAGTCTAGAAGCCACAAGTGAACCTTGACTTAAAATACCAGCCTTATCGGGATTCCACTCTAATAGTAATGACTATTATAATCATATAATAGAGACTAACAATCATACTTTACAAATGTAAAGGCATATTAAAACATGGCTTTGCTATAATACTGTTTTCTGATTAAAATATACAGCTATGTTTATTTATGTAAAATTTTTTTTTTTAATTTATTTTTATATTTATTTTTGGCTGTGTTGGGTCTTCGTTTCTGTGCGAGGGCTTTCGCTAGCTGCGGCAAGTGGGGGCCACTCTTCATCGTGGTGCGCAGGCCTCTCACTATCGCGGCCTCTCCTGTTGCAGAGCACAGGCTCCAGACGCGCAGGCTCAGTAGTTGTGGCTCACAGGCCTAGTTGCTCCGCGGCATGTGGGATCTTCCCAGACCAGGGCTCAAACCCGTGTCCCCTGCATTGGCAGGCAGATTCTCAACCACTGCGCCACCAGGGAAGCCCTATGTAAAAATTTTTTAATTTTATTTTTTTAATTAAAAAATTTTTTAAATTATAGTTGATTTACAATGTTGTGTTAGTTTCTGCTGTACAGCAAAGTGAATCAGTTATACATATACATATATCCACTCTTTTTTAGATTCTTTTCCCATATAGGTCATGTAAAAATTCTTTAAAATATTTTATTTGATTAAAAAGCAAATGGACCAGATGCTCTGGGTAAGCTACTTTCTAGCAGCAGTGTACTTTGGGAGATACATGACTCTGTTGAAGTTCCATTAATTAGCTATTTCTCACTCTTGTTCATTTAAGCACTTTAACCCTCAGTGATGTGATTTCAATAACAATATTCTATACTTCCATTGTAGTACAGTTTGTACAGTGTGCCAGCATTTTCCCATACATTTTCTCAGTCAGTCCTCTCAGGATAAAACACATTACTGAGACTACAAAAAGGATTTTATAGAATAAGAGTCAGTAAATCAGATGCTTAGGTTACCAAGCAGGTTATATAGGAAGTGAGGCAGTAGGGAGTGGTAAGGACGGTGGCGATCCCGAAATCACAAACCACATAAAAAAAAAAATATGCAGCTGCTACTCAGTGCCAACGACCTCTGACATGCAGCTCTGATGTTATCTGATCATCTGATTTTTTAAAAAAGAAAATCTAAAAATTCACATATTGTGAAATCAACTGATTTTTTAAAATATGGGATCAAGTTTTTTAGACATCAAGCCAAATCAAAACAAATCAAAACCCCTACAAATGCTGGCATCTGTGGGCTGCCCGTTCGCAACCTCTCTCTGTAGCAGATATTGTTGGTTTCCTTATGCAGTGTCCCCTCTATGCAGACCCTTGAGAGCAGTCTCCTTCAGTTAAGGTATTTGGAACAGGAATATTTTTCCTAAATTTTTAGCATGTTGTTGATCTTGTGGACATGGTGATGAAAGAAAATGATCAAGCTTCCATTTTCTTCTTGGCTGCCAGGAAGCCCAGAAGCAAATTTGTGGCCTACTCCTAGCAAGCAGGCAGATCTGGACTGAAGGAACAATCCCTTGGCCCTGTTTTATACTCCCTCCCTTCACCTTTTTCTTTCTCAGCTACTTCTAATTTATGTCATCTTGCTGTATTTTATACAAACATATAGGTCCACTCTAAATCCTCTTTGGAAAGCAGGGTATAAATGACTTTCACAACAACCCCTCTGAAATAGACACTATTGGTCCCATTGATAAGTGAATAAACTGAGGCTCCACAACGTTAACTGCCTTATAATTAATCAACGCCTGAATCAGGAAATGAGAAGACCCAACCTATGTCTTCTGGCTCCAAGTCAAGTGCTCTACTGACTAGGAGAAACAAGGCAGTCACATAGCAAGGATCTCAAACTCAGATGCAACCCAGATTTGGATACTGCTAGAGAGGGCCTCGCTCAATGCCACTATAGGCGCATAGTTCCCTACAACACAATGTGATCACAATACAAATGGTGCCCCCTGGAGTTGTGCAGTGTATACTACACACACTTTCTGAAGGCATTAAAACTCCCTGTGCTAATAACAACAAATTAATGGGCTGAAATGGAACCCCAGTTTCAGAACTGGGTTGTAGAATCTGACCAAATATAACAAGGGCACACAATAGATAAAGAATGTAATTCAAATATGTCTTGTGAAGATAAAGTGGTGTATCCCACAGTATGTCCTAGAGAGGACCTCGTTGCAATGTTCTCTCTCAAATTCAGGCCATGGGGCAGATTTACAGGTAAGAGAACACAAAGAAGGCCTTTGGATTCTTCTGTAACCAAATCCCTGGAGAGTACTCCAAAATGAATCTGCTGTGTACAAAACTCTGTTCTTTGCCTAGAATTGAATTACAGCATGGTTCCAACGTATTTATATTAAATTACAACTATAAGAGCACAGGATGTCCCTAGGTCTTAAGGAATTAGTTGTTCAAATTCAGTATTGTTCTTATTCTTAGTTTCTTTTCTCATAAGGAATGCTAGAACAGTGGTTTTTAAACCTTTTAAGCAGTAGAACTGTTTTCTCCAAGCACTTCATGCAACTCCAGTGCTCTGTGGCTGGGTGATTATTGGGAGGGGGGCTTGTGGGCTGGGCCTGGGTGGGCTGCCCTTCTTGAACCAGAGCTGTTTTAAACACAGCCTGACACTCCCCTCTCTCCTCTAGGGTAGCCAACCCTCAGGGCTCCTCAGCTACTATCTTATTATTGAGCCTGCTTTAATGTGGTATAAATGTTCAGAGGAATGTCTAAAGTAGTTCAAAAGAATCTTAGGGTTCCATAAAACATGGTTCCTGCTGGGTGATAATCAATGAGGGACATTACAACATCACTAAAACAAACCAAAAATATAGGACCAGCTAATTCTGGTTTCCACAGCAACTTCTACCATCACTGGCAAAACTCCCACTGAAGTAGAAAGCATCTTCATATGAATTTTTTACAAAAGCACTCCTCTTGCTGGTGTCAACCCACCTGTATAGCATGTTTTGGGGGTGCACATGTATGTTACAGAGTAGTATTACTACAGGCCTTGCCCCCAACCTCAAGATCAGTAAGTTGACAGCTATTTGTAGTTATTAGTTACGTTCAGATGAAATTCTAAAACTGAACAAAGCATAGTATAACAATGGGGGGGGCAACAAGTGGTTTATTTGACTATTTAAATTTTAAAACACTTAACATGTGTCAAAATGTTAATGTTTCTGAAATCACAAAAGGAATTGCAAAGGAAAGCTACAAAAAAGGGGAACCATTTTACTGACATATAAGCCAGGTAAAAATATACATATTTGAATAAGACTTTCCTTGTAAGTTATTACTTAGTTCTATCCCTACTGAATGTGAACAACTCATTCTAGTTTGTAAGGAGTGGTAGCAAAATGTGAAATGGAAATAAAAGTTTTCCAACTAAGTATAGATAGTGTACATGTTAAATGCTTATTATGAACATAAAGAAGTATGAACTTTTTAGTAATAGAAAATCAGTTTCTTTGAAGCCTTCACTAAAAAGCATCAACTGAATAAAGAATGTTAGTGCCCCATTCACAGCTTGCCTGGCAGCTACACGGCTTTGTCCATCTCTGGGAACCAATAAGGAAATAAATTCAGAATCTTCATCTAAACAAACATAGACTTCAGTCTAATACCCCACTAGTCTCACTCTTACTAGACATAATAAGACTTCAGTGGATGGAATAATTGTGGCAGGCACAAGGCCCCCAGCATTTTGGCATCTGTCCGAGGTGTACTATAGTTTTTTGGTGCTGTCCTCATCCAGTTTTGAGGCTTTGGCCAAAGGCTGGTCAGTGCCCCTTCATTAGCAGTCAATTAAGTCCACAATCCCAACCACCTCCCTTACTGTCTCTCACACTCCAGGCCACTGTGCACCCACCCTAACTGCCCTGGGGCCAGGTCCCAGACAACCAGGGTCAGCCCCTTTGCCCCAGAGTCTGCTGAAATTTTCCAAATCAGCCACTCCTAAACCTGCAGCTCTGCCTCACCCTTTCTTTCCTGTGGAAACCACAATAAATGGACTTGACCACTGCCTCTCGCACCCCTCCCGCCTGGTGACCGACCCCAGTGCTTCCCCAGAGTGGCCCTATGTGATGTGCTGTGTTCTCACAGGGAACTGTAAGTGATAAAATTGTAAAGCTCTTTCTGGTTTCCCTTTCTTGAGCACATCTGGCCTCACCATACCTCATCCAAGGTAATAGGATCAAAATGCTAGTCTATTACCTTTCACTCTAAACAAAAACTCTAAGACTAATTGTAGGAGATGCTATAGGGAGTGTCCAGAAAGCCACTGTCATGGCACCAATGAGCCCAACCCACCAGGCCTGAATGTTCTCTGAGCAACAAAGGGATTCTGCCTTTTGTTCTGTGGCTCCATCTGGGAGGTATAGTTTGAGACACAAAGGGATTGCTGCTTCTCTCTGATTTGTTCTCCCTTGGGCATAGAGAAGGGAAGCAAAGAGCCCCTTGTGAATTGGGAATTTTCCAGAAATAACAGTGGAGATCACAGAGCAGGTGCAGAGGGTTTCTGGCAAGCTTAAGCTGGACAACACGTTACACAGAGAAGCAATTAACCAGACCTCGGAGAGGAACAGGAACTGTGGGAAGGGCAGCTCTCACACACGCACTGCCAAGAAGCAGATAGGGCTCGACATGGAAAGGGGATAAGACAAAGGAGGTCACACGTCCAAGCAGACGGTCGCACAGTAGGCCTGGACCCGAGAGTGAGGAAGAAAGGCTGCTTCCGGTCATGTAAGGTGATGACTTCAATGAACTCAACGTTTTTATCGCCAGGCATGAGTTTGATAATTAACCATTACACACCAGGGAAATACAGGTATTGTGGCAGTCTCTGATTTGTGTTTTTTCGAAGGCCAGCCTTGTGAACCAAACTGCTAACAGATTTCATCCACCACAAATTTAACTTAAAAATTATTTCAGATGAATTCATACTTTTAAAAATATTCAAGAGCTCATTAAGTTAATTGATCTATTTATAAAAGATCTGAGGTTGTATTGGTTCAATAGAACAATCCTTGCCACACACTGCTACCACAATCAAAACATCACCTAAGTAAATTCTATCATTATGATCAACAGCCCAAACATCGTAAAGAAGCAAGTAACTTAGAATGCCACATGGGGTCCACTGGGATGATAGTGAGAAGAGAAGGGGCTCTCTAAAATCTCATGCCAGATAGACCTATAGCAGGAACGATAAACAGTTATGCTGCGGTAACAAACACCCCACAAATCTTAGTGATTTAAAACAGTGAGGTTTATTTCTTAGTTAAGCTACATATCCATCAGGGGTTGGCCATGCTCAGTTTTCTAATATTCTCTCCCAGGACTCAGGCTGACAGAGTAGCCACCACATGCACCAGATCTTAAAATGACTTGCATTCCACTAGCCAAAGCAAGTGTACACCCAACTTCAATGGTCACATCCAACTTTAAGGAGATAAGAAAATGCAATCCTACAGCAGGGTTTACAAACTACAGCTCACAGCCCAGCCAACTGTATTTATAAATAAAGTTTTGTTAGAACATAGCCATACCCATTAGTTTACATATGGTCTACAGCTGTGCTTGCCATAGCACTGAGTAGTTGTGACACAGACTACATGTGGTCTACAAGCCTAAAGTATTTACCATCTGGTCCTTTAAGGAAAAGTTTGCAGATCTGTGACCTACTGTATTAGTTAGCTTTCACTAGGTTATGCCACAATAACAAACTGCCTCCCAATCACAGGGGCTTACAAAAACAAAGGTTTATTTCTCATTCTCATGACATGTCAGTTGTGGGCAGGCTGTGGCTGTGATTTGGGTCTTCTTCACAGGCTGATGAAGTATTCCTTATTATAATATACCATTCTTGTGGCAGAGAGAAAAGAGCATGGCTGAATCTCACAATGACTCTTAAAGCTTAAGCATGGATGTACATAGTTACATTACTTTTGCTCACATTTTATTGGTCGGTGAAAGTCACGTGGCCCAGCCTCACATCATTGGATAGAGAAGTGAATGCCCCACCATAAGGAGGCACTGTGAGTTACCTGATTATGTGCAGGGATGTGTAGGACTCTTACAGAGAAGGAACAATAATTGGGAACAATGACACAATTGACCATCCCTACCAGGTGAGCAGTTTCGGGGGGACAGCACCAATGGCTGCCCAGGACCTTAAGAAATCCTGGTGTGCAGGCTTCCCTGATGGCGCAGTGGTTAAGAATCCGCCTGCCAATGCAGGGGACACAGGTTCAAGCCCGGGTCTGGGAAGATCCCACATGCCGCGGAGCAGCTAAGCCCGTGCGCCACAACTACTGAGCCCACGTGCCACAACTACTGAAGCCTGCACGCCTAGAGCCCATGCTCCGCAGCAAGAAAAGCCACCGCAATGAGAAGCCCGTGCACCGCAGCAAAGAGTAGCCCCGCTCACCACAGCTAGAGAAAAGCCTGCGCGCAACAACGAAGACCCAATGCAGCCAAAAATAAAAATAAATAAAATAAAAAATTTTAATTATTAAAAAAAAAAAGAAGAAAGCAATCCTGGTGTGCAAAAGTCAGCTCAGCACTATGAAAAAAAACCCTTAAAAGACCATGGATCTAGAATAAGTCTCTCTCTGAACCTCAGAGTCCTCCTCTTATAAAATGAGGTAATCGAACTGCATCACTGTTTTCAACCTTTTCATGTCAACACATTTTGAGCATCAACCCCTCCCCCCCACCATGACTATTGCTCCATTTTGAGTAACTACAGACTGAGAAAATGCATTTGGCTAAAACCACAACACTCATCAATTGCAAGCCACTGTTTACTATATCTAAAGGTTATCTTGAGATAATTATGAATGACAGTACTTCTCCCCTGGGATTGCTAATTAACACTTGAGAAGATTTATACAGGCTAACAGGGAGATGGGAGCAGACATGCTGGCTTTAAAGGCAGTTTTTCTATAATTACAGACATTTATACCATTACATAAATTTATACCACAGATAGCTATAAAGGGATTGGCACTAAATTCACTAGATGGTGATCATCCGTTAATCTGTGTGTCTCTGTGGCTTGGGGCTGTCTTGTTCAATACTGTATTCTAGGGACTTAGTACATAGTTGATGCTCATTAAATATTTCTGAACAATTTTAATATCAATTTCAATATCAATTCCTTAACTGATAAAAGGAATCATGTGTTCCATAATGTTTTTAACTCATTTTTATCTTTTCTGTCAATCAAGTCCATGCATACATTTGAAAAAGAAGGGCTGACATATGTATAGGTGAATCATATTAGGTATTTAGTTTATAGATAATGCTTGATGTTTGGATGGATTTCCGTTATTTGCAACTCTTAGCCCTCAGGGGTCCCTGGCCCATGAGTTGGGATCACTGCACCAAAGAAACACAGGTAAATCAGTCCTACGCTAGTGCAAAAACTAGACTAACACATTCCTTCTAATTTAGTTTGGAGCCTTTATTCCATTGGTGTTGCTCATCCAGGGAGTAAACTATAATTGAGTAACTAAAAAAAATTCTCCCCGCCTTCAACAAGTTTCTCAGTAAGGTTAACAATCAGCCTCTAAGGTCATAAAATACTTATGTGTTAAACAAGACTTGAGTTCAAATCTCCAGGTGGGCCTCTGCCCTGGATAAAGGCTAAATGAATAAATGATTGAATCTATCCACTTACAAACTATGTGTTTTGTTTGGTATCTGATCACATACTTGACAGTGTCATCTGTTCCTAATCCTCACTATGCATCAAAATCACCTCATCAAAACTTTAAAAATATAGGAGAGGTACCTGGCCCCTACCAGATTCTGAATCAATTGCTCAGATTGTGAGAGGGGAATGAAAAAGGCAAACAATGTCCAGGTAATGTTATGAAAATAATTTGACCTCATGGAACCCCTGAAAAGGTCTCTGAGACTCCTGGGGAGGGTCCCTGGATCATACTTTGAGAACTGCTGGCCTAAGATAGGGGATACAAATAAAGATGGTTTTCACGGACATAGCTTAGCGTCTGCTAACATCTCTTCAATGAGTACCTCTTCAGTGTTGTAAAAGTACCTGTCTTGGGGGTAAAGCCAGAAATTAACTGCTGCTATTGATTTTCCTTCTGTCCCCTCATGTGTCTTTAGAATGCACAGCTGAAGCAAGCTCTGTTTCCTTGAAGATAAGTGGTTGCATTTGGTCACCCAGATCAAGGTTTCATTTTCTGATAAAAAATGATCATATAAAATCATGAGAGTACAATGAAGTTTTTAAGGGTGGAGGAGCTGCTTTGGAAGGATTTGAGTTGGTGCTACAGAGCAGATATCTTAATCAATCAGATATTTCCACTAGGTGTGTTGAGTGGGACACAAGAGAGGAAATAGGAGGCATAACCCAGGCTTTCAGGGCATTTACAACCTATTTCAGAAAAAAAAAAACCTTAGAAACAAATCTAAGTTGGCAAACAACTGCATGCTACATCTTGTGGGAAACCATAGCATGGTAGAAGAATTCAGAGAAGAAAGAAAGGAGGTGGAATAATCAGCCAAGTCTTCACAGAAGAATTAAAGTTTTTCCAGGCATTTACAGAGACATGAGAATGGGGAAGGGAGGGGCAGGAAGAGCCCAGGGTGGTGGGCACAGGGGCACAGCTGTCCCCAGAGTGGGTCTTAAGACCTCCCTCCTTGATACAACACAATTATCTCCAGAAATGATCCTAAAACTAGTAATAAATAAGGCTAGAAAAGAAGTGAAAACATAAAGAATTGTCTTCTATTAAGTTTTATACATATAATTAGGCCAGTAATTAATTATTACAACACAAAAAAGGAGGAAAAGTAACGGATATATCATTTCAATTACATTAAAGTATTTGTTTGAAAGGCACAGAAAAGAAGCACTTCGAAAGGAGTAAACTCTACAAAGTTCAGAGACAGATTTGTACATAGAACTGCAGTAAGGCCAGCCTTGTTTCTGTGCCCTTACAGTTCTTGTGTTATCCTTGTTCATTTTGAATCTACTCTCGAAATACAGAAATATGTGGTGTTACAGGGTTTAGAGACACAAACTGTGCTGGAAGCAAACTCAAATTATTCCAAATCTTATGAACTTAACACTTTGTATTAGTCAGGATTCTCCAGAGAAACAGAACCCATAGGAGATTATAGATTGATTGTAATTATGGAGGCTGGGAAGTCCCATGATTTGTCATCTGCAAGCTGGAAACCCAGGAAAGCTAGTGAAAGCTAGTGGTATAATTCAGACTAAGTCCAAAGGTCTGAGAACCAGGGGAGCTGATGACATAAATCCTAGTCCAAGGGCAGGAGTAGATGAGATGAGAGGTCCCAGCTCAGGCAATGATGCCTGCCTACATTAAGGAGGGTGATCTACTTTGCTGAGCCCACAGATTCAAATACTAATCTCATCCAGAAACGCCCTCACACAGACATACCCAGAAATAATGTTTAATCTGGGCACCTCATGGCCAGTCAAGCTGACACATACTATTAACCAACACACACTTGATTCTATGTAGCTGAGTCCACGTGTGTAGGGAGTCAAAGGACAAAACTGCGAGTTCCCCAAATTAACTTCCAAGTAGAATATAGTATTTCTGAAAGAGTAAGTCATAAATGTGCTACTTTATTATTATTAAGACTCAACAATCATTGCAGCAATTGTTTAGAACTTAGCTAACAGAAGAATTTTCTACCGATTATATTCCATTTAAAGTTATTATAAAGTATAATCAATAAAAATATCAAATCACTATGTTGTACTCTTGAAATTAATATAATATTGTAAATCAACCATACTTCAATAAAAAAATTTTCATTAAAAAATAATTTCCTAGGGAGGAGTATTATATTCATCATTTAGAATTGTTAGAACACAGTGATAATAAAAAGCAAATCAACTTTTAGTCAGCTTCATTAATGTTTTCAAAATTTCCATGGACAATGCGCTCCTTATTGCCTGCACCTGAGGCCAGTGGCACCCATGGCCTCACCCTGGTTCACCACCAAAAGCTTGAACATGGGAGGGAGGAGTAGGAATGTGGGGTGCTGGGATGGGGGAAGCTTGCTCTAGGTCCCGCACTAGCTCTCCCTCCATCTTTTTTCCCTTCAGTTACTTCATGACTCTAATTGGCTTTCTGGTGGGAGGGAAGGAGCCAGTGGCTGCCGTGTGGGGACCGACTGTTCTTGGAGCAGCTTCCCAGTGGAGGCTCAACAGATGACAGCTATTCAGTATGGGACAAAGGTCATCAATAAGCCCTCCAGAAGAATTCCCAGCTTCCACCCTATGCTTTTGTTTATTATTTATCTAGCTTTTTTTGGGGGGGTGGAGATGGGGGCAGGGTCGGGGGGCTAGCACCCTGTGCTCAACCCACCCACCCCTTTTATAATTTTTTATCAGACTTGCATTACTTTCCTCAGTGTCAACACTACCTACCCACACTTCCTGAGCAAACTGCTACCAGGGGGATAATAGCTCCCACTGCTTTATGATCCTATCTATTCCTTATCCTGTGCTTCCCACTTTTCCCTCAAGGAGAAGGGGATTGGCTGTGAAACTGAGCAGGAGCCTGTGGGGCCCTCCCGGATACAAAAGCCCCTCCATGTCCCCCATTTATTGTTGGCAGAAAAAGGCTTTGGTCTTCCCTGAGTTCCAAAGAGCAGACTCAAGCAGATACTAGTTAGGGAAGTGAGAGAATGCAGAAACAAACAAACAAAAAAACAGTCAAGCAAGAAAAGTAATGATAGCTTAAACTATAGTTCAGTGATAAAATACAGTCCTAGTTCCTTCTCAAGGGATATACATAACAATCTGATGCATATCTTTGAGTTGTTCTGCAAAAACTTAAGACCCCTCATTCAGATGGATGATGGTGACTACAGGCCGACCACAAGCATATAGACCCCAGACTAATTGTGAGGCAGGAGATAGATGGGCTCCAGGTTAGACATTTACAGCCAGCCTCCTGTTTACTCTTCCAGATAGAAACAACAACAGGGACAGGGTTAATAGCTGGACTTTGCCTTCGGTGGACACTTTAAGATATCAGTAACGGCAGGGGCAGAGAGGAGCTGAGCCCTTCCCAGATAAGAGATAAAGAGACTGACTGCATATTTCTCATTCTTGAGGTCAAGAAGACCTTCCCAACTACACATACACAGAAAGGCTCCTTGGGGGTCAAAAAGGTAGGGAGCGCCACCCCACAGTAAGTGATGTCAACCTACCCATAGCCCTCTTCACTAGAATCCATCTTGGCTAAGAGATGTGCGCACACACAGGGAAGGATTCTGAGATAAACCAAACACAGACTCAGAACCAGGCAAAGCAAGATGATTGGCCAGAGGAAACCCGGAAGAAATGCTCCATATAAGTGATTCAAGCTACCATGAGGGTGCAACCTCTCTCTGAGTCTGCCTGTGTGTGTCTATTCACACATTCTCTTTTTCCTCCTAAGAAACACTTTGTTTCACTACTTTCTGTCTCTATGTGAAAATTCATTTCTACAAAGCTGACAGGGCAGGGCCTTGTCACTGGCCACTGTTCCTGGTGGTCTAGTGGCTAGGATTTAGCGCTCTCACTGTCATGGCCTGACTACAATCTCTGGCCAGGGAAACGAAATCCTGCTTCAAGCCACTGCAGGCCAAGGCCACCACCTGAGATCAGTTGGAACCAGGAGGCTGATGATTAAGATACCAGAAACATCACCATGTTACTTCACCACCATCCAATCAGAAGAAAGTCCACGAGCTGCAACCCTCATTCCAAATGTTGCCTTTAAAAACCCTTCCCTGAAAGCCCTCAGGGAGTTCAGGTTTTTTGAACATGAGCTGCCTACTCTCTTTGCTTGGTGTCCTGCAAATAAACACCATACTTTCATTCACCACAATACGGTGTCTGTAGATTAGATTGGCTTTGCTCTGCTACGGGCAAACCGACCCAAGTTCGGTTTGGTAACAGCTATACGTGATCTCTTAGTGTCACCCCTTGATGAGCTTTCTTGCCTGGAGTTCCCGCTCTGTTGTGTTCCCGGGGCTATTAAGTCATCAGTATCTCTCAGGGAATTAATAGGGTCTTCAGAGTCTCAGGTTTGCTCCCTATGTTTAGCTGTTCCTAGGGTAGACTGTGGGGATCTTTCCAACTTGCTAAATATGCTGTTTCTATCTTCTATATATAATTAGAGTCATTGGTTCAGACCAACAAAAATATTGAGGAATAAAATTTAAAGTAAGGCTCTAACAAACCTTTGGAGAGCAACATTTCTGGTCCCTGATCTCTCAGGCTGTTATTTCTCTAACGGAGTGAATGGCATTCCCTTTATAGCTTCCTTATTGCTCTAGAAACTTAAAAGTCACTTTGTCCCAGACTGAATAGCTGAATTAGTGACACCAGATACCAGGGTTATGAAGGTAAGAGAAAAAAAGGTGTTTTTCCTAGAGGAAACGTTTAAATACCCATTTAAATTGGAAGGCAATGAATCTATGTGGCAAGTATGCAGTGAAGAGCCCAAAATGAATCACATGTATAACGTATAATGTTGAAGGGGAGCAGAATTTGTCACCCCAAACTATGCCACTTTGGCATGAGGATTATTTTGAGCTAAAGGCAATCAAACCCTAGCAGATTCAGGGAAAGCTTTTTAACTCCCCTCAACTGCCTAAATTTACATTGGAATGGGGGCCTACACCTGGAGAGAGCTATAATCAAAGATACCTTTTTACCTAAGAAACTTCTGCATAACAGGGCAATCTTTGTTTTCCAAACATCTCCTCTGCCTTCCTGTGAATGACCCTCCTCCCCTTTGTAGTCCCAGACCTCTACCCATTTCCTTAGCTCAGGATGCTATACAAGCCTCACTTACATGGCTGCCCTGCAGGTCTCAAGTTATTATGGGGCTCTCATACATAGAAAATTTTTTTTCTCTGGTTAATCTGTCTGATATCAGTTTAATTATTAGACCAGCCAAAGAACCTTGAAGGGAAGAAGGGAAAATTTTTACACCCCTTCAATGTCATGAATAACGAGCCTTTGTTTTGAGGTATGAACCCATTTTCTTACTTGTGAAGCCTTCCGATTATGTCTCTCACACTGCATTATCCACAAAGCTACCACGGGACGGATGTTCAAATCAAGGGTGACTGCGAAAGTCAAGATTCAAGGAACTGAGATTTGCTTGAATAACATCTATAGAACAAACTGTTTCCTAGATGAACATCAAAACAATGAGAAACTAATTTAACTGTCCATCTCTGATATTTATGATTATTTATTCCAAACAGTATCACTCAGAAGTTTTAAACATATCCCACGACTGAAAACTGAAATAAATGAACTCCAGGTAATACTGTATCAAGGGGTAGGTTAAAAATTCTTTGAAACCCACAACTACTATCCCTCCCCACCCCCATACACTAGAGTCAATTTTTGCCTAATTTTCTTCTGAAAGTAGTTGTCAGTTCCAAGCAAATATATTCATATTTGTGATAAAAATTATCCTTGCAACCTTTCTTTCTTTTCCCCTTTTATCCTCCAATATCATCCCTCACAGGTAATTTTTATCTGTTTAAAATGGCATAAAACACCATTAATACTAAATCTCAGCATAACTCATGCTAGAAAATGTATCATTGAGCACATTTATTTGTGATATTAAAAAAAATAAAAAGTGTGGGGACCCATTCAAACCCCCAGTGTTAGCATAAAGATGATTTTAAAATGAAAACATTTGAGCTACAGAAGATATAGAAAGAAATCTTATCTAAACTTCTTTTATCTGACTAAAGCAGAGCTTCCCAAAAATACAGCTGCTATTAACCTCCCTCTGAGGAAGTTTCAGCAAATTCAGCTGCCATGGAGACAGACTGCCCCCTGCATTAGCATCAAAAAGCCCAAAAGAACATTCCATATTTTCCCACTGAAGCCCTAACACTCCTCCACCCCCACTTCCATGCCCTTTGTTAAGTTGGTATATAAACACTTATCTCTGGCTATTTAGTAAGTTACTCATTACTGAGCAGCTCTCTAGTGCATATGTAAGTAACGTTCATCTTTTCTCCTGTTAAACTGTCTATTGTCAGTTAATTTGCAGGACCCCAACCACTGAATCCAAGTTGGAAGAGGAAAATTTTTCCACCAACAAGAGCAAAGTAAAGCTTTGAAAAGAAATAGATCAGTATTTGATATCCCATTTTATTGAATTAATCAAGTTTCTGAATTCAAAAACAAGTTAATAAGTGAAAACTGAAACCATGAAAGACCCGCAGGGCCTTCCTGGTGACAGACCCATCCGTGTCCTCCATTTATTGTTTGTAGAAAAAGGCTTTGTCTCTTAGGCCTCCCCTGAATTCCAAAGAGCAGACTCAAGCAGTTACTAATTAGGGAAGTGAGGGAATGCAGAAACAAACACAAAAAGGCAGCCAAGCAAGAAAAGTAATGATAGGGCTTGCCTGGTGGCGCAGTGGTTGAGAATCTGCCTGCCAATGCAGGGGACACAGGTTCGAGCCCTGGTCTGGGAAGATCCCACATGCCGCGGAGCAACTGGGCCCGTGAGCCACGACTACTGAGCCTGCGCGTCTGGAGCCTGTGCTCCACAACAAGAGAGGCCGCGATAGTGAGAGGCCCGCGCACCGCGATGAAGAGTAGCCCCCGCTCGCCGCAACTAGAGAAAGCCCTCGCACAGAAACGAAGACCCAACACAGCCAAAAATAAATAAATAAATTAAAAAAAAAAAAGAAAAGAAAAGTAATGATAGTTTAAACAGTAGTTCAATGATAAAACAGAGTCCTAGCTCCTCCTCTAGGGATATACATAACAATCTGATGCATTTCTTTGAGCTGTTCTGAAGAAACTACGACCCCCACCCAGGTGGAGGGTGGTGACTACATGCTGACCAAAAGGACATGGACCACAGACTGGCTGGAACCAGAAGGCTAATGATAAATATTACCAAAACATCACTCCACTATCTCACCACTGACCAATCAGAAGAAAATCCATGAGCTGATTACACATCCTACAACCCTCACCTCTAACATTGCCTTCAAAACTCTTCCCTGAAAGCAACTGGGGAGTTCATGTCTTTTGAGCATTAGCTGCCCATTCTCTTTGCTTGGCACCCTGTACTAAATGCTGTACTTTCCTTCACCACAAGCCCATGTCAGTAGATTGGCCTTGCTATGCTCGGGCAAGCAAACTCAAGTTTAGTTGGGTAACAATATGGTTATTAGCTTATTAGATATATTAAGTGGTGTGGCTGCAGTGAACCAGGCACCCTGAAATGCTTCTAGTGGACAGGAAATTCAGACAATTTCCTGGATACAATTTCCTGTATCAATTGCTCTTGATACAATTTTTCAACTTCTATCAAGAGCCTTAACAATGTTAATATCCCTAGACATGAAAATTTCTAGACATCTAGGAGATAATAAGAGATGCTCTCAAATATTTATTTAAAGAGCTACTCAGCACAATATATATTTATTTTTCAAGGACAAAAATTACAAACAACTTAAATGCCCAATAATAAAGAATAGCTAAATAAAATGTTAAGGGGTAAAATAAAGTAAAAAAAAAAAAAGGGTGTGATCTAAATTAAGTTTGGTATATATGCTTGGGAAGGCATTTAGAAGGAAATACATAAAAATTCCAATAGTTGATTTCTCTAACATGGAGAATTATGGGTGATTTGTTGCTTCTTCTTAATAGAAGATAAAAAAATAAAAGACTAAGCTTTGGTAAAAGAACCAACCAAAAGGTACCATAATTACTTATGAACCCAATTAGCAAACATTGTCTGGAGAGTTGAATCAAGGAACAGGGAGGGATTTAAACCTTTCTCAAAAATAAAAACAAAATAAAGGACACAGTACTGTTAACTAAAGGGGCTGTTTTTGTTGAAGGGGGTTCAGAATGAGCTACCCCCAAATGTAACACTTTGGCATGTGGGTTATTTTGAGCTAAAGATAATTGAGACCCTGCAGGCTCAACAGAAACTTCTGCCTCTCCCTTGACTATGTAGAAGAATTTAAATTGGCAATATTTCCCAGAATGAGAATTACTACCAGGAATAAATTTTATCTGAGTGACCTATCTGCATGGCAAGGCAAACATCTAATTACTAAACATCTGCTCTTATTGTCCTATGAATTGCCCTTCTCCCCTTTGAAGTCCCAGGCCCCTTTCCCGTTCCTTAGCTCAGGATTGTAATATGTACTTCTTTTTACCCTTCTGTCTTTGAACCTCTCATTATTTGGGTTCCCCATATGTATGAAATTAACTTTTTCTCCTGTTAATCTGTCTCATGTCGATTTGATTATTAGACCAGCTGAAAGAATCTTTGAAGGGTAGAGGAAAATTCGTTCTCCCCAGTATTATCAATATACAAACAGACTTGCTTACATTCAAATTTGTCCAACACAATTTGAGTTCCCATTGTACGCAAAATCCCATGCCAGTCTTTTTCCTTTCCTTCTCTTGTAAAGGCATAATTCTAATTCTTGAAATGAACTACAAGTTGTCACAGAATGGGTTAAACATTAAAATGCTAAACCACACAGGTAAGTATTATAGAAATTTCTGCTGCAAACCCCAAAAATAATATTTTAGTAAGGAAGGGAAATGCAATTAAAAACTCAATTCTCAAACCATTGCACCATCTTTACAATGTAGAAAGTGCTGGAAATAAAATCTCCAGACTCTTCGTATATTGATAAGGAAACTTAAATATTTATTATTTCTAATTTTAGTATGCAACTTAAAAAAATTCCCTGAGGAATTGCCTACCACCATAAATTTTTATCAACGTAATTAATAGCAATAGCAGAGCCAAGAACTAATAATGAGGCTGTAAACTTAATTAACAGCAGCAGCAAGTGGCACTTTAATAGCCTGCAGAGTCACTGGAAAGCATTACGCTGCTGCTCAGATTCTGTGTTTTCCCTGAGTAAAAAAGCTTTCTGTCCAAATGAAGTCACTTCTGATAGCTAAGAACCATAACCAGAGCTGCATTTAAACATTAGACTTGCATTAAAAAATCCCCCAGGAACAAATTTCGGTAAATCCTTCCACTGGTTAACTCACAGTTGATTTGCCTGCTCACTGGTTTGCTGCCAATGAGGGTAGGAGGCGATAACGGAGATTAGCATCAAGGCTGGAGCTCTAACAGTATTAAGTGTACAGGTAGAAAATCATACTAATATAAAAGATTCCCTCAATCTGAAAACTGAAGATTCCTGTGGAAATGCCAGTTTTACAGGGACACTTTGGGGAGGGGGTCTATAGACCCTGTTAGGCTACATATTTCAGGGGTTTCCAAAGTAAGCAAAAAACATATGCCTACAAAAAGACTTAGATAAGAATGTTCACAGAAGCTTTATTCCTAATAACCCAAAACTAGAAATAGCCCAGGCAACCATCAACAGGTGAATGGATAAGCAAATTGTGGTCTCTCCACCCAAAGCAATACTACTCAGTACTAAAAAGGGCACCGATAACTGATATATGCAAAAAAAGATGATGAATCTCAAAAATATGCACTGAAAGACTTATGCAAAATAGTATATACTCTATGTACTTATCCCACATAGTATACACTCTATAATTCTAGAAGTGTATGAAGTTCCAGAAGAGGCTAAACTAATGCCTATTGAGAAAAATCAGATCATTGGCTACCCCTGTGTGATTGGCATTACATAGGTGTATGCATTTGTCAAAACTCACTGAATAGAAAATTTTAAATTTGTGTGTGTCACTGCATGTAAATTTTTACCTCAATAAAAACCATAAACACATATTGAACTCCAGATGATCATAGAAATCCTGAAGTCTTTAGGGCTGAAGTATACTGACTTCTGCAACTTACTTTAAAATGTATCAAAAATAAGATGAAGAGAGAAATGGACAGATGGATGGACAGTGACAAATATAGCAAAATGTTAACTGCAAAATACAGGTGGTGGGTACCTGAGTACCCACTGTACAGTTCCTTCAGAGTTTCTGTTTGTTTGAAAAGTATCCTAATAAAATGTTGAGAGGGTCCCTGACCACCCACCACCACCCCCCCCCTTTTCATTTTGCCAAGCACTTTTAAGACGTTAAGAAAATGAAAGTATGTGATACACGGTTTCTATAAGAACACATTTTTCGATGCGTCATGAAAATTGCATTGTCTGTAAATCTTGCTTGCTTTCTTTAATTATTGAAGAAGGTACAAAATGCTGGTAGTGAGTTAGCTCCATTTGATTTGGAACAAGATATTTTAATATCTTTTAAAAATATTTAGAGAAAATAACCCCACTTTTTAATATAATAAATACAGGCTAATTTATGTATCTGTATCAAAGGTGCATGGGGTTTGCAATACTGGACATAAGGTAAAATTCTGTGGGTTTTTCACAGAATAAAATATGCAGAGTACATACATATGTCCATCAACCAGCTATCAACAACTAGGAGATTAGCAGACTATATAATCACATATAATATTAATGAGCCATATAATCACATCCTGGATTTGGGGTTACAAAAAGGCAACTCTGAGCCAATTTATTTTCTCTTAGATATTAATGTCTGAAATGCAGGGGACTGCTACCAGGTAAAGGGTGTCACCTTTGGATGTGACACTATAGATGGAAATACTTGAAATAAAAGTGATAAAGGAAGTAGAAATTGTAAATGATACATGGTTCCAGATATCATCTAAAAGATATTAAAAGCAGGACAAATTGTTTTCTTCTTTAGCATCAAAGTTTATTTCAATCATGCCCAAGAAAGGCCTTCAACATTCTTGTGTCATTGTGTGTCACCAGCTCCAGTCCCACCAGGCCAGCCTGGTTCTTTAAGAAGAGGTAGGAACACAAGTCCCCCAGAACACGCCCTGTCTTCACTTGATTTTCATTTGGCTCAGATACTCTTAGGTTTCCCTCCCTTCCATTGCCTCACCAAACTGAGATTAGGGTGTGACACCACGTCTTTAGAGCCCAATAGGACTGGAATTGAGTGTCTGATCATTCATCCATCCAACGTCTATTTATTCTGCCTGCAGCTACGTTGTGCCCCACACTGTTCCAGGTGCTGGGAACATGGTAGTGAAGAAAACAATCCCGCTCTGGTGAAGCTTACATTCTAATGGGAGAAACTGACAATAAACAAGCAACTAAATGACTACTACATAGGATGGCAATGGGAGCTCAGCATGACCTAGTTTACTCAGCTCTAAGATGGGGAAAATAATACCTTCTTTCGGGTAGGAGGTGAGGTTGATGGTACGGTGTCTCCCCACTTTTCTTACCCTTCCCCACAAATCTGGAAACAAAACATCTTACAGCCATAAAACAAAAATAATGGACTAAAACAGTGATATGCAAAGACATCACAAAGAGAAAACATACTCTCAAAGGCGACAACTTGACTGAAGGGCCAGTATTAAAATATCTAAAGAAAGCCTGTATCAGCCCAATTGGATGTCAGCCAGTATTGGAGACACTGAAAGCAGAGACTGACAGAGGCTGGGCCTGGTGTCCCCTCACCGTGAAAGTAGCTGTGACATCCAGACTCAGACCCTCACAGGTCTGTTACCCAGCCAGTAAGATCCCCTACCTCATCCAGCCTGTGCTGCTTCACACTCTGAAGTAACCTTAAGATCTTAAATTGTGTTATCATATAAACCTGCCTTCAGAGAGAATGCACCACTCAGAGAACACGTCTCTCGTTCTCAGGATTATTTTCTTTCTCACTGCAAGATAAGTGGCTGGCAGTCCTGTTTTTATACATCAGTCCCTTATGAGTCAGGATAGTGTGTGTCAGTCTCCTAAACACCCATTCACCTCTGGTTACAAACCAGAATTTTGAACCTACCCAGCAGAGATCCAGACCTCAGAAAATGGTTAACCCCTTAGAGGTACAGTCATTGTGTGGGGTTCTGTCAGGGGGCCACCCTGTCTTAACTGTTTGCCTTCCTCAAAGTGAAAATGGAATGATTGGGAAAATTAAGGGAAGTGTACGTTAAGTGCTTATCAAAACATGGAGCATAACAGGTGTCCAATAATATATACAAGCCACGCAACACTATCAGGATTCAGCTCGCACCCCTTCTGGACAGTGAACTTTGCTGTTAAGCAAACCACAACTGTGCCTCTCCATCCCCTTAACCAACCCGAATCACAGCCACCACCCCTGAATGCTGTGGTTGAAACTCCCCTACACCACGGACACTCAGGAAAAACATCTAGCTGCTGAGTGCCTCACACCATCACCACAAAAACCCATGGCCCTGGAGACGGACTTGTCTTCCACAGAGCCCAGTTTAGCTGATGCTCTTGTCACAGGCAGAGAGGCTCACCGTACGGCCCCTACCTGTAGCCTTTGGTTTGTCACACATAAGCCTGCAACCCTTTCCCTTCCAGCTAACTGTGCAACCAGAGTAGGCACCACACTGTCCTTCCACTCACTCTGGAGGTTCATACAGAACCAGCCCTGCCAAAGATGCACTAAGAAAGAGTTACTGAAAATGGTATCAGAACTGTACTAATTTCAAGGACACAAAGAATCAACCCAGATCCTTTGATGTGAATTTAAATTCAAGTGACATTTCATATGCAGACATTGTGGAAGCCGCTGATCGCAATGCATTTTTTTTAACTTAAAAATTTTTTTTAACATCTTTATTGGAGTATAATTGCTTTACAATGTTGTTAGTTTCTGCTGTATAACAAAGTGAATCAGCTATATGTATACATATATCCCCATATCCCCTCCCTCTTGCATCTACCTCCCACCTTCCCAATCCCACCCCTCTACGTGGTCACAAAGCACCGCACCGAGCTGATGTCCCTGTGTGATGCAGCTGCTTCCCACCAGCTATCTATTTTACATTTGGTAGTGTATATATGTCAAAGCTACTCTCACTTCGTCCCGGCTTACCCTTCCCCCTTCCCGTGTCCTCAAGTCCATTCTCTACGTCTATGTCTTTATTCCTGTCCTGCCCCTAGGTTCATTGGAACCTTTTTTTTTTTTTTTTTTTTTTTTTTAGATTTCATATATATGTGTTAGCATACGGCATTTGTTTTTCTTTTTCTGACTTCCTTCACTCTGTATGACAGACTCTAGGTCCATCCACCTCACTACAAAATAATTCAATTTTGTTTCTTTTTATGGCTGAGTAATATTGTATTGTATATATGTATCACATCTTCTTTATCCATTCATCTGTCGATGGACACTCAGGTTGCTTCCATGTCCTGGCCATTGTAAATAGAGCTGCAATGAACATTGTGGTACATGACTCTTTTTGAATTATGGTTTTCTCAGGGTATATGCCCAGTAGTGGGATTGCTGGGTCATATGGTAGTTCTATTTTTAGGTTTTTCAGGCACCTCCATACTGTTCTCCATAGTGGCTGTATCAATTTACATTCCCACCAACAGTGCAAGAGGGTTCCCTTTTCTCCACACCCTCTCCAGCATTTATTGTTTGTAGATTTTTTGATGATGGTCATTCTGACCGGTGTGAGGTGATACCTCATTGTAGTTTTGATTTGCATTTCTCTAATGATTAGTGATGTTGAGCATTCTTTCATGTGTTTGTTAGCAATCTGTATATCTTCTCTGGAGAAATGTCTATTTAGAGCTTCTGCCCATTTTTGGATTGGGTTGTTCGTTTTTTTGATATTGAGCTGCATGAGCTGCTTGTATATTTTGGAGATTAATCCTTTGTCAGTTGCTTCATTTGCAAATATTTTCTCCCATTCTGAGGGTTGTCTTTTTGTCTTGTTTATGGTTTCTTTTGCTGTGCAAAAGCTTTTAAGTTTCATTAGGTCTCATTTGTTTATTTTTGTTTTTATTTCCATTTCTCTTGGACGTGGGTCAAAAAGGATCTTGCTATGATTTATGTCATAGAGTGTTCTGCCTGTGTTTTCCTCTAAGGTTTTTATAGTGTCTGGCCTTACCTTTAGGTCTTTAATCCATTTTGAGTTTATTTTTGTGTATGGTGTTTGTTAGGGAGTGTTCTAATTTCTTTCTTTTACATGTACATGTAGCTGTCCAGTTTTCCCAGCACCACTTATTGAAGAGTCTGTCTTTTCTCCATTGTATATTCTTGCCTCCTTTATCAAAGATAAGGTGACCATATGTGCGTGGGTTTATCTCTGGGCCTTCTATCCTGTTCCATTGATCTATATTTCTGTTTTTGTGCCAGTCCCATACTGTCTTGATTACTGTAGCTTTGTAGTATAGTCTTCCATCTCATTTTAATGGCACCAATAGCAATCAAGTTAGCCCAGCTGGAATCTTGGAAGTCTTTGTCTTTTTACTCTCCCTATCCTATCTCTTTGCTCTGTCACTAATCCTTTCGCTTCTGCTTCTAGCATCTCTCTAAACTCAGTCCTACCACTGTTATTGCCACGTTCACTGTCTCAGTACACAACTTCCTTGTTGATTTCCCTCCCTCTGACCTTACCTTGCTCTATTTCTGCGAATACCAGAATTATCTTTCTCAAATACAAATCTCATCGTGTCACTTCTCTGATTAAAATCCTCCAGTGGCTCCCTACTAACAGCAGGAGGAAGAACAGATGTATTAACATAGCAACCTATCTTTGTATGTTTATATTCATCCTCTCAGTCACTGGATGTGTTCTGTCCTCCTGGTTCCCCTGGGGACTCCTCCTTATCTAACAAGATTCAGTTCAAACATCCCTTCCACCGTTTGGCTTTCCTGGTACCCTCATACAAAATTAGGTGCCCTCTCTAATCCCAGGACACCTCTGTCTTTGTGATTATTGGAGCATGTATTGGTTTTCCCTCCTCCCCAGTGAGGCACCTGGCATGCTCTAGGTGCTTATGAATAGTTTGATGAATGGCTGGTGTTGGGAAGGGGCTCAAAGTTTTTAAGATCACTGTCACACAAAATGCCAGGGGTTCGGTGAGCACCTTAATTCACTCTTTTCTTCATTCTAATATTATATACTAGGGTATTTTTTCAATCTGGAAACCCCTAATTTTACTATGAAAATAAAGTGAGAAATAAGATTCACTCAATGGAAGTTTTTCTCTATAACAATTCGCTTGAACACATGCATTCCAACATTAAGGCACAAACAACACCTTCATAGTTTACAAACGACTGCAAGAATCACTGCCTTTGAAAGAAATGCTACATATCTAGTGGAGAGCAGTGGATGGAGGTTGTGTATGTATTTGCTTGTTCTGATTTATTGGGTGTCCTCTTCGGCAGTGCTTCTCAAACTTTAAAGCATATGGGAGTCACCTGAGGCTCTTGCTAAAATGAAGATTCTGATTCAGGAGGGGTAGGGTGGGACCCACGGTTCTATTCATCTAAGCTCCTAGGTGGTGTTGATGCCATGGTCCATGGACCACATTTTAAGAGGCTCTACAGTGCTTACATGATAAAAGTGGTGGCTCTGGAGCCCCCAAACATGACATCAAGCCAAAGCTAATAGAAAAGTTTCCCTTTCCTCCCATAGATCCATATTGACACATCCACTATGTGCCATGGGTTAGCTAGTTAGAAGACAGAAAACATCATATTCTTGGTCTGGTACACTTAGATACGACATCTAAAGTCTAAAACTTTACCACCTGACACGAAATGCTAAACGAGAACATACCAATTAAAATGCTCCTTTCTTAAAAAATACCACTCTTGAATGTCAATTCATAACTTGCTTTAGAAACTGCTAAATGCCTAATTAAAAATGATTTCAGTGACATTTTCAGTTTTTTTTTTTCCTTTGAAATTTCAGAGACAGAGGCTGATTACTTTCACAAGAGGGGTGGGCATTGGTTATAGATTTGGATTTTTATTTATTCTTAGTTTTCCAGAATAAAGTGAAAATTACATCTAAACAACACTTGACTCTGAGGAATTCTTTTTTTAAGCAAGAAAATTGGATTCTACAAAGCACTTGTTTCTTCAGAGACTTCGAGATGAGCCATAACAGCAGCAAGAATCCTAAACGTTAATGGGTGTAAGCACAGAAAGGTGTTAGAAAATCCAATTTACAGAATGAGCCTAAGCATTCATTAGTGGGCACTTCGTCAAATAAAGTATATGCATAAATATTACAGAATACCAGCAGCCAGTAAACATAATAAAAGAGATGTATCTATTGAGATAGATAGATATTTAAGATATATTAAGGGAAGAAATCAGATTTGATTACACTAAATATAGTATGATCCTATTTTTGAAAAAAAAGATATAGAATGTATGCTACAGTAACACACTCCAAAATAATATTAGGTGGTTTTGGCAGTGTAATTATAGGAGATTTGATTTTTCTTTCTTCCAAAGTGGACAGTTTTTAAAAAATCTAATTTATAATGGGCCCAGACTAAGCTATGGGCCATTTCCACATAGCCCTGGACTAAACTCTGAGATTGCAAAACCCAAACGCTAGAAAACACCATCTCCATTTATGGTAGCAAAATATAAATACAGAGGCCAAAACTGACAAGGAGCCCACAGTCCTCAGTGGGGAGGACAAAATGCATTAAACCTGCCTTTAATTATGGTTCGCACCAGGCCCCGATGAGCAAACATGGGGAAATGTGGAACTTGCCACCCAAGAGAGGTTAAGCCTCAAATATTCCCGTGGAGGAGCAAATATTTTATGTGGCAATTCTGACAGATCTGAAGGTCTGGGTCAAGGCCTTGAGGGACACTGAATTCCTCAGGTGGTTGTTACCCATTTCCTCCACATAAACCAGGCCCTTTTCCTTCTTGCCATGGCTGTGATACGGGGAGCCACCTGAGTGGATAAAGCAACTGACGGGTGATTTAGGCTCAGGTCAGAGGTTCCTTATCTGGGCTCCATGGATCAGTAGGGGGAGGTCTAAAAATCCCCCCCACCCCAGAAATTAAATGTAAAACTTTATACATTTATGTACGTGCACTTGTGGAAATCAGACGCCATGCCCTTTATCAGATTCTCAAAATGTCAAGCACCCTAGAAAAAGAAATGAATTACTGACACACAACTTTTCAGAAGCAGGAGAAGAAAATTTCAGCACACCCATGTTTCTTGCATGTATAATAAAAAATAACAAAAAACCCACTATTTTATGCAGGTAACTCAAATACACACAACTAAACAAGACCACATAAAGCAGGAAAAGGAAAACCAAAAGCTCTAAAGGACAAAAAGAAAAACCCCAAAACAAAAAACGATTCTCATTACCTGTTGCAAATTTGACCCCTGCTCCCCTTCATAGCTTATCTCAGTTATTTAGGGCAAAAGCTCCAATAATAAATACAAGTTGAATGATTCCTCAATACTTTCTTACAAAATGTTCTGATGTCTTTGCCGCACCTGAGTTGCTTCTCTGTCTCTTCTTGCAGGCATCTTCTGTGGTGGTTCTCAATCTTTAGTGAGCCCCCAAATAATCTGAGGTGCTTATTAACCACCCAGGTTCCTGGGTCCTACCCCAGAGGTCTGCAGTGTGGCCCAAGGGCTGATTTTTTTGATAAACATCCCAAATGATTCTGATGCAAGTGGTCTTCCCACCATATCTAGAGTAAAGCTGGCCTAATGTAAACCTTTGTTCCATTGCAAAACCCCCTCTGGATGGGACGAAGCAATTACCCTCTCCCTCTGGTGAGAACACCTTCCTTCCTGACTCTGGAAGATATGGCCTTCCAAACTGTCCTCTGCTATTACTACTAGATTGGATAGTGTCGCCTTTTCTCAGCTGTTCCAGTTAAACCTCCCAGACTACACCTGCAAGAATGGCTTTTAAATGGGTCACACCACCCTGAACCACAACCGATATGCGTTCTAAGCAGAGACACCACTTAACACACTCATTAGAAGTTGAACACAAACAGATTTCTTCTTATCACTGACAGGGACTAATGACCGTAATGAATGAACACTTTAATTCAATCTATTAGGGGTGACAACCAGGAGTGTGATCAAGACCCAACCAATGAATCTGCTAATTGAGCTTCACAGCTACATTACAGTTTGGTTTTAAATCATTACAAGAATCTCTTTAAGAGAGTGAGTTATCTGCAAGACGTTAAAACCAGAAGGCTAGGTTTCTATGCTGGTCTGTTACTGCCTTCCATAGTAAAAACTGGGAAGAATATCCCAGAGTTTTTCTTTTTAGGGTTGATAGACTGATCATTTGTTTCCCAAGCTCATCATGAAGACTAATGAGAAAATTTCATCAACAAATCTGAACTCTTGAAGGGAAAGTCTGTATAGAATTCTAAGGAGTTTTAATTAGCATGCAGCCAGATCTCATTAATTTGGATTCCACAAATACAATATTTGTTATAGTTTGCTAAAAAAAAACCCCACAATGTAATTGAATCTTTGTGGAAAGCCGTTTTAAGAAAGTTAATGAGATAAATAAAACAACTCAGGAAATATTTAACCTTAACGAGTACTCAGTTTTAGAACTGAAAGGAAACTTGAAGATCATTTTATTGAGGTGATTTATTCACAGCTGCACCCATACTAAACAAATTAGCACTTAGGGCTCCTCTCTTCCAGTCCAGAACTCTCTTCATCCTATTGATTATTATTGATAGGATCTCTATTAGTCAGATGTACATCTTTTTTTTTAATTTTTTTTTAATTTTTTATTTTTTTAATGCTATTCTTGTCTGCTTACATTCTTTTTATGTATGTATGTATGTATGTATGTATGGCTGTGTTGGGTCTTCGTTTCTGTGCGAGGGCTTTCTCTAGTTGTGGCAAGCGGGGGCCACTCTTCATCGCAGTGCGGGGGCCACTCTTCATCGCGGTGCACGGGCCTCTCACTATCGCGGCCTCTCGTTGCCGAGCACAGGCTCTAGACGCGCAGGCTCAGTAATTGTGGCTCACGGGCCGAGTTGCTCCACGGCATGTGGGATCTTCCCAGACCAGGGCTCGAACCCGCGTCCCCTGCATTGGCAGGCAGATTCTCAACCACTGCGCCACCAGGGAAGCCCTGTATATCTTTTTATACTCAATAAATATTAGCCAGTTACCTATAGCCCAGATTTTTTTTTGCCAGGCTCTGGTTACAGAGCCAATCTTTTTTTTTTTTCAAACTCACTCTACATTTCTGCGATTGGTATAATCCTGGTTATATCTGCCAAGAACCCTTAAACTGAATTACAGCTGATCAAAGTGATACCATTTTATAGTGGTGAAGGTTCTGGATTCATCAATTTGAAATTGGATCTGTCCCACCCTGCACTGTATACTGGGTTCTCTTGGAGATGGAACAAATGTTACTGCTGAAATCTTTCATAAAGAAAATGTAACGCTCATAGCACTCATGACAGTTTTAAGGGTCCAAGTAGATGCTAAGGAGTGTAGCAGAGGGAGATCCCCAGAAGGCAAGTGAGCTGGATGCTAGGATGGCTCCGAAAGTGCCATTTACCTGGAGAATTCCCTGGTCTGGGATCTGGCGCTCATCCTCCCAGACTCAAGACCTGGTTTATTACAGGCAGAGCAGATCCATATCTTAGAGGCTGGGATAGAGGACTCAGATTAACTAAACTCAGAGATGCTGATTCATGAAATCTTGTATTTAAATGTATTAACCAGGAATCAGACCACAAGGCTCATATCAGTAGTGCCTATCACTCTGTTATAAATTACACAAGGGTCAAATCTAACCAGCAGATTGCTTGGCAGTCATGAAAGTAGATTAAGGATAATTAGTAATAAATTTTAATGGCATATTCACAATAGGGATAGAGTGGACATGTTCCTTGCCTACTTCACATCCAAACTTCCTTTTCTTTTTCCTATCAGCACTTATCCCCCCATGGAGCTGCAAACAAGTAGGCTTAAAGGGATTGACCCACCCCCCCTTCAAAGGGGAGCCCTTAACTGGACTAAACCAATTAGCACACAACATTTCTCTTGCCAAAGTAATTGGATACAGGGTTGGTATGGGATCGAAGTTGACCCAATCAGTGAAGCTCAGGGATTTTTTTTTTAACTTTTTAAAGGGGGAAATAGATGGTTTCCACCTGGCACACTAGCTACTCATGATTGTGTTTGGCTCGATGTAAAAGTAAATTCAACGAAACGATTTAAACAAATTAGGTTTCATTTTCCATCTCATTAAGTAATCAAGAAGAAAAGTTGAAAGTAACCAGTCATTTGTTCAGGGGCTTAAAAAGGTCAGTTCTAAAGTCTTAGCAATTCTTCAGGCCTTTCCCTCATGAGCATAAGATGACTTCTACAGCTTCAGACATTACAACTACGTCCAGACAATAAAAAGGAGAAAGGTACAAGAAGGATGAGCAGCACTTCGGAAAGCAAAACTTTTAAAGAAATAATCAGCAGACTTACACTTGTGTCTCATTGGCTATGTCACTTGGCCATTCCTAGATGCTGAGACGTTTGGGAAATATAGTATTTCAGCTGAGTCATTTAAAAAACAGATGTTCCTGTTAGTTACAAAGAAAATTAAGGTGTGTAATGGATAACACTATAAAGATTTTTGCAGATATGAACTGAAAAATCTTGTAATATTTTGGCATGTAAAAATTACAAGAGTAGCAATAACAGAAGAAATGTTTTTCTTCCAAGTTATGAGTTTATGATAAGCTCTCTGTGACATATTTGTATCTGATTTCAGATAGATGAATGGAAGCAAATGAGGGGGATCATAGGAGTGGGTAATGAGGAATCAATATCCTCTTATAGGGAATTCCCTTTAAGAATTTCAGTGGTTAAGACTTGGCACCTTCACTGCCGTGCGCTTGGGTTTGATCCCTGGTCAGGGAACTAAGATCCCACAAGCCACATGGCACGGCCAAAAAAAGAAAGAAATCCTCTTATAGGGTCTTCAGGTGTGAGTGAGCTATGAGTCATCTGAATCCTCCAAATGTCTCCATTCCAATTCTCAGGGTCCCATTCTTTTCATCCCAATGCCCTAACTTTCACTTAAGGAGCCAGCAAGTCTGTGAATTCAGCCTATATTGTAATACACCAAACCACAGGATCAGAGCATATGTTTGATACTCAGCTTCATCAACCTGGTGGCTCTAAGAGATGATATTCTTTTAGGTCAGACATAGACATTCGCTTGTTTTCTGAGCCTACATTGAGGTAAGAATTGAAAACCTGTTTCCTTTCTCTTTCTTTAAGCTCTCTAGCACACTTATATGTAACTAGTGCAACCACATTTCTTTAGCATAGTATATGACAGCAGCCACTTGAGCCCACAGAAGCCTAGCCTTCTAGAGGCACCTCACTCCAATTAACCACAGACAATGTTTAAGAAAATGTTTCACTCTACATGCCTTCAAACCCAACTAAATTAAATAACTAATCCTAGATTCCCATTTCCTTAATAGTCTGTTATGTGAAAACACTTTCAGCACCACTTACTATTCTTTGCTGCAAAACGTAGTGGCAAAAACCAGAATCTACTTTAACCAGGTTAAGGAGAAAGAGATGAATAAAGGTAGCTCATAGAATCTCTAGGAGGGCCAAGGAACCAGACTTGGCTGCTGCAGATCCAGAAACAACCCAGAGAGAAAAAACACTCCACCACATCACACACTGACATTGATCCTCATTAGGGGACACCAGTGCTGCTTGGTTCTAGATGCTAGGAACTTTGTCTCAACCACCCCAGAAGAACCATATCAATGGAGAAATATGTCCACCGCAGTCACTGTGCCTGAACGAGAAAGAATGTAGCCCTCATTCTTGCTGTTGGTAAACACCATATGAACACGAGGAAAGCCAACCCTAGGTTAAGGTGACATTGAGGAAGGCTGAGCACAAATGGAAAGAAACTGGGTCTTTGAAATATCATTGGGCTACTAGATCAAAGATCAAAAGTCCTTGAATTATTCAGTGAGGTGAGTGATTGAATTTGTTATTAGTTATGCCATTTGAATTTGGCTGTCTAATGTTTACAGCATGGGGTCCTAGTAGATTTAAGAGATACACCTAGCATGCAGACATTCAGATCATGTCTTTGAGCTAGGGTGTTATTTTTCCTGCAAGTGCTTGAATCAGTACTTCCAACTTGTGGCTTATCAGGTTTCTATTTTCTGTTCCATGGGCTGGTTGATCTTAATGAGGTAATGCTAATTCAAAATTTAAATGTAAATTATATCATAAAAATATTAGAACAAAAACTTGAAGTCTAGGTAATCTTGGAGGTATAACAAGATAGGAGACCTTAAATCACAAAAGGGAAACAGACATACTTGATTATTAAAAAATATGGCAAAGATACTCAAACCAAAAATAAGACAAGTAATGGAGTGGAAAAATATCTGCATAACATAGAACAAAGGGTTGACATCTCTAATATACAAAGTTTCTATAAATTGATGAGAAAAAATAAGCCACTTAATAGGAAAAGTGGCAAAGTATATAAACATGTAAGTGGTCAAAGGTTGCATGAAAATGTGTAAGAAACGCAAGAAAATACACTCAACCTCACTAGTAGTTAGCAACAAGGAAATATTTTTCACAAAAATTTCACAAGTATTTTTAAAATATATTTAATTAATTAATTAATTAATTAATTTGGTTGCTCCAGGTCTTAGTTCTTAGTTGTGGCAGGTGGGCTCCTTAGTTGCAGCTCGCCAGCTCCTTAGTTATGGCATGCAAATTCTTAGTTGCAGCATGCATGTGGGATCTATTTCCCTGACCAGGGATCAAACCCGGGCCCCCTGCATTGGGAGCGCAGAGTCTTAACCACTGCGCCACTAGGGAATTCCCTCACAGGTATTTTAAAAACAATAACATTCAGTGAAGATGAAGGATAGTGAGCATGACAAACACATTGCTGGTGGGAATATAGCCACCAGCGATATTATCATTTGTGGATTCCATATTTACAAATTCACTCACTTGCTAAAATTTATTTGTAACTCCAAAATCAATACTTGCAGTGCTTTTGCAGTTACATGCAGTCATTTGTGGACATGTGCAGAATAGTAAAATTATAGTCATTCAATAGGTACATTTCCAACTGAGGTCAAGCAAGGCGATCTTCTGTTTTCTTCTTCAGCTCACATACTATAAACAAGTGTCCTTTTTACCATCTATTTAGTGAATGCTTCCTGCATTTTTTTTGCTTTTTGTAAAGTGACTTTGCTGTTTAAATAGCCTCCAAGCATAATGCTGAAGTCCCGTCTAACGTTTCTAAACACAAGAAGGCTGTGATGCGCTTTCAGAGAAAATATGTGTGTAGATAAACTTGGTGCAGGCATGAGTAATAGTGCTGTTGGCTGTGAGTTCAATGTTAATGAATCAATGATATATAATAAATAAGCTGTCTTTAAATAGAAACACATAAAACAAGGTTACATATTGATTGTTTGACAAAAAATGTTGGGACCAAAGCTTGCAGGAACCTAACCTTGTATTTCCTCTAATGATTTAGTATTCACTACTTTAGGGTTCACAACGTTTTTCATAGGACATCATTAAGTGGAATGATAATCAACTGCAATTTGCCTCAATCTTTTAGGAAAGTAATATCCCAATACTAATAAAATTAAGAATGAATTAAAAGGATCATACACAATGATCAAGTGGGATTTATCCCAGGGATGCAAGAATTCTTCAATATATGCATATCAATCAATGTGATACACCATATTAACAAACTGAAGAATAAAAACTATATGATCATCTCTATAGATGCAGACAAAGCTTTTGACAAAATTCAACACCCATTTATGATTAAAAACTCTGTAATAGCAGCACTATTTACAGTAGCCAGGACATGGAAGCGACCTAAATGTCCATCAACAGAGGAATGGATAAAGAAGATGTGTTATATATATACAATGGAATATTACTCAGCCATAAAAAAGAACAAAATAATGCCATTTGCAGCAATGTGGATGGACCTAGAGATTGTCATACTGAGTGAAGTCAGTCAGACACAGAAGGACAAATATCACAGGGTATCACTTATATGTGGAATCTAAAAAAAGAAGGTACAAATAAACTTATTTACAAAACAGAAGTGGAGTCATGGTTATAGAAAACAAATTTATGGTTACCAGGGGATGGGGGGGTATAAACTGGGAGATTGGGATTTACATATACACACTACTGTATATAAAATACATAACTAATAAGAACCTGCTGTATAGCACAGGGAATTCTACATAATACTCTGTAATGGCCTATATGGGAAAAGAATCTTAAAAAAAAAAGTGATTATATGTATATGTATAACTGATTCACTTTGCTGTACATTTGAAGCTAACACAACATTGTAAATCAACTATACTCCAATAAAAATTAAAAAAAGAATGAATGTAGCTTTTGACCCAGAAATACCATTTCTGCAAATCTATCCTCCCAAAATAGGAGCATTAGTTGTAATGGCAACAAAATGAAATATAACAACATTAGGAAGTTACCTGAATGTTCACTGATGGGGAAATGCTTGAATATCTTAATACATCCATACCATGGAAAAAACGCAATGATTTTAAAGAATTTATATATATATTTCTTCCAAAGTTTTTTTCAACTTTTTCTTATGGTACTTGGTAACTGCTGTGCCAGTATTTAGCCTTAGATGGAGTTTACCAAGTTAGATGGAGTTGATCTGCATTTCCAATCAAACTGACATGTGCGTGTGTACATACATATATACCTACGTACATGTTTTTCAACCTGAAGGGTTTTCTATTAAGACTTGAGAAATACAAATTTCAAAATAATATGTGTAACATGACCCACTTTATAAAAATAAACAACAAAAGCAAAACAACAACAACTACCGCCACCACTTCTAAAACTGTATATATGTTTGAATGGGTATCGTGGAGAATGGGGTAGAAGGATGCTTACCAGCTACTAATATTGTTACCCCAGGGTAGAAAAAACAGAGGGGTCAGGTAAGATTTACTTTTCTTTTAACATGTTTTCAACCTTAGTTACAAAAAACATATTTTTTTTAATTAAAGAGAAAATATCAAAAAGAAAATTCAATTGAATATATTAGATAAACAAAATGCCAATTATTTTATCCCACTCCAAATTTTCAGTGTTTGTGCAATGAAGCTCCAGAATCTGCATTTTCACAGGTACCTCAGGAGATGCTTAGGCTGGTGGTCTTCTCGCCACGCTGTGAGAACCCAGCTCTGGGCTGACATCACCCTTTTTATGCACACAGTCTTCCTATGGGAATACAACCGATGAGGTTGTCACAGCTAAATGCAACCACCATCCAGTTCTACTTCCAAGAGATCGTTCCTGTATTACCTTGACTGGAGTTCTGGGTGTTTTCAAACTCTTCAACCATGCATTGATTGAAACTCTGTTACTTTCCCACCACAGATGGCTAATGGCATCCACTGTATGTGGGTTTACCGCATTTAACCCTCAGGAGGCACCTTGATTTTCCTTCTCTTCAAGCTGTTAGGGGAAGGGGTCTGCTGCCAGCCCCACGAACCAAAAAATTTGTCATTTTCCTTATGAGATCTGTATTGGGAGACGCCATCACTGTAAAACGAGAAATACCCCCTCCCTGTTCCCTATACAAGGTACAGCCTTTCTCCATTGCTGAAAGAAGGACTTACCTACCTTCACCACAAAGTCAAAGTTCGTTCTTTCTTTTCTACATTTACAAAGCAAATGTTTCTTCCCTCCAAAAGCAAATATATTCTCAATCTATGTAATTATTAAAGAGAATTGTGACCTTGTCACCCAATGTAAAAACTATGTATCTCATGAAAGATATAGAAAGAGAGAAGTAGAGAGTAAAAGCAAGAGAAAAGCAACAGCCAGAGAAAAAGGGGGAGAAGGAGGGGGAGGGGGATTAAGCCTGATTAACTATTCCATATTACTTGTAACAGTTTTCTTACTTCACTTGATCCGTTCCCAGTCAGCAAGTATTATTTTGAACTTACTTTAATTACTGTTTCCTTAGTACCAAAATTGTGAGACCTGCAATTTAATGTGCACGTGTTCGTATTTTCCTTTACATGTTAGTGAAATGATGTTTAAATATCTTATTACATTTCACTTTTAAAGGGCCCGGAAAGAAATTTAGTCTATCTGAAAGGAGTCAGCTCTCCCCTCAATAACAAGACTGATAACTCCTTGTGTCAGGGCTGTGTCTTACACTTGTTTTGCTGTCTCCACAGTAACTATTAGGAGAAGTTAAAATAAATGGCAAAGCCTGCATGCTCTAAATCCATCTGTGGTCCCTTCATAATATACATGATATCTTTGCATTTAGAGACAGCATGAACCAACAGCTAAAATACAGGGCAGCACCCAGTGAGGCTGGCTAGACTAAAGGTGGTACCCTGCTCTGGTGAGGCATTGCACCTTACCAGGTGAGGCATTGCACCTTACCAAGTGAGGCTTTGAGGATATCACTCAATCTCTTTGAAATGAAAATGCTATTTCCATGGAACAAACTAGATTTGTAGTCCATGTAATTCTCAAAATGGCTCCACCACCTAAGGTAGAATGTATGCTCATGTGTACTGTTTGTCATGAGATCTTATGATGATAGAATGGATATTGAGTGGAATACAGTACTATTTCAGTATCTAGGATACTCTCTGTCTTCTAGGACCTTCAGAAGTTCTGGGAAGTTGAGAGAGGAACACAGCATTCCCTCTCTTTCTAGCCCCACTTCTGTCAGCAAAGAGCAGCCCCCCACCAAGTACTCAGAGATAGATACAGCCCCAAAGAGATAATGGGCAGAATGGATCTCCTGCCTCTGATTGGCTGGAAGTCAATCAATGAGCTCCTACATGCTTCAATAAGAATGCTGACTGGGAAAGGAGGAGTGGATAGCAGCCACTGGTGTTGAAGGCACAATTGAGGCAACAAGTTGCAGACAGTCTGACAGTGAAATGAATAACAAAGTGCAAAATATGGACTCTTCTCTGGTCTTCAATACCAGAAACTCACAAGAGGGAGGGCTTCATGGCATGCTGGTGAGAGCCCTAGACTAGAAAATAGAATAACTTAGTTCAATCCTGGCTCTGCTTCTTACAAATCAGGTGATTTCATGCAAATCACAATTCTCAAATTTCATTTTTTCTCATACGTAAAATGGAAATAATTTCAATATCACATTGCTCTTAAAGCCTCAGGGCAAGATGGTTTTCTTCTGCTTTTACCTGCTTCTTTCCTTACCCCCTTTCTGATAAAGGACTAAACCTACATGTTCTTCCAGATATTATAGGTATAACTTTAAAATTATACTATTAATTACTACTTAAATTTTTTTTTTTTGCTAACATTTCATGTGTCAGGGGTAAAAATAAGATGGCAGCCAGATGCCTGTATTATATCGCAATAGCCTTTCAGAAAGTTAGCTCACATCCTCTGATTCTCGTAGCTAATTTCTAGATATAAGAGTTGGTAATATATGTATACATATACATACACATACACATATATGTACATACATAAAATACAAACTCATATTTAGAAATTAGCCACAAGAGTTTTATATACGTATATGTCTATATAGGTATATGTATGTACATATATATGTGTGTGTATGTGTACATATATACATGTGTTAGATAGAAAGTGTGAACTCTGGTAGACAGCGTTTTAGTTTTGGGTTTTTTTTTTTTTCCTGGCCAAGTAAGAGGTCCCCATTATACCTGACCCAAATGAGCTCAATGTAACTCAAAAACACATGAAAGAAAAGTAGCTACTCTATCCCAGAAACACATCAGCTCCACTGTTACTGCCAGAGAAGCCAACATCCCAGCATCAGCTTTATCACCAACAACTACCTCTTGGGCACATCACCGTGACTCACAGTCTCAAGGAGCAAGGCAGGTCATTAAGAAAAGGTCATGTTCAACAGACTCAGTATTAAAAAATATAACAGTGTCAAAGAAAAACAATTCCAGGCTTAGATAAGGAGAGAGTTTATTTAAAAAGACTGTTTCAAAAGGGGAGGGGAATTAGTGCAATGGAGACAAGGCTCAGACCCTAAGATCTAGAAGCCTCTTTCTGATCACAGGAGGGGCAGAAAGGGCCCTTGCAACAGAGAGTAATAAACAAGGCTGGGAGGAGCGGGGTGGGGTTGGGGGGTGAGCAGGGGGCATCATCTGCAGCCAGAAGATTCTCAGGAAGGGCCATTCAGGAGGGATTGCTCTGTGTTCCAAAGCCTGCTCAACCTCAAGGGTGAGTGGAGGCCTCTGGCCTTAACTAAAGTTTAATCATGTCAAATTAGCAGGCATTTTGTCAAGAGGTCAGTGGGGCACATTCGCTTAATCATGTATGAGATAGAGAATAGGCTTCTGGAGGGTCTGTGTCTGGCCTTGTCATAGGTAAAAGAGGGCGTCACCATGAATCTTATGTGAGTCATATGCGGGAGGTGACTCTGCAGCAAACTGTGTCCCAGAACTGTTTTCCGGAATCACAGGTGAAGTTCAACACCGTCAGTAGTTCAGAAAAATGTTCACTTAAACCAAAAACCACTCTTGTTTGTGAATAAACAAACAAGGTTGTCACCTACCTGGAACTGTTTGCCATCTAGACTTTAGGCAACGGCAGCTGCCAATGTATCATGGTTTGGGTGCTAATCTAAAGGTCCGCCCTTACCCACTGTCTCTCGGGCTGTTGTTCATGAGGATGTGATGATGATGCAAAGGTCTTTGGGAAGAAGGGCTACTTTCCCACTAGACGGTGCTGGTACCCGGGGTGCTTCGTAGGACCCTCTGGCCAGCACGGGTGGATGACACGACAGAGTGCAGCCTCAGATGGGCAGAAGGACAGTATGTGACTCACCCTCCCATCCAGTCTGGATTTAGGGCCTCTCTCCTGACCCATTTCAGAACATCAAAGAGGCACTCATAGAAAGCCTGGAGCAGTCATCCTGCCCATTTCAGAGCTTCTGAGCGGGAATACAAAGGAGTAGTGGTAGGAATTGGCAAAGCAACCCAAAGATGTTGGTAAGACTACTTTCCCCCAAGAAGAAACCTAGTTAACCACAGGCCTAACTCCTACGGGTTAAGTTCCTAGGGTTAACGAAGCAACTATAAAATGACCCAGGGGAATGCTGGTCTCAGCAGCTTTGGTCTCTCCCTACCCTTTCCCACTTTACTCCTTTACCTAGGTGATGGAATACAATTAGTTTACAGGCCTGATAGGAGGGGCTTTCAAAAGGGATAAATGGTCAAGGACCTGTGTATGGTCCTGCCTTTGGACATTCTCTCTCTGTTCAGAAAATGATGTAAATTGGCAGGGAAGATGCTCTTGACCCTCTCTTGATATACAAGGAACCAACTGACATCCACTGGAACTTGACCTATCCCCCCATCAGGGAAGGTGAATTCTTTTACTCTTGCATGAGCCTACAAAAGGGGTCATTTTGTGGGTTGGTGTCCAACAGAAAAAACTAGAGAATCACTCCTAGATGAGTGATCTGGGGTTTTCTTTTATCTTCCCAAATTAAGAACAGTGGCAAACATATACTGGGAAACAAACATTGATTAAGCATAAAGGAGAGAAATGTCACAGAAAGCAAGAATAGAAAACTGTAAAAAATTATTAAATCTCTGTTTCACTGGAAAATTTCCAAAAGTAACATGCCTGCCAATTTTTGAAAAATCTCAGCCGTATCCAGCTACCCACAGCATCTGTTCACAGCTCTTGCTGACACAAACACTACTTTCATGGTGCCACATAAGTCATAACACAATCTACCTCCAGTTTCCCTATTACCCTTCTCTCTGATAAATTGTTGTGTTGGCGGCCAATACAGGCAATCAGCAAGGTCAGCTTGGCTGAAGTGAGTCTTTGATTAGGTTAAGCTATCAATATAACTATAAGATTAGACAGCTAATCATAGGTATTTAGCATAATTAGCATTGCCACATCCCCAAAGCACTGCCCGGTGATTCAAGCTTAGAAGTCTTGATGGTGAGTCCTCAAAATGGGCAGAAAGTGCGTGATGTACCATGGAGGTGTCAGGAGGATGCTATTCTTTGGTCACAGTTAATTTTATTTATTTTTTATTTCTGGCCTTTCCCAGGCAATAGATCTATGGCTCTAGGTATCCTTCCCCAGCTAATATGTTGATTCTACACTGGTTTCTTTGATGACGGTTTTCACTATGTGCAAGTCCAACTTGAGGTAAAACCTAGCTGCTTGGAGCTTCAACATGGCAAAAGAGTAACACGTGGAGATCACCTTCCTCCCCACAAATACATCAGAAATATATCTACATGTGGAACAACTCCTACAGAACACCTACTGAACGCTGGCAGAAGACCTCAGACCTCCCAAAAGGCAAGAAACTCCCCACGTACCTGGGTAGGGCAAAAGAAAAAAGAAAAAACAGAGACAAAAGAATAAGGATGGGACCTGCACCAGTGGGAGGGAGCTGTGAAGGAGGAAAGGTTTCCACACACTAGGAAGCCCCTTCGCGGGCGGAGACTGCGGGTGGTGGAGCGGGGAGCTTCGGAGCCACGGAGGAGAGCGCAGCAACAGGGGTGCAGAGGGCAAAGCGGAGAGATTCCTGCACAGAGGATCAGCGCCGAGCAGCACTCACCAGCCCGAGAGGCTTGTCTGCTCCCCCGCCGGGGCGGGCGGGGGCTGGGAGCTGAGGCTCGGGCTTCGGTCGGATCGCAGGGAGAGGACTGGTGAACACAGCCTGAAGGGGGCTAGTGCACCACAGCTAGCTGGGAGGGAGACTGGGGAAAAAGTCTGGAGCTGCCGAAGAGACAAGAGACTTTTTCTTGCCTCTCTGTTTCCTGGTGTGCAAGGAGAGGGGATTAAGAGCGCCGCTTATAGTAGCTCCAGAGACGGGCATGAGACGCGGCTATCAGCGGAGACCACAGAGAGGGGCATGAGACGCTAAGGCTGCTGCTGCCGCCACCAAGAAGCCTGTGTGCGAGCACAGGTCACTCTCCACACTGCCCCTTCCGGGAGCCTGTGCAGCTACCACTGCCAGGGTCCCGTGATCCAGGGACAACTTCCCCAGGAGAACGCACGGCGTGCCTCAGGCTGCTGCAACGTCATGCCGGCCTCTGCTGCCGCAGGCTCGCCCCGCATCCGTACCCCTCCGTCCCCCCGGCCTGAGCGAGCCAGAGCCCCCGAATAGGCTGCTCCTTTAAACCCGTCCTGTCTGAGCGAAGAACAGATGCTCTCAGGTGACCTACACACAGAGGTGGGGCCAAATCCAAAGCTGAACCCCGGGAGCTGTGCAAACAAAGAAGAGAAAGGGAAATTTCTCCCAGCAGCCTCAGAAGCAGTGGATTAAATCTCCACAAACACCTTGATGTACCTGCATCTGTGGAATACCTGAATAGACAACAAATCATCCCAAATTGAGGAGGTGGACTTTAGGAGCAACGATATATTTTTTTTCCCTTTTTCTCTTCTTGTGAGTGTGTATGTGTATGCTTATGTGTGTGATTTTGTCTGTATAGCTTTGCTTTTACCATTTGTCCTAGGGTTCTGTTGGTCTGTTTTTTTGTTTGTTTCTTTGTTTGTTTTTTAGTATAGTTTTTAGCACTTGTTATCATTGGTGGATTTGTTGTTTGGTTTGGTTGCTCTCTTCTTTCTTTCTTTCCTTTTATTTTTTCTTAATTACTTAAAAATTTTTTTTAATACTTATTTTTTATTTTAATGACTTTATTTTATCTTCTTCTTTCTTTCTATTTTTTCTCCCTTTTATTCTGAGCTGTGTGGATGACAGGCTCTTGGTGCTCCAGCCAGGCATCAGGGCTCTGCCTCTGAGGTGGGAGAGCCAAGTTCAGGACACTGGTCCACAAGAGACCTCCCAGCTCCACATAATACCAAACGGTGGAAAACTCCCAGAGATCTCCATCTCAATACCAAGACCCAGCTCCACTAAACGACCAGCAAGCTACAGTGCTGGACACCCTATGCCAAACAACTAGCAAGACAGGAACACAACCCCACTCATTAGCAGAGGGGCTGCCTAAAATCATAATAAGGCAACAGACACCCCAAAACACACCACCAGACGTGGACCTGCCCACCAGAAAGACAAGATCCAGCCTCATCCACAAGAACACAGGCACTAGTCCCCTCCACCAGGAAGCCTACACAACACACTGAACCAACCTTAGCCACTGGGGACAGACACCAAAAACAAGGGGAACTACGAACCTGCAGCCTGTGAAAAGGAGACCCCAAACACAGTAAGTTAAGCAAAATGAGAAGACAGAGAAACACACAGCAGATGAAGGAGCAAGGTAAAAACCCACCAGACCCAACAAATGAAGAGGAAATAGGCAGTCTACCTGAAAAAGAATTCAGAAAAATGATAGTAAAGATGATCCAAAATCTTGGAAATAAAATGGAGAAAATACAAGAAGCGTTTAACAAGGACCTATAAGAACTAAAGAGCAAACAAACAGTGATGAACAACACAATAAATGAAATTAAAAATTCTCTAGAAGGGATCAATAGAAGAATAACTGAGGCAGAAGAACAGATAAGTGCCTGGAAGATAAAACAGTGGAAATAACTACTGCAGAGCAGAATAAAGAAAAAGAATGAAAAGAATTGAGGACAGTCTCAGAGACCTCTGGGACAACATTAAACACACCAACATTCAAATAATAGGGGTCCCAGAAGGAGAAGGGAAAAAGAAAGGGACTGAGAAAATATTTGAAGAGATTATAGTTGAAAACTTCCCTAATATGGGAAAGGAAATAGTTAATCAAGTCCAGGAAGCACAGAGAGTCCCATAGAGGATAAATCCAAGGAGAAACACACCAAGACACATATTAAACAACCTATGAAAAATTAAGTACAAAGAAAAAATATTAAAAGCAGCAAGGGAAAAACAACAAATAACACACAAAGGAATCCCCATAAGGTTAACAGCTGATCTTTCAGCAGAAACTCTGCAAGCCAGAAGGGAGTGGCAGGACATATTTAAAGTGAAGAAGGAGAAAAACCTACAACCAAGATTACTCTACCCAGCAAGGATCTCATTCAGATTTGAAGGAGAAATTAAAACTTTTACAGACAAGCAAAACCTATGAGAATTCAGCACCACCAAAGCAGCTTTACAACAAATGCTAAAGGAACTTCTCTAGGCAGGAAACACAAGAGAAGGAAAACACCTACAATAACAAACCCAAAACATTTAAGAAAATGGGAATAGGAACATACATATCAATAATTACCTTAAATGTAAATGGATTAAATGCTCCAACCAAAAGACATAGACTGGCTGAATGGATACAAAAACAAGACCCGTATATATGCTGTCTACAAGAGACCTACTTCAGACCTAGGGACACATACAGACTGAAAGTGAGGGGATGGAAAAAGATATCCCATGCAAATGGAAATCAAAAGAAAGCTGAAGTAGCAATTCTCATATCAGACGAAATAGACTTTAAAATAAAGACAGTTACAAGAGACAAAGAAGGACATTACATAATGATCAAGGGATCAATCCAAGAAGAAGATATAACAATTGTAAATATTTATGCACCCCAACATAGGAGCACCTCAATACATAAGGCAAATACTAACAGCCATAAAAGGGGAAATCGACAGTAACACAATCATAGTAGGGGACTTTAACACCGCACTTTCACCAATGGACAGATCATCCAAAATGAAAATAAATAAGGAAACACAAGCTTTAAATGATACATTAAACAAGATGGGCTTAATTGATATTTATAGGACATTCCATCCAAAAACAACAGAATGCACTTTCTTCTCAAGTGCTCATGGAACATTCTCCAGGATAGATCATATCTTGGGTCACAAATCAAGCCTTGGTAAATTTAAGAAAGTTGAAATCATATCAAGTATCTTTTCCGACCACAATGCTATGAGACTAGATATCAATTACAGGAAAAAATCTGTAAAAAATACAAACACATGGAGGCTAAACAATACACTACTTAATAACCAAGAGATCACTGAAGAAATCAAAGAGGAAATAAAAAAATACCTAGAAACAAATGACAATGAAAACACAACGACCCAAAACCTATGGGATGCAGCAAAAGCAGTTCTAAGAGGGAAGTTTATAGCAATACAATCCCACCTTAGAAACAAGAAACATCTCAAATAAACAACCTAACCTTACACCTAAAGCAATTAGAGAAAGAAGAACAAAAAACCCCCAAACTTAGCAGAAGGAAAGAAATCATAAAGATCAGATCAGAAATAAATAAAAAGAAATGAAGGAAACGATAGCAAAGATCAATAAAACTAAAAGCTGGTTCTTTGAGAAGATAAACAAAATTGATAAACCATTAGCCACACTCATCAAGAAAAAAAGGGAGAAGGCTCAATTCAATAGAATTAGAAATGAAAAAGGAGAAGTAACAACTGCCACTGCAGAAATACAAAGGATCATGAGAGATACCTATAAGAAAGTTATGCCAATAAAATGGACAACCACGAAGAAATGGAGAAATTCTTAGAAAAGCACAACCTTCTGAGACTGAACCAGGAAGAAATAGAAAATACGAACAGACCAATCACAAGCACTGAAATTGAAACTGTGATTTAAAATCTTTCAACAAACAAAAGCCCAGGACCAGATGGCTTCACAGGCAAATTCTATCAAACATTTACAGAACAGCTAACATCTATCCTTCTCAAACTTTCCAAAATATAGCAGAGGGAGGAACACTCCCAAACTCATTCTACGAGGCCACCATCATCCTGATATCAAAACCAGACAAAGATTTCACTAAGAAAGAAAACTACAGGCCAATATCACTGATGAGCATAGATGCAAAAATCCTCAACAAAATACTAGCAAACAGAATCCAACAGCACATTAAAAGGATCATACACCATGATCAAGTAGGGTTTATCCCAGGAATGCAAGGATTCTTCAATATATGCAAATCAATCAATATGATACACCGTATTAACAAATTGAAGGAGAAAAAACACGTGATCATCTCAATAGATGCAGAGAAATCTTTTGACAAAATTCAACACCCATTTATGATAAAAACCCTCCAGAAAGTAGGCATAGAGAGAGCTTTCCTCAACATAATAAAGGCCATATATGACAAACCCACAGCCAACACTGTCCTCAATGGTGATCAACTGAAACCATTTGCACTAAGAACAGGAACAAGACAAGGTTGCCCACTCTCACCACTATTATTCAACATAGTTTTGGAAGTTTTAGCCACAACAATCAGAGAAGAAAAAGAAATAAAAGGAATCCAAATCGGAAAAGAAGAAGTAAAGCTGCCACTGTTTGCAGATGACATGATACTATACATAGAGAATCCTAAAGATGCTACCAGAAAACTATTAGAGCTAATCAATGAATTTGGTAAAGCAGCATGATACAAAATTAATGCACAGAAATCTCTTGCATGCCTATACACTAATGATGAAAAATCTGAAAATGAAATTAAGAAAACACTCCCATTTACCATTGCAACAAAAAGAATAAAATATCTAGGAATAAACCTACCTAAGGAGACAAAAGACCTGTATGCAGAAAATCATAAGACACTGATGAAAGAAATTAAAGAAGATACAAATAGATGGAGAGATATACCATGTTCTTGGATTGGAAGAATCAGCATTGTGAAAATGACTATACTACCCAAAGCAATCTACAGATTCAATGCAATCCCTATCAAACTACCACTGGCATTTTTCACAGAACTAGAACAAAAAAATTCACAATTTGTATGGAAACACAAAAGACCCCGAATAGCCAAAGCAATCTTGAGAAAGAAAAACAGACCTGGAGGAATCAGGCTCCCCGACTTCAGACTATACTACAAAGCTACAGTAATCAAGACAGATTGGTACTGGCACAAAAACAGAAACATAGATCAATGGAACAGGATAGAAAGCCCAGGGATATACCCACGCACATATGGTCACCTTATCTTTGATAAAGGAGGCAAGAATATACAGTGGAGAAAAGACAGCCTCTTCAATAAATGGTGCTGGGAAAACTGGACAGCTACATGTAAAAGAATGAAATTAGAACACTCCCTAACACCTACACAAAAATAAACTCAAAATGTGTTAAAGACCAAAATGTAAGGCCAGACACTATAAAACTCTTAGAGGAAAACATAGGCAGAACACTCTATGACATAAATCACAGCAAGATCCTTTTGGACCCACCTCCTAGAGAAATGGAAGTAAAAACAAAAATAAACAAATGGGACCGAATGAAACTTAAAAGCTTTTGCACAGCAAAGGAAACCATAAACAAGACCAAAAGACAACCCTCAGAATGGGAGAAAATATTTGCAAATGAAGCAACTGACAAAGGATTCATCTCCAAAATATACAAGCAGCTCATGCAGCTCAATATCAAAGAAACAAACAACCCAATCCAAAAATGGGCAGAAGACCTAAATAGACATTTCTCCAAAGAAGATATACAGATTGCCAACAAATACATGAAAGAATGCTCAACATCATTCATCATTAGAGAAATGCAAATCAAAACTACAATGAGATATCATCTCACACTGGTCAGAATGGCCATCATCAAGAAATCTACAAACAGTAAATGCTGGACAGGGTGTGGAGAAAAGGGAACCCTATTGCACTGTTGGTGGGAATGTAAATTGATACAGCTACTATGGAGAACAGTATGGAGGTTCCTGAAAAAACTAAAAATAGAACTACCATACGACCCAGGAATCCCACTCCTGGGCATATACCCTGAGAAACCATAATTCAAAAAGAATCATGTACCACAATGTTCATTGCAGCTCTATTTACAATGGTCAAGACATGGAAGCAACCTGAGTGTCCATCGACAGATGAATGGATAAAGAAGATGTGGTACATATATACTATGGAATATTACTCAGCCATATGGATATAGGATGGACCTAGAGTCTGTCATACAGAGTGAAGTAAGTCAGAAAGAGAAAAACAAATACCTAGAGTCTGTTATACAGAGTTAAGTAAGTCAGAAAGAGAAAAACAAATACCGTATGCTAACACATATATATGGCATCTAAAAAAAAAATGGTCATGAAGAACCTAGGGGCAAGACGGGAATAAAGACACAGATCTACTAGAGAATGGACTTGAGGATACGGGGAGGGGGAAGGGTAAGCTGGGACAAAGTGAGAGAGTGGCATGGACATATATACACTACCAAACATAAAATAGATAGCTAGTGGGAAGCGGCCACATAGCACAGGGAGATCAGCTTGGTGCTTTGTGACCACCTAGAGGGGTGGGATAGGGAGGGAGGGAGACCCAAGAGGGAAGAGATATGGGGACATATGTATATGTATAACTGATTCACTTTGTTATAAAGCAGAAACTAACACACCATTTTAAAGCAATTATACTCCAATAAAGATGTTAAAAAATATATAAATAAAAAAATAAATATAACCTAGCTGCTTGACCACCCACCTCTCTCAGGTTATGGTAAAGCTAGATTGACCTGTAATGAATTTATTGTCCATGTCTAGTTTTTTATTTTAACCTTACGCATCCTCACTACCTGTTCCTTTCCTTAGTTTCCAAAGCTTGATTAATATTGAACATTAACTTTGTTCCTTAGAGTCAGAGAAGGAGCAAATGGTACCTCAGTCCTCTTCTTCCTCTCAAACTTCAGGGCAGGCTGGTGAACATCAGTCCTAAATTCAGAGGCCATCTGGAAATAGAGTCTTTCCCAGATGAACCTCGGACCTCAGGTCTATTCTAAGACAATTCTTGGGTTTGGGGTCATTGTGGATCTCAGGAACTTATTATCTATTGTATTATATCATCTCTCTTGGCCTTTTAATTCAACCTCTCCCTTCCAGCTGAATCCTTCCCATCAGCTTTTAAACCTGTTCAAGTATTTCCCATCTAAAATAAAGTATTTCCTAGTCCTCAAGTCCCTATATTCCTCCAGCTACCATCCTATTACTCTCTTCACAGCTAATTTGAAGGAAGCATCCCATATTTACACATCAGTTTCCTTATCTTCTGCTCACTCCTTAGCCTACCAATTTGACTTCAAGCCCCACAACTTCCCAAAAACAATGCTGCAAAAGCCACTAATTACTCCAAGTCTCTAAATCCAAACTATATTTTTCAGTTCTCTTTATACTTGATATTTTGACACTTTGACCACTTCCTCCTCCTTGAAACCCTACCCTTGGCTTCTGTGACACCTCAATATCCAAGTTTTCCTTATCTTTCTCACTTTTGGAAACCCCCAAAATCTGTCTCTTGATATCCTTTCCGAATAAGTCCATGCTGGGGCCAAGGTCAGTACCAGTGCCCTCCTCTGTTCACATATATTTGTCTCCATTTCTTTGATATGTTTAGCATTTTCTTAGGAATTTAGGCCCTCCCATATTTGAAAGCAAAGGGTAAAAGGGACGGTTCTGATTTTAACAAAGGATGAAAAATGTGACACTGTTCATTTTCTACTGATATTTTGTTATTAAGTATGTTGATTGAAAACATGCATATTGCTCACTTAAAGAACACTCGTTTGGGAGCTATCACTTTATAAGATGGTGAAAAATTAAAAAATAAACTAGGAAAGGACAGAAGAGAAGGACAGTCAATAGTGTAAGAAGAGTTCTGAGAGGGAGTACCTGGGGATTTAAGACAAAACAAGATGGAGAAAGGAAAAAGCAAAAGACCAAGTAGATCAATCCTAAAAGGGCATTCTACTGCTAAGGGTCATCTCGTTTTCCAGATTATAGGGTGCAATGACTTGAAAGTGCTTCCCACCCCACCTAAGAATATTCTCACTGAGACAGAGTTTAAATAAGATTGAATCTGTTATCACGACAAAGACCTGAAATGACAAAGTCACTTCAATTTGCCAGAACTGAAGTGACTCAAAACAAAAATTCTTCTTTCTTTCAAATGACATAAAAATTATTTCCCCTCAAAGATTTTCCACGTAAAATACTCATAATATGGTATCATGTCCTTCCCTGATTAGATACAAATAGGTGTTAAACTTATGGCAAATTTGAGGATAAAATGAAGGTTTGTGGAGCCCAAAACTATGTGAGAAAGGTACGAGCAATCTGATCTAGAAGACTCTGGAAACTCACCTTTCTGACAGAGAGAAAAAACAAACCAAAACAAAACCAGGCACTAGAGGGAGTTGCCATTTCCCATCTTTCTCTGAATAACTTGCTTCTTTGGGGCTAAGAACTGTGTACTCAGGCTGTCTATGGCTCTCACTAAATATTAATCCTTAACCTACATGCAGATAAACCACATTCTTCAACACTTTTCCGGATAAATTTCTCCATCCATCAAAATTCCCACTATAAAGGAAAAAGGTAATTCAAGAACAACTCAACTTGATTATCACTCCTTGCAGACAAGAGATCTACTGTATCCTAGGTATCTTTGTATTCCACAAAGTTTGGTCCATAGAGGGATGCTCTTTAAATATTTACTGAACAAATACAGCAATAATCAGTTTCAATAATTCTTAAGTACCCTTAGGCAGATAACTCAATGATTAATAACTGTATTTACTTGGTCAATATATTTCTATAGACTGCTTTATAAAGAGTAATTACACAAGAAAGAGCTGGGTTGTACTACAGTCTTCATTCTTATTCTCTAAAGAACTAACCTGAAAAAATATAAACTGCCCATATATAGAGGACAAGCATTATAATTTAGGTGTTCTTACTACTGTATGCTCTCTGAGCAAGAGAAGTCAGGGACAAAGTCAGTACAGAAAATCTTCTGGATTGAAGGCTGTTCAGTGTTTCTGTCCTGGCCAATTGTCCCCAAACTGAATGTCACCAAGTAGGGGACAATAAGCTGGCAGCCTGGAGAGGGCAGAGGGTTTCCTGTGACCGTCCAATTGGCCTATACATAGCCAACCACATCACTTCCCTTAGCTAATTAAAGGACTAGGTACAAGCACTTCACTTTCTGTTTCTTAGGGGATTTTGAATTGACATGCTTCGCAATTAAAATGGCACACGTTAATGAAATCATTTATTTCAAAAACAGTAGTAATAGCTTATAAAACCTAGCGTCTTGAACTCCAAAGACCCAAATGATTGCTTCCTTTTAAAGAACAGAACTTGTGTGCTTTTTATCTGCTTTTTGTTTTTATTAGATGCCTGAAGATAGCTCATACTTTGTTCTTATTTCATTAATAGAAAAATTCACTCACTTGCAAAGTGATTATTTCATTATTTCATATTATTTCACTGATAGATAAAATCACTCCCCTATCATGGGAGAGCAGATAGGGAGAAAGAGCAATAAGCCTTTTTGATTAAATGACACAATGTGATGTAAAGTATTGTATATATTACCCAGCTCCTAATAGGCATTCAGTAGTGTTAATTCTCTTCCCCTATCCTACATGTCAACCAGCAGAATTTTAAGCCTGGATAAACCAGCAGCATTGAACAGGTTCTGTTAAAACACTCAAGGTAGCCTCTGGGGTTATTTTATTCACTCAAAAAATGCTTAACCTCTAATATTCTCAAGCACTGCATAGGGGGCTGGAGATGCAAAGCTGAATAGGACTCAGGCCCTTTGCTCACAGGGCTTAAAATCTAACAAGGAGGAAAGACCGGTAGGCAGGGTATTACACTGAGATATGATGTTGGTTAGACATGGGATACAAGTCTTGGAACTCTGGGTCACAAGGGACAGAAAATCCAGCCCTAAGTGGTTTAAGCAAAAAGGGAAGATTTAGGCTCAAATGACTGAAAAGTTGAGGAAGGAGCTGCTCAGGGGTGGTTTCATGAAAGGACCTCCACACGGTGCCACCAGGACACTGGTGCTTTCTCTCTACGCTGCTCTGCTTGCTTCTGTGCTGGCCCCGTGCAGCAGCAATAAGCCTGGCATACACTATGCTCAAGCCTGGAGAAGAAAAGAGAGGTTCTCTCCTTCAAAATCTAAAATTTTCATGATGACTCCTAATGGCTCAAACGGGGCTGTGTGTCCTCTTCTGAACCAATTATCCAATCTAGGAGGAGGAGATTAACTGATCACCTTAGCTAATCAGGAATCTACCTCTAGAGTAGAAGGCCGAACCAATCTCAACCAAACCAGACCAACTGGGTACAAAAGTGGTGACCAGCGACCGCAGCCACATACAGAGAGCCCTCACCATGTATCCGGCACTTCCAAGCCGCTGAGATATATTCATCTGCTTCCTCTAATTAATGACCTTAGGAAGTAGAGACTATTTTTATCCTGTCAATAGATGATGAGCTTGAAGCACAAACTGATTTATAACCTTGCTCCAGGTCTCCACACATGATAAACTGTTCTGTCAGGAAAAGGGAGCAAAAGCTCCCTTTTGCTGTTGGGTAGCAAAAGCAAGAGATGCCCAGGACCAAGGGTAAGCCCAAGGATGCTGTGGGAATCAGAGAAGTGGTTGAATCAGAAATGGAGGAGTGGGCTTCCCCGGTGGCACAGTGGTTAAGAATCCACCTGCCAATGCAGGGGACACGGGTTCGAGCCCTGGTCCGGGAAGATCCCACATGCCGCGGAGTGACTAAGCCTGTGCGCCACAACTACTGAGCCTGCGCTCTAGAGCCCGCGAGCCACAACTACCGAGCCCGTGAGCCATAACTACTGAAGCGCCTAGAGCCTGTGCTCCGCAACAAGAGAAGCCACTGCAATGAGAAGCCCCCGCACCGCAACGAAGAGTAGCCCCTACTTGCTGCAACTAGAGAAAGCCCACGCCCAGCAATGAAGACCCAATGCAGCCAAAATTAAATAAAATTAATTTATAAAAAAAAAAAAGAAAAAAGAAATGGAGGAGTAAGTAAGCCAGCGAGGTGGGAGGCTGACAGGAGTTGGAGGTAAAGGTGTTGACCAAATACTGGAGAATAAACATAAGCCAGAAGATGAGAGACCTTGTAGTCCTTACAGGCATGGTAGACTTGTATCTTGAAGGCAACGGGAGGCCATGGAAGATTTTATTCCAGACACTAACAGAGCTTAGGTATAGACTATAGACTATGGGCAGTATGGACGTAGGGATGGACAAGCCTGAATGCAGGGAACCAGGTAACAGGCTCTTGCATTAAAAGTTTACCTTGCCCCATTTTTAATTCCTACTTTCCAGCAAACTCATGTACCTAAAAACCATAATATTATAACCATTAGACATATAATTTAATATCTACTGACACATAAATGTGTTGATTATGTAGCACTCTGGGGAATAATCATGTTTATCACATATTTTGAATTCAAATAAGTAGATTACAAAAATGTCTATGTGGAAAAATTACATTTTTAAAAAACAGTACATGTGTAGAAAAAGTTATGGAAGATTCATGGTAATTGGGTGGAGGGATTATAGACTTTTTTATGTTACTCTGTAATAAGTTTGAAAGGTAATTTTTAAATTGTTTTATGAAAGTTATAAAAGCAATTTATGCTGATTGTAAAAAATTCAAACAATATGCAAGTATATACAGTAAAGTGGGAAGCAACCGTCCTATCCTCTAGAAAATTCTATTCCTTTCACAAGAGGAAGAGTAACTACTATCACCAGTTTGCTGTGTATCCTTCCAAACAAATCTATGTGGGTATTCATGTGTGTGTGTGTGTGTGTGTGTGTGTGTATGTGAATGATATATCATATGTATGATTTCATATATCACATTCATATATACATAAAGTCTCCTACAAAAGGGATCATACTGAGACACTGCTCTACTACTTAACTTCATCCAGGTAACAAAATATTATGTCCATCTTTCTGTGTGCAGGCATATAAATCTTCATTATTTTAACTGCTGCATGGTACTCCAAAATAGAGGTACAGTGTAATTGATTTACCTGGTCTATTATTGATGAACATTTGAGTTGTTTCTAATTTTTTCCTATTGCAAACAGTACTGCAGTGAAACTCCTTGTATATGTGCCCTTTTGTATATGTGCAAGGATGATTTAAGATTAATTTCCAAAAGTATAATTTCTGGGTCAAAGGGCACATACATTTTAAATTCTGATAGAAGCTGCCAATTTACCTCCATAGAGACGAGCCCAATTTATACTCCCAGCAGCAAACCGTCTATGACTGTTTCACCATATTCTCATCAACCCTAGAGATTATCAATTTAATTTTGGTCAGTGGGCAAACAAATAGCATTTCATTCCAAAGTCTACACTTTGGAAAACACTGCTCAATACTTATTTTTGGTTTTTGAGCATTAGCCAGTAAACTATTTTAATTTCAAATGTTTTTATTAGTCTTTGCAAAATACTTATCACTGGAAAACTTGGTACAGAATATTAATTTACTTCATTGGCTTAAAAGTACAATTATCTGAATTGATTTGCAGCTGATTAGTTATGGATCTAAATTGATAGTCTCCTATAGGACTACAGAAGGAGAAGTACAAAGACACGCTGAATGTATGGTGAACCCAGAACTCACCTGTAAACTGGTGTTTGGAATGAACCCCTGACCTGTTTAGGATTGACCTGTGAGAGGGGACAAGAATGGAAATATATATTGCCATTTTGGAAATGTTTCAAGGATAGTTTTAAAAGCAGCCTGCTTGCTCATTGCATAATCCCATGTAAGGAGCTGCAGAGGAACTGACTGCTTCTTATTCACTGCACAGGACAGCTCACCAGGAAAGAGAGGAGATACATTTTGGGAATTTGCATGGAAGGAAGAGAGTAAACCATAATGCAAACAAGGAGAGCATCTTGGTGGTGAACATGAGTGACTGAGGGAGAGGGTGGACCAATTCCCAGAGGTGATACAATGGGAACATATGAGCTAACATTGTCCAGTGCAGGCTTCTTTAGAGGAAGCTCTGCTTCGCATAAAGATTACACTATGAATATTTAGGGATCGTAGTCTGGATCTCCATGGCTCTTCTCATGCTGTCAGGGGTCTAAAGATGTGACAGTTACTGAATCATCATAGAGAACCCAAGAGGCTGTGCAGGAAGACACAGTCCAAGGTGGTCAAACTTCATGGCTCAAAGTCACACATTTTATCTCACGTTGATGTGCAGAAAGTTTGGTGGTTTTCCCCTTGGATAGGAGCACAGTTCTACAATGTAGATATCATGCTTAATTTACAAAGGATGGAACTGAGGCTTAGCAAGGTTAAGCCTAAGATCACATAGCTTCTATAGTAGTCAGCCTCTACGATGGCCAAGGACACTCACCCTCCTGCTGTTCTCACCCTGTGTAATCCTCTTCCCATGAGTGTGGGCTGGATTTAGTGACTTGTTTCCAAGGAGTAGATTAGAAGTGATGATATGTCACTTTTGAGATTAGGTTGTAAAAACATTAGAGCTTTGAGTTTTTGTTTGGGGTGATGAAAAATTTTGGAAATGGATAATGGCGGTGGTTGTGAATGTACTTAATACCGCTGAACTGTACACTTAAAATGATACATATATACATATATATGTACATGTGTATATCCACAATTTTAAAAAGTTCAAGAAACAAAACAGAAACACTGTGGCTTCATCTTGGGACTCTCTCTGAGATTCTTCTCTCTGGAGAAAGTCAGCTGCCATGTTGTGAGCAGCCCTTTGGAGAGGCCCAGGCAGCAAGGAGCTTATGTCTCTGGCCAGCAGCCATTGAGAATCTGAGGCCTGCCAACAGCCACATGAGTAAGGTTGGGAACGGGTCCTCCTCCAGTCAAGCCTTGAGATGACTGTGGCCTTGGGAAAGACCCTGAACCAGAGGTACCCAGAGGAGTCATGCCCAGATTGCTTATGTACAGAAACTGTGAGATAAAAACTTAAGTTGCTAAATTTGGGTGTAATTTGTTACACAGCAATAGATAACTGACAGCTACTAACTGGCAAAGCTGGGATTTAGATCCAATTTTGCCTGTCCTCAGAGTCTGAGGTCTTCATTCATTCATTAATTTATTCATTTACTCAAGTATGTATTTGTGCTATGTACCTGGTATATACCCTGCTAGGGACAATACATAATGTATTAACAGTCTACTTTTTCTAAACAAACAGGATCCCTTCTGCATAATCTCTGACTTCATATCAGGGGACTGACTTGCCATTTAAGCAGAAGTGGGCAGTCACAGCTGTACACGCTTCCGTCTACTACCCCTGTTAACACATTCCTGCTCTCCCCCTTTCCTTCCTTCCAGGGGGCTGCATCTCTAGTCCGTGTGGAGAAATGCATTTCCAGCTGGCAGCAAAGCTAGAGGCAAAGACACCATGCAGGGACATGTGGGCACTCACCTTACTTCTTCTCCCCAGAGAGGAAGTGACCTTGCTGATTCTGAGTTTGGCTACAAAACTAGGAGAATCAGTTGTTTAAAAATGTTCTGTGAAACACAGGGCACAGACTGCTGTGTAAGTTCTCCCCTAAGTCCCCAAAAGAAAGGCCTGTGGAATGGGTGAGAACTGAGCTTCTCAGATCCAGAGAGAGGCCCTCTTACAGGACAAACTCTTTGCAGGCCCACTGGGGAATCTGGAAGACAGGGGAGACTTCATGAAATACGCTACATGTGCTCTTACTCTTAACACCTCTCTTCCAAAGATATTTTGTGCTTTCAGCTGACTATTTTAGCCCTCCCTTTAACTGTGCAATGGGGGTAATACTCGGTCTCTTTCCTTCTCACCTCAGCATCAGTGATTTGGGTACTATTACTCTTCCACTGGTAAAGATGACTTGCTTTATAAATGTATTTAGCAGTCCCTAATTTGTATAAATAGACACATCAAAACAAGAGAGATTTAAAGTACATGAGTGCTAAACATTTCCTGTGTTAATACTTGTCATAGAAGAGGTGGATATTTGATGTGAGTTTAAACCCAAATCTGTCTAGATTTCCAATCAATGTTAAAATGTACCAATGTACCAGTTCTTAAGTTGTTTTACCAGTCAGAGGTGCTGAATAATTTTACTCTTTACATTATATGGGTGTCTAGTATAGTCTAGACCAAGGGTTGCCAAATTTTTTTCCATGAAGGGTAAGATAGCAATTATTTTATTTTATTTTATTTATTTATTTTTTTAACATCTTTATTGGAGTATAATTGCTTTACAATGGTGTGCCAGTTTCTGCTTTATAACAAAGTAAATCAGCTACACATACACATATGTTCCCATATCTCTTCCCTCTTGCAATTATTTTAGGTGTTACTGGCCACAGACTGTCTCTGTTCAAACCATTCAACTCAGCCATTGTAGCTCGAAAGCAGCTATAGACAACAGACACTATGTAAATGAATGGACCTGTCTGTGTTTCAACAGAACTTTATTTATCAAAATAGGCAGCAGGAGGAACTTGGCCTCCTGTAGTTTGCCAACCTGTGATCTCGACTCCTTTATTCTAGCTCACCAAGTTTATTTGGCATGTGGGAATGGTGAGGATACATAGCAGAGAAGTTGTTATTTAATGAGCCACAATTTGAACATATCCAAATTCACTTCTTTAATTAAAATTCTTGTAGATTCACTTGGAGTAGTGTTATCTAGCAAGCTAAACAGCTGAGGCTTCAGATGATCACTGCTGAATTTAAAAAGTCAAATTCAAAAAGATACATGCACCCCAATGTTCATTGCAGCACTATTTACAATAGTCAAGACATGGAAGCAACCGAAATGGCCATCAACAGGTGAATGGATAAAGATGTGGTATATATATACAATGGAATATTGCTCAGCCATGGAAAAGAATGAAATAATGCCATTTGCAGCAACATGAATAGACCTAGAGATTATCATACTAAGTGGAGTAAGTCAGACAGACAAAGACAAATATCATATGATATTGTTTATATGTGGAATTTAAAAAAAATGAATGATATAAATGAATTTATATAGAAAAGAGAAATAGAGCCACAGACATAGAAAACAAACTTGTGGTCACCAAGGGGGAAAGGGAGAGGGAAGGATAAATTGGGAGTTTGGGATTAACATATACACACTGCTATGTATAAAATAGATAACCAGAAAGGACCTACTGTATAGTACAGGGAACTATACTTAATATTTTGTAATAACCTATAAGGGAAAAGAATCTGAGAAACAATATAGTTTCTCAGACTCTTTATAAACAATATATATATACTATATATATATAATATAAACTATATATATAATATACTATATATACTATATATACTATATATAGTATATATATTTATATTTACTATATATAGTATATATACATACAATATATATACTATATACAATATATATATACAATATAAACAATATATATGTATGAATAACTGAATCACTTTGCTGTACACCTGAAACTAACACAACATTGTAAATCAACTATACTCCAAAAAATAAAAAATAAACCAACAATGAATGGAAGGCAAAAAAAGAAAAAAAATGTCAAATTCAGTATAAAGGGAATGAGAGGAACACAGTATTAAGGGGAATTTTCCTAATTTCTCCAGCCTAGACTGCAATTTTTCACAGATCCTCATTGGATCATGAGCTCCTCAAAGACAGGAAAACTTTACCACTGTACTGAGTCTTTTGGTATACAGTAGGTGCTCAATAAATGTTAGTTGAAGAAACTCTTAGGGACATATGTGCCAGATTACTAGTTGCCAGAATAAGCAATTAATTGGCAGCAATCCTGACATACTTGGAGGTATTGCCATGGTAAGAACACAAAGCAGATGTAAAGAGATGACAGGATTCTTATCATTACATATTAAAAAACCAGGACCAAATGAGCACCTCAGTGGCCACCTGCCTTTGCTTTTCAGTTGTTGGCTGAAAGGAGGAAAGAATAAAGTGAATGCCACTGAGGCACCATTTCTCTGCGAAAGCTCACTGTGGCTGACCTAATCCTCAGAGGGTGGGCAATGCTTGCATGATCAGGAATGACCTGAGTTGGCTAAGAAAGCTCCAGTGTCTTCCATTATTTTGGTTATTCACAACAACAATTTCTTTCTTCTAATTTCTCTGGCAAAGTATTTTCAGCAGTAGACAGCTTATTTTAGGAACTGTCCTTAAATCCTACAATACTCCATTAGACCTTTGATGACTTCCCTAGGCATGACTACATAGGAAGTCATCTTCAGTCAAATGTCCCAAATAGCATTTGAATCTTCTGCTTTTTGTGTCAGTCTCAGGTGGTTCCATAAATAAGTCAAACACATTGAGAGAATTTATTTTTAAAGTCTGGGATCCTCCTGAAGATTTAGGGCTTTGAGGTAAGGGAGGCATAGACTCTGATCTTCACAGCAAACTCAGGATTCGATGCAGTGAACCATAGTCACTGAGGGGGCTTGGCCATTTCCAGGAAAATCTCTGTCCCCACCCTCTTTCCTTGGTGCTACCCCCATCGTCCCAATCTTCCTCAGCACCTCTACCATGGTCAAATCTTTAAGAGAGGCCAAAGCTTCCTATTCCACAGTTGGAATAAAAAGCTTTAAGTGTGAATACGCTTGGAGAAACTAAGAAACGATCAAACTAAATGAATTTAAATGGAGATAAAAGTGAGGTGTCTGGGCCTTCCTTAATATGGCTGAGAGGCAAGAAAGAATCAAAGGGCACTGCGTCTCAAAGATGGTGAGAGAAATACAGGGTGAAGGTGGGAGACTCAGCAAGGGAGGGCTGACAGATGGAAACACAAGCATTTAATTCACAGCTCAGCCGCAAGCCAGCTCCACCAGGTAGGTGTCCATGATTAAAGCAGCATCTCGCCAGCTTCCAATGTCCTATTTAAAGAAAGTGTTGGGTTGGCCAAAAAGTTCGTTCGGGTTTTTCTGTAACATCTTATGGAAAAACCTGAACAAATTTTTGGCCAACCCAATAGCAACTGATGTTGAGAACAGAGTAGATTCCCTCATTAGAGAAATCAAGGAATCTTACACAAAGCAACAACCACCTAGAATTTCCTAATTGCCCAAACAGGACAGATTAATTAAGTCACTTTAGAGAATCAAACAAGTGAAATGTACATAAGCTGAAAGCACAGTGCAGAAATGATGGTATTTAGAAGGCGCACCCCAGGGGTCTGTCAGATAGTAAAGATTTTAGGCTTTGCAGGCCATAGGGTCTCTATTTCACAACTCTGCCATTATAGTGCGAAAGCAGCCACAAGCAATTTGTAAACAAATGGATGTGGCTAAATTTCAATAAAATTTTATTTACAAAAACAGTCTGCGGGCCAAATTTGGTCCTCGGGCTATAGCTTGCAGACCTCTAGCTTATATCATGTTAAAGAGAAGATACACTTTTTCCCCTTTCAGACCCTGTACATCATAACATCTTACAAAGGATTAGGTTCTAAAGTTAGCAAATCAATAGTCAGAATTACCTCTTACATTCTAGAATCGCCTGTAGGAACAGCCACTTACTGAGGGAAGAGCATATCACATGTCCCACACCAAGCTCCTTATAAGTAATTCACTCTGACAGCCAAAGAGCTCATGCCACAGAAATTCTCTCTCATGCCAATAGATTCTCATAACTTAAATGCAAATATGAAAGGAAGTCAGTGTACAACACCTTTGAATAATGCATAGGTGCCTTTTAAAGGAAAGATAAAATCTCCTGGACCTTCAGCATCATTTTAGATTACTTTTATTGCAGTGTTGCTTAAATATGCATAAAACTAACAAAATTCAATACCAAGTGCTTTTGCTTACAGCTCTTATGCAATCCTGAAACTAAAATAAACGTAAAAATTAAATACAAAGCCAGTAATGGTCCATTGCATTAAAATAATGCAATGGATCATGGTGTCCTGCTGCAGTGAAATCATGCCCTGCAATTTAAAAATGTCACCCCCCTGACTACGGCAAAACATCATCACGCCATCCCTGGGCCTTTGCTTAGTGTGTACACATCATTTACAAATCAATGCCCCCTCCTTCGCCACCTCGTTGGCCAGGATAGTCTCATACCTGCTCACAGAAACCAGTGAAAACTCTGAAATTCAGCAGCAGATGATCAGAATGTATGCATAGTCACCGTTTCCAGAGAGGACTCAGGGTCCCCTGAGAATGGGCCTGAGCACCCCAGTTTGAGAACTATTGCCATGGAGACTGGATTCCTTAAACCTAGTCATGTTTCTGAAATCTTTCTAGCATGTATTATTTTCACCATTCAGGTGACACCAGGCATTCACTTTATTCTTTCCTTCTACATTGATCAGTGGCTCCTCCAGACTAGAGAACAAGGCAGGCGGACTATTCACTAGAGGCTCTGGTTCTAAGCTGAGTTATAACTGTATGCCTTCAGGAAAGTCACTTCTCTTCTCTGAGCCTCCATTTCTTCACCTGAAAATTAGGGGGTTGAACTCCAAGGGCCCTTCCATCTCTTATAGTCTCTATTGTTATGAGCTATAAAAGAGGGAACAAGACCAAAGCACAGTATTGGTAATCAGGTGTTCATAGATGCAAGCAAAATATGTCACATAGTAGGAACGCCATGGATACCTGTTCATTTGAAGAGAAACATCAGAGCAATAGGACATTACAACTAAATGGCCCTAGAGATCAGTTAGCCTACAGTTTCTATTTTATAAATTAATTTATTTGAATGCCTGCTCTGGGCTGGGCCTTATGTTGAAGGTGTAATAGCAAACGGGGCAAAGTACTTGCTCTTATGGAGCCTAAATTACAGTGAGGGGGGCTGAGATAAATCAGCAAGCAATTATAATAGTAAAAAGTTATATATATATACTAAAAAATAGTAAAATTTTTATATATATGTAAAAACCGTAAATTTTTAAAATATAAATTTTATATATGTAATTTTTACTACACATAGTATATTTTTACTATAGATAATATATGTATATAATAGTATATATACAAATAGACATTGCTCTGGCTACTTTAGGAGCATTGGTGGGCACCTGACCCTGAACTGGAGGATCAAGGAAGGCTTCTGGAAGAACATCACTCATCAGCGAATCCTATGTCTCCTTGGCGCTATGGAGACAGCAAGGTGTGGTGGCGAGTGTGACCCTTGGGAAACACACATGCCCTGAGTTTTGAAGGACACCAACTCATCTCTAGCTGACATCTGCCAAATGGAAATTGGGGCCCCAATGTGTCATGTCTTCTGATTATTTGGATTAAAAAATTTTTTTAATTGAAGTATAGTTGATTTACAATATTGTGCTCATTTCAAGTGTCAGCAAAGTGATTCAGTTATACATATATATATATATATATATATATATAAATTATTTTTTTTGTGATTCTTTTCCATTACAGTTTATTATAAGATATTGAATACAGTTCCCTGTGCTATACAGTAAAACCTTATTGTTTATCTATTTTATATATGGTAGTGTGCATCTGTTAATCCCATACTCCCAATTTATTGGAATTTGGGGGATTTATTGGATTTTTAAAATAAAAATCACTGATTTTTAAATTTTGGCACTACATTTTAATGTTTCAAAGTACTATTAAATAAAGGCTTCATCCAGCCCATCTGTTGCCCCCTTGGTACTCTCTGCTCTTTACCCCCTGGTCCCCTGGGCCTTTTCTTCTTGCATCTGCAAAGTGTTCTGCCAGAGTGTCCATCACAGGATGGGAAGTTGGTAGACACAGGACTCCTGCCTGAGACAGATATTTTTAATTTAAGTCTGAGACAGCACTCTGACATAGGTATTTGAACTAAATAATCAGAGAATATTTGGAATTTAGTTCTCACACTGCTCCGACAGGAGGTCAGAATGTGCTTCATGAATTAAAGCGACTTGGGTTTCTAGGGAATTTATAGATTTTTAAAAGCATTTACCAAATTCTGTTTTGGGTTACTCCCCAACACTCAGCGTTAAGCTGCTACATCAGCCTTGGGAAACTTCCATTTTGTATCAGAACAGGCACTTGTCAGGAGGACAGAAGCCCAGGATGGGGGAAGCAGAACCCAAGTCGTAGTTCCAAAGTAGAAAATTAAACTCTGATGTGCACTTGACAGATGCATGAAAATCAGATCCCAAGTAGTTGAAGAGGAAGGTTGCCAAGGCGTTTTTGCAAAACACCACTAATGAGAATGAGAATTCTGTGGTACACATATTTTTTTCCTTTCCCTGCTTTCTCTCCATTAGGCAGAAAACATCTGAAAAGTTGCGGGAAGAGAAAATCTGGTGTCAAGGAAAGCCCTTCACAGCTGGGTTTCTGGGAGGGTGGTGGTGACATCCTATAATGACAGGGACTCTAGGTCCCCCTTCTTTCATGCACCACAGTGCTCGGGGGGCAGGGGCTCAGCTCCTCTCCTCCCACCCCACAGGGGGCAGGCGACAGCATTAATCAGCCGCTGCCTAATTACCAGCTAACTAATTAGTGAGGGGGATTGCTCCCAGGGCCCTGCGGTGTCTTAATTAATCCATAAACTGGTTAATCTGTCAATCCCTTCCCTTGATCTCCCAGCAAAAATCCACGGTGAGCTCTACCCCAGCCCCCGTCCCAAGTCACACAAGAGAAAAACCCTAGAGTTGTCTTCCATCTTTCCTCTCTCCATATCCTCTCCCGATCGCTTACCAAACACCACCAGATCTACCTACTCGGTGTCTCTCTGACGTGTCCTCCCCTTTGCCTTCTCCCTGTTTCTCCTTTGGTTCCGTCCCCCCACCCACCCATCTCATGCCTCAACTACTGAAACAGTCTTCCTACCACTCTTCCCACTTCAACCCATCTTTCCTTCTGCTCCCCAAAATATCTACATGAAATAGGTTTCCATATGTCACTCCCCGGCTTAAAAATCTTACCTTAATCCCCCCACCTATACAATCAAGTCCATAGACTTCTGTGTGGCAGTCACAGCCTCCATGATCTGTAACCAGCTGCACTGCCTTGCAGAATAAGCATTTATTCTTAAGTCAACCACATCAACACTGGCCAGCACGGAGGGCTCTCAGCCCTGGTGTTTCTGTGGACACACGGTGAGACGATACTTTCCATGACTCTAGGCACTGCAGTTAAATGGCAATAACATGGTGACTTAATTACCTGCAGCTCAAGAAGTAACCTGTAAAAAAGATCTCCACGTTCACTTCCCTGACCCATTCGCCACCTTACTTGACGCTTTGCAAATCGTTGATTGCTCTCTCCCTCTTACACTCTTCTTTCACTTATTTTTTCACACTCCTCATTTTTCTCCTGCCTTCCCAACTGCTACTTCAGGTCCTCCTTTGCTAACTCCTCCTTTCTTTCCTCCCCTTGGAGGACCCACTAGCCCTTGGCTCTCTTTTTAATCTCTACACCCATGCCCTTGGAGATGTCCTCTGATCCCATGGCTTTAAATACCTTCCGAACTCTGATGACTCTGAAATTTACATCTGTAGCTCTGACCTCTCCCTCAGGCCCAGGTATGAATATCCACCTACTTGATATCTTCACTAAGAGGCAACTCAATCTCAATACTTAAAGACAACAAATACAGTTGACCCTTGCACAACGCAGGGGTTAGGGGCACCTACCCTCCATGCAGCCAAAAATCCCCATATGACTTTACAGTCCACCCTCAGTATCCATGGTTCCATATCCATGGATGCAACCAACCAGGGATCATGTAGTACTACAGTATGTAGTAGTTATTGAAAAAAATCTGTGTATAAGTGGACCCATGCAATTCAAACCTGTGTTATTCAAGGGTCAACTGTACTTGTTGACATCACTCTAACTTCCAACCTCCTCCCTCCTCTAGTTTTATTTATTTATTCTTTGTAGACATCTCATTAAATAGCATCAGCATCCATCTAGCTACTCAGGCCAAAAACCTCAGTGACTTCTTAAGCAGACCTGCCCTACCCGCCCTAGTTAAAATTGCAACAGTTCCCCTCCCCAAGTGTCCCGCCTCTATTTTTCCTTTTTCCATAACATACATCATCTTCTGAACATGCAATATAAGTTACTGTTTTTTACATTTATTTTCTGTTTCTTTCTTTCCCATGCTAGAAGGTAAGCTCTGCAAGGGCAGGAATCTCTATTTTGTTCACTGGTATATCCAACCACATAGAACAATGGTTGGTCCCTGATGGGTGATCAATAAATATTTGTAAATGAACTAATAAGCCAGGCTTGGCTTGTCTCTTTCCTTCATAGCCCACATCTGGCAGAGCAACAACTGTGAATGAGCACTGCCCTCAACACACACAAGGATCTGACCTCTTCTCATCACCTCCACTGCTAACACCCTGTTCCAAGTCACCTTCGTCTTTTACTTGGATTATTCTAGTAGCCTCTCACCTGATCTCCCTGTCCCACTCCAGTCTTGCTCCACTCATCCACTTTTCATTGCACACAGTAGCCAGAATGGCCTCTTTAAAGCATAAATAAGACCACGACCCACCCCTGCTCAAATCTCTCCAGTGATTTGAGAGACCTTCCATAAAAGATCATGGTCTGCATAACAGCCCTCCTGCTTTGTCCCCTGCTCACATCTCTGGTCTCTCTTCCTTCCACTCTTCCCACGCTTCCCAGCCACAGTGGCCTCTTCCTGATTGTTGGATAATCACCCTTACTCTGGACGCAGAGCTTTACATGAGCTCTATACATTGCCTGGTAAACTTTTCCCCAGACCTTTGTATGGCTCCCTCCTCCCATCACTCAGGCCTCTGTTCAAATGTCACCTCTTTGGGAGGCCTTCCTTGACCACCCCATCTGCCACTTATCGCCAGCATCAAACATCATCCCTATTTGCCCTAATTCATTCTTCTCCATAGCATTTATCACTGAAAATAAAACTTACTTGATTACTTGTTCATTGACTGTTTCCCTCGTGAGAATATAAACTCCAGGAGGACAGGGATCTTTGAGTTGTTCACTGTGCATCCCCAGGGTCCAAAAAACGCCAAGCACACAGTGGATGCTCAGTGTATATTTGTTTAATGCGTGAATAAATGAATGAATCAATAGAAACCCATTGAGGTCACACCCAATCCTCTCCAAGGCCTGCACTCTCTGTGGGGGAAAGGATGTGGCCTTGCATGAGAGGGAGTGATAGCTACTAATGGAAGATTTCTAAGGCCTGACCTTGAACCACAGCAGGGTTCAGGCAGTAGTACAAACAGCAGCCGAGGTCTTCCAGCAAGGCCTCATGGAGACATTTGGACCCTGTGTTGGGTCCTTACTCTGATGAATACTTCAATCTATGCTTAACTTCTGCAAAGGTCTGCCAAGCAAACAAGTCTAGTAAGAGACAGTCCCTCTGTGGAAGCCGATTTAACTGGAAGGCTAATAAGAGAGCCAGTTCCAATTAAGCCTTTCATGGTGAAGAGGATAAAGTAAGCCTGAGAGAGGAACAAGAGAAAGAAAATTATATTCTACCAGGGGATACTTTTTATTGCCTTTTATTTATTTATTTTATTGCCTTTTATTCACCGTGGAACTTATACCAAACACTCAGCCTCTAAGAGCAGAGATGTGCAAATTGGATGTTTTAAGTGATTAGTGGGAAAAGGAGGTCTAGAAATTGGCAAGGCATTAATGCTAAGAAAAGGTTCCTAATCTCCTTTGCCCTTTTGCTGCAAAGTGAAAGGGGAATCTTCTCCAGTACTTTCCCCTGACAGATGGCGCCTAGGAAAGTAGAATGAGGACAAAGCTCAGAGTCATAAACCCAGGTAGGAGTTCTTGCTGTGCTACAGACTCCTGGGCAAGTCAGTTCACTGCTCTGAGATTCATTTTCCTCATCTGTAGAGGGATGGCTTCATCTTTTTTTTTTTTTTAACCACCTTACGCCCGCCTCAAAAGCATTTGTTTGGCACAGCTATCAACAGAGGTCATGACACAACCTAATCTACCTGGCAGAGTTACTGTGAAGAGGCGAAAGAGCTCTGCAATGGTGAACAAGGTGAAGGTGTCACACCCACCACCAGGAAAACAACTATTTGAAGTTTCTGATCCAATATCATGGGGTTACACCAGAAGCACATGAGATAAACACCCATTAATTGTTCATTAATCATCAATGTGTGAGCCACTGTGCTATGAGAGTCACAAACGAACTCAGTCCTGCTCTCATGGAACTTACAACCAACTGGAGAAGTTAGATGTCAATAAACGAAATGTCTACTGGGCAAATGCTCTCAAGGAAGGGGACTCACTTCCATGAAAGCATACAGCAGAGGAGCCTGACCCTGAGAAGGGACACTTGAGTGAGTTCTGAAGGATGAGCAGGAGGGCCAGCCCTGGGAGGTATCTGAAAGGGAACAACCTGTGCAAGGGCCTGGGGAGCGGGGGAGGAGGAGGGAGCATGGTGAGTTCCAGAAAGGTAAGTGTGAATGGAGAGAGGTAGAGCTGTGCGATGAAGTCTGCGGTAGTGGCCTCTCAGAGACATCAAGAGTGTGGCTCAAGACCTCATTTACAAACACAGATGTGAGCCATAGTTGCCTATTAGATTTTTAGAAAACAATGCATTAAATATTTTTTATCCCGATTGCTGACTCTTTGGACACTCCCTTACATTGCACCCTGGCCCTGGCTCCACCACTGGGGAAATCACAAAGGGTTTAAAGCAAGGGAATCACATGATTGTTGCCCCCCTTTAAAAGATACTGCAAAATTCACTTGGAATAATATTGATGAGATAACTTTTAAAATATGGTAGTGAGGAAGCCTTTTCATGGAAAATGAGCAAAGGGTATAAAACCCACCAAGAAAAGAAAATAAGCATATTGCTATTGAGGAGAGAGAGATCTATTTCTACTGGATGTGCAGCAGTGCTTTGACAAGTTCACTATTTGGGAAAATTTGCATTTCTAACCTCAAGGACTCACGGAGATTTCAAAAGCACTAATGTAAGGATGGAACAGCTCAAAAAGAGGCACAATCAGGAATTTCTGCATGTTAATAGTGTAATCCATGCTTTGATGGGCTGCACAGGCTGGTGGAAAGTTGAGATCACATTAACGGTAATAAACTATACATCTCAAATTCTCAGTCCCTACACTGCACCCCCTAGATTCTCCTCCACATACTTGTAGAAGTCTCTGGGCTTCTCCCACGTATCTGTATAAACACATCTCACCCCAGGAAGCCCATGCGGGTGCCCAGGCCCTGCCCCGGTGCAGCCTGTGGAGAGTTAGGGTGGGCCATTACTCCACTGACTCTCCATTGCCCTTGAAGTATCAGAGCCACTGAGCAGCTGCTGTGGCCCTGAATCTTGCACGTCTCAACCACACTCATCTCTTCCTAGAAAGACCAATAATACAAAAAAATAAAATACTAAGGGAGCAGTTGATGTAAATAAATCCAGCCCCAAGTCAGCAAACGGGGAGCTGGCAAGTTAAACCGTAAGAAAAAAGGGTGTTACATAAAAAGGACCAAAAATCTGAATCCAGATGGCATGGTGGTTATATCTATGCACGAGAGTTAAGGGGTCATTTGTGGGATTACTAGTTCAAGGAAGAAAGCCCCTTTCTTTTTGGCCCTGGTTCAAGAACCAGCTGACTGTTGAAAATCTATTAAGAGCTAGCATCTACTTACTGCTAGGCATGTACATCATTAAGCTCTTGTTAATAAAAATCACTTATTTCACAATGAACAAGGCCCTACAATCTCAGTGAGCTTCTGATGGTAGCCTCAAGGTGCAGCTCCTTCCCTAAACTTAGTTCCTGAATCTCTGTATACAGTTTTATTGCCCATTAATTTCTTCCTTCACAGCATTTATCAACATAATTAATTGTACATTAATTTACACAGTTAAGATCTCTCTCTTCTCCTCCAGACTGTAAACTTCATAAGACGTGGAAAATCTTGTTTTGCTACCCTTCCTGATGTTACTCCCAACCAGGATAAGACCTGACATATACTACAAGTTTTGTGGAGGGAACAGAGTAAATGAAGCAACTGCCCACTTTGGTGTTCAGACATTCTGTTTGGAATTGACCCTCAACTGTAAATAAGGTTTTATTGGAACACGGTCACACCCACGTGTTTAAGTATCATCTCTGCCTACTTTCTAGCCACAGTGCAGACTTGAGCAGCTGTGACAGAGACCATATGGCCCACAGCATCTAACATAGTTGCTATCTGGCCGTTTACAGAAAACCTTTACCATCCCTGAATTAGGCCAGCACTTTTACTAAGATTAGAATTACTCTTCCTTTGTACATCCTCAGCACCTTGTTCCACTGAATAATGTTCCAGACCCTCTGGCTTAAAACAGGCAGTTTTCCACTGGAGGTAAAAAAGATTGCATAATAAGTTTTCCTGCTCAGTAAGAGTCTTCTCTCTATTGCTAAGTTCTTTTTTTTTTTTTTTTTTTAACCATTAATCACAGAATTTTAAAGCTTCTCAGGGTCGTGAGAGATTAATCAGCCTCATACTGGAAAAGGACTACTCTTAAGTCATCCCAGGAAGAAAATGTTCAACACTTTCAGTCAACAAGACCAAGGAAATGAAGGCTGTGTCATAACACAGAATGGAGCGCATGACAGAATGGCAGGTGAAAAACAATTATTTGAGATTGTATGCATCTTAATGTACTTTTGTCAAAATGTGAATAAGGAGGAACAAAGGCTGAAAGAAAGATGCAAAACGAAGCCAGGTGTTCAGATAAAACAGTGGAATTATTCTGTCTTTTCCCAGGTTTTAACTTATAACTATGGTGACAACAAGTGACAGCTGTACACGTTGTTACTGAGCACTGTACTAGTCGAACATGCATTTCATAGGCATCATCGCACGTGATCCTTACACCAATCCTAAGAGGGAGGTATGGTCAGTTTTCCTACTTGTGGTAACTATGGGCTATAAAGTTACTGTGAACAACAGTGAATGTGAACAGTCAGTGAATACCACACCACCGCTCCTACGAGAAATACAGGGTTAGGTTCCTGCCAGCCTCTGGTCACAACATTTTCATTAACCAATCAACACATAAACCTTGTTTTATGTGTGTTTCTGTTTAGAGACACCTTATTTAATGTATATTGTTAATTCACTAACACTGAACTCACAGCCAACAGCACTTGTAACTTGCGCCTGGACAAAGCTTATCTAACACACATGTTTTCTCCGTAAGGCATATCCCACCCGTCCTGTGCTTAGGAACAGTAGATAGCGCTTCAGCACTAGGCTCGGGGGCCATTTTGAACAGTGAAATCAACCAAAAGCACAAAAATGTGAAAAATGTGGCACCAAAGAGAGTGTGGAAAGGACACTTGTTCATAATATGAGATAAAACAAGGTGACTAAGGGTCACCTTGTGACTCAAATTTTTCTCTGCTCTGTGCATGTCTGCAAATGAGCACAAAAGGGCTGCAAGTATTATTTATTTATTTGTTTTTTGGCCACGGCACGCAGCACGTGGGGCCCCTGCCTTGGAGCCGCAGAGTCTTAACCACTGGACCGCCAGGGAAGTACCGCGCTACAAGTATTGACTTTGGGGTTACACATAAGTTTTAGTGAGTAGTGGATTCATGAGTATGGAATCTGTGAATAAGGAGGATCGAATGTATTATTATTTTCCCCATTTTACAGATGAGGAGTCTCTGCAGAAAGAAAAGGAAAAGGTAACAGGAGAGGAGGGGCAGGAAGGGTGGAAAGGCTTGTAAGACCTTTTTTTAAGGGAACTTCAGTGGGTATTTAAAATCAGGAAGACTTCCTAATGTTGAACTTGTCTGACTAAAATTTTGAGCCCTTTCTTTGCTTCTTTGCCTACTGCCAAGACCAAAAAAGACTGCTGATCTCTGTGCACTCAAGTCCACGGCCAACTTGGAAAGAATCCAACCTAAGGAACCAAGCCGTACCTTTATGGCGGGACTAGTAACCGACTAGCACTAACAGACCACCCGTGTGCCCTGAGCATTTTAGGGTTGTAGAGTTAGCACAATACACTGGTAGCCACATGATAGAGGCATCTTCAAAACAATGTCATCTTTGCGTCGACAAAGTTCTGCCTTTGTAATTGTTCACAGCAGTGTGGTTTCCCAATGTATTCAAGACGTGTTTGGCGGCATTCTGTAAGGCAATGTTCATTTATTTAGGTTCAAGTTTCTTAATGTCCATTGCGTATTTTTAAAAAAATCAATCCATGTGTCTGAATAAGCCAGGACATTTGCTTAGCCAAATAAAGACCATAAACCAACAATAATGGCTTTACATTTTCCAAGTCCATTAGAGCTTTTGAGGCCTTTCCTTGCTCATTCTCTTTTTCTTGAGGCACTTGCTATGATTACAAAGCAGAATATCCAAACGACCATTTCTTGACATTTTCCACTTCGGGAGGAACTGACCCTTCCACCTGAACGTGTAAGATCATTATACCAGCCTTTCTGCGTCTGCACACAGTCATCTCAAGGGCTCAAAAGGAGTTTCTGTTGCCCCAGAGACAAACACTATTCCCATGCATTTATGCAATCAGATCCCACGACTGCTTCCACTGACTCACTGAAGGTGGGACACATGTATTCAGCAACTGTTTAAATAGCACTCATTGCCATAGTAGCTAGGCACTTGGACAAGTTGGCTATTTTTGCAAGAAAATAGAAAAAACAATGCAGATGAAAAATAAAGAGGTCGGCGCTAAGGCCTGTCAGTGATCATCTTCCTTGGCAAGCAGAGCAGGAAGGTTAGAATCAGGTCAAACTGTCCCCAGTAAAAGGCGTCAGTCATCTGGAAGGTTTTTGTTATCCCAGACAGAAATAGGTCGCCTCAGCATACTCCAAGTTGGCCAGTTAAAGTTCTTATGAAGGAAGAAATAAAGGGAGTAGACGTTGAGCAGAAGACCTCTCACCTCCCAGAGGAGGTGGGCCAAAATTCCTGGGGGGAAAAACATATCAAAGCCTTTTACAGGAAATTTACCTCCTTCAACCAAGGGCAGCTTGCAGGCTCACGCTGGGTGCTGGGTGATGTGCTATGTGGTTCTTATGCAAACTCTGGCTGCATTTGATCTCCACTAACGCCCAGCAAAATACACTTAGAAAGAATCCAGGGCAGGAGAGCAGACAGATTTTGTCTACACTGACAGGGATTCTTGTGCTCCACCTGGTTCAGAGAGAAAGAAATGGGATCAGGTGGTGACATCTGCTTTGGTACCTGAAAAAGCAGGGTGGTGGGCTTGACAGACATCTCCGAGCATAGGCTGTGGAGTCAAAAGCACTGAACTCAAATTGCCAACACCCTCCTTACCCAGCTGTCTAAAGGCTAATCACCCCTTCGAGACTCATTTCTTCCATTTATAGAGGAGATAACAACCATACTCACAAGGACTGTTTTGAGAATCAATGACATAATGCTTGGAAAGCGGTTGATACATCAGAAAACCATGTACAAATGCTAATTTTTATGATTTATAATGACTGCAATTTCTTTCCTGTAGAGTGTTTACATCTACTTCACAATCCAGTCCAAGTAATTCACACTCCACTATAACCACATCTTATCCTTCATTTATAGTATTGCCATTTTGAGGTAGTAAATACTGACGAAAATAAATTTGTTATTGAGAGGACTTGGATAAAATTATTATGGTTATCAGGAGTTTTCTGTGAGGGCATTTTAATAGGATTGGACCTGTCTCAAAATGAAGTATGTCCTTTACAGAAACACTCAGATAGGAATATACATATAATATGCTTAACAGAATTCTACACTTGTATAAACAATATTTTGTGTCAATAGGAGAAAAGTGTGTATCTTCTTGGGCTTAGGAAAATAATAAACTTTGCCAAATGACAGAGAAGCAAACTTGGCATTTTTCTATCTACCCCATAAGAAACCCAAAACTATATAAAGCAATATAAACAAGTCCTCTTCTCCAGCCTATTGGCTCAAACAAAGCATTTCTAGGCTGGAGTACCTGTGATAGGCATAGAAATGGTCACCCTTTATTTGTAGCTCTTACATAATGAGTACAATACATATTCAGAGGAAAGTATAAATCAACTATAAACTCAATAACTAGCAACAATAATATCATTTTTTTTGGTTTCCCTTAAGCGGTTTGTTAGATTGTGTGGTTTTGTGTGAGTGTAAAATACTTTTGTAACATGAACAGGTAATCGCTAAATGCTACTATTTTTATTGCTTTATTAACTCTCTTCAAGAAGTGTTTGTAAGCCTCAGAGACTCCTTGTAAATTTTATCATTCATTTATTCAATAAATAGTTGTGGCGAGCCTTGTGTAAGACAAAAAGATGAATGAGGTCCAGTTCCTGCCTATAAGAAGCTCCTTGAAAGAGAAACAACATCTGACCAGTGCCTCAAAGGGTGTGTAAGATTGGGTTATGTAGAGACAAGGCATAGGGACAATAAATTTGTTTTTAATTAGAAAACTCCTATCAAAGGCAAATTTCTGACACTAATGGTACAGAAACTACAGAGGGTGCAAACTGGCAGGAAATACTTAAAATGTGTAGACTGCTAATAAACAATCTCTAAAAAATGGCATATTATCAGGTTTTGGTCCATTGATCATCTAGAATACTTACCCATAGTTGAGCCAACACAAGCAAATATACCTTCCAGGAACGAAAAATCTTCTTTCTCATCACTTACCAAACCCCTCAATCCCTGAGGCACACACAGTCATGGAGAGGCAGCTCAGATTCACAGAAGAAGGAAAAAGAATTCTTCACATCTACTTTGAGATGCGAGCACATTTGCTGTGATATTTCTTCTCCTCTTTGTTTTTAAACTTCTCTGCAATCTCTTTCCGCACTTGCTGCATGCCTTCTCCCTATCCCCAGGTTTAGTATATCACTTATTCCCTTTAAACTACACTGTTCCCCCACCCCTATCCTATTGTAAATTGATGTACTATTTATGGGCCAAATTGGAACTGGGTGTCCTGCCTTGGGGTTGAAGATTAATAATTGTTCTCAGTGAATGAATGATAAAACCACTGCAGGACCAGACAGATATAAAAATGTACCCGCAATTATGCCTATATTATTATGATAATTTATAGACCTACAATGCAAGGAATAGGCCAGGCCCAGAGTCCATTAATCACACAAATTATACAAGAGCCTACACTGGGTGTTAGATCTACATTCAGGAGAAATGTAAGTCTGTGAATGTAAAAGATAGAAGAGTGGTTTGCAGGTACAGAAGCAATTCAGCCAGTTTTGAGCATTACAATGCAATTACCTAAGCCAGGCTTTCTTTGTCCCCTGCAGAAATGGAGTACTGCCACTGAATACTTGATACCTTACAGCACTTAGCTTGACCTCATTTTAAGGTGACATAAAGTAAGGTTATCCTATCAGATTAAATTGAAGAGGATTTCTGAACTGTAATTAATAGTGTATCTGAAGGCCAGGAAAAATATATTTCCAAAATCACAGCCCCAGAAGCATCTACCTTTGACCTGCATGGTCTCCATCAAATGTTATGGGGAATTTACCATGAAGGTGAAAAAGGTACTAGCTTAGGGTGGGCCATGCAACATGAACTGACACAACATTATTCTTTCTTTCACTCACATATCTCCTGAACAAGACACAGTATGAAAAAAAAATCATCAATGACCACAACACCAGATGTTTTTCTAAACTGTTTCAAAATACATTTTTTCGGGTAAAGTTCTGCTAAATTTTGCTCCTTCCAACCTTTGACCAAAAACAGTCATTGGGAGAGTTCCCCAGAATGGATTTTTCCCTCTTACACACTAGAATATTGCTGTGGATCTTATCTAAAATAGTGTGTGTGTGCTCCCCTGATTTACTACTTGCTTCTTTGAAAACATCATCCATATTTTATTTTGCTCTCATCTGGACCATGTTTCCACTCGACTTTCGATGAGGATGGATGTTCCTTTTGGCAGTTTCCCAGAATAGCTCATCCACCATCTCTGTCTCAGTGAATTAAAAAGCCACAGTCTGCTGGGCTGTACCCCCAGCATTGACCTAGCATTTTAAAATTCGTGGGGTTTTTGGAGTTAATAGAAAATAGAAGCTGTACATTTTCTAAAGGAAAATGAAATTTGGAAAAAACTCAAACTGATATCATTATGGAAAAACAATTTTCATTTCTGAATTGTTGCGAAAATCCCAACTGAACCATAATGCAAAACAAGGAGCAGAAAGCAACAAATCTCAGTAATTTTTCTTCTTTTTTTTTGTAGTAAATTGGTCACTTAGTAATCTGTGAGTATACACACATTCAGCACTGACAACAATCTTATTGTTGCCACTGTATATTGGATAATAAAGACAAACTGTTGGTAACTCAAATTAAGTGTAATGTGAGCTGCTCTTATAACCCGTATTAGGCACATAAAAGGCACTCCAATGTTGGTTAGAAAAAAAAAAAAAGAACTTTGTATTGTTAGTAGGACTATCAAAGAAACAGTTAGCTAGGTTTCAGGGTTAGAGAGAACCTGATTATTTTATCATATCATCAAGATATTTTTAAGAAAATTTCAAATCTGGTTGAAGAAAGGTCTTCACTCCACACAATGCAGATGGGTTTAATAACACAGTACATTATGCTGAAGGAATCAGCTTAGTCCTGCTAAGCCACATCCTATGGCACATATAGATTTCTCAAATCGCTGCACCTGGAGGCTCAAATCCCAGCAGTGTCAATTCAGCTTTTTATTCTTCAAAGGCAAACACATTTCAGTAACAAGCAATTTGCTCTCTTGCAGAGCTCTGAATGATGGCAAAAAATGAGTGTCCTGTCAGCACCTCATGGTCAGGATGGATCTGGCTTTGAACACTGTCTGCACAGCAATTACAAGGGCCCGGCTCAAAACATCAGGTAACTGAGCCTTACTTATCTCGTTGGCATAATGACCACCCAGCTTCTGCACCTGCTACTCAGCTAGTCACGAAGGTCGAGGATGGGAAATCCCATTTCCCACACTGAACTAAGCAAAAAGTCCTAACAATGGCTTCCTAAGATGTGAATCATTAATGGGGACAAATAAAGCAGAGTGTTTTTAATTAAATCAACACTGTAGCGACACCAAAGGGCTGCATTACAATGTCAAATTTCCATCCTCTGACCAGACCTTCCAGAATTGAGAGCACCTGAATACAAATAGAGGTAGAGAATTATGAGACGAGGTTTCTTACCTTCTGGTAACCGTGCTACTCAAGATACAGGGGGTGAATTTTCCATTCTTTTAAAACTGATGATGAACCAAAATATGCCTCAGGACAAAAGACTTTGGAGCATTTCTGAGACTGAATCTCCCATGACAGCCTGAGTCCGTAATGACCTGAGATCAAGATTTTCTCAAGAGAAGTAAGAAAGGTTATGGATCATGAAGGCTAAGATCAAAACTGCCACCATCTGTCTTTCATAAAGTTTGGAGTGAGCCCCTCAAGCACTCATCCATTCTATTCAATTAAACGAATATCGATCGAACACCTCCAAAAACGGCGGCTATGTGGAGAAGTGCTTTTGTCTAGTCCAACTCAAGATTTCTGGTACTAAGATTTCATTTCCTGGGGCAGTCTATTGCTTAAGTGCTAACACCCAACACGGCGACTAACAGGTACGCAGAAGTGTAACGCGCCCAACGGTCAACAGATCGCCTCAGTCCTTGGCGGTTTTCATCACCACATAAGTAATGGAGAAGAAAAGAACTTGGCTTATGATTCTCCCCCCAGTAAAAAGCCAAACATCCTTCTTAACCACCCATCCACTCCCCATCTCTAATTCTGAAAACCCAAGTAATTCTCAGTAGAGATGATCTGCCCGAGAACCAGGACAGAGAGCCCTTGATCCATTGGAACAAATGGGTTCAAAGTCGTGTTCTTCTGACGGTGATGCGGGATTACTGGTAGCAATGCTTATATGGCCGTGGTTCAGGAACTTGAATGTGCATTAGAATCATCTGGTGGGCTTGTTAAAACACTGATTGCTGGCTCCACCCCAAGGATGTTTGATTCAGTAGGTGGGGCCTGAGTACCTGCATTTCTAACAATTTCCCAGGTGATCTCGATCCTACTGGTGCAGGGACCAAACTTTGGGAATCACTGTTATATGAGAGGACTCAATTCAGGAATAACCTAAAAGTACAGCCCCTTCAAATATGGTGTAAACAGCACACTGGCAGGGGTGGGGGGCGGGGGTTATGCAGATCCAGGTCCTGTAAAATTGGTGCTGCCAGGTATCAGGGCAGATATTTGGCTGAGTATGCCCTGCCTCCTTGGTGACCAGAGACATGCTCTTTGTGTAGCAGGGGCTCAGAGAAGGCTTGGCTTTCCTGTCCCTGCTGTGGGGCTATGTTACTGCTAATTGCCAGTGCTGCTGCCTGTACCACTTGGAAATATCTGCGAGTTCATTCGACACCGGGCCCACCATGTGCCAGGCACTGTTAACCGAGCAGTGCTTGCCAGCCCAAGGTGGCTAGGCAGAGACTGTTGAAACAATGAAAACATGAAACCCAGCCTGCTAGCCCTCCTGAACCATGCCAGCTGGACTGAGGGATCCCAGCAGGCCCACCAACCTGGGACTGGCACTCACATGCAGATTAAGCATACATTTTAGCCCTAGAAAAGGAACTAAGGAGACAAACTTGCATAACAGGGAAAAAGATCTTTGCTTGCAGTTTTTGGAATAATCTGTTCCAGTGCTAGGGCTCATTTTTCATTTCTCAAAGCAGCATCTTATTTTTCCAAGAAACAGTCTTAGGTCAGATTTCTATTTTATAATTTTCTGATTATTTTTATGACTGAGCTTCTCTTAGCTTTCACCAGATCAGACCTATGTGCCGGATTCCACACGACAAAATGTGGTATAAAAATGTTTCAAGACTATATTTACTGATAGTAACAAACTTAAGGGAGGGACTTTCCCCAAGATCAGATTATATCAATTTTTTCTTGATCTATGAGAGCACTGCCACAAGTGCTCTGTTACTAAATCTGAAATGTTGAATTATTTATAGAAATTATAAACACCTTTTCCCTTTTAAAAATTCTGTTATTACCTGAGATGTTCACTATGAATATCCTGCTTGTTCCATATTCCTGCAATTTAGGTAACTTGTCACCAGGTGGCGACAATACATCAGCACCTCAGCCTTGAGTAGGGCTCTTGGCAAAACTACTTTCCACTTTCTGAAGGGTTGTATATACTAGATACCAAACTAGAAACCAAGACTAGAAAGATGGACCAATATAGCCCTTACATTATCACAAATATAATTATTTATTATAAATAGCTAAACTTCAACAAACAATAAACACAAGTTGTAAAGATATTTTAATGCAGCTCTTGAAAGAAAGAACAAACTAGAACTCAGTGAGGTCTACAACTTCTCAGGTAGGAGGGGTCAGGAACAAATGGCCTCTGGGGATACACCTATTCCCAGGACCAGGGTAGACTGAGGAGAAAGGGAGTTTCTCTGCTTCACGAGGTTGGTCTGTTGGAGTAGAGGAAGCACCCTGAGGTATCACAAGCGTGGGCTCTACCCAGTAGGCTGTGAATTAGCAACTAAGAGCCCCATCTTATTTCTCCAGAGTCCCCTCCCATCTTGGCAGGAGGGTCATTTCACAGCCCCCGATGGGCATCGGAAAAGCTGGGGTTGACCTGTTTTCTCCAGTCCCTGAGCTGAAATGCGGAGGGAGAAGCTTTAAGATACAGGCGTGTCCTCTGGGGGATGCTGATTTTTTTGGTGATTTGACCCAAGTCAAGGCAGGAGAGCGAGGTCTGTGTCATGTCTAGGAGCGGGCAGGGACTGGGTATCAGAGATAGTTCAGTGTATAAGGTGCTGGCTGCAGTGGCCATAACTGGAGTTACTTTGTGAATGGATGAACGAGTGAAAGAAAATGGTCCACCTCCCTACATCCATCCTGAGATGTGGTTTTCAGTGAGTGTGACAGAACAGCCAGTGAACCAGCCAGGAGCAGTGGCTGAATCAGTGAGAGATGGGGAGGAAATGGACTAGCACCTGTGGCGGACGGCTGCTGGGGTCCAGTGTTCCCTGACAGGAGACAAAAAGTGGGGGAAGCGGAGAGAGGTTTAGCTACTTCCCATGAAGGACCAATGGCATATAGCTGGCCTGGCCAAACAAGGAAAGTCCTAAGGATATATTTTCATATTGTTTTACTATCCAGGGATGGATATTAAGACAACAGAAGAAAATAACTGGGCCTCTCTTAGTAATCTCCCTGTGATTTTCTCTTACACTAGAATTGATCACTGACAACTAAGCTACTATTCGTACACATGTGAGCTGATGAGCGCTCACAGGTCATTTAGGGATCACCCTGAACAGCCTTTTTATTTCTACAAGAGAAAATAGGATCTGAGAGATCCTGTGATATGCCCAAGGTCAATTATTTTGCGTTGTGCTGATGGACAAAACTAGAAAGCAGACTAAAAATCTTCCAATTTTTTAAATCTATCCTTCTGTCATTTGACTCAGCTTTCCCTGAGCCTAGACATACTAAAAGCTGATTCCCAATGAGTCTTCCTCAGTCTCTGGTTAGATTGGCATCAGGCCTCCTCTGGGGGGGTCTTTCCAGCACCTGCTCTTCTGGCCCTGCACTGCACAAGCCATTCACTTACCCTGCTCACAAGAGCCTTTTCAATCTCCCTGCTTTCAGACACCCTGTTTACTATCTTTGACCTCAGCGGAAGAATAGAACAAACCAGGTAGAAAGCTACACCTAGGTCTACCTTACAATGCCTAATCCCAGTCTTATAGATATTTCTGAGAGAAATGAGTGCCTTTGTCCACTGAAAGACATGCACAGGGATATTCATAGCAGTTCCATTCAAAAGCACCAAAAATTGGAAACAATTCAAATTTCCATCAACAGGTGAATAAATAAGCGAATTGTGGTTTATTCATATGATGGGGTTATACACAGAATTTAAAAAGAGAAGAAAATACTGATACATACAGCAACATTGAAAAATCTCATAAATATTCTGTTGAGGGTAAGAAGCCAGACACAAAGGAGTCCATATTACGTGTGTTCATTTCGTGAAGTTCAAGAATAAGAATAGGCCAAATTAATCAAGGGTGATAGAAGTCAGAATAATGGTTACATTAGGGAGATATTGACTGAAAAAGAGCACAAAGAGCACAAGGCACTCCATCTAGGGAGGTGGGAAACGCTATATCTTGACCCGAGTGAAGGTTATATAGGGGTGTGTGAGTGCGTGTGTGTGTGCGTGTATGTACAATTTGCATACACAGTAAAATTTCACTGTGACAGATAAGATTAGTGCACTTTATATTTTCAGCCTCTTCTATCTTAAAATGCTCTTGGTAAATTTTCAGGCAGATTCAAACTGTTTCATTAACTTATCACTGTTCACAGCCCTAAACTGGCTCTTTCCCAGCCTCCTCCCCCCACTTCCTAGAGTCTGAATTCCCAGCAGATTTCAGGCTTACTCTTGGCACTTTCTTGGCTGCGAAGACAGAGAAAAGTCTGCTATGTGGGTAAAGGCATGTTAGCGGAAACAGGACACAGAACAGTTGGTTCACGGCCATGTCCTCAACTGGCTCCGTGTGCTGATTGGAATCCCTACCCCTTTGGTGGCATCTGTTTCTATGGTCTTTTCCCCTTGCCCCAAAGGTACAAGAGCAGGTCTGCAGGCCCATTTTCAGCGAACCTAAGTTAGGGAGCAGAACGCCATTCTCCCCTTCGTGCAGAGACTGCCGAGGCGATCTCCCTCGCGGTGATCTCCCGCACTTCATCACCCTCGGCACTACTACAGCAGTTCATTTAGTAGTGCTAACCACCAGGCCACCCAGCAACACCTCGGTGCACTCCCCACCCCTGAGGAGCCTCTGACCCAGTCTCGCTGACTGGAGCACCCATTTGGCATTTGTGTGATGCCTTGTTTTAGCCTAAACTACTGTCTCCCAGAAGAGTTTACAGTTTGCTAAGCCAATATCTAGTCCTTCCCATTCCACGCAGACTTGAGGGGAGTGTGTCTTATTTCACCCTCGCATTTCCCACGGGGCCAGCCCAGCCCGTGCCTAGACCATAATATACACTCAGTACAATTTTGTTGAATAAGTGAATGCACGCGTGCATAAACAAATGGAGCAAGTCATATAGATATGATAGGTTACAACCATCCTACTTTGCCTCTAATTTTTAAAAAAAGTTGTTGATTATTGGCATAGAGACCGTGAAATATAACTATGACTAACTGAAAATTCTAAAAATCACAGTGTGTTCAGACATACGCTCTCTTGCCTTCTTTTGCTTCCTTTTTCTTGTGTTGGGATATTTAACCAGAGGCCAAGAGTTCCAGATGCATGGTATGAAAATGGCAAACAGAATGAGAGAATTATCCAGGGTTTTGAGAGGCCAGAGAGGATGATTTGCTGGGGGCGGGGTGGGGGGGGGCGTGGCGGAGGAAGACTCTTGGTCAAAGCAGAGAAATTGCCAGGAAAACATTTAGTAATGTCAGTACCAAAAAAAAAAAAGCTCTGCTTCATGGATGGCCATTCCATGACACACAGTTAAGTCCCTCCACCATATCTGGAACAGCTCCAGGCAGGGTAAATCAATCCCTTACTGTATTACCCAGAGACAAGACCTGCCTGGGAGCCCTCCTGCCTCCTTTCCTTCCTCTGCAGCAATGGAAGGTCCTGTATCCCTTTCCATTTCCTATCCAGTGAGTAAAGGCGATAGGGTCCATCTTGCACAAGGGCCTCTGTGAGGGCTGCCAACAAAACTGCCATCTCCTGATGTCACTGTGACCCTCCGACTCACAGCCTTGCCACCATCTGGTCAATCCTCTCTAATGGGTCATCTGAAGCTGTCTCCAGGTGACAAGTCGCTCCAGATCTTCGGCTAGTGAGGAGGCTCCTGGGCTGCAGGAGGGGTGAGGACCAGGACAGAAGCCTGAGCAGACAAACAGTCCCTACACCCTACCAGGTCCACTTCACGCTAAGTACTGAGACGGAAAGGCGGATTTCCCCAAGAATTGGATTCTATGGAACATTCTGGAGAGTTTTTTCTGAGACCCCCTTTTCAAGTTTATTCCTGAAAACATCCTCGAGCTTCCATGCCTTACGGCTGGGAGGCTCAGAGACTGTTCCCAAGAATGGCGGGAGACGAGGGCATCTGGTTCTGCCCCAGGCTGCTCAACAGTCCTGCACGTTCTTCTGTCCGTCGGGAGCACTTGGGATGGTGGCACATCTCCAGGGAGGAGCCAGCTCGCTGGCCATCCCCCACCCCCATCCCCCGCACACTCGGGGCAGGTAAGGGGCCTGCCCTTGTATTCTATGCACAGCGTAAGAGGCTGGGGCCCTAGGAATCTAAAAGGGTATTTTTTCTTACAAGTGGCCTGAGCATCTTTTCAAATCACTTTGTGGATGGGAAATTCTAGCAGCTGAGGATCCAAAAGGGAGAAGTATAAAGTGCTGTTGAGAAAGGGGTGAATTTTTCCCTTATTTTTAGAGCAATAACCGTAACAAAGATACTTCTATTTAACTATTATATTGAGGGGAGGGGGCAGGAGGTTGCCCATAGGTTTTGATTTCAAGAATCTCAGGCTCATGGAGTATTTTTAAATAAAATCCATGCCAGATCCAAAGCCCAGATGACCAGCTCCTGTTGAAATGTCCGTTACCCATTCAAGGAGTGAGGTTGATGGAGAAGAATGGGAAGATGTGCCGTGTCATGATGGCTCTCTCCCTGAACACGCATTTTATTCTAGAGGCTCCTTGGCAAGTCTAAACATGAAGGTGGCATCCTGGTGCCAAAACACTGAGGCTCGACAGCAAACAATTCTGCCAATGAGACAGGCTATGGCATAGGTTTTCCTGGGCCAGAAAAAGGGATCCCAGGGGGAAAGGAGTTTTGCCTTTTCATGCTCACTTTGGGAGGTTTCCTGCGCCCCTGAGCGTGGCTCTAGGATACCTGGACACTACTGACATCCTGAGCTCAAAAATTCTTTGTTGTAGGGGGCTGTCCTGTACATTGTAGAATGTTAGCCGTATGCCCGGTCCCTACGCACCAGACACCAGCAGCATCCCCTCCCCCAGGTGTGACAAAAATACTGCCAAATGTCCCCTAGGAGGCCAGGATCACCCCTGGTTGAAAACTGCTGCTTGAGAGCAAGAAAAGCCTCAGATAAGGTGAGAGTGGGGAAGAGTTGGGAAGCAGCCCTATGTTGAAATGTCACTGCAGCTCAGCCTACTTTGTTTTTCTTCAGAAGCAAGCACCATCACCTGACAGATGATGTATTTGTTTTCTCTTTGGCTCTGACCACTAGACAGTCAATTTCTCCAGTGCAGTGACTCTGTGAGTCACTGCTGTAATGCCAGGGTCTGGCACACAGGTGGCACTCAGTAAATATCCACCAAGCATGTGAAAGGGATTCTAGGACACACTGCGAGATCTAATGCCACACTGCTAACTTTTCATGTACCTAAAAAGCTGATGGTTTAAAGTCACAACGGGTGGCAGTTGCAAAATATCAGAAGGATGCCAGCAGGGCACCACCTGAGTAATGTCCATAAATGCTGGGGAGTCCCCTCAATGCCATGGTTTTCAAACTGTAGGTTGTATCCCATTTGTAGGTCATGAAGTCAGCTTTGTGGGTCATAAGCGGCATCCTTCTCAGCGGAATAGAATGGAACAGAATGCAATACACCAAGGTATATCACATATGCTAAGAGTGTTTCATGAAATGTTTGCATATATGTATGTGTGTACACATATATAACACATGATCTAGAATAATAATATAGAATATTATATAGACAGTATATGCATATAAGTATGTGAGTTCTCCACGGCACAAAAATAAACTTTAAAAACCACAACCTAATTTTTATAGTCCCCCAGATGGTAACTAAATACCACTCACTAAGCCTCAAGGGTGTTGTAAGGATAAGACAACATTTGTAAAATACGTTGGCTTCCTCCCCTGGAAGCATTACTAGCTTACACAGAAGAACTATGACGTCATCTCAAAAGGACTGCTGAGTGAGGTTCTATGGAAATCTAAAATAGTTCAAACACATCTTAAATCATCACAGTTCTTGATTTTTGCAAACTCGCACAGCCCGTTAGGAAGGGAATGAAATTGATTTTCTTGGAAGCCCCACCCTGCCAATGAGTCATTTTCATATCCCTGAGCAGTCTGAATCTTTGCGAAACTTCCACATTTAAGTGAGTTAGGCAGACCCACAATCACAAAGTGCAAAGCCTCAGAGAGTGACCACGAGGCAGGGGCAAGCTCATCATCTCCACAGTAGAGGAAGTTGATTAAGACCCCGGCTCCTATTTGCAGCAACATGGATGGACCTAGAGATTATCATACTAAGTGAAGTAAGTCGGACAGAGAAAGACAAATACCATATGATATCACTTATATGTGGAATCTGAAATATGGCACAAATGAACCTATCTACGAAATAGAAACAGACTACAGACAGAGAGAATAGACTTGTGGTCACCAAGGGGGTGGGAGGGTTTGGGGAGGGATGGATTGTGAGTTTGGGGTTAGTAGATGCAAACTATTACATATAGAATGGATGAACAACAAGGTCCTACTGTACAGCACAGGGAACTATATCCAATATCCTGGGATAAACCATAATGGAAAAGAATATAAAAAGAGAATGTAAATATGTGTATAACCGAATCACTTTGCTGTACAGCAGAAATTAACACAGCATGTAAATGAACTATACTTCAAAAAAAAAAAGGAAAAAAAGACCCTGGCTCCGGGAGACAGATGGCCTGAGTTAGAATCCTAAGAGTCATTGGGCACGTTACTTAACTTCTCTGTGCTTCAGTTTCCTCCTCTGCAAAATGATATAATGATGGTCTCCATCTCATAGGCTTGTTGTAAGAATTAAACGAGAAATGCACATACAGCACTTGTTAATAATTCAGAGTTCAATATAAAGGTCAGGCTACTTGAACTCACATTTTGTGGGTACTGTTACTGTTTCCCCTCCTCTGTCACTAAACATAATAATGATGAAGCCAAGATGCGCTATCAGGCTATAAAGCCTTACCATAAAAACCACAGGACACCTGTTTCCTTTTCCTCTTGTTTCCAAAAGAGACATTTCACCCTTAAAAACAAAATCTCAGCACATATCACCTCCAAGATATTTTAGTTGAGAAGTGAAGGAAAGCTAAAATTTGATAAAACCCCTATCACGGTGGTACCTAAGCTCTCCAACAGCTTGACGGCCTCCTGCGCTGGGAAACACTGATCTATTGCTAGTGTACACCAACTACAGAAAGCCTCAAAGAATCCTCTTTTCTCCACCGCTAGGCTTGTGGTTCCTGTATATTACATTTTTCTGCTTGAATTTTGACAACAGATGTCACTCCTCTCTACCACAGTTGGCTGAAAAGAAAGAAGCTGAAGGAATTTGTGTGTTCGTGCATGTGTGCATATGCATGCACGTGTGCACATTCTTTCAGCTTCTTTTTTCTTTTGTTACCATGTGTGTACATGTAGGCATGAGAATGTGTATACATGCTTGCATGTAGATATATGTACATGCATGCCTGTGTGTGTGCACATATATGTGTCTAAGGAAATAATGAGGCTTAAACATGCTGGTGTTTTAATAATTTAGTTCTAGGTATAATGTAAGCCAATAAGCAAAAATTACCTAGATTTCTTAATTTAAAATGTATAAATATAGGGAGTTCTGATGAAGCTTTAAAATATTGACTCTGTCTAATCCAACACAGACAGCTATTCATATACACATCCAATGAACTTATCCATCTTGTGAATATCTTGCATCTCCAGATCTATAGCAAAAAAATCAGTAAAACTCTTATTAACACTTTAGAGACTGATCTTCGGGGCTTTTTTCTACCTGTCATAGGTACAAGAGATTATTCTTGATTGGACTATTCTCTGTACTAGGAATGAATGAATAAATAGATGAACATATAAATAATTGTACCTTCATGATAACAGAAAGATAACTTTTATCATTTTAACTTGTATAATTAAGCTATAGAAAGCAATGTTGGCCTAAAGAAACTAAAGATAGTCAAACGAAAATAAGATAATCGAATTAAGAGAAATGAAAATTTATATTCTTGAACCTGCATCTTCTTATCATTCAGCTTCCATGGGGATTTTGCGAAAGAGTGGCCTCCTCACCCATTCATGGAAGCAAGGGCAATTTTCACCCTTTAACTTTGGTGCTACTGGGAAGTGAAGGAGGCAGTTGATAAAAAAGGGTCGAAAGATGGGGAAGAGAGGAAAATTTACAAAATATATACAGGGCAAACGCAAATTTGCCAGTGCCTTGTAACTTTGGTGATTTCTAAAAATTATCCACAAGGGTTTCACTCATGTCACTTTTTAAGGTCTACCTTGGTCTTTTATATTAAATAATTTGGATAATGGAGGTATAATAAGATCATTTTGGTGGGCAGAGCCTATTAGTAAGAAGGGGATACATTACATGTGCACAAAGTTCTGCAAATACTCTGTGAGTATATTAGCCAGGGAAGGCTAACTGCTCTAACAAACAACCCCTAAATCTCAGCGGCTTAATACTAATAAAAGGCGATTTCTAGTACATGTATCAATCTCAGATGGCTATTCCTAGGGGCTGCTCTCCTGGGTGGCTCACCTCTAAGCACAAGGCAAGGACCCAAGCTTCTTGCATCAAGTGGCTCTGTCACCTCCTAGGACAGTGTTTCTCAAATGTTAATATGCATAGGTATCACCTGGGGGCCTTGTTAAAATGCATATTCTGAATCTCTCCCCTGTATACTCTGCATCCTCAGACAGAGGAAAAGGAGAAAGAGTAAATAACAGTATGGGCAGGAATCCATCCCTTTCACCAACACCCCACTGGCCAGTCTCAGTCACATGGTCACACCTAACTGCAAGGGAGGCTGGGTAATGTGAACCAGCTCTGTGTTCAGGAGGAAAAACAGTGTTATTAACAGTTAGCCACTCTCTGCCACAATAAGAAAAGAAGCAATAAACATCTAAATGATTAATCCTTCCTACTTGCAAGCTCAAATCAAATTTATTCGGAAGCAAGAGGCACAATCCCCCTAAATAAGCCATTGTTTCTCTTGAAACTCTGAAGCCTTAAGTCTAAATCATTTATTATAAATTCTAAAAGCTGTCATAAAGCAATATACCATACACATGGATTTCTTAAGCAAGTCATAAGGGACTGTCTACAGTTTCCTTCTCTAGAGATTGGATAAGTAGATTTTCTTCTTAGAAAATATCTGTATTGTAATCCAACAGAATGGATGTTAAAACATACAGCAGAATGTTCACCCCTTGAATCCAAAAAAGCTATTCTGATCCTTATGTCATCACTCTACTAGAAGAATCAATTTGGAAAGCTTAATGTGTTCTCCAAAGTAAAGGGAGAGGGAGGGAAGAGGCGCAGAGCCTGCAAAAAATTGCTTAGTGATTGGATTCTGTCTTATCCAAATAATAACAGCTTCTCAAAAGATAATGGTTAATACATAACAGTTTTACTTCCTGTGCTGGTGTATATATTGATTCAAAAGTAACTGTGATGTGGCAGTCGGGGGTGGGAAGCCTATCTTGTTGCCTCAGGTAAAACCACCTGTGAGCAAAGGGAAGCGAGATTTGGAGGACATGTAGCCCTGAGAGGGTGGAGGCCCAAATTAACTATGAACATCACCTTAAAGATAAACCACCTTCGGGGAAAAGGGGCCCCTGCCTGGGACCCCAGGCTTTAGAGGGCTCTGCTCTGGCTCTTCCTCTTCTCAGCACAAGGAGCCCAAGGCACCAAGGGCACGTGCCCTCGTAGGACCGTTTCCTCCTTCTAGACCAGCACTGCCCAGGAGAAATGTTAGGGGAGCCACAAATGTGAGCTACATACCTAAGTTTAAAGTTGTTAGTAGCCACATTAGAAAGTAAAAAAGAAACAGGCAAAATTATTAAATTTAATACTATTTGATACAATTATAAATTTATAATTATTAATTTTAATAATATATTTTATTTAACCGAATATATGCAAAACATTATCATTTCAACATGTAATCAATGTAATAATATTAATGAGATATTTTACAGTCTTCACTTTTCATGTTAAGTCCAGTGTGTGCTTTACACGTACAGCACGTGTCAGCCAGAGCTCCACGGCCGCATGTAGGGACCGTGTCTGGCAGCACAGTCCTACCAGGCTCTGGGTCATGGGCCCCAGATTCTTGACAGGATCCTGTGTCCACTCGCAGGGCCTGGGGGAGCCTCTCCTGAGCTCATGCTCTGAGGTCTGCGGGGGACCACAGAGCAGCTGTTTGAAGGGGGTGTGGGTGGAGCTTCGACATGTAGCCTGGCTCCCATGCATGTGTCCCAGGCACCACACAATGAGGGCTGGGGCAGGGGTGCAAAAAGAAGGGGAGCGGAACTCAAGCTGGAGCGGGCTCTCCCCCAACTCCGCCGTGTGCTGAATGAAGAAACTGTCCTATTTACTGTTGGCTCTTTATTTAAAAAGAACTATAAATCACATCACCACTAGCACCTCTAATAGGGCTTAGACACTGGCACAGGCAATATTGGCTGCATTCCCTTTCTGTACATTACCAATATTATATATTGAGAAAGAGCTCAATAAGGGTTAGCTGTTAATAAGAGAAGCGATATTCAAGCTATATGTACTGGTACAGCTATACTGATGATTAAGTTATTAAAATATGTCTTTAATGGTGAGTAAATAGAAATTGCCCTGAGCTCTCCCAGAGTCCTCTATCACTGCCTCTCAGACCCCTTCCCCAGAATCCCCACCAAAAATCTCCCCACTATTCAGCAACTGATGGGCTAACACCAGGCACAGGCAGGATCTTCCAGGCAAGTGCTTCAATAGGGCCAGTGGGGATCAATGTCCCCACTGGATAGGCTATTCATTATTCTAACCATCACCCATAGCTATTCAATATTAGCTACTGTATTTTGCCTATTCTGACCCACTCCTCCTTGTGATGATGTTTTAGTTTACCCACAATAAACAAATCGTCCTTATTTCTATTGACTATTAATTAAATTTCTGGAATAAGGATTCTGTTGTACCATTGATATGCCCTGAAATTTTGTTAGTTGTAATTATGGATGGGATAAGGAAAGATAAACCAAGGAGATCAGAGGTATCATCTGGCATACAGTGAATTCTCTGCAGAGTACTGATATATAGAAGTACAGATATAATTAATATGAAATTACTATTCAGTGTTCATACAGCATAGAGTACAGAGTCTAGGATGGCCCTCAATAGTCCCCACCTCTTCGTATTCATACACTCATGTAATGCTCATGTACACTCCCTTGAGTGTAGACAAGACCTGTGACTTGCTTCTAACCAACCGAATATGACAAAGGTGATGGGCTGTCACTCCTTTGACTACATTACATAGAATTGTAACTCCTGTCTTGCTAGCAGACTCCCTTCCTTGCTGGCTTTGAAGAGCCAAGTTGTCATGACAGGGAGGACCATTTGGTGAAGAACCAAGGGTGGTCTCTGGCCCACAGCCAGCTAGGACCTGAGGGACTTCAGTCCAACAGCCCAAAAGGAGCTAAATCCTGCTAACAACTATATAAATGAGCTTAAACGTGGCTCATCCCCAGGCAAGCTTTTAGACAGGACCCCAGTCCTGGACAATACCTTGATGGTAGCCCCATGAGAACGCCCTGAAGCAGAGGATTCAGTTAAGCTCAGATTCCTGACCCACAGATACTGTCAGATCCTAAGTGTGTGTAGTTTTAAGTATCTGTGTTTGTGGTACTTTGTTATACAGCAATATATAGCTAATGCAGTTAGCAAATACAGTGGAAATGTATAAAAATGCATGTATACACATATAAATGTGTGTATGTATAGAAAATGTTTAGAATAGGAAACTCTTAACAGGTATTACCTTGAGGGAAAGAGACTCAGATTCAGGGGGAGAAAAGGAAGATTTTACTGTGCTTGAATAATCTTTTGTATTACTTTAGTTTTGCTGCTCTGTTCATGTTTTATTTTTATAAATAAAAAAAATACTAGCTTAAATGTACAATAGATTTGAGACCATTTTGTTCCAAGAATTATAGTGTGTCCAAGAAAATACTATGATTTTTAGAACTCTAATCCTGTATTTCTAACCAGGATCAGATTGTTAAGCCAATAAAACATGAGTCCACTAGTTCTGACGCACTAGCTTTGCAAGAAAGGGACCCTGAAGGCACCAGCCTTGTTATCCCACAGGTGGGAACTCTGGTGGGTGGGGGTTGGCTGTGCCTAATTAAGGAACTCAAACTGAGTTGGGGAGGAGGTGCTAGGGCACACCTCTTGCTTTTCAGATGATGCTTTTAACCCCGACTTGACCCTTCTGAACATCCCCTCCAAGAACAAGAAGCAGAAGCTACAAACAACCACTCTCCCTTTAAAAAAAATTCTCCCTTCAAAAATTACGCATTCATTTGAAATGTGTAAGTGGGCTGGTAAGGAATTGAAAGAAGTTAAATTATTAAATCTAAAGCTGTGCCCAACATTTGAAATAGCACCTGGCAAAACCCACACAAAATGATCTGATAAACGAATGAAGAATAAGTGAGTCCAGCTACAAGTCCTCAAAAATTGCCACCAAAAATTAGGTAGGAAAAGCATTCACAATAAACTGAGAACATGTGACAAGGAAGAAAATATTGAATGGTGGGTGTCTAGGGGATGATCACCGTCCCCCACCATCTGTGTGATACCTGCTGAAATCAATAGGTCTATAGAAAGGTGCATTTTTTTCCTTACGGCATTTTCAAATTGTGAGATGAACCCACTGCTACCAATCATTTTTGACCTCAAACCTTAAGAATGGCTTCTATGCTTCCTTAGATTTCTCAAAACTCCCTCTATCTTTGGTCTGTTTCTGAAGTCTGTCACACACGAGCTTCCTTAATGCACTTGGTTGGCTAGTGTCACCATATAGTAAAATCTTCCCCATCCAGACAATTCCTGAATTGGGAAGCTCCTGAGTGGGTGAAACAACGTTAATTCCCTACTCTCTCTTCCATATACGTTTACTAGTCTGTATTCAGGACTAACATTGAGAAAATACAGTCACAGAGAAAGGAGCTTACAAATACAACAAATGATTAGAAGTCCTTGAATTCCACTCACCTACATGTTTTTGAAAGTAAGAAATATAGTAAGAGAAAGAGAAAACTACAACGGAAGTGGTGATTTTGAAGGCAGGAGTAACAGAGAGGAGGGAGTTATCTGACCATCAGTTAAAAACCAGTAAGGTATGGCGGGGTCTGTCTATCTGTCTGTCTGTCTGTCTTTCTCTCAAAAATGGGGCCAGAAGGAGGAGTGGTTTGAAGGGATTTGCACAGGAAACACAAATTTTAAAACATTCAGATTAGTTACTGTTGATTAACTCTAAAATCTGTGCAAATATGTTCTCTAAGGAGTTTGGATAAATTCACTAATACAGGGAGTTTATACAAAGGGGTTTTCTAGAACGTGTGACAAAGCATAGCAGGAATTGCCAGAAAGGGTTTTAGCTTCCCAAATGATGGCATGTCAGCAGAGGACAGGCCCTTTTTTGGATTTTAGAGTGCCGGAGAAGCAGACGACATGAGCAGTGATTCTGAGCCGGCCCGTCACCAGCAAGAGCCGATGCCGGTGGCTGGTTGCCTGGCCTCAAACACACGGCTCAGCCCAGCACAGTTGCTCTTTTCAGCGGTATTTTCAGAAAACGAAGGGCTGGTATTCGTAAACATGCTGCTTGGTGGAAAGATGCCCATGCACTAAAGCAAGCTGTAAAAACCCATGCGGGACATTGTGCCAGAACAAACTACGAGACCACAACAAATGAAAGCACGGCCCCAAAGGAAACCCAGCAACACTCTTTGAAATCATGAGCTCAGGGACGGCTATTGGTTGTAAAGCAGAACTACTTGCAGCTGAGGTCCTGGGGGACCTGCTCATTATGGATGAGGCCAGATTGATAAAAAAACTCCTTCACATCGTGTTTCCTCGTGGTGATGCAACCCCTGAACTGCTTTATTCCTCCTCCTCACACTCTGTTCCCCACAAGTGAATCTACCTATCAGGTCTATGTCCTTCGAAAGCTGTCCTTGCATCTCCAGGCCAGAGCGCATACATGTGATGTGATTCTTCCTTGCCTGAACCTGACTCACCTTCTTGGCTTGGTGGGCAATGCAAGGCGAGTGCCCTGACTTCTTTGCTTTTCTATCCCGAGCACGGTTCCTGGCTCCTTGTCGGAACTCACAAAGTATGAGTTGAGCTACCACTGAAGTAGGTGCCCCTAAGACAGACCAGGTGGACCTATAAGGAGATCTCACTTTCCTGGTCCCACCCCAGCCCTATTTGGCTGCTCACGCCCTGTCCTCTTTAGACATTTGCAAATTAACCCTGGCTTTACCAATAGAAAATTAATGACAGCAGTCACGGTCATACACCACCTCATCAGGCCTGTTGGAAAATAACTTCAAACATGTTACGTTTGCTAAAATTCTAGAACAAAAGATGGTTACAAATTGAAGTCATTATTTATTCAAAATGTACCTCTAGTGCTTAAGAGTTATCACCATTCACCTCAAGAGAGACAACAAAAAGGAAAGAAGGGAGGGAGGAAGGGAGGAAGGAAAGAAAAGGAATGAGGAAGGAATGAAGGGAGGGAGGGTTAAGTCATGAAATACCCCACTTCTGACCGAAGAGCCCTGGTTTTGAGTCCCATAACTGCACCGTGCCACTTCCTAACTATGAGCTACTAGCTCAGTCAGACTGAACTGAGGTTCAGTCTCCTCACCTATAAAATGGAACATCATCCCTCTATCCAAGGGTCGTGTTGAGGATTTGAAGGGCTGATCACTCCAGGTGTCTGACACAGGGAAGATCTCCAACACTGAAATCCAGGTCCCGTTTTCTCCTTCCTCTCTCCTCCCTCTTCCTTTCTGCGCCCTCCCCCAGGGCTGCTCAGGCACGGGGCTGCAGGGAACATCCAGAGAGCAGCCGGATGAAATATTCCATCTGAGTTTTACTTGATACAGCAAGTAAAACAAACCACCTGCAAATCAAAGACTTAGTTTTCTTTTTATGACTCCAGAGCAGTACGGTTCTGAAACCCTGTGCCTGGAGACAGGTAATGCCTTCCCTCTCCTGGGCTGTCCTCTACTCTCATGAGAAATCTCTTTGCATAAAAAAATACAAAATGCCCTGGTGGCGCAGAGGTTAAGAATCTGCCTGCCACTGCAGGGGACATGGGTTCGAGCCCTGGTCTGGGAAGATCCCACATGCCAAGGAGCAACTAAGCCCATGCGCCACAACTACTGAGCCTGCGCTCCAGAGCCTGCGAGCCACAACTACTGAGCCCGTGTGCCACAACTACTGAAGCCCACGTGCCTAGAGCCTGTGCTCCGCAACAAGAGAAACCACCACAATGAGAAGCCCGCGCTCCGCAACGAAGAGTAGCCCCCTCTTGCCACAACTAGAGAAAGCCCGCACGCAGCAACGAAGATGCAAGGAAGACCCAACACAGCCAAAAAACAAAATACAAAATGCTACAAATGAAAAGGCAGGCTATAGGCAAGGTGGGGTAGGGGAGGGCAGGTTTGATCAATCAGCTTGCTGGCTAGAACAGGTCATTTCTTTTCTTTCCTAAAACCTTCTTAGATGACCAACTACCAACACATGGAATGTTTTCATCTTATTTACCTCCTGCTTTGCACCCCTTCCTCCTGCCACTCCCCTAGGAAAAGAGGAATAGTCCATGTCTCAAATGGTACTTGAGCAGAAACATTCCCTTCCCCTAGCTTCACAGTAGGGATTTCAAAGCTTCTACAACTGCAGTTTTGCTTAAACCCAAGTGTTTCTCGCCTGGGTTTCTCCCAAGATCTCCAGCTTTCTGGGCATTACTATTCATTCATTCATGCATCCATTCATTTATTACACATTTATTTTTAATGGCTCAAACAAAACCCTCACCAATCTCACTTTCTTGTGGGAGTCGAGTGCCCTCTTTGAAAGTTCTGTGGATTCCTGGTGGATTTACAGTCTCTGTCATCTGTTGACTTGCATGTGTGGGTCCCACTGAATCTCATTTGCATTTCATCTCCTGTCAGTCTCTTTTACCACCTCAAACTAACTCAACATAGAAACCGTTTGAGTTTTACTTTCCAAGAAACAAGTCCCCGGTATGTACAGTAGGCTTCTGTGAACGTTTTGGGGAGTGCAGTGAACAGAGGTTACAGAACAGCAAAGCTCAGTAATATTAGGCATTACTGTTCCCTGCTGTCCCGTCCCCCACCTTAGGGACCATCCCCTGGCTGAGCTCCTCTGTCCCCTGCTCCAGACGTCATGTTGCCCAGTCCCACATTCTCATCGTATTCACCCCTCTTCTCGCCACTTCCCAGAACTCATAAAATTCTTCAACTTCATTTTGCAGAGTAATTCGGCCTTATGTCTCTTCTGCAGCGTCCTTCCAGACAACGCTGCAGGGAACGGAGGCAGGCTACGGTCCACCACTTTCACACTCCAGACAGTCCATCAACAGTATTTACCTAAATAACAACTTGAAATAAATCCAACCGTTCCCTCCAATGAGTAACAGAAGAGCAATCATTTCTTCTTCCCCATATAGCATTTCCCCCCCTTTTTTGCTGCATTCATTAGGCATTTTATGCTAGTTAATGTAAATGAACAATGTCAAGTGCATACAAGTGCCAATTTTGGGCTAGATTGTAATCAAAGTTTTGATTCTTGAAATCTTGATAAAGAATTCACGTTGCTCAAATTTCATAGTGGAATTCTCTCTGCTATTAATCCTGCCCTTGACTATATTATAAAAACACAGTGGAATAGATGAGAGAAAGAACAAAAGAGATGAAATGATTTGAAGTCAAATACCCTGGATAGAATCTCTTACTTCCCATGGGTTTCCCACAGAACTTAAGAACGAGAGGAAAACAAAGAAAACAGAAGCCCCATTGTACAGTGGAAGAAAGAACTCACATTTCGTTTTCCTCATTCGTTATCCAGCACTCTAGTTGGTAGATATGGCCAAATAGTTTAATTCAAGCAAGGCTGGCCACAAACACAGTTCTATGTGGAAGACATCACTGCTCAGCACTCCTGTAGTTTTGCTAATTGCAAAGGTTGGAGGGGGAGGGCCCATAATGACATGCAGAAACCTCGTGGAAACAGAATATTTCAACAATGACTTCACCACAGTGTCTTTCTTGAGCCCCCAGTCCATGGCATCTGTGTGGAAGATCCCACTTGGCCCCTTTCAAGACTGGCTCTGGGGTCAGAATGGAAACAAACAAGCAAAATTCACACAGACTCTTTCATAGTCCAGTGTGATACTTACAAAACTTCCATTAAACAAGAAAGGGTCTACATTACCTCCCCTTTTATTTTTTACATGCTCTCATCCTTGGATCCTACAAAGGCTGCAAAGTAGGTGGTTTGCATTAGTTCGCTAGGGCCACCATAATAAAATACCACAGACAGAGTGGTTTAAACAACGGAAATGGATTTTTCACACTTCTGGAGGCTGCAAGTCTGAGATCAAGTCGTCGGTAGGTTTGGTTTCTTTGGAGGCGTCTCCTCTCTCCTTGGCTTGCACACGGCTGCCTTCTCACTGAGTCTTCACATGACCTTACCTTTATACACACATCCCTGGTGTCACTCTATGTACTCAAATTTCCTCTTCTTATAAGGACACCAGTCAGATTGGATTAGGGCTCATCCTAATTTACACCTCTTTAATGGCCCTATCTCCAAATACATGCTGAGGTACGGGGGGTTAGGGCTTTCAACATATGAATTTGGAGAGGACAATTCAGCCCATAACAGTGACCAAGGTAAATAATTTACCAACAGAACTGAGTCTTTCTCTACCCGACACCACCTCCATCCATCCTTGCCACATGCAATGAAACAACAGGAATCATTTGTAAACCAAACAGTAGTCCTCTCCTATAGCATTTGATGACTCTTTCATATATTTATTCATTTATAGATTGCTTTGATGATCAAGGGAAAAAGAAATAGCTATAATTCTGCCTTTATTAAAGCACACTGGTTTTGTTAAAATTACTTCTACTCTTGTACCTGAATTCAAAGCGCTTTGAGGCATAATATAGGCATTCCCAGTGGCCCAGGGAGGTGGTACAGATTATATCTAAGCTTTTGATTCAACTGAACATTTGTCATTTACTAACACCTACTATTTACTAGGCATTACTGAGTTCTGGCACAAAGTTAAGTAGGTCTTAGTGCTTATCCATGAGCTGGCTCATAATCTAATGGGTAAAAGACACATGCATAGAGAACTATACATACTTCATAAGATAAAAATAATTTTATAAAGCCTTTTAAACTGAATTTAAAATTTTGAAATTAACAAGATTGGACATCTTTACCGACATGTGCAAAGTTCCAAGTTGGCAATACATGGTCACGTTAATGATGTCATCCTTCAACCTTGCCTCATCACTTAGGAGAACGCTGATTTCTCCCCGTTTATTTTTGTTGTCCATGCTTGAGGATGCAATAAGAACCCTGGTGAGGACCACACTTAGGAGAACAGGGAGAAAACTTTTCTGCTCCAGTGCACTGAGTGGACCATCGGAAGTGCTAGAAAAAATATCACAGGCTGTATGTTGAGCACTGGAAACATCATAAAACCCACACATGGAGGTCACCTGGCAGAGCCGGCATACGACGGGGAGATCTGAGGCAACTGGATTCCACAAAGCTAATACCAGAAACCATCACATTCAAAGATTGTCTTTACCATCAAATAGCCAAGAAGGGTTCAAAGTGCAGCTACCTGGACAGCATTACAACCCATGATGCACTGACCAAGAGGCACAGTTCTTTGAAATCCTTCTCCCCCAGAGATTGCCTCTTTGATCACTTCTCAGGAGCTTACATCCTTGTTCTGTCCCAAGGCCATCCTATAGTAGCTCACACTTTGGCCTCACCTTCCTGGGGAAAGCCCTGTCATTTTGGTGTTCTATTTCTCTTCTAATAGGCATCCTCAATACTGAAATAAAATTTAGGAACACTGCCATACGCCCCGGGATGGTTCACTTAACGTCTTAGAGCCTCAGTCACTTCATCTGTAAAGTAGGACTAATTACTCTTACTCCACAGGGTTGTTTTAATGGCAAAGAAGAAAACAGGGATGTGCTTTGCAATTCATAAAACATTATAATAACAACAACAACAGTAATAGCTGCTGCATTTTTTGAAAGCTGACTATAGACAAGGCACTTTATGTATATTCTTATCTTCTAATCAACCACATCAGACACATGCTACTATTATGCCCATTATTCAGATGAAGAAAAAAATCAGAGAGATTAAATAATTTGCCTAAGGTCACAGAGAGACAAAGGGGCAGAGCTGGAATTCAACCCCAGGCAGACTGGCTCCAGAGCCCTTGCCGTTTCCCACGATGTTACACGGGATATTCTAAATGTTCTGTACTGTGTCACACGTCTTAGGTTCCTGAACTAGTTATCATACATTAGTACTTGTTTGTCATTTGGTAAACAAATTTGTCCAGTAGTTCATTGGCTGCTATTTTCACGCCTCTTACGTAAAAGGAGTGCATGTTTACAGAAATTATCTTAAAACACTGCTTTATTCAACCAAGTAATTCTAGTGATGGGATAACAGGAACCAAGAGATAATGAACATAATTTTGGGCATAAGGTGGGTGGAGAAGGGGGTTGTTCGGTCTTGAAATACCTCTTAAGATAGCCTGTAATTACTAAGTGGACGGCCCTAAAAGAAAAAGTCTCCATAAAGACTGGGTGTTATGGGCTGAATTATGTCCCTCCCCCAAATTCATATGTTGAAGTTCTAAACCTCCAGTGCCTCAGAATGTGACCATATTGAGAGATAAGGTCCTTATAGGGGTAATTAAATTAAAATAAGGTCATTAGGATAGGCCCTATTCCAATAAGACTGGTAATCTTACAAGAAGGAGAAATTTGGATGGAGACACACACACAGAGGGAAGGCAATGAGAAGACGGCCATCAACAAGCCAAGTGGAGAGGCCCGGAACAGATCCCTCCCTCACGGCCCTTAGAAGGAATCAACTATGCCAACACTTTAATCTCAGACTACCAGCCTCCAGAAGCGTGAGAAAATCAGTTTCTGTTGTTTAAGCCACCCAGTCTGTGGTACTCTGCTATGGCAGCCCTAGCAAACTAATATACTGGTCAAGAGAATATTGTGTCCTGCTACATGTAAAGGAATGAAATTAGAACACTCCCTAACACCATACACAAAAATAAACTCAAAATGGATTAAAGACCTAAATGTAAGGCCAGACACTACCAAACTCTTAGAGGAAAACATATGCAGAACACTCTATGACATAAACCACAGCAAGATCCTTTTGGACCCACCTCCTAGAGAAATGGAAATAAAAACAAAAATAAACAAATGGGACCTAATGACACTTAAAAGCTTTTGCACAGCAAAGGAAACCATAAACAAGACGAAAAGACAACCCTCAGAATGGGAGAAAATATTTACAAATGAAGCAACTGACAAAGGATTCATCTCCAAAATTTACAAGCAGCTCATACAGCTCAACATCGAAAAAACAACCCAATCCAAAAATGAGCAGAATACCTGAATAGACATTTCCCCAAAGAAGATATACAGATTGCCAACAAACACATGAAAGGATACTCAACATCACTTATCATTAGAGAAATGCAAATCAAAACTACAATGAGGTATCACCTCACACCAGTCAGAATAGCTATCATCAAAAAATCTACAAACAATAAATGCTGGAGTGGGTGTGGAGAAAAGGGAACCCTCTTGCACTGTTGGTGGTAATGTAAATTGATACAGCCACTATGGAGAACAGTACGGAGGTTCCTTAAGAAACTAAAAATAGAACTACCAAATGACCCAGCAATCCCACTACTGGGCATATATCCTGAGACAACCATAATTCAAAAAAGAGTCATGTACCACAATGTTCATTGCAGCTCTATTTACAATAGCCAAGACGTGGAAGCAACCTAAGTGTCCATCGACAGATGAATGGATAAAGAAGATGTGGCACATATGTACAGTGGAATATTACTCAGCCATAAAAAGAAACGAAGTTGAGTTATTTGTAGTGAGGTGGATGGACCTAAAGACTGTCATACAGAGTGAAGTAAGTCAGAAAGAGAAAAACAAATACCGTATGCTAACACATATATATGGAATCTAAAGAAAAAAAAATGCTTCTGAAGAACCTAGGAGCAGGACAGGAATAAAGACGCAGACGTAGAGAATGGACTTGAGGACACAGGGAGGGGGAAGGTTAAGCTGGGACGAAGTGAGAGAGTGGCACGGACATGTACACACTACCAAATGTAAAATAGATAGCTAGTGGAAAGCAGCCACATAGCACAGGGAAATGAGCTCGGTGCTTTGTGACCACCTAGAGAGGTGGGATAGGGAGGGTGGGAGCAAGATGCAAGAGGGAGGAGATATGGGGATATATGTATATGTATAGCTGATTCACTTTGTTATAAAGCAGAAACCAACACACCACTGTAAAGCAATCATACTCTAATAAAGGTGTTTAAAAAAAAAAAAAGAATATTGTGTCCTTGGGGGGCACCAGACCTCAGAGAAAGCAATAAGAATGGATAAAGGAATAGCAGTCCTGCATCTTCACATTCACTTATATCATTTCATTTACTCTTCACAACAAGCCACCATTTAAGTATTATTACCCCCCACCTACACAAGGCTGCCAAGGGCATATTCCTAAAATATTTCTTTCAACATGTTGCTCACCTGGCCAAACACCTCCAGTAGCTCCCCACTGTCTCGAGGCAAAAGTTCAAATTCTTCCCAAGGGGTTCTGAAAAATCCCTTGTCATCTATAAGCCACAGAACAGGCAACATCCTCCCACAGTGGCACACATCCACGACATGGTAGTCAAGGAAACCTGGGTGCTCATCTCCCAGAGCAAGGAGGAAGCTCTACACCCCCACTGACCACCTGCGCTGCCAAGGGACAAGCAGCAAGATTTTCTACACGAGAGACCTTCCCCAGTTTCAGGTGGGTTACAAACATACACACCTGGGAATCAAAAGATTCTCCAACTTCTAGTGCTTCAAATCCTGAGCTACATCCCTGTTTCCATTCGGCCAAATATCCAGCCTTCTCACGTCAAATCCTGGGCTTCTAGTTGCTAGGAGTCCACGTGGAGGTGAAGACTGAATGCTATGGTGCAGTGCTTAGGTAAATTGCATTTTCTTTCCTGTCTAGGCATAGTGTTCAAATGACCTTTCTTCTAAGGACTCCAGAGAGAGCTTTAAAGACATTACCTAATTCAGCACCTCCGATATGAGAGCTGAAGGGTGTCATATCGGCCTCGTTTGGTAGAGGAAATTACTTTCACAAGAAGACACAACCACGAACATCACTTTTCCAGGCAGTCCTAATGACTGCCCTGATCATTACAACAGACTGAGGGCAATCTTTTTATCCTGAACTCCTCTGGTTCCAAGTCCATTTTTCTCTGACTGTCTCAGTCTTGGACGACACGAGAACTCCAGTTTTTGTTTTCCTGCAGGCTCAGCCCTGAGCCTGGAGATAAATGAAGAGCCCCGTCACCCAGCCAGAAGGCAGGCTCTGGAGTCAGCCTCACTGTCTATGAGAGCGGCAAGCCCGATGTGAGCATGACAAACAGGTTCCAGCCTTGTCCTCTGACCGCGGCTTGTGGACACAGCCCACACCACCTCCCTGTGTCCAAGGTCCTTATCTGAGCTTTTCCTGCTGGAACTGCAGATCCCATCTTATTTGCTGGAGAACTGTCAATCTGCCCCATCCTTGCACCACTCTAACCCTTAGCAGCCACATCCTGTTCCTGTGCACTGTATAGTCATCAACTTAATGAGTAAACATTCCCCCTGCAAACCCTGCTACCGCCTAATTAGACCTCTGGGGTGAAAACGCTCTTACATATCACAAGTCCATTTTAACCCCCCTTGGCCACCACCATTTGTACTGCTCTCCTCGATGGCCAGTCCCTTCAGTCACAGGTTCACAAGCCTGCCTGCGCACTGGAATTATCCATGGAGATGACAGAGCTCCTGAGACCCAGGCTGCACCCCAGATAATTATACCAGAATTTCCAGGAGCGGGACCCATGCATCAGCATTTCTGTAAAGGTCCCCACGTGATTCTACTGCGCAGTCAAGTCCGAGAACAATGGCTCTAGGCCATTTCCCCAGTGGAACCGCATTTCCTCACCGGCACAGAGCTGAGGTCCCAGCATGGCGCAGGGCTGTACCCAGGTAGGTAATGACAACATCAGAAAATAACACCAAAGCCAGGGAATGAAGATGAAGTGGTTCCCCAGCCATCGCAGTAGATGCAATGATCCAAACGGCTGATATTAGAAGGGGAAATTGCCAATTGTTGGGCGTTTGGCCGCTGTGCTGTTGAAAGTGGTTCAGAGCTTCATGTTATATTCAAAAAATGGCATGTAGTACATCATAATTGGTAATCAGAAAACCAGTCATAAACTTAAAGAATCCAAACCACTAATAATTAAGGTTGGAAACCAGAGTAAGCCTCCATCACAGCCCAGCTCATTACAGTGGGTTTTACGACACCCTGGGGACAAGCCATTTCTCCTGAAATGACACAATTGCATTGAGCAACCATATACAATATTACTAATGTGCCATGTGGGTGGTTAGTTATGGAAGATCATATCCTGGGTGGGAGGTTGAATAAGCTGACCTTTAAGATTCTCTTTAGTGCTGGCAAGTCTTTGATTCCAGGTGACAAGCCCCGAGGGTTCTAAAGAATGCTAGGAAGGAAACGAATGACCTGTGGTCTGCCTGGGCCACTGCTCTGCTCCAGAGCTAAGCCAGGAGGAATAGCACGCCCTGCTGCTCAGACAATGTCACAGGTTGGATCTGGCACTGCTGCAAGACCTGAGCTGACTAGAGACAATCATTCCGGTTCCAGAAAGCCGGGGGTGTGACTCGAAGTGACAGCCAGGAGGACTGTGTGGGGGGGAGGGGCCCCTGCACTCCAAAGGGAATAATTCGTCTCTCCACCTTGTTTACTGGCTTCCCAGAAAGCCAATAATGAAGGCTGCCGAGCAAACTGTGCCACAGTGGAGATGTCTGCTTCGCTCTGATCACCTTCAGGTAGAGGGCCAAATTCCCTCAGGGCTTTTGTTCCTGCCCACTACCAAGGGCTGTGTCACCTCTCCTAGGCTTGCGGATCACCTCTGAGAAGTGTTTCTCTTAGTGTGCAGCTTGGTAACATGGTCATGCCCCTGTAACTCATCAAGGTTCCCTCGTGACCACCAGCCTCACCAGGGAGCGCCAACAGAGAAGGGACGCGGGGTCTTCCCACTTACTGGGAAAACAGCCATCAGAGCAAACAATGAAACAGTTGGAGAAAGGCACTTGCAATTAATTAAAGTAGGCAGAAGGAACGTCTATGTAGAAAGGAAAGATTTGGAAACTTGAGTTAGCCGGGATGAAATTAATTACAAATTGCTTTCATGTCAGTTGGCCGGAGCCTGATGCCGAGGCCAAAGTCAGACATCGGATTTCCCACACAGCCTGCTTAGCGCCTTGCGGGACATCAAACACCGTGAACACAAACTACTTCCCTCGTCCCCATCAAATGGTCCCCCCACATCTTGTTGATAACAAGATGGATAGACTGGGAAAACGGCTAAGTCTCCTTCTGAAAAGTGTGTCAGCATTCAGGCAAACATGGTCCCCAGTGAAAAGGAGGTAAACTGCCTTCACGTCCCACCACTGTCTTTACGCTCTGCTTTAGGCCAGGCCCAGCCCACCTTCTTTTTGACACTAGGCTTTAAACTTGTGGTCCCAGGGAGTGCCAGGATGCAAGGCCCTGTAACCCAGCCCATCCTACACCAGAGGCTTCCAAATTATGCACCAAAAAGAACCCTCAGGGCCTGGTTCAGGGGTACCAACTGGGTTTCAACAAGGTGCCAGTTTTTCATAGAGCCCGCCTGCCCCGTTGGCACTTGGGGTGGGATAATTTCTTACTGTCTGGAACTCTCCGACTCTTTTCAGCACATTTTACAGCTCTAGTCCCCACCCCCAAAATGCCAGTAGAGCTCCCAGTCATTAGAGAAACCTAAATATGCCCCCATTCCTTTCTGAAAGGCCCGGGGTAAGGGTGACAATAATGTCCCTGGTAGAAAATGCTTCAAAGGCCATCCCTACTTGTGTATGTCTTATTTGTGCATGTTTTCTGCTAAAACTTCCTTCAAACCAGTGTTTATAGTTTTCAAAGCAATGGAATGCTGGCCACTGCTCCCCAGGAAGCCAGAAACCCCACTGCAGAGCTGATCCAGGTGGTTACCTAGCAGCGGCTCCGATACAGCAGCTGCTATCACTGCTCCAGTGATTAGGAAGGTACTGCCCTCTGAAGTAAGCCCAGGTCATCCCTGGACCATTCGCTAGAAAGTTCCACTTTGTATTGCACTGAAATTTCTCTCTCTCCAAGACTTCCACCTGCTGGGCCTGCGTCTGACCTCTACAGGCCACAAGAAATAAGTTTATTACCTCTTCCACCCAGCTGCCCTCTAAATATTTGAAGAAAACTGCCTTAACTCTCCCAATTTAGCAAGGAGACTGATTCAATTCTTCCTACACAGTTTTATCATTTTGAGATCACTTACTATGTCTCAGTCACGTTACTAGCGTGATCTTTGATTATCACAAAACACCATCAGGTAAGTTTATTATCCCCATTCGATGGAGGCAGAGCAACTAGCTTGAATCTCCACAAGAAGTAAAGGGCACGGCCTATATTGTTTCCAAGTCCACCGTCCTTTCATTACAAACCTGTGGTTCCCACACCTGACTCCCAGAATCCCGTGGGAAGGTCTATTTTAAAAATAGACACACACAGGTTCTCAAGCAGATTTAGTGAACCGGAACCAGATGATTCTGATAGAACTGATTCAGAGATCAGCATTTAAAAACTGCTGCCTCATGCGAGAGTTAACCTCCTCAGCTTCCAGTTTCCCTTTCTGGGGGAATAAACTTTATATTTTAAAAATCAACATTCTGCCTACAATGTGTAATCCAAACGGGGCCTCACCAGTATGCTCCGGAATAGATCCACGACTTCCCTTACTCTGGGCTGATGTGCCAACAATGAAACCTGAGTTTGTATCCCATCACCTGGAAGAGTAGGGAAAACTCCACCCAAAGGCACGGCCACCACTACCTGCCGATGATGGAGATGCAACAGGGCCGCTCACCTCTGAGTCTGTCCCTGGGGCTGCCTTCTCCCCATGCTCATCTCCGTGAAGCACATCTCTTGAAGACAACTAAAATTACACAGTGCCCTGATTTCAATCCTCCTGTAACCATGCTGAATATTTTCCACTTAAAAAAAATTAAGTTTTAATTAAGTTTTCTCATCAAAACACCCGTCCTGCTGATAATGTCAGGAAGGTCTGAGAAAGTAATTACGTGAGCAATCTGTTTTTGACATACTTCTTCTCCATTGGGACATGTCTCCTTTACTTCATTAGCAATCCCCCGTTGCCATAGGAAGGCCCGCTTTCTTCTCTATTTACCGTAATAGAGACAAAGAACCGGGCTCCCTCCTGTGTAGACAGCTGCAACTCCTGCACTCAATGAACTGCTGGGCATCAGGTTCCACCTGTGAGTCTTCCTTGGCCTATTTCCCTTCGTGGTGACCATCTACCAGGGCAGATAAAAGGGCCAGCCAGAGTTATATGAGGGCCCTTTGGTGGAGCCCATCACTTACGTTTCATATCCCCTCTTCCAGGCCAACATACCTAGCTGTTACACTTAGAAATATGCTAGACTTTCTTATTTCCTGGAGGTAGAAGTGATAAAAATGATACCCAGTTATGAACAGATTCAAAATTGTTTGTTTGGCATTTGGCAAACTAACACCAATACTCTCAATGCCCGGCTCTAACTCCTGATATTATTTTCCTAGAGTTGCCGTTACAAATCATCACACGCTGGGTGACTTTAAAAAACCCAGAAATTTATTCTCTCAGTTCTGGTGGCCAGAAGTCTGAAATCAAGGTGTTGACAGGGTCACATTACCGCTAGGTTAGGTCAGGTTAACGTTAGGGGAGCAACCTTCCTTGCCTCTTCCAGCTTCTGGTGGCTCCTGGCAATCTTTGGTTTTAGATGTGTAACTCCAATCCCTGCCTCTGCATTTCCACATGGCCTTCTTCCCTCTGTCCCCGTGTCCTTTCTCCTTTTCATAGAGGGATGTCAGTCACTGGACTTAGGCTCACCCTAAACTCAGGATGATTTCATCTTGAGATCCTTAACTAGTTCCATCTACAAAGATCTTATTTCCAAATAAGGTGACATTCTCAGGATCCACGTGGACATGAACTTGGGGGGACATTATTCAACCCACTACACTTGTCCCGAGGCAGTCCTACTGAGGTAGTCCAAGAGTGAGATGGGAGGAATTTGAAGCCATAACCAGGAACAGAAAGACCAGGATTCCTGCAGTTAACCCACTAAGGGATAAAGGAGATCCACCCCCTGTTGGAACCACTCATGCATGTTTTGTGTTTTTCTTTTGACTCATCTTTCCAACTGGCATAAGGCAAACAACAAAGCCAAATGAAGAGAGATTTGAGCATGTCTGCAGTTTAAATTTGGAGACATATGATCCAAAATTTGTAGACTAGAACCAGAAAAAATATTGGCATGAATCATTTCATCATCAAATAGAGTTCTTCCTAACCCGTGCCAGTCATTGAACTGTTATCTCCACTTTCGATCTTTATTTAATAAATCTGAACCTGTAGTCCTCTCTGACAGCTGTTTCAGGGTTCAAAACAACGGATTTCGGGGAATTTGGGCTCCACCATAATTTAGTCCCAAACTTTCTTTTAACCTATATTTCCCCACTACTCATGACCCCTCATGCATTCTCTAATTGGGTCAACAGCACTTCCATTGAATACAGTTTCTACTTTCCAGCTTCCAACTGTTCCCTCCAGCTGGAATGCTCTTTGCTTTCTTCTCTTCACCTCTCACCCCAAGTGGTGCTTTTAGAACATGTTGGCAAATTCTTCAATGCTCCTCCCATCAAAAGGTGGACTCTAATTCCTCTCCCTTTGACCTGTGTCCCTACAGCCTGGCCTAGTGACTCACTTCTAATGAATAGAACGCAGTGGAAAGCGAAGTGATGCTGATGACTTCCAAGGTGAGGGCACGGAAGGAGGTCGGACCCCTGCCTGGCTCTCACTCTGCTCTTGTGACACTCAGTGGAGCCCAGCCAACCAAGCTCTGAGAAGCCCAGCAGCCACAGGAAAAGGCCAGGGGTAGGTGTTCTGGCCACAGCCCCAGCTAAGGTGCCAGCCAAGAGCCAGCATCAACTGCCATAGAGTGAGCAAGCTTTCTGGTGATTCCAGCCCCCAGCCTTCAGGCTACCCCGGCCGACACCAAGCAGAGACGAGCTATTTGCAATTCTAAAATTCCTACCAGGGCTTCCCTGGTGGCGCAGTGGTTGGGAATCTGCCTGCCAATGCAGGGGACACGGGTTCGAGCCCTGGTCTGGGAAGATCCCACATGCCGCGGAGCGACTGGGCCCGTGAGCCACAATTACTGAGCCTGCGCATCTGGAGCCTGTGCTCCGCAACGAGAGAGGCCACGATGGTGAGAGGCCTGCGCACCGCGATGAAGAGTGGCCCCCACTTGCCGCAACTGGAGAAAGCCCTCGCACAGAAACGAAGACCCAACACAGCCATAAATAAATAAATAAATAAATAAATAAAAAGTAATCTTAAAAAAAAAAAAAAAATTCCTACCAAAATTCCAGACTCATGAGCAAAATCAATGTTGTTGTAAACCATAACTATTGGGTGTTTGTTACGCAACATTAAGTAACTGGAGCACTCTACCTCCAGCCATCTTGACCTTTCTAAAATCCTTTTTTCTTTTAGATTACATAACAAGAGCCTACTTTACGACACCATGTAACAGGTCAAACTCAACATGTCCAAAGTAAAACTCAGCTTTCCCCCAAATCTTATTTTATCCCAGTTTTCTATCTCAGTGACTGGAACCACCATTCACCCTATGAGCAAGCTAGAAACCTAAGGGTCATGCTAATACCCCTCCTCCAAACCACAGTCAATCAATACCAAGTTCTATTGCTTCTGCCTCTTCCACATCTCCAGAATCCATTCACGGCTCCCTTCTCCATAATGTGCATTGGAGATACTGTCATCTTTCACCTGGATGCACTAGTGCCCTAACTGCTCTTGCTACCACTCCACTCCAATGGCACTAGAGTGGTCTCTGCAAACCACAAATGGGTTCCCTTCACTTTCCCTGATTAAAACCCTTCACTGATTTCCCACTGCTCTTAGGATCAAACCCCAAATCCTTAAAGTGGTTATAAGGTCTTACATGGTCTGGCCCCCACCTCCCACTCCAGATTCATCTCACCCTGAGATCCCCCTAGTTCTCTGGGCTCCAGCACCATAGCCCGTACCCTCTCTCAATTATGCTGTGCTATCCCTCACCACAGAACATGGGCACCAGCTGCTGCCTCTACTTGCAGTACAATTCTGCACCCCACTCCTTCCTGAGTGAATCTCTCCTCAGTCTTCCCTTAAATATCCCTTCTTCAGGGAAGCCCTTTGCCCCAGACATGAGAGTCCTCTATTTTACATCTCATGTCGCACACTGCACTAGTATTTGTGTGTGTGGTTTTTTGATTCAAGGGTGTCTCCTCTACTAGACTCAACTCCAAGAGGGCAGGAATGGTGTCTTCTTTCGCTCTCCACTCTATTCCTAGCTCTTAACCACATAGTGTGTGCACAACAAATATACACTAAGTGAATGAACCATTTCCCCTCTCTTTAAATCTACCACAATACCTTGCTCCAAATAGATTTGCAATACATTATGAATGAGTGGAGAGGTTATTTCAAATCACTCCAAAGGGTTCTTGCAGCATAAAAAGCTTAGAAGAGAAAAAGTCGAACCGCAACGCTCAAAAATACAACCATCTTCCAGCTGTTGATCCGTGAGTTCTTGAAAGAAAAGGTTCTCCTAGGGGCGTGGCAAGGGGGAAGCAGGTTAAAAACAGAAGATGTACCTTGCACACTTTTCCTTAAGGGCCTAATAGCTTTAGTATTTTGTCCCTTACAGACTCCCACATTTTGTTAAGTGGGCAGTAGTTGTAAACAACACTACATAGAAAGAAATGGAAAGAGACTGGTGTCATGAATCCATGAAAATGAGACCAATTTATTATGGTTGTAATTTTTCTCTAATTTTTTAGGATAAGGGTTTTTTAGATTAAATATGCCAAAAAACATGATGGCTCTCTAAACGCATAATAGCCAAATGGTCTGATCATGGGACATCATTGGCTCAAGATTCAGCAATAATTTTCCCAGTTTTGCCAATGTCTCATTGATGGTTTCGAAACTCCCCAAAGATAAATCCAGTTGTTTCTTCAACTTCTTTGGTCTTCTTTACTTCACATCCCTAAAAGGTCTGTGATTGAAATGCTATTTACTAATCTGATGTTACCTTGGTCCTAATCTGGTGGCAATAAATATTACTGACATTAAACAAAGATTTTATTAAGCACTATCTTCCCTGCATTACTTTTTGTTACATCTATTGTTTAAAAAAGAACGATTTAATAATCTAAACAAACCACCAAAAGAACTCTAAGTAAGTTAAAAATTTGGATTAAAAAGTCAAAAATATTAGACATTGGACCTTAAAGACATGTTCTGGCAGGAGAAAGGTCTATGGAAGGCTAAGTGAATATTCCCTTGGCTCATTTCCGGTTGCTGAAGGGTTCACTGCTTTTCACCTTGACATTAATTGCTCCCCAAAAGCTGTTAATAACGTTGGCAAAATGGACCATATTAGAACCGATGACCTGCAATCCTCATCACTTTCATTTCCAACTTAAACAGTATAAAAGGCCAGTAGTTTCTTACTTACAATTCCGCAACAGAAATAAACGTTATTTAATCAACAACTGATCAAATAAAAGGCAAATGGAGGGCAGGGAGGAATAAACAGAGCCAGAAAATTTTCCCTCTCCACCCAGGCTTCCCCCAACTCCTTTCTCTCAAGTACTTCCTGTGGTCTTTGAGGGCTATTTCTCTGCTACCAACTTCTTACACAATGACCACTGATGACAGTAAGAGCTTTGTTATAAGTCTGAGAGATGGGAAATAAGAATTCCTATAAGTGACATTAATTAATATTGACTTGTGTCCATCTGATATTGTGTTCGGCTCTTATTTCAGAGTGATAGTCTTCAAGTTCCTCAGCGTATGAGCCCCTCCAGCAGTGTCAAGGACTCCTGAACCAACCGCCCCAGCATCTGCTCTTAACCGCCTCTACTAAATGAAGCCTCACCTGTGGACGAAAAAGGAGAAATGGAACCATCCTTGAACGTTAAATATTGTAAATTGATTCTTGAAGGAACAAAACACAGGTTATATAGGGGGCCACAACTACTAAAACTAGTCCCATGAAGAGCTGGACCCTGGGGCCTCATCTGACCATCGGCAACTGGCTGATGACTCTTCTGGGAAGAAAGATTCCCTCTCTTCAAACCAACTGAAATGCCACTGCCCTTGAGCCTCTCTGCTTTACATCAGAAAAACTCATGAAACAGAAGGAAGTGATCTCAGAGACCCACGGGACTTCCCTGAGTGATTTTCATGCAGGCCTCGTGAAGCCATGATGCAGAGAAGGGGACTGCATCAGTATATTTATTTTAATCACTGAAAAGTTTTCATTTATAATTCATAGACACTTAGACTGCTTGGGATGCCTTATTAAAAAGGATGTCATTTTTTTTTTTTACCTCTTTGTGACCACAGGAAAGAGAAACCTCTTCAGTGTCAATGTAGAAGAATAAAGTGTTACCAAAATAGAAGCTGGTACCCACTAATTACAGTGCTATCCAACCGGCATTTACAAAATCATCATCATCGCTGTTTGAAGACAGGAACATGGAATTTAGCCTTAAGTGAGTACAATTAACAGGTTTTTAAAAACTCAGCAGTAACTATCTGATGACTTCTAAATATACCCATTCTTCTCTCTTAGAAAGTCTTATCCGAGTAGTTCCCCAAAGTAGGGAAGTTAATAGTAGGCATCAAGAGAGAGACATCAGAGGAGAAAAAATTACATGGATATATATTTAATGGATTCCCCATTGTTAACAAGCATTTATTAAGGATCCAATGTGCTCCTGGATACTTTGGGGAATTTTTTGTTTAATGTAAAATCTGTCATCTAGGAATATAATTTAATTTGAGTCCATAGGGAACCCTATGGAAAATGGGTGCCTGAAGTTATTTATTTCTGGCACTAAAGTTTACGGTGAGTCCCAGATCCTATGCAGGAATATACAAAGATGTGTTCAGTATTGACACCACATGCTGGAGGAATCCAAGTGGGGACACAGACAATGAGAAGTGATGGGCTCTTGAAGATACATCAGGGAGGGACCTCTTTGGAGAGTACGAGAAGTCACCTGGAGACAAGGACTTTGGCCTGTGCCCTTCCTTGCTGTCCAGTGTAGGACAACCTCCAGGAGAACCACCAGGATGACAACTATGAGACTTAACGAGAGATTCCCGTCTCTTTGCAGCTCTAGAGAGCTTAAGACATTTCCTAGAAAATCACCTCCTACAAAGAGGGGCAGAGAGTCAGAGTTGTCCCTACTGGGCCCACTGGGGCACTATGACTGGCCACTGAGCAGAGAGAGGTCTGAGAAACACCAGCACTGGGAGAGGCGGATAGATGCAGCGGTTCCAGGGCTGTGGGCAGAGAAGAGAGGGAGCCCTGGCGGAGCTGACAAGCAATATTCCCCAAATCAATCCTTAGGGCGATGGAATTTGCGTGATGACTGGAGTTCCTGCGTCACAGCTCAGTCAGCAAAATGAGGAATGGGGCACTAAAGACCTGTGTTAATGCTCTTGAGCTAAGTGTTGTCCCCTCTCTGTGTCAATGTCCCCAACTACTGAGTGAGAAAATGGCCCCAGAAACTCCAGGTGAAGACTTTGATCAATTGTACGGACTCAGAATATGCCCACGTCTCTGGATGCTGCCTTACAATGTAAATAGAGAAGGACAGAGTCTTTGCTCTCATAAAACTTCCTAAATGCACGCAACAGTAAACGGTAAAGCACATTCTGATATATGAAGTTTGTTATGTCTTGACAAGGTCCACTGCACATGTTACACAGAAGGAGTTAAAATGGTCCAATAACCTCTCTCAAGTCAAAGTAAAGGCAACAGGGGTCAAGTCCATGCTTATGAATGAAGGATGGAGACAGGCTTGCCAGATGCCCACCGCAAAAAGTCTCATGCCTATCCCCGGGACCAAGGTCCAGCCCACTCAAAAGCCCTGCTGCAACTCTCAGGCCAAGACAAGAAGCCAGTACAGACAGCCATTCTGGAAAGGGGCAGATCCAAATGTGACCTTCTCGGACGCTGGCTAGATGCTGGCTGTTATCAGAAGTGCTTTTCTGCAGGTGCCTGTTTTGAGAAACCCTGCTTTAATTTTGTAATGGACTTCTGTCAACATTTGTAACGAAGTTTTTGTAAATCATTTCTCCCCTTCTAAATTGTAATAATAATAGTCATCAGTTCCTTCCTTCCATCCCACCCAGGCCTCTAAAAATGGAGAAAACAGCATGGTTCACCAGGCTGTGGAATAAGTCCTCTGCCATCACTCTGATGCTATCACCAGCTCACCACCAATTAGCATCCTGTGTCACCACCAACTAGCATCCTGTGTCAATTCCATCCCACTAAACACGGTTTTCTTAGACAAAGGTGTCCGTCATGTCACATCCAGGGCTTTGGAGAGAAACCACTAATGAAAATGATTATAAAACCTTTTTCAACTCTAAAGATGTGATGTCTAACAGCTGAAACAGTAATAGGGCTCTAGTTCCTTTTTCGCCTACAAAAGATCTTACCCAGCACTGAAGCTAAATGTGAATTTGATTTGCTTTTCAAGAAGCTGGTTATGGCCACTGGTACCCACAAAGCTTCTCTCCACCTTGTTATAAAGGCCATGCCCGTTTCAGGGGGAGCAGCTTAGTACGGAGTGAGATGGTTACTGGTAAATGATCACATAAGGCCAATTCCATCAAGAAATGTCGGGACCTTTTTAACTTGGAATTGGTGAGAGAATTTCTCATCTTTACTTTGGAATGAATTAGTGGCATTTACAAATCTAAATGGTTTCCTTAACAAGTCTCATTGAATTGAAATAACAGAGTCAAATGGGAGGAAAAGTCTGACCAATTTTTGTTGTGATTTTTGAATTATTATTTAAATATGCAAGTGCAGGCACAGAATACCAAGTGGTGGAAAAAAATCCTCCTGAGAAATGTGAAGTACTCTCAAAATGAATGTGAAAGATTTAAGCATTTTGGGTTCCAATACTTTATTCAATATTTTTATCCTCTTGGTTGCTTTATTTTCTCTTTTGCCTGGATTTCCCTAGCTCCTACTGTTGAATGGATAGGCAGAAACCATAAGCAAATAAACCTCTGGAGCTTAGCTGAGACTCTACCTATCAACAGGTTTATTGCTTTGTATTTTAATGCTCAGGGCCAACAGTATTTCTTTGTCTTTGTTTTCTGCTTATTAAACGCAAACCAAAATAATCCTGCTTCCCCACAAGGAACAAGTTTTCAACAAAAAAGTTAAATTAATAGTGATGCATATGGACCACAGATACCGCTAAACTGCCTGAGCACAAGGTAGTTTATGCCAGGTGACTATGCAAAGCCACATAATATTAAGTGACTGAATTACACAGGGTCACTGGTTGTGAGAAATAGGAATTCTGTCCAGCTACCTCCAACAGAAAAGGGATGTATGGGAAGAACGCTGAAGAATAGAGAATTGACAGAAGTGTTAGAAAACCAGGCAGAAACTACGGGTGGCTGCCCCAGGATCTAGCTGCCTGTGGCGTGGCAGCCAGCACCAGCACACCGGCCTACAGGCTGCTTCTCACTGCCCAGCAATGCTGCTGCCTTCAAACCTCTCTCAGGTGTCTCCTGGCCTCTACAATACCTTCCTCAGATCCAAAGTCCAGAATAAGAACACGGATCGGCCAAGCCTAAGTAACGTACCCCTGCTCTAGCCACCGGGAGGCAGGGAGATGGAGTATCCAGCCATCTCAGCTTCTGAGATAGAAGGGATCTCCCTCCAAGAAAGAAAATCCAGGTAAAGACCCACTGCAGTGAAGTGTGTTTCCATCAGGGAGGATGCAAGTGTAATTTGACCACAGGGAGAGTGATGAAGACACCATCCCTTCCTTTTAGGGTACTCATATGTCCATTTTTGTGACGCTCCTGGAAAGGTATCAAACTTCTCCATCTCGGCAGAGGTCTTGGTCAGTTTTACACCTGCATTCTGGTTTTTAGTAACAGGTGACATAACTTACCTTCTCATTCAGAGTATCTAGCAGGCCCTTGGCATCTGAGGATTCCATATCTGTGTCTCCTATTCTTAGTGTGTAAACTTCATATGTAGAAATGCTTTACAATAGTATTCATACCTACCGTATACATACAAAATAACCTATGCAAGGCCCCAAGCACAAATGTGAATGAAACTGGTGAGGAAATTCTGCTTGACACCTAGTGGTTGCACCTCAGTTTGTAGTGTTTGAGAATCTGGGGATCCTCTAAAGTTTCAGCATGCCCCTCACCATGGCTTTCCTTCGTTGTAAAGTATGCAGGGTGGGGTTAGAAAGACAAAGGAGCTAGAACATAAAAATGAGAGAAGTCATAGTCTAAGGCAACCTCTTTCCATTTCACGTAGAAACTACATGAGATAACATCTTAACATTTTTCAGGGGAATAGGTTCTTAAGTTAGCATGTAAGAAAACATTACAAAAAAGGAAGGAAGGAAAGAAAGGAAGGAGTGAGGGAGGGAGGGAGGGGCGTGGGATGGAGGGAGGGAGGGGGAGGGAGGGGGAGGGAGGGAAGGAGGGAGGGAGGGAAGGAAGGAAAGAAAATAGGTCAACGTAACTCAATGTTTATATGATAACCCACTGAAGTGACAATTTGATGGGCAGCATATTCCAATGAACAAAGCCAAAAAAAAAGTTCAAAGACAGCTTTCCTAAAGTAAGCTTGATAAGTTTCACTTCCTCATATCTCAGTTCTCTTACAGTTACAAAATATTGAACACCTAACATAAACCATATACTCGCTCTGCATTGGAGATACAAGGTCAGTTCCTTCTCTGTAGTTATCAATACAGAGAGTGTCTCCTTGGGGGGACAGTGGGAGCATGAATTGGATCCATCCAGATAAGACATAATTCCTCAGGAGAAAGGCTGCATCAATCCACTGCATCTGTGACATAGGCAGACAAAGTCACTCCGGCAAGGGGGGAGGCAGCTCCAGCAAAGCAGGATTTAGAAGAGGGAAATGTGATGATTGCCAGAAAAATGGTGCAATGAATTTCCCTGCATTCAAAATCAGATACACATCACTGTCCAAATTAGATGCTCAGAAACAGTAAGAAAACTGAGATCATGCGAAAATGTTCTAGCTAGGTGTTTCCTCCTCCTCCTCCTTTTTCTATTTCCACAGTAGGTTTAACCCTAAACAATTAAGACATCCTACTATTCAGGAAAATAGATGTTATTTTAATAACCCTCCTAAAATGACACCATGTAACCATCTGTTATGAACCCTTGCAATCCTGCGTTCTCCACTCATCTCCGAATTATCAGTATCGCTACAGCCACCCACCCGTCCAACCCCCCCCCCGCCACAAAATGTCGGGGGAAGAGAAGGAAAGAGAAGTTTGGCAGGAAAAAAAAGAATTAGGCTGCTCAGAATACATTTTTGTTTACTATTCCTCACCTCTTTCTCATCTAAACAGCTTTTAAAGTAGGGACCAATTCATAATATTAGATATGAAATACGTGCCAGAAAGTGGAAGATATGGAGCAGGGGAAAGGAGGACTCAGGGAAGTTTAGAGCTGGAAGGGAGCTTGGTGATGATTCCATCCTCACACTTCCCAGCTGAGAAAACTGAGGCCTGTGTCTTTGGGTGAACCCCACAGTAGCAGCCACTTAGCACCGTGCCAGGTCTAGAACCAAGTGAATCTCTTGCTCCACAGGCCAGGAAGTTCAAGACACCAAAATACTGTGAAGTTTATAATATAAAAATGCTTAAGGCCAAGGTGACATCGTGTTAAATGCCATACAGAGCAAACAAGACATTGATCGTACGCTAGTGGTTGGCAAACTCAAGGGATAAGATAGCAACTCAACCACTGCATACATACAAAATTAAACTATTTTAAAAACATGTGGGAAGCATATTAAATGGCACATTCCCACTTTAATTTCTGTGCCCAGAGATCTAATTAAGGATTATGTTGTGTCCATAGAACCATGGAAAATGGAAATGTCTCTGTAGGATTAACTCTGAAGCCTCAACGTTTTTGAAGTATTAGAGTATCATGCCAGGCAACCCTAAAACAACTAGGTGTGGTCTTCAGGGAAAGGAGATGTTAATACCATTTCTAACAGATGGGACATTGGTCACCACATATGAGAAGACAGTAGGGACCAATTAAAGACAAAGCCTTAGTGAATGTGGGGTGTGTGTAGAGACCCATGTGACATCTATCCTTCGAGAGATGGCCAACACACTCAAAGGTAACTGGGTGCAGCAGGAAATCACCAGAGAGCTTCAATAAATAGGTACTCAAGTCAAAGCTGACAATGGAAGAAAAACCATGGCAGCAGTATAAATGTTAAACTCGAGGGGGTTGATACAAGTGACTAGGAAGCCAGTGCACAGAATAATCTAGACAAAGAAGACTAGCTGCTAGGGATGTCAAATGGGCTTCATTTTTTAATGACAACTCCAATCAATTGAAAGCGGTTGCCTAGAGATTTGTGTTGAAAAAGTCTATGTTGGGAAAGAGCATTATGATCTGCCATGGAGAAACCCACTTCCATGAAGAGTAGACGATAAGATTACTGTAAGTGTAGAAACACAGATTGAATATGAATGACATTCTCTAGAAGCAGCACTATGATGTCACCACCGATCACGTAAGTGTGCATCCCTTGATTCAAGACATAAGTGGACTGCTTACTATGTGCAAGCTTGGCTCATGGCAGAAGGTAGCCTTAGAAAGTAGAGGAGCCACACAATTAGGAACTTACCTAATGGTGGAGGAATGGACAACATCAGGTATGTCCATCCAATCAGACCCTGTGGTACCCTACAATATAGTATCTTCCCATCCTCTGAATGGAGGAAGCACTTGGAAAAGGCACATGTGGAAGGCACGGGCTTTTAAGGAGAAGGGGGTTATTGCAAACCTGGGAGAGGGGAAGCCTAGTAAATGCCCTGAAGGAGAGAAGTTGGAACTATTAACAGACACCATTGTTCAGCGTGGTCAGCATTTACTGATTTTCCTGCGGAAGCCTCAATATACTTATTTTAGGGGTTTCTCATATATAGCAAAGGATACCTAGTGGGAAACTCTGGATTCCTCAGTCTCTCAGTTCTAAGATTGGAGCCGGGTAACTAGATACAGTACATCTTGAAATCTATAAAACATTAAACAAACAGCAGATTAGAGAGGATAAAAAACTGAAAGTGTTGGAAAAACTGAAGAGCAAGGTAAGGTAGGTAAAGGGTATGAAGGAGAAATGCCACCAGAGATCCTGAAACTCTGATGAGAGATGAAAGAAACGCAGCCAGTGCAAGAGCTGAAAAGGAAACTTCAAGGTGATACAGGAACAGATAAATGCATGTTATCACTACTCAATAAGATAAACACGTCATTTCTGCTTCTGCCACATCTCTCTGGTCTTCTGCATTCCTTCTTTTAAGAGGAAGCCATCCCAGTGCATTTAAAGTCAGTCACATTTTAAATAAACACCACAAAAATACATCTTTGAAAATAAACCACTGGGATATAAATGCCAATGGAGCACATTTCCTTTAGTCCAATGCCAAACATCTTTTGACTGAATGTGCTCCAAGAGCAAAACATTGCCAAAGGTACTGAGATCAGTGAGGCCAAGTCTCTGGCCTCATCAGAAGCTGTTGGTGCAGGTTGTTTCTGACAGAGACAAGTCTACAAACAAAGCAGGTCTAACTTCCAAACCTTTGACTGGAGATGTGTTAACAAAGCTTCGAGACTATTTACCCACATTTGTAGTGAAGTAATTCTTCGAAACACCTGGATTTCTTAATTGTCAATAAGACAAAGAGTGCGTCAGGTGGATACACAGCTGCCAAATGCTTGACACATGCAACAAACATAGAGAATCAAAATGGGGACTTCCTTCATTTTTTGAAACATGGACCATATTCAGTCCTGACACATATCAGATGCTTAATTAAGGTGACTGTATAAAAGAATGATGTCAACGGTCTCCACCGCCGAGTTAATCAGGTCTGATAGGTACGACAGGTTGATAAACAAATAATTGCCAATAATTATTATACAAGACGATGTCTGAAGAGTTGTAGTCTAGCTGTGTAAAAAGTTATAAGGGGGTTGATGGCCTCTTGCTCAGCCGGCAGCCCACCCCCGGACAGGAGGAAGGAGGCCTCGTGGGCAAAGCTGGTGTGGCTGGCATCAAAGGCAGCCGTGACCCCACATTCCTTCTCCTGCCGCTGTTTCCGCTCCAGGCAGGCCACAAAAGCACAGCCCACAGCATGGCTCAGCCTCTTGCCCAGTGGGAAGAGGTTGGGGCGGGCTTAGTGACATTGTGGGGTGCAGATCAGATACCAGGAGCCCTGGGTTCCAGCAGCTGGATGCTGGGTGACCCCAGATGAGTCCCTTCACCTCTCTGGGCCTCAGTGCACATCTGCACAATGAGGGAGAAATGCCAGAGACAAGAGTGTAATACTGTATGGCTCCATTTATTTTTTTTTTTAAGATTTTTTTGATGTGGACCATTTTCTTTAAAGTCTTTATTGAGAGGGCAGAGTCAAGATGGCGGTGTGGGAAGACACCGAGTTAGTGTCTCCCCACAACTAGGGCACCTGTCGGCTGCTGGTGGGGGACCCTGACACCCAAGGAGATGGGAGGAACCCCCAAGTGAACCGGTAGGACGTTGGGGGACAGAGGGGGAAAGAGAAGTGGAGGCCAGACAGGATTGGTGCCCCTGAGTCTCGGGAGATCAGGAGAGGTAGATGGGAGGGGCCCTCTGGGAGGAGCAGGAGAGGAGTGGAGGGCGATCCCCCGGCCCACTCAGCCCAGAGAGGCTGCTGAGCTCCCAGGAAGGTCCCCTGCCCTCCAAGGTCACCCCCTTCCCCCTGCTCCTGGGGGCATGAGAAGAAAGCTGAGAGGAGAGCAGGAGAGGCTGTTGGGAGGGGCCCTCTGGGACAGGAGGAGCAGGAGAGGAGAAGAAGGCGTTTGCTCCAACCACTCGAGCCCAGGTAGCCTGCTGGGTTCCCAGGTGAGGTCCCCTCTCTCTGAGACCAGGGGTGGGGGGGCACACCTGGGCCCCTTCTGTTCCTTGACCCTAAGCCCCACCCCCCACAGCTCCCAGGGCCTTTACCAGCCCTGTGGGTCCTAAGTATAGGCCCCACCCACCACCCAAACCTCGCCCCTACTTAGGCCCCACCCTCCACAGCCAAGGTCTTTTCCCCTTTTTTCTCCTCCTCTTTCCCCTCCCCCTCTTTTTTACTATTGTGGTACTGTTGTACCTTCCAGTTGTTGATTCATCTATATTTTTATTTTTATATTCTTTCTAACATAACTGTTAGTTTCCTAGTCTAATTTTATTTTTTACTTTACTATTGTTCTTTTTTGTGTTTTTTTGGCAACAACACGTGGCTTGCGGGATCTTGATTCATGAGCCAGGGGTCAGGCCGAAGCTCCTGTGGTGGGAGCTCTGTGTCAAAACCACTGGACTACCAGAGAACCTCAGACCCCAGGGAATATTCAGAGGAGTGAGGTCTCATGGAGGTCCTCATCTCAGCACCAAGACCCAGCTCTACCCAACAGCCTACAAACTCCAGTGTTTGAAGCCTCAGTCCAAAAACCAGTAAGACAGGAACACAATCCCACTCATAAAAAAAAAAAAAAATGAGATGGCAAAAAAATACATCACAGATGAAGGAGTAAGATAAAAACCTACAAGACCAAATAAATGAAGAGGAAATAGGCAATCTACCTGAAACAGAATTCAGAGTAATGATAGTAAAGATGATCCAGCATCTCAGAAACAGAATGGAGGCATGGATTGAGAAAATATAAGAAATGTTTGACAAAGATCTAGAAGAACTAAAGAACAAACAAACAGAGATGAACAACACAATAACTGAAATGAAAAATACACTGGAAGGAATCAATAACAGAATAATTGAGGCAGAAGAACAAATAAGTGAGCTGGAAGACAAAATGGTGGAAGTAACTGCTGAGGAGGAGAATAAAGAAAAAAGAATGAAAAGAATTGAGGACAGTCTCAGAGACCTCTGGGATAACACTAAACACACCAACATTTGAATTATAGGGGTCCCAGAAGAAGAAGAGAAAAAGAAAGGGTCTGAGAAAATATTTGAAGAGATTATAGTCGAAAACTTCCCTAACATGGGAAAGGAAATAGTCACCCAAGTCCAGGAAGCACAGAGTCCCATATAGGATAAACCCTAGGAAAAACACACCAAGACACATATTAATCAAACTAACAAAAATGAAATTCAAAGAAAAAATATTAGAAGCAGTAAGGGAAATACAAAAATAACATACCAAGGAATCCCCATAAGGTTATCAGCTGATTTTTCAGCAGAAACTCTGCAGGCCTGAAGGGAGTGGCAGGATATACTTAAAGTGATGAAAGAGAAAAACCTACAACCAAGATGACTCTACCCAGCAAAGATCTTATTCAGATTCGATGGAGAAAACAAAAGCGTTTCAGACAAGCAAAAGCTAAGAAAATTCAGCACCACCAAACCAGCTTTACAACAAACGCTAAAGAAACTTCTCTAGGTGGGAAACACAAGAGAAGAAAAAGACCCACAAAAACAAACCCAAAATAATTAAGAAAATGGTAACAGGAACATACATATCAATAACACTCTTGAATGTAAATGGATTAAATGCCTCAACCAAAAGACACAGACTGGCTGAATGGATACAAAAGCAAGACCCATATACATGCTGTCTACAAGAGACCCACTTCAGACCTAGGGACACATACAGACTGAAGGTGAAGGGATGGAAAAAGATATTCCATGCAAATGGAAATCAAAAGAAAGCTGGAGTAGCAATACTTGTATCCAATAAAATAGACTTTAAAATAAAGACTATTACAAGAGACAAAGAAGAACACTACATAATGATCAAAGAATCAATACAAGAAGAAGATATAACAATTATAAATGTTTATGCACCCAACATAGGAGCACCTCAATACATAAGGCAAATGCTAACAACCATGAAAGGAGAAATTGACAGTAACACAATAATATCAGGGGACTTTAACACGCCACTTACACCAATGGACAGATCATCCAAAATGAAAGTAAATAAGGAAACACAAGCTTTAAATGGCACAATAGACCAGATAGATTTAATTGATATTTATAGAACATTCCACCCAAAAACAACAGAATACACTTTCTTCTCAAGTGCACATGGAACATTCTCCAGGATAGATCACATCTTGGGTCAAAAATCAAGTCTCAGAAAATTTAAGAAAATTGAAATCGTATCAAGCATCTTTTCTGACCACAATGCTATGAGACTGGAAATCAATTACCGGAAAAAACTGTAAAACACACAAATACATGGAGGCTAAACAGTGCACTACTAAATAACCAAGAGATCACTAAAGAAATCAAAGAAGAAATAAAAAAATACATAGAAACAAATGACAATGGAAACACGACGAGTCAAAACCTATGGGATGCAGCAAAAGCAGTTCTAAGAGGGAAGTTTATAGCAATTCAATCTCACCTCAAGAAACAAGAAAAATTTCAAATAAGCAATCTAACCTTACACTTAAAACAACTAGAGAAAGAAGAACAAAGAAAACCCAAAGTCAGTGGAAGGGAAGAAATCATGAAAATCAGAGCAGAAATAAATTAAATTGAAATGAAGAAAACAATAGCAAAGATCAATAAAACTAAAAGCTGGTTCTTTGAGAAGATAAACAAAATTGATAAACCCTTAGCCAGATTCATCAAGAAAGAGAGAGGACGTAAATGAATAAAATTAGAAATGAAAAAGGAGAAATCACAACTGACACCACAGAAATATTAAGGATTATAAGATACTACTAGTAACAACTATATGCCAATAAAATGGACAACCACGAAGAAGCGAACAATTGGAAAGGTACAATTTTCCAAGACTGAACCAGGAAGAATTGGAAACTATAAACAGACCTATCACAAGGAATAAAATTGAAACCGTGATTAAAAATCTTCCAACAAACAAAAGTCCAGGACTACATGGCTTCACAGGCGAATTCTATCAAACATTTAGAGAAGAGCTAACACCTATGCTTCTCAAACTCTTCCGAAATATAGCAGAGGGAGGAACACTCCCAAACTCATTCTATGAAGCCACCATCACCCTGATACCAAAACCAGAAAAAGATATCACAAAAAAGAGAAAACTATAGACGAATATCACTGATGAACATAGATGCAAAAATCCTCAACAAAATACTAGCAACAGAATCCATCAACACAGTAAAAGGATCATACACCATGATCAAGTGGGGTTTATCCCAGGAATGCAAGGATTCTTCAATATACGCAAATCAATCAATGTGATACACCACATTAACAACTTAAGGAATAAAAACCATATGATCCTCTCAATAGATGCAAAAAAGCTTTTGACAAAATTCAACACCCATTTATGATAAAAACTCTCCAGAAAATGGGCATAGAGGGAACTTACCTCCACATAATAAAGGCCATATACAACAAACCCACAGCAAGCATCATACTCAATGGTGAAAAACTGAAAGCATTTTCACTAAGATCGGGAATAAGACAAGGATGTCCACTCTCACCCCTCTTATTCAACATAGTTTTGGAAGTCCTAGCCATGGCAATCAGAGAAGAAAAAGAAATAAAAGGAATACAAATTGGAAAAGAAGTAAAACTGTCACTGTTTGTGGATGACATGATACTATACATAGAAAATCCTAAAGATGCCACCAGAAAACTACTACAACTAATCAGTGAATTTGGTAAGGTTGCAGGATACAAAATTAATGCACAGAAATCTCTGGCATTCCTATCCACCACCAACGAAAAATCAGAAAGAGAAATTAAAGAAACAATCCCATTTACCATCACAACAAAAGAATAAAATACCTAGGAATAAACCTGCTTAAAGAAGCAAAAGGCTTGTACTCAGAAAACTATAAAACACTGATGAAAGAAATCAAAGATGACATAAACAGATGGAGAAATATACTATGTTCTTGGATTGGAAGAATCACTATTGTGAAAATGACTCTACTACCCAAAGCAATCTACAGATTCAATGCAATCCCTATCAAACTACCAATGGCATTCTTCACAGAATTAGAACAAAAAATTTTACAATTTGTATAGAAACATAAAAGACCCCGAATAGCCAAAGAAATCTTGAGAAAGAATAACGGAGTTGGAGGAATCAGTCTCCCCAACTTCAAACTATACCACAAAGCTACAGTAATCAAGACAGTATGGAACTGGCACAAAAACAGAAATATAGATCAATGGTACAGGATAGAATGCCCAGAGATAAACCCACGTACATATGGTCACCTAATTTATGAGAAGGGAGGGAAGAACATACAGTGGAGAAAGGACAGACTCTTCAATAAGTGGTGCTGGGAAAAATGGACAGCTACATATAAAAGAATGAAATTAGAACACTTCCTAACACCGTACACAAAAATAAACTCCAAATGGATTAAAGACCTAAATGTAAGATCAGACACTATAAAACTCTTGGAGGAAAACACAGGAAAAACACTCTTTGACATAAACCTCAGCAAGATCTTTTTTGACCCACCTCCTAGAGTAGCAGAAATAAAAACAAAACAAAAATTTAAAAATGAGACTTAATTAAACTTAAAAGCTTTTGCACAGCAAAGGAAACCATAAACAAGATTAAAAAACAACCCTCAGAATGGGAGAAAATATTTGCAAATGAAACAACAGACAAAGGATTAATCTCCAAAATATACAAACAGCTCATGGAGCTCAATATCAAAAAAACAAACAATCCAATTAAAAAACATGGGTGGAAGACCTAAATATTCATTTCACAAAGGAAGACATACAGATGACCAAGAGGCACATGAAAAGATGCTCAACATCACTAATTATCAGAGAAATGCAAATCAAAACTACCATGAGGTATCACCTCATGCCGGTCAGAATGGCTATTATCAAAAAATCTAGAAACAATAAATGCTGGATAAGGTGTGGTGGAAAGGGAACCCTCCTGCAGTGTTGGTGGGAATGTAAATTGATACAGCCACTATGGAGAACAGTATGGAGGTTCCTTAAAAAACTAAAAATAGAACTACCATATGACCCAGCAATCCCACTACTGGGCATATACCCTGAGAAAACCATAATTCAAAAAGAGTCATGCCTCTTTTTGTTCCAGGCGCTGGCCCTCATCCTGTCCTTCACTCAGATTGCTTCTGAGGAACATTCTGCCCACAGATTAAATCTTGTTACCTTCTCATTTGCCCCATGATGGCATTTTGGATAAATATCAAAGAATATGTTTTTCAGATCAGTGTTCCAAGCCTTTCTGAGTATGATTCCTTTTAACATCAGTCCTTTTTGTGCACTACTTGTCTGCTGATTAGGAAAATGCATAGTGGTCAATAGCCACGTGAGCTTTTAAATGGATTTATAATGTAGGTATCCATCCTAAGCACTCCTATCTAGAAATACAAAGGCTGCACACATACAGACGACAGTACTCATTCCATCTACGCTCACACTTGATGTTCAAACAGATTTTCGGGCTTCTTGTGCCCTGAGGAGTCCTGGGCACAGAGACTGGAGATCCCCACTTTGATTTGCTTATTTTAGAATCACCGTGTTCTTACTAGGTGAATGCTTATGGTGGTTTCTGTTTGTTTTACTGCTCTCTCCACTGCTCCTTTTTTATTAAATTATCACAAACTAATAAGTCTCATGAGCACTGGTGGGTTAAAAAAAAAAAAAAGAGTCATGTACCACAATGTTCACTGAGGCATTATTTACAATAGCCAGGATATGGAAGCAACCTAAGTGCCCACTGACAGATGAATGGATAAAGAAGATGTGGCACATATATACAATGGAATATTACTCAGCCATAAAAAGAAACAAAATTGAGATATTTGTAGTGAGGGGGATGGACCTAGAGTCTGTCATACAGAGTGAAGTAAGTCAGAAAGAAAAAAACAAATACCATATTCTAACACATATATGTGGAATCTAAAAAAAGAGAAATGGTACTGATGAACCTAGTTGCAGGGCAGGAATAAAGAGGTAGACATAGAGAATGGACTTGAGGACACGGGGTGGGATGGGGAAGCTGGGGCGAAGTGATAGTAGCATTGACAAATATACACTACCGAATGGAAATAGTTAGCTAGTGGGAAGCAGCAGCATAGCACAGGGAGATCAGTTCGGTGCTTTGCGATGACCTAGAGGGGTGGGATAGGGAGGATGGGAGGGAGGCTAAAGAGGGAGGGGATGTGGGGACATGTGTATGCATATGGCTGATTCGCTTTGTTGTACAACAGAAACTAACACAGTATTGTGAAGAAATTATACTCCAATAAAGATCTATTTTAAAAAAAGTTATAAGGGGTAAGGATGAGAGAATGACCAATTCTGGAGAAGAATATCGGTCAGACTTTTAGGAGGTGGTGGTTTCTAGGATGGGTCTTAAAGATTGCCTTAGGATTTTACCATACATTTTTTTAAAACTTACTTTATAACCATAACTCAAACTTCCATGGAGCCCAGCCCAACAGTGAGCCCACAGTTAGAACCCAAATTAATTAATAGTATCAAATCTATAAAACAGAGTTACTTTTCTTTAACGTTTATTAAGAATGTAGAGGTAAGAGCTGAAATGATGGAGGAGGGGGATGCTTCAACCCTTGACATTGAAATTCTCTTCTCCATTTGATTCACCAAAATTGCCCCTTATTCAGTCTGTCCTAATTAACTCCCCAGAGAATTATTTTCAAGGCACTGTTAGTTGGTTGTTGCCTGAGGCCAAACTCCAAGCTAGCTCTGGAATGTGGGAGAGATACAAATGTCTCTTGAGAATTTCAGTTACAAGGTGAGAGAGAAGGGGATAAAATTATCTCATAAAGATTACTGTTAAACTCAAAGGGTAGATGGAATTCATGTTATAGGTTACCACTGACAGATTATCATAAAATGTCCCTTAAAAAATAAAACTCTAGATGCAGAGCATTAAGGATTTTTAAATATCTGAATGGAGACAATAAGGTTCTTCCCAGGACAAAGTGATGATTATATATACATATAAATACACACACACACACACACACACACACACACACACACAAATAAATAAATAAAATATACATACATATATATATAGCTTTGCTAATGTGGACAGGGAAATCCTCAAAAGACAAGATTCCAGCAAGAGACCCCAGAGGAACCTCCAAGCTAGACCCAGTAAGATAATGATGCCCCAAAGCTGCAGTCAAACCCCAAAATAGCTTTTTAGCAAGATCGAACTTAAAAAAAAAAAAAGAAACATTTGAGAAGCCGGAATTAGATGACTGAGTTGAAGGCCTAGGAATCTGGCCCAAGAGAATAATCTGTGAGCAAAAGAAAACAGGCCAAAACTAGGAGATCTGACTCAGGCTTGGGTGAACAGAAGACAAGGGTGAGGAGGGAAATGATGGAGACAGTCAAGTTCAGGGAAACCAGAATCATTCGTTCTCTCCTCCAGGCAGAGCCTTGCAGACATGAAAGCTGGGGAGCTCAGGAAAGTCGTTGCCAAGGAGCCACGACCGGGAATCAGAGTCCAACATGGAGATCTGTCACAGGGATTTCCCGTCGCCATCCTCTCCCCCCAGGCATGTCAATTCAACAAGCTGGTTCTGAAAAATCCCTGCATGTGTCTGGAGTGTGTGCACGTGAGGCATAGCATCAGCTCTCTGGGAGCCTGCTCTAGTGACAATGAAGATATATAGTAGGGCCATTTTCCAAGTGAATGATAGGAAAACAGTCACTTTTAAAATTCCATCCATTTTGCATCAGGTAACAGGCCAATTCGAGTTTGTGGAGGGCCATGTGATGGATTAAGAGTGGCCATGAATTCTTTGTCATCACCCCTGTGGTATAATAAAATACATATTTTGTTTTTTCCCAGTTCTGGTTCTTGGCAGAGCGTCAAGAATTTCCTAAGTGATAGGAATGTCTTTGATCATGAACCCCTTTGGATTATACCTGAGTTTATGCTACCAAGGTAACTCTAGTTGGGCCCTTCGACAGTTTCAAGGCAGAGGATGGCCACACCTGTGATTACACAGTGAGAACTTTCAGCTCTACCCCCTACTTATGGGGAGAAGGGAGGGGCTGGAGACTGAGTTCAACCACCAATGGCTGATACTATAATAAATCATGTCTTGGCAATGAATCCTTGACAAACACTCTTGAATAATAAATTTTGGGGAGCTTCCTGTTGGTGAACATGATGTCCCAGGAGAGCAATGCACCCCTACCCCAAGGGTACAGAGGCTCCTGCACTCAGCATCCTCTGGCCCTCACCCCATGTCTCTCTTCATCTGCTTGTTCATTTCTATCCTTTATAATCAACAATAATCCTAAATCTAGCACTTTCCTGAGTTCTGTGAATTGTCCTAGTGAATTATGAAACCTCAGGTGGGGTTGTGGGAACCCCCAAATTCGCAGTGGCATGGGCAGAACATTGGATAACTTGGGAATACCTCGCTTGTGGCTGGTGTCTGAAGAAGGGGGTACTGAGCCCTTAACCTGTGGGATCTGTGCTAACTCCAGGTAGAATAAGAATTGAATTGAACTGTAGGACACCCAGATGGTGTTAGAGATTGCTGGGGAATCACAGTGGAGCGCTATGAAGAGGTGGAGTTTACTTCCCTCCCTTTAAATCTGGGCTGGCCCCCATGACTGCTTAACTAAAAGAAGGTGGAAGAAGGGGCACCCTGATAGCTCCAGGCCTAAGCCTTTGAAAGGCCTGGCAGCTTCCACTTTTGTACTCAGGAGACCTGAGCCACCCCTTTAGAAGTTCAGCTCCTCTGCTGGAAAGGCCACATAAAGAGGAGAGGCCCTGAGACCCACCTGGAGAGAGAGAGAGGCCTGACATCCTATAGCCAAGTGAACCCTCCAGAAACTCCAGTCCCATTGCAAGAGAGATACCCAAGAAAACTGGGAGCTGAACCCAGTGAACCTCCAGAACTGCTGTTGTCATAAGCCACTCTGTTTTGGAGTAGTTTGTTATGCAGCCATAGATACGCAACACAAACAACACAGTCAGGGCAAGGTGTACCGAACAGTCTGAGAAAGGCATTTTTAATAACAACATCAAAAATCATTTCAGTCTGTTTGTTTGTCCCTTTGTTTATTTGTGCATTACACAAACATTTACTGAACCCTTCCTTGGGGCTAGGGTCTAAGTAGGTACTGAGGGCACAGATGAAAGACAATTCTTGCCTTCAGGGAGTTTCCAACCCAATCATCTCATTCACTTTTCTCCTTCTTCAATAAAGCTGTCAGTTTTTACCTCCAGAACTATTTCCTTCTTTAGATTCCCCACTTTCTAGGGCAAGCAAGACTCAACTCGTTTCCTTTTGTTCGTGAAGTTCTCCCAGACCCACCTGGTCTCTGTCTTTCAATTTCTCCAACTTTAAGTAAGGTGCAAAGGGAGCTAACAATATTTCCAAAAGATTGTTATGAGGTTAAAGCAAAAATATTTTTAAAAAACTTTATACCTTGTAGGAAAACTTTCCTAAGCAGATGACATTTTACTGGCAGTTCAAAGACGTGTTTGCCTAGAAATCCTGTAAATTACATTAAAAGCAACATCAACAAATGACCATTAGGAGGAGCATCTGCTGGGCAGACAAGACGTCAGTCATCTGCTTCTCTGTCCCTGGCAGAGCTAACATGGAGCATAAGCAGATGCACACAGATACTTCGTGGGGTCCAAGGGGGAGCAGACAGGCTCCTTCTACTTCCTACCAATGTAACCACATGTTTCTGAGCATCCCTCAACTGATTACCTAGCACCCATCAATAAATTGTATACTTCATGGATTGAGCCTAGGCTGGCACTTCTGTTCATAATGGAATGTTTATTTAATTAAGCCTCATCATGAGAGACTCCAAGTGCATAAGGGTATGTAATGTTTTTAAAACATCCATCAACTGGGCTTGGCAGCAAAAATCAACACAATCATGTGTTTTCACATGGCCAGGTTGAACAAAAACAATGCAATGTGTGGGTAACGTTTAATAAAAGCAAATATTTCCAGTGTATGTTGAGCAATCATTTAGGTTGAGAGCAGAAATGAAAACATGGGCACAAATTGTATTGATTGACATTGGCCAATAATAAACTTAAGTTTGATTAAATACCATAAACTATATTTATAGAATCAAGCTATTTTGAGCTAGACTGTCATAGTTTATAACATATGTTTTAGTCCTAAATGACTGTAAGCCTTTAATCTTACTCTCCCCAGACCAATAAATACTCTGTAATAAGACACAGTCATAAGCATCTCTATAACTGTGCTTTTCAAAAGTCCTGATTATTTTTCTATAGAAGGCAAAAACTGCAAACAGCCCAGATGTCCTTCAATGGTTGAATAGTTAAACTGTGGTATAACCACATCATGGAATAATACTCAGCAAGAAAAAGGAATGAACTACTTACACATGTAATAACTTGGATAAATCATGAGGTAATTGTGTTGAGGAAAATAAAACTACCCTGAAAGGTTTCATACTGTATGATTCCATTCTTGGAATGACAAATTATAGAAACAAAGAACAGATTTCCAGAGGTCAGATATCGGAGGGAGGGGGTATGATTATAAAAAGAAAACTTAAAGGAGTCTTGTGTTAATGGAACTGTTCTGTGCCCTTGCAGGACATCTGGTCCTGTTGAAAATGTCCAAGACATATGGTCCACCAAAAAAGGTCCTTGATATTTGGTCACATTTGGTCCTGTTCAAAATGTCCATGGAGACATTTGTCCATGCCAAAAGGTTTTTGATATTTGGTCCTGTCCAAAGCCATTTGGCATGGACATTTTGGATAGGACCAAATTTCAAGGACCTTTTGGTGTGGACCAAATGTTTTATGAATATTTGGGACAGGACCAAATGTCTGCTAACCATTATGTACTTCATGTATCAGTGTCAATCATCTGATTATCACACCTGGTTGTGATATTGTGCTACAGTTTTGTAAGATGTTACCATGGTGTGGGGGAGTGCGGGGGAGGCAGGGTAAAGGGAAATATGGTATCTCTTTATATTATTTCTTACAACTGTATGTGAATCTATAATTACCTCAAAATTAAAAGTTTAATTTTTTTAAAAGTCCTAGTTAATTGTGTCCTGTGCTAGAATTCTGTTGCACCTTTAAGTGAATACGATTTTTTCATTATCTTGCATTTTAAAACCATTAATGTGTTCTATGAGAAAACAGTGTTCCCAAAGTAATGAAACCCATCTTAAGAATTATCGCTTGTTTTTAAAATCACAGTTTAAGAAAAAATTAAACAATTAAATATTAAAATATATTCAGGCTGTACTCAGATGATACAAACCTCACAATTTAAAAATTAAAGATGAAAAATGGTATAGTAAACCAAATGCTCCTTTACATACCCTATTTTTACTTTATAGAAATTTTTACTTTACAGAAATTTTCACTTTACAGAAATCTATTGCATTTCTATACACCACCAACAAACTATCAGAAAAAGAAATTAAGAAGACAATCCCATTTACAATTTCATCAAAAAGAATAAAATACCTGGGAATAAATCTAAGGAGGTAAAAGACCTAGACTCAGAAAGCTATGACACTGATGAAAGAAATTGAAGACAACACAAATGAAAGGAAAGATACACCGTGCTCACAGATTGGAAGAATTAATGTTGTTAAAATGACCATACCATCCAAGGCAATATACAGATTCAATGTAATCCCCATCAGAATACCAATGGCATTTTTCACAGAACTAGAAAAAATAATCCTAAAATTTGTATGAAACCCCAAATAGCCAAACAGCCAAAACAATCTTGAGAAAGAAGAACAAAGCTGGAGGTATCACACTCTGATTTCAAACTATACTACAAAACTACAGTAATCAAAACAGTATGGTACTGGTACAAAAAACAGACACATAGATCATAACAGAATAGACAGCCAGAAATGAACCCACACTTATATAGCCAATTAATCTATGACAAAAGAGGCAAGACTATACAATGGGGAAAAGACAGCTTCTTTAATAAATGGGGTTGGGGAAACTGGACAGCTACATGCAAAAGAATGAAACTAGATCACTTTTTTACCCCATATACAAAAATAAACTCAAAGTGGGTTAAAGACTTAAATGTAAGACCTGAAACCATAAAACTCCTAGAAGAAACCAAAAAACTCCTACAAGAAAACATAGGCAGTAAGCTCTTTGTCATCAGTCTTAGCAATATTTTTTTGGATCTGTCTCCTCAGGCAAGGGAAACAAAAGCAAAGATAAACACATATATAAACATATATACATATATATATATATATATATATACATATATATATATATATATGTATATATATATATATATGTATGTGATGGAATATTATTCAGCCATAAAAAAGAAATGCCATTTGCAGCAACATGGATGGAGCTAGACATTATCATACTAAGCTAAGTAAGTTGGACAGAGAAAGACAAATATCACATGATATCACTTTTATGTGGAAGCTAAAAAAAGATACAAATGAACTTATTTACAAAACTGAAACAGACTCACAGACATAAAAAACAAAATTATGATTATCAAAGGAGAAGGGGTGGTGGGAGGGATAAATTAGGAGTTTGGGATTAACAGATACACACTACTGTACATAAAATAGATAAACAACAGGATTTACTATATAGCATAGGGTACTATATTCAGTGTGTTGCAATAACCTATAATGGAAAAGAATCCAAATATATATATATATTTGAATCGCTTTGCTATACACCAGGTACTGATACAACACTGTAAAACCATGGTACTTCAATAAAAAAAAAAACAGCCTCATGGAATTGGCTACATACAGTCAGCCAAATCCAACGCCCTGATTTAAAGATCGCCACACACAAAACAAGAGAACTCAAGTGTTTCTATTTTCTTACTAAGAATTTCCTAACTAGCACCCTCCCACAAAGGCCAAAGGAATTAAAAGGTATCAGCTGACCAAACATACAATGAAACAAAAAATCTCACAATGCCCAAAGACTAACCATCACAAGTCTCCTTTGTGGAAAATGAGCACCACTCCTTTGCCAAAGGCCCTGTGTGAGCAGGGGAGCCCTGGAAAAGTCTTGAGACAAGCATGACTGCACACAGCACATCTAAGGGGATGCCTTCCTGTGCTCTGGAGCCGGTGGCCAGAGAGAGGATGTTCCTGTGGACTGCAGTCCACACGATTACACAGGAGCTTTGTCCCTCACCTGAGAGCTGCTAGGGGGTATGGCCACGTCACTGCACATTGGTCCCTGCTAGGAGGTCAGCCAACCCCGGCAGGCAGCCCTTTCCTGGCACACCTGCCGCGAGTCTCTACTGACTGCAGACAAATGAACATGTAAGAAAAATGAGGACTTCCGTCTCTGAGACAGAAACGAAGAGGAAGAAAGAGTCTCACCCCAAACGTCTCAGAAAAGGATGTAAAAAGTAGCTGGATCCTACTTGTTCACTGTACGTGTCAGGCAGATCACCTCTGATATGTGAAAGTGGGATGGAGGTGGTGGGGAGGGCCTGGGGAGCACTGGGAAAGGTAAGGAGACGGCCCCCCTGCACATGCTCAGCACACACCTTGCAATTCTGAAAACCCAAACCTAATACATAAAATTGATGATTTAGCATTTCTACAGCACAACTGAGGAAACATACAGTGCACCCTTGTCACCCAGCCAGGTTAGCGCAGCCTGGGAAAGCTCTGTCCAGCACCTGCTAGGGGTAAATCCCCTTGGACGCCTCCCTTGAAACCAGGCAACGCTCGATCTCCCAGGAGTTACGGTGGCTCAACCTGCAGTGCCCACAAGGACCTCCCTCGCAGGAAACAAAGGTTGGAGCGCTAATTCTGTTACAAACATCTGGAGTCTGGAGGGGGTTGACAAAGTTTATATTTGTTGACTAGTGAAAGAGAACCTTTGAAGATGATTCCATTAAAAATCTTTGGAAAATGTCAACTGGTTTCTCTCCATTAGATCAGAGAGCCTCATTCTTGCCCCTGGTGCAGTCACCTTCTCTTTTCACATCATTTCATCTGGTTTTTGGCCTTTACACTACTTAGTATTGGATAAGGGCCTGGGAGGTGGGGAGGGGAAAAAAAGCTTCAGTCTGAAGTTAGTCCTTAATATCTAGCATCTGTGTCACTGAACTGTTCCAGACACTTTTATGTAAACTGAGCAAGAAAAAGAGCCCTTTCTACAGTGAAAGTTATTATAGAAAGATAAACAATTTATAATTCAAAAATTATACAAAAGAAAATTACCTTTGTATATCTGTATCTATAACAATGGCCAGTTACTGCAAATGCTTTTCTATTTCTATTTTAAAGAATCCAGATTTTTTTTTCACCAGCAATGAATTGCTTAAAGCCTAGGGTAAACTGTTTATAGATTAAATTCTATTTCAAATGCCTAGGACACACTTGCTATTTGGAGGTGATTTTGGTGAAATCCTACGGTGATTTTTCTCATACAGTTGTTTAAGAATCCTATTGCAAAGCCCTTAATTTAAATATAGATTTTCATTGAGTAAGTCTTTACCTAGAATCCCAGGCTCATTTGTTGCTATGCTTTCTGGAGAAATGTGTTCATTATGAATAAAAAAGTTTCATTAAGCCTATCTTGCCTGCAGTGGTTTGCTACAAACTGTACAAAGCAGGTTAAATTGATGAGTTCCCTGGGAGTTTATAGGATGAAAAATGCAGCTGCAGACACAGTGACATTTGTATAACTCATACTGAAGGCTCTCATGGAATAAACAACATAGGAAAGCAAAAGAGACTGGATCAGCAAAGAGATTAAATGCCTGTTATTATTATTAGACAGTGAGTGAAAAAACTCAGTCCCAGGCTCTGGCTGCAGAAGACCATATAGCACGTGTCACCCAGCTTCCATTGCAGATCTTAATTAGTATTTTAGCTAGCAGTTTAAGGGGAAGTTTCAAGTGGCTGCTATCTATGGTGATTCTGTATATTCTGTTACTTATTGATATTGTGGGGTCATTGCTGTCATTACCCAGAGGTATCAAACCCTGGCCAGCTTGGGATCAAGTTGGTCCTTGAGCAGATCAAGGACAGGGGACATCTGTTATGGAGTCAAGAAGAGGGCATTTCCACTTCCATGTTTTTCATCTGAATGTTTTTCAAGATTTTGAAGAATATTTATTTCCCAGTAAAGACACAGCACCCTTACTTTATATAAGGTTCTCATGAAAGGTTTGGTGCAGGTCAAATTTTTGAAAATCGCATTGCTTAAAATTCAAACTTGGGTCTGTCATTTTAAAGAAGGCTCTTACTAATTCTTCAGCATTACAAACACTTTTTCATCACAAGAATGAAAGGTGACTCCTAATTTATCTGATTCTAGGTGAGTTTTGCCACACCAGGTTTCCAAAGTGCCGGTCATGCGTTCATTATGAGCACATGTTACACTTGATTATACTCTCTGTTTGGTCCTCTCATTAAAACATGCAGAAACTGAGGCAGACTATCTGAGACAGACTATCTGAGAAGGGAAGTATTCTTAGAGAAATAAGAAATATCTTCCCAAACCACACTCAAAGTTTAAAACTGTATTTCATGATTTCTACCATTTGCATGAAATCTTACCTTTTCTGCTTTAGCACAGTTTTCTTAATTCCTACACCTTAATCTGTTGAATACTGGAGAGTTAAACAAAGAAAAATAGCTATGTTATAATAAAAAAACTAGCCCTATCATCATAAATTTTAAGATCTAGAAGGAAATCTTATTTACCATTTTAGAAGTGAGAGATTTGTAAATGTCTTGCCCTTAGCCACATACAATTAGTAACCTAACTAAAAATGTTTGGTTTTCTATTTCTTTCCATTTTTTCCCCACATTTTAATTTTTACCTTAAATAAAAGAAAGATTCTTATGACGTGTGCAGACTGAACAAAAAGATAAACTAGAACCCTGAGTGCTGGCCTGATTGGGAACTGAACAGGTGAAACTATAGTTTCTAACAAACATGGTGGTATCTCTGTACTTATTTAAGAGACTAAACCCTAGAACAAGATTCCTAAAGCATCTGTGTCAAGGGGAAACCAATTTTACTAGGGAGAGGTGGGAATTTTAATGAAATCCAAGAAAGTAAAAAGGAAATATGCATACTGACAAATGATGACTTTGGAAGCCAAAACATACTAGCTGTGTGGCCTTGGGCAAGTAAATTTAATCTGAGTTCATTCTCTCACCCACAGACCCCTTCTAAGCAGAGCAGGCAGATCTCCATGATGTGTGTAAAAGCCTCTGTTACCTGGCTACAGATTAATGGATGAGAAACCCAAAACTGAGTCAAGGCAATATCGAGAGTCCACACAATGGACTGAGATGGGCTGGTTATTCCAGTTTGGCAAGTAGCTACGGGACTCAGTCATACACATCCTCATTTCAAAGAGTTTGACCATGATGCCTAGAGAATCAAGAATGGTAACAGAAGCTGAGAGATTCATCATAATGGAAAGCACTGACCCAGCTCTGAGTAAGTGATGATTCCATGATATTGTTGATTTGTTGTCTTCCGTACAATAAAGTATATTCTCAATCAGGGTTTCTCAACCTTGGCACTACTGACATTTTGAGCTGGGTAATTTTCTGCTGTGGAGAGCTATACTGTATACTGTAAGATTATTAGCAGCATTCCTGGCCTCTACCCAGTAGATGTCAATAACACCCTGCCCCCAGTTTTTGACAACCAAAAACATCTCCAGACGTTGCAAAATACCCCTGGGGTGATGGGGACAAAATAGCCCTTAGTTAAGATCCACCTTTCCAGACTAAAGTGCTGTTGTTGGTTTCTGGAACACGAAGATGATAAAGATAAAAGTTCTCAGTAGAGTGAGAGAGTCTGACATGAATGTGTGTGATACTGCGGATGGGAAATGCAGCCCGGCACACTCCAGGCAGAGACCATGAACAGAGGCTCAGGAGGGCAAAAAAGCTAGATCCTCCTAAAGAGCAGTGAGCAACCCGCTGGGGCTCTCCAGTGTTTCCGTGAGCAAGAAGGCAGTAATGAATTCTCACCTCCTCCCGCCTTCTCCTCGAACGATGCTCTTCACATACACACCAATTAGCACAGCAGTGTGTGCCGCTTCGTTAGTGATCACTCATGGAGCTGAACTGCACATCTGTGCAGGTGAGCCTCTGGATATGCAAAAACAAGGTGTGACTTGAGAGGTGGCCATCCACCAATGTAGACAGGTCTTCAATGGAAGCCATCAGCGCCTTCTCCCCCACCCCATTCCCATCTAGCAAAAAATGGCTACGTCATACAAGCCCCCCCATAGCTGTGGAATAGAGCACTGTTTGTCAGTGGGTTGGCAATACAGGTGAAGCATGGTTTAAGAAAAGTGTGGCTGTGTTTGCCAGTTCTGGTCTCACTGTAGGAAAATTTTAAAAGCTGAGTCAGAAATTCTACAGTACGGTCAAGTTAATCCTTCTCAGCAACAGTGAAGTTTGTGAGCTGGGGGGAAGGGTGGTTGGGGGTGGCACTGAGTCAGTGTTGATACTGTGTTGGTGAAGAGGATGCATGAGTCTGAGGGAGGGGGATATGGTGAGAAGAATTGGACCAGGAATCCAGGAAACCTAAGCTCCAGCCCCTAGTCTTTCCATGGGAACTGGGCAACTTTCCCTCTAAGAACCTTTGATAACTCAGCTTTTACTAATTAAGGTACAACAAACATGAAGTAAAATGCATACATCTTTGGCATTTTGTTTGATGAGCTTTGACGACTGAATACACAAATGTAACCATCATGCAAAGCAAGATACAGAACACTTCCAAAACTCCAGAAAGTCCCTTTATGCCCCTTTTGAGTCCATCCTCCTCCCTGTCACACAGGCAACCACTTTCTTTCTTTCTTTCTTTTTTTAAAATAACGTGTATTCTATTTTTTTAATTTAATTTAATTTTATTTTATTTTATTTTTGGCTGCATTGGGTCTTCGTTGCTGTGTGCAGGCTTTTCTCTGGTTGCGGCGAGCGGGGGCTACTCTTCGTTGTGGTGTCCAGGCTTCTCACTGTGGGGGCTTCTCTTGTGGGAGCACGGGCTCTAGGCGCGTGGGCTTCAGTAGTGTGGTGCACGGGCTTAGTTGCTCCGCGGCATGTGGGATCTTCCCGGATCAGGGCTTGAACCCGTGTCTCCTGCATTGGCCAGGGAATTCTTAACCACTGCACCACCAGAGAAGCCCCAGGCAACCACTTTCTAATTCCTTACCCCACTGGTTACTTTTACAAGTTCTTGGACGTCATATATATGGAATTCAGAGAGTGCATACTCTTTTGTGTCACGCGTCTTTCACTTAATGTTTCTGAGCTTCATCCACGCTGTTACGTGTATCAGGAGGGCACTCCTTTGACTCCTGAGTACTACTCCATTGTATGAGATAGACACCACAATTTGTCTATCTATTCTCCTGTTGATAGACATGTGGGTTGGGTCCAGTTTTCCCCTGTTATAAATAAGGTAACACTACTGAACATGTCTTTTTGTAAACATATGTTTCCATTTCCTTTGAGTTACTTCATCTTTAAAATGGCAGGTTGTGCCATGATTTTGAGCTTCCTCTGCAGGTAACTTGGGGATTGCTATATGGGTGAAGGGAGGAGAAAACAGCACATGCAAAACTCTTCCCATCATGTTTCCACCAGGACTGCCCTTCTAGCTGTTTTATAGATGAGGCATTTGTTTAAGACGTCATTTGTAGGAAGGGTTCCACACAATATTTGAAAACCACCTCAATAGATAATCTCTAATGTCCCTTTTAGTGCTAAGAATCTAGAATTCTTTAATAGTTTCAAGGAAAATATTTCATAGCTTATATCTAAATGATGCCCTCTAGATTTTCCACAACAATCTCCTCTTCACACTCCTCTAATGGATGCTGCATTGCATAGAAAATACAGTATGACTCCATTGGCAAGACCTTTACAACTACTTTCCAAGTCAGTTTGGATATTTATCAAGGACCACCTGCAATACTTCCACTTCTACCACTGCTCTAATCATAGGAATCTACTGTCTTCACGAAACAAAACAGGCAACACCTAGCTCTGCACATTTTCCCAAGCTCTTTCTGCTACAAGAATATTCTTGTCAATCTCTTCTGCCAAGGTCCCATCCTTTGCTGTTCAACCAGACTGAAATCTACACCCTGCTTGAAATCTTCCTAAACTCATTGGGATAGTTTGCATGTCCATTAGAACACATATGCAAGGGGAGACCTTCAAGACGGTGGAGGAGTAAGATGTGGAGATCACCTTCTTCCCCACAAATACATCAAAAATACATCTACATATGGAACAACTCCAACAGAACACCTACTGAACGCTGGCAGAAGACCTCAGATCTCCCAAAAGGCAAGAAACTCCCCACGTACCAGGGTAGGGCAAAAGAAAAAAGACAAAACAGAGACAAAAGAATAGGGATGGGACTTGCCCCTCTGGGAGGGAGCTGTGAAGGAGGAAAAGTTTCCATACACTAGGAAGTCCCTTCACTGGTGGAGATGGGGGTGGCAGGAGGAAGCTTCAGAGCCACGGAGGAGAGCGCAGCAACAGGGGTGCAGAGGGCAAAGCGGAGAGATTCCCACACAAAGGATTGGTGCCGATCAGCACTCACCAGCCTGAGAGGCTTGTCTTCTCACCCACCTGGGCCAGTGGGGGTTGGGAGCTGAGGCTCGGGCTTCGGAGTTCAGACCCCAGGGAGACGACTGGGGTTGGCTGCATGAAGACAGCCTAAAGGGGGCTAGTGCAACACAGCTAGCTGGGAGGGAGTCCGGGAAAAAGTCTGGACCTGCCGGAGAGGCAAGAGACCATTGTTTTGGGGTGCACGAGGAGAGGGGCTTCCTGCTCCGTGTGCCCACAGATGGCAGAGCACCACCTAAGCGAGTCCAGAGACAGGCATGAGCCACGGCTATCATCTTGGACCCCAGAGACGGGCATGAAATGCTAACGCTGCTGCCTCTGCCACCAAGAAGCCTGTGTGCAAGCACAGGTCACTACCCACACCCCCACCCGCGGGAGCCTGTGCAGCCCGCCACTGCCAGGGTCCCATGATCCAGGGACAACTTCCCTGGAAGAACACACAGCGCACCTCAGACTGTTGCAATGTCATGCCGGCCTCTGCCACCACAGGCTTGCCCTGCATTCCAATTATGACTACTGTACCCCTCCCTCTCCCAGGCCTGAGTGAGCAAGAGAGCCCTAATCAGCTGCTGCTTTAACCCCCTCCTGTCTGGGCACAGAACAGACACCTGAGGGTGGCCTACACGCAGAGGTGGGGCCAAAACCAAAGCTGAACCCCAGGAGCTGTGCGAACAAAGAAGAGAAAGGGTATTTTCTCCATGTAGCCTCAGGAGCAGTGGATTAAATCCCCGCAATCAACTCGATAAACCCTGCATCTGTGGCATACCTGAATAGACAACGAATGTTCCCAAAATTGAGGCGGTGGACTTTGCGAGCAACTGTAGACTTGGGGTTTGCCTTCTGTGTCTGATTTGTTTTGATTTTATGTTTATCTTAGTTTAGTTTTTAGTGCTTGTTATCATTGGTGGATTTGTTTATTCGTTTGGTTGCTCTATTCCTTTTTTTGTTTTTTTCCTTTTTTCTCTTTTTGTGAGTGTGTGTATATGTTTCTTTGTGTGATTTTGTCTGTTTAGTTTTGCTTTGACCATTTGTTTTGGGGTTCTCTCTGTTCATTTTTTTCTTTTTTTTTTTTCTTCCTTTTCTTCCAAGCCATGCAGCAGGCAGGGTCTTGGTGCTCTGGCTGGGTGTTGGATCTGAGCCTCCAAGGTGGGAGAGCCAAGTCCAGGACACTGGACCACCACAGACCTCCCAGCCCCATGTAATATTAATTGGCAAGAGCTCTCCCAGAGATCTCCATCTCAACACTAAGACCCAGCTCCACCCAATGGCCAGCAAGCTCCAGTGCTGGACGTCACAGGACAAACAACTAGCAAGACAGGAACACAACCCCACTCATTAGCAGAGAGGCTGCCTAAAGTCACACTAAGTTCACAGACACCCCAAAACACACCACCGAACACGGCGCTGCCGACCAGAAGGATGTGATCCAGCCCCACCCACCAGAACACAGGCACCAGTCCCACCAACCAGGAAGCCTACACAAGCCACTGAACCAACCTCACCCACTGGGGGCAGACACCAAAAATAACAGGAACTATGAACCTGCAGCCTGCGAAAAGGAGACCCCAAATACAGTAAGTTAAACAAAATGAGAAGGCAGAGAAATATGCAGCAGATGACGGAGCAAGGTAAAAACCCACCAGACCAAACAAATGGAAGAGGAAATAGGCAGTCTACCTGAAAAAGAATTCAGAGTAATGATAGTAAAGATGAATCTCAGAAAAAGAATGGAGAAAATATGAGAAACATTTAACAGGGACCCAGAAGAACTAAAGAACAAACAAACAATGATGAATGACACAAAAAATGAAATTAAAAATACTCTATAGAGGAATCAATAGCAGAATAGCAGAGGCAAGAGAACGAATAAGTGACCTGGAAGATAGAATAGTAGAAATAACTGCCACAGAGCAGAATAAAGAAAAAAGAATGAAAAGAATTGAGGGCAGTCTCAGAGACCTCTAGGACAACATTAAACACACCAACAACATTTGAATTACAGGGATCCCAGAAGAGGAAGAGAAAAACAAAGGGTCTGAGAAAGTATTTGAAGAGATTGTAGTTGAAAACTTCCCTAACATGGGAAAGGAAATAGTCAATCAAGTCCAGGAAGCATAGAAAGTCTCATACAGGATAATTCAAAGGAGAAACATGCCAAGACACATATTAATCAAACTATCAAAAATTAAATACAAAGAAAAAAATATTAAAAGCAGCAAGGGAAAAGCAACAAATAACATACAAGGGAATCCCCATAAGGTTAACAGCTGATCTTTCAGCAGAAACTCTGCAAGCCAGAAGGGAGTGGCAGGACATATTGAAAGTGATGAAAGAGAAAAACCTACAACCAAGATTACTCTACCCAGCAAGGATCTCATTCAGATTCAACAAAGAAATTAAAACCTTTACAGACAAGCAAAAGTTAAGAGAATTCAGCACCACCAAACCAGCTTTACAACAAATGCTAAAGGAACTTCTCTAGGCAGGAAACACAAGAGAAGAAAAAGACCTACAAAAACAAACCCAAAACAATTAAGAAAATGGTAATTGGAACATGCATATTGATAATTACTTTAAATGTAGATGGATTAAATGCCACAACCAAAAGACACAGACTGGCTGAATGGATATAAAAACAAGACCCATATATATGCTATCTACAAGAGACCCACTTCAGACCTAGGGACACATACAGACTGAAATCGGGGGGATGGAAAAAGATATTCCATGCAAATGGAAATCAAAAGAAAGCTGGAGTAGCTATACTCATATCAGATAAAGTAGACTTTAAAATAAAGAATGTTACAAGAGACAAGGATACTACATAATGATCAAGGGATCAATCCAAGAAGAAGATATAACAATTATAAATATTTATGCACCCAACATACCTCAATACATAAGGCAAATGCTAACAGCCATAAAAGGGGGAAATCGACAGTAACACAATCATGGTAGGGGACTTTAACACCCCACTTTCACCAATGGACAGATCATCCAAAATGAAAATAAATAAGGAAACACAAGCTTTACATGACACATTAAACAAGATGGACTTAACTGATATTTACAGGACATTCCATCCAAAGACAGCAGAATACACTTTCTTCTCAAGTGCTCATGGAACATTCTCCAGGATAGATCATATCTTGGGTCACAGATAAAGCCTCGATAAATTAAAGAAAATTGAAATCAAATCAAGAATCTTTTCCGACCACAATGTTATGAGACTAGATATCAATTACAGTAAAAAAAAAAAAAAAAAGTGTAAAAAATACAAACACATGGAGGCTAAACAATACACTACTAAATAACCAAGAGATCACTGAAGAAATCAAAGAGGAAATCCAAAAATATCTAGAAACAAATGACAATGAAAACACGATGACCCAAAACCTATGGGATGCAGCAAAAGCACTTCTAAGAGGGAAGTTTACAGCAATACAAGCCTACCTCAAGGAACAAGAAACACCTCAAATAAACAACATAACCTTACACCTAAAGCAATTAGTGAAAGAAGAACAAAAAACCCCCAATGTTAGTAGAAGGAAAGAAATCATAAAGAGCAGATCAGAAATAAATAAAAAGAAATGAAGGAAACGATAGCAAAGATCAGTAAAACTAAAAGCTGGTTCTTTGAGAAGAGAAACAAAATTGATAAACCATTAGCCAGACTCATCAAGAAAAAGAGGGAGAGAACTCAAATCAATAAAATTCGAAATGAAAAAGGAGAAGTACCAACTGTCATTGCAGAAATACAAAGGATCATGAGAGATACCTACAAGCAAGTTATGCCAATAAAATGGACAACCATGAAGAAATGGAGAAATTCTTAGAAAAGCACAACCTTCTGAGACTGAACCAGGAAGAAATAGAAAATATAAACAGACCAATCACAAGCACTGAAATTGAAACTGTGATTAAAAATCCACCAACAAACAAAAGCCCAGACCAGATGGCTTCACAGGCGAATTCTATCAAACATTTAGAGAAGAGCTAACACCTATCTTTCTCAAACTCTTGCAAAATACAGCAGAGTGAAGAACACTCCCAAACTCATTATATGAGGCCACCATCACGCTAATACCAAAACCAGACAAAGAGGTCACAAAAAAAGAAACCTACATGCCAGTATCAGTGATGAACATAAATGCAAAAATCCTCAACAAAATACTAGCAAACAGAATCCAAGAGCACATTAAAAGGATCATACACCATGATCAAGTGGGGTTTATCCCAGGAATGCAAGAATTCTTCAATATACACAAATCAATCAATTTGATACATCATATTAACAAACTGAACAATAAAAACCATATGATAATCTCCATGGATGCAGAAAAAGCTTTTGACAAAATTCAACAAAAATTTATGATAAAAAGTCTCCAGAAAGTGGGCATAGAGGGAACCTACCTCAGCATGATAAAGAGAAAAGACAGCCTCTTCAGTAAGTGGTGCTGGGAAAACTGGACAGCTACATGTAAAAGCATGAAATTAGAACACTTCCTAACATCATATACAAAAATAAACTCAAAATGGATTAAAGACCTAAATGTAAGGCCAGACACTATCAAACTCTTAGAGGAAAACATAGGCAGAACACTCTATTACTTAAATCACAGCAAGAACCTTTTGGACCCACCTCCTAAAGTAATGGGAATAAAAACACAAATAAACAAATGGGACCTAATGAAACTTAAAAGCTTTTGCATAGCAAAAGAAACCATAAACAAGACGAAAAGGCAACCCTCAGAATGGGAGAAAATATTTGCAAATGAAGCAACTGACAAAGGATTCATCTCCAAAATTTATAAGCAGCTCATGTAGCTCAATATCAAAAAAACAAAAAACCCAATCCAAAAATGGGTAGAAGGCCTAAACAGACATTTCTCCAAAGAAGATATACAGATTGCCAACAAACATATGAAAGGATGCTCAACGTCACTAATCATTAGAGAAACGCAAATCAAAACTACTATGAGGTATCACCTCACACTGGTCAGAATGGCCAGCACCAAAAAATCTACAAACAATAAATGCTGGAGAGGGTATGGAGAAAAGGGAACCCTCTTGCACTGTTGGTGGGAATGTAAATTGATACAGCCGCTATGGAGAACAGTATGGAGGTTCCTTAAAAAACTAAAAATGGGGGCTTCCCTGGTGGTGCAGTGGTTGAGAATCCGCCTGCCAATGCAGGGGACACGGGTTCAAGCCCTGGTCTGGGAAGATCCCACATGCCGCGGAGCAACTTAAGCCCGTGAGCCACAACTACTGAGCCTGCGCGTCTGGAGCCTGTGCTCCACAACGGGAGAGGCCACGACAGTGATAGGCCCACGCACCGTGATGAAGAGTGGCCCCCGCTCGCCGCAACTGGAGAAAGCCCTCACACAGAAACGAAGACCCAACACAGCCAAAAATAAATAAATAAATAAATTTATTTAAAAAAAAAAAACTAAAAATGGAACTACCATATAACCCAGCAATCCCACTCCTGGGCATATACCCTGAGAAAACCATTATTCAAAAAGAGACATGTACCACAATGTTCACTGCAGCTCTATTTGTAATAGCCAGGACATGGAAGCAACCTAAGTGTCTATCAACAGATGAATGGATAAAGAAGATGTGGCACATATATACAATGGAATATTACTCAGTTGTGAAAAGAAATGAAACTGAGTTATTTGTTGTGAGGTGGATGGACCTAGAGTCTGTCATACAGAGTGAAGTAAGTCAGAAAGAGAAAAACAAATGCCGTATGCTAACACATATATATGGAATCTAAAAAAAAAAAAATGGTTCTGATGAACATAGAGGCAGAACAGGAATAAAGACACAGACGCAGAGAATAGACTTGAGGACACGGGGTGTGGGGGTACAGGAAGCTGGAACGAAGTGAGAGGGTGGCATTGACATATAGTAGCTACCAAATGTCAAATAGATAGCTAGTGGAAGCAGCCGCATAGCACAGGGGGAGCAGCTCGGTGCTTTGTGACCATCTAGAGGGGTAGGAAAAGGAGGGTGGGAGGGAGGCGCAAGAGGGAGGGGATATGGGGACATATGTATACATATAGCTGATTCACTGTTATATAGCAGAAACTAACACAACACTGTAAAGCAATTATACTCCAATAAAGATGTTAAACTTTTTTTAAAAAAATTTTAAAAAAAAGAACACATATGCTCTCCATGTGTGTAGTATCGTAGCAACTTGTACACATACCTACATCTTCACTTCCAAATCCCAAGAGCCAGAGACAGCCTCCCCTTCTCCCTTGCTCGCTCTCCTTTGATTCACATATAGCACCAAAAATAGTCCTTGCTTGTACAAGGCTAAAATCAATACTGGCTGAATCTGATTTGTGAGTATGTATACCTATTATTTTCCTAAATCTTTAAACCAAGTAAAACTTCAGGCTGTTCACAGAAGGAGCAAAAAACTTAAAGGACACCCATGGAACATTCACTCTCAAGGCTATCTCCCTCAATGACCTGTCAAACACATGGTCATTTTGCAAATCCTGCCTCCTACAAAACTACCACTGGCACAAATTGCCCATGGAAAACCAGTGCTGATTTTCTTTTAGCACAACCAGGGTCTGATTTCCTGTCCAAGCCCAATAATATCTAACAAAAAATGCTTCCTAAGTGCCTGCAGTGCTAGCTTTTGCCATTGGTCTAAGTCAACTGCTATTTGGAACTGTGTTAAAAAGCCCGTTCTGCTCCTATTTAGTCAGTCTTCAGCTCAAATAATTCCTTCCTTAGCTTCAGATGCTGTTCCTTCCCTTTCTTTTTACATCTACTCAGGAAAAGTGAAAGAAAGGCATCTGTATTCCTTAAACTACCTCCCCAAATCAATCTCATTACTCTACAGAATTATTTTGCATCAACCATATATCCTCCAACTTTTACGTGTCCTGGAAATCTTACAACAGAACAGAAAATAGATAATATCCATCAAGAAAACATACATTGAAGCAAGAGAATGGATTAATGCCTTTTGGAAGATTCTACTGAAAGCTAGGCCAAATAATAAAATTTGGAGGAGTAACCTTTAGAGAAGCACTCTGGATGATCTATTTTTTCCTCAAGTAACTCTTTAAGCACCAAAACCACTCCTATTTCTTATCGCTTTAAATTAAAGTGTAACTAAAAAGTGTAACATTTTCCTGCATTGCTAGATAGACTATGCTAAGAAGACATCAATTTTATCTTGATGTCTCATGATCTTCATTAGGAAATCCATTGCCACACTGGCCTGTCACACAAAGAGGCCCTCAGGATGACTTAGTTATGGTGGTGTCAGGGCTAGTGACCCTGCACTGACCTCAGGAAGCTGTTTCTGAATCCTGGGTCTACTGTCCTGCTCACAGGCTGTCAGATGCCACGTCTCCCCACTGCCTGGAGCAGGGCTCTTCTTGCCATTTTCTTTTCTGCTTCTGCTCAGACAACCGGGTGTTCTCAAACAGGGTCCAAAATGAAAGTGAATCATTCTTCCAGGAAAGACAGAGCGAATCTTCTATGAGCAAAGAGCATGAATGCTCATGCCATGTAATTCAAATATAAATGGGCATAAAACCAGTAAAATCTTGTGTAGGTATGGGGGGTTGGGGAGGAGGGGGGAAGGGAGGTAGATGGAGAGAAATAACCTAGAGTTAAGGTTTTCTGGTCAGGAAGAAAAGAATATTACAGGCAGTAGTCAGGTAAGAGATTTTCAGATTTTACCCAAATGCAAAATCTATGTGGGTCCTTCCCACTACAGCCATAGGGGAAAAGCTGATGTTTACCAAAGGCTGCAGAAGGCCTGTTTTTAAAAGTGGGGTAAGGGTGGGGCTCAGCACTTGAGCAAGGATGCTGATGTGTACACGCAAGGGCCAGAAACTGAAGTAGCCAGCATTTAAGAAATGTCAGTGACGAAAGTGCCAGATTTCCAGGTGCAGTTTTGATCACTGGCAGACACTGAGACTCAAAACTACCATTTGCTTCTTAGGTGGAAACAGCCAGCTGCAGGGGGTTATCATGGATCCTGTAGGTCACCGGATGTAGGAAGTAGAGTACATGATGCTGCAGGACAATGAGGCATTTGTCTACCCCACACACAGTGGCCGCATGGTTCTTTTAAATAAATTAGATCACCTCATTCCCCTGAGCAAATCTCTCCCAGGACTTCCCTGAGTAGCCAGGGTTAAATGCAGACTCCGTACCATGACCCCTGCAACAAAGCCCCCATGTCAAGCCCCCATCCCCACCCCATGCACTCCTCTCTCCCCTTCACATGCGCTCCAAGTCCCCTGGCATTTCTGCCCTCCAACGCCCCAAGCTTGTTCCCCCCCCACACCAGGGCCTGAGCACTGGCTCTTCCTTCTGCTTGAAGTACTCAGCCCCCAGATCTCTGAAGGGCTACCTGCATCTCAAATCAAACGCCAATCCTCCACAAGGCCTTTCTCAACCCCCGGAACGTGCTCATGGAACCACCCAGTCCTACTTTATACTCTCAATGTCACCTTGTAGTGCCCGAAAGTATCTCAGTGGTGACTGTTATCTGTCCTTCCCCCTGAAACAGCAGTTCTCAACTAGGGGTGATTTCCCCCCCAGGGACATTTGACCTCAGTGTCTAAAGACATTTTTGGTTGCCTCCACCTGGAGACGAGTGAGTGGACTACTGGCCTCCGGTAGGCAGAGGTCAGCGACACTGTCCGACACTCTGCAATGAACAGAACAATGCCCACAACGAAGGATTACCCAGCCAACAATGTCAGTAGCGCCTTGGCTGTGATCACCTGGAATAGAACCTAAGCACCTTAGGGCTGACGCTGTTCTATTAACTGCTATATCCCCTGTGCCTTTAGCACTACCTGACACAGAGCAGGTGCTCAATCAACATTTGTTAACGACTAAGCTACTCCTGCTCCTGGATTTCACTGAGGAGGCGTCATTGCTACACCATGTTATATCAATGGCAGTATATTATTTATAGCATATATGTGTTATAATATTCATATCCACTTATGTTTATGTATCTCTGCATCAGATATGACTATCAGTGCAGTGTGCTACACTGCATTACTGGTTTTTCTCAAATAATCCTTATGACATCATTGCAAATTCAAGGGTTAAAAGATTCCCATCATGGGGAGAGGGATAAATTAGGAGTTTGGGATTAACAGATACACACTACTATATATAAAATAGATAAACAAGGACCTACTGTATAGCACAGGGAACTATATTCAACATCTTGTAATAACCTATAATGGAAAAGAATCAGAAAAAAAAAATATATGTATATAAAACTGAATCACTATGCTGTACACCTGAAACTAACACATTGTAAATCAACTATACTTCAATTAAAAAAATTAAAAAAAAAGATTCCCATCAGGTAAGCAGATCCTTAACAGGCAATACAGAACTGATGGTTGCATCTAACGCTCTAGCGCCCTAATTAGGCAAACTAGGTAAACAGTGGCCCTTACAAAATGGTGAACCAACAGGGATTATGCCAATTTGGGCGGGCCATGTGTGATCAATGGGCTTGTGAGACTAAGTGTAGTAGACTTGTATCGTGTTAACCTAGCTAAGCTGGAACTGTGTTTCCCAAACCTCCCTCTCCTACGGAGTTCTGGGTTGGCACGGACCACAAGAGGCATTCATTCTGAGAGCTGAAAGAAGGAAGTACAGCGGCAGCTGTGGCACTTTTGCATTTGAAAGGTTGGTGCGGGGTGCCAGGGGCCACTGCAGCTCTTACGGTTATCATTTGTCTGTGGGCCACCTAGCTGTCAAGAGGCAGCCATGAGCCTGTCCAGCCATTTGGGAACTCCTCCTTTACCTTCCCTGACTCCTGGCCAGGTGCTTGCTTGTCCCATGATGAAGGTCAGTCAGCTTCTGCTGGAGGTCAGCCCCATCATGAAAGTTGCTTGAAGGCAGCAAGAGACCAATGTGCTTTCCAGCCCACCCTCCTGGAGTCCAGCTTATCCCCAAGGGTCCCAGTTCATCTTTGCTTCCTCCACTTCACGTCCATCTTTCCTTCCCACTGCCTGCCCTGCCAACCTCAGGCCCCAGGGTCAAATACAGAAGTAACAACCTTCCATTGACTGTTTAACCAGATCCCCCAACTGCATAAGTGAAATCCAGATCATAAATCCTAGTGGCTCTGCTTCTCTGATCACACCCTGGCTGAGACACTGGGGTTGGCAATTTGGTGGCCTTCCCACATCCTTCTGTATTCAGAGACATGCTCCACATTGATAAGATTGCCACATTATTGAGATCCAGGTGGATGGGATCTTATTAGAAGGAAATGAATTTTAGCATGTAGATACACTTAGTGTGGGCTCCAGATAATTAGAAAATGACTTGCTAAATCAGATAAAGTGGTCATACTTGCACAGTGCCTATGGTTATGATTCTTCCCATCTTTTTAAAAGTCATTGAAATTGATTTTGACTAAACAGAATGGATACATATCTTTTTGTATCACCTGATGCTTTACTTGTTTTCCTTTATCATAATCACTTGTCCCACAAGGTAATCACCCTCCCACTCAGATGTTTGGTGAAGAGCCTTTGGACCACTTGGCACACATGACGTGCGATGTTTAATGACTGTCACCCAAGTAATTAAACATACTGGGAAAAACAGCAGTAAGGAAGATGGGGAGATTTTGTCTGTCCCAAACCTCAGGGAGTAATTTTTATTTTGTGACTGTAATATTTTGCATCTGTCCTTATAAACTCCTCATTGAGTCCATCTTCATAAATATCTTACTTGGTAACTCCTGCACCATTTTTTCAATGATGAATTAGAACACAGCTGGCATGTTGTGTTCGGGGCAGATTTCTCACTGTTTGGCCTCTTAGCCATTTTTCTTGAACCACATTACAAAGAAGACAGAATTAAATGACCTTTGCAGAATATGACAGTTTATGAAGGCAAATTAGCCAGTCTAGGGTCAGAAGGTACAAACCACCCAGGAATGGCTTTCAGCAGGTAAAGCTTACAGTACAGATGTGCAGCTGACACCAACCAAGGACACAGTGGCAGAGGAGGAACTGGATCTACAGACCAACTTAATGTGAATGTTGGGAGAGAGCAGGGGTGGGAGGGAAGGTGAAGCATAGAATAAAGCTTTCAGGTCAAACAAGGATGGCAACGGACAAGGTTGGTAGGAGAGGCACGTTTGTACCGTGCATCTCTCTCTCTGTCCTTACACTAACACATATACACATTTAAACATCACCCTACCTGAGCAAGTTATGAAAGATGAGGACCACAGCCAAAACTGGCAGCCACTCACAAGCAACATTCCTCAAGCCTGATGATCTCTGGGTACAAATCTCCTGTCCTTTACTACAAAGCCACCTCCAGTGGATCCTATAGGTACAGATGGCTTGAAGAACTTTCATCACTTTCAAATGTTGGCAGTGCAGTGATACTACAATTTGTGAACGTACCTGTGGTCGACCGCATTACTGGCCCCAACTCTTCAACCCTCTCTGCATCCATGCCCTGGCCACGGCCTTACAGTGAGCCGTGAACTGCCCCGCCCCTTGACTTTGGGCTTGGCCATGTGACTTGCTTCAGAAGAGACGGTAGGCCGGCCCCAAGCCTAAGTCTGGAAGAAGATGTGAAGAATGTGCCCTGACTGACCCACTGGTCCAGGAGAGATGAGAGGCCTGTGGAACAGAGCCATCCCGCTGGCTGCCCCACACACCTGCAACGAGAAGCAGAGCTGCCCCACTGCTGCAGCCTGCAGCACAGCAGCCTTGCACAGCCCAGCCAAACCCCCGCCAACCCACACGTGCATGCACGATAATAATAACCACATTTTGGTAGTGCTTTGTTACATCAAACTGAAAATGCCAGAACCCTTTTATAAATCGAAACCTCATACAGAGTCCTGTAAATCAACCAGATGAAGGCGGATCTGCAGGCAGGATGTAGGTCCTTGCGCCCCCCTGTCCCCACTTATCACCATAGCTTCTGAGGCACCTCCACACGCCACAGTTTGAAAGCAGTGACTCCAACAGAAAGTGCACTCGATCAGAAAATAGAAGTCCTGAGTTCAAATCCCACTCGAGATCACTTAACCACCCTTGAGATCCAGTTCCTTCCTAGGTGAGGAAAAAGAGAATAATGCGTAATGCTTGGTCAACCAACCTCTGAGGTAGACCAAATCAGAATACGTGTAAAATTACAGGGCACACTGATGAAAGGCATCATTGCTGCCACCCCCACCACCACCTCTCCATAATCATCCACATGATGGGGTGGACCTGACAGAGGTACTCCCTTCACCATAATCTAAGTGAGAAATAAGGCACGTTTGGGGGCTCAAGAGAACGGTAGCTGGGACTTTTCAATGGTCCTTCCCAAGCTCCCCACTGACTTCAAATGAGAAATGGGACAACACGTAAGAAAATTATTTTCTACAATTATTTTAATAGGACACAGATGGTTTTTTTTTTAATTTTATATTGGAGTATAGTTTAGGGAACTCCGCTCAGTATTATGTAACAACCTAAACGGGAAAAGAATTTGAAAAAGAATAGATACATGTATATGTATAACTGAATCACTATGCTGTACACCTGGAACTAACACATTATTTTCTACAATTTGATTCAGGTATATGACAAGTTATATCTAGCTATCTAGCTATCTAGCTATTCACCTATCTATAAACATGTGCTTATTATCACTTCATGTGTTTTCTTATGCTCAAGGTAACAACAAATGATCTCTAGAGTTTGGGCTTTGGTGAAACAAGAGAGACACACACAGATGAGGAGCTCCCAGACTGTAGTTTTTCTCAGATATTCAAGGCCCATTTGTGCCAACAGGCACTAAAGCATAGCAGACAATCAAAGGCTTTTTGGAATCAAATCAACTGAGGTTAAAGTTGGAGCTACTTACAAGTTGTGTGACCTGCTTGGCAAGTCTTTTAACTTCTGTGAACCTGTTTCCTCATCTGAAAATGGTGTTTGTATTTTCTAGGCATAGGACTGTTGGAAGGATTAACGAAATAATATCTATAAAATGATTAGTGCAGTTTCTAAAAATCCAATAAACAATTACTATTATAATTATTATTGGGCAATGGACTATTTCACTTCCATTATTCTGCCCTCAGAGGACCATTATTATTTTGATGACGTGACAGGCCTTCTAATTAAGAGCCTGGGCTTCGGAGATTTATGAATGAGGCTTAGACCCTGCCTCACTGCTACTCAGCTGCTTGGTGACCTTGAGCATAGTGCAGAACCTCTTAACCCCTGAAGCAGAAGCCAGGTCCCTACCCTTAAAGACTTGACAGCCTCGTAGGAGTATGCATCAAGACAGATTATCATCACCACCACCAACGGGTAACATGAAAGAAACACAAGCACAAGTGCTAATGAAACAAAAAGAGGGAGCAGCTAACTACCTGCCATGGTGTGTGGGAGGGGGCGGATGTGATGCTACCAGGAGGCCCTCCCGGCCCATCTGTGGCTGCGAGTGCAAACACTCCTCGCCGATCAACATGGTAAACGCCACCATCTGCCCAGTGTCACAAGTACCATCAGAATAAACCTCATGCATTTTACAGCCATATTTCTCTAAGACCCAGAGCCCCGCCAGTGGAGTCTCTCAGAGGGATTATACCAAAGACACAAGCAGCACGGTAGCTAAGGAGGAGAGCAAAACTGAGAATTGGGAGTAGAAACCAATCCATCCATCTCCTTTAACATTTTTAGTTAAGAAACATCCTAGACATGGATTAACTATCAGGTCACTAGTTGAAGCTGCCATCTGCCACTTTTTGTGGTCATACAATGATTTAAGCAATTGGTCTGAATGCTCCTCCAAGGCTCCCTTTTTGAGTCCACGTTGAATGGCTATTGAAGCTCCCTCGAGCCACATACCCCCTCACTCCACTCCATGGATGCTGCTGGCCACACACATGCAGATGTGGTCCTCCCCAGGTCTCTTGATATGTGTTGGCATTGGCAGTAAACTCTGTCAGGAAAAGGTATTTTATCAAAACCCTGTTGGGGGTGCCGTGAATAATATATAATGGTAACTGGAGTTTTTTTGAAAAATAAATTTATTTATTTATTTATTTTTTGGCTGTGTTGGGTCTTCGTTGCTACATGTGGGCTTTCTCTAGTTGCGGCGAGCAGGGGCTACTCTTCGTTGTGGTGCGTGGGCTTCTCATTGCGGTGGCTTCTCTTGTTGCAGAGCACAGGCTCTAGGCACGCGGGCTTCAGTTGTTGTGGCGCACGGGCTCAAGTAGTTGTGGCTTGCGGGCTAGAGCGCAGGCTCAGTAGTTGTGGCGCACAGGCTTAGTTGCTTCGCAGCATGTGGGATCTTCCCGGACCAGGGCTCGAACCCATGTCCCCTGCATTGGCAGGCAGATTCTTAACCACTGTGCCACCAGGGAAGTCTCTGGAATTTTTTAAGTCCTACTATGTTCTAGAAATTTTAACACTCCTTTTAACATATTTTTGTGGCTCTGTTATTCAAAGTGCATTTTAAAGAGATAAATGTAGACAGCATATATGACCCATCTTGTCTTCCCATTTGAGATTCATTATCTTTGTAATTTGTAAGTGGCAAATCATATAGAAATGCTGGGAATTCTACTGAGAGGTATACTAATTTAGCATGAGTTACTACTTGCCTTCCACACGAAATGGCCATTCACCAGTTAAATTTGTTTCTGATCATCCTGGAAGGAAAACAGCAAGAACATCCACCCACTCTTGAGATGGTATCTGTCAGCACTTTAGTACATTTTTTTCCATGTAAGGAGAGTTGGATGTAATTTACTTTAGCTAAAAAGAATCGATCTCTTTTTACAGTAACTGTGGAAAAGAACATGTTACTCAGTAAAAGCAAAAGGGGGCAGAGAGAGGCAGGTTGAAAGGAAAAGAAGGATTACAGACCATTATAACTCTAGCCCTCCTAGCAAAGAGCTCAGCGAAGCACACTGAGAGAGGCTTGAAAGTCAAGCAGGAGTTTTGATTTGATTTCGGGAACAATGAGAAAGCATCAGTGGGTGCTGGGTAGGAAAGTGACCTAGGGAAAGAAGAGTACGGGGGCCTCAGCTGGTTACAGTGTTTGATGGATTTGAGAAGGATAAAGGTCAAGACAAGAAGACAAGTGAGGAAGCTACTGGATGTGACGAGTCCTGGAAAAGATGGAGGCCTGGCAACGTGTGGGCCATGCCTCCCCCTCCCCTCTCGTGGTCCTTGTGAGGCCTGGGCCAATGGATATAAAGGATCAGACATGAAGTTTTTTCTTTAAACATTTCCGTTTTTAGTTATGGCTTATTCTACAGCCCTAGGCACCAAAGCAACAGGTTGTAAAGAGTTCAAGTAGAAATCTTACATAGAAAATGGCCCAAAAGTTGATACGTTGGCACGAGTAAGGAGCACGCACTGGATCTACACTCTGACGCTCAATGAACTAATTGCTGAGTAGGGAGGGAAACAGAAAGGGAAAAGGCAAGAAAACAAAAGCGGCTGCCTCCCTCCTACAAGACCCATGCAACAGGACAGACTCCCGCCCAAGATAATCATTCAGGGTAGAACTTCTCTCCTCTCCTGCACGTGCACGCACACATGTGCACATGTGTAGGGAGGGGGAGAGGCGAGGGGAATGAGGCACACAGACCGTGGTGTCCACAGTGGTGATAAGAGAGGCTAGGAGGCTATTATCTGCTGCCCAGAACACTTTAAAAATAAAATAAGAAAGAGTTTATGTCCATAGACTCACAGTTTATTAGCAGGGTACTTTTGGGCGACATACTCTTCGTGTGTAAACCAGGCATGAGGATAATACTTTGCCAGGTGGTGCGGATTAGATAAAAACATGTATGCAAAGCAGCTGAGTCACTTAGTGAACCGTGATCGCCATGTCGGCCTGAACAAAATAACTCTACAGTGAGAGCTGCCATGTTGATGGTTAAGAAAGGAGAATTCACAACATTCTTCAAAAAACAGCATACACTGCACATCAGGAAGTTTTAGTTTTGGCTAACAAACCCATCTTCTTGATACTTAGTGATGAGCTAGAAGGTGGAGGTGGAAGGGATCCTGGATTGGCGGTTAAGGAAAGGCAGGCTTGAGGTCTAAATCTCAAAGCAGCTGTGTGATACTGGCCAAGTCATTTCCCACTCACTTTACTTCCCCACAACATCTCAGTGTGTGATTTTGGTATATGATGGGTCAGGTAGGCAAGGGTCCACATATTGTTAAAGCACTTAACATAGTAGCTGTTCATTGTAAGAAACTACAGAAATTTCTTAACTTTATGAAGAAATAAATAAAGTATATGTCCTGAGAAGGAGACTAAACTGTGTTGATTAACCTACTTCTGCCCCAGATCACACATACTTCTTTTTGTATTGTCATCATTATCCCTATTTGCTCCGTAATTGCGTAAGGCAAAGATACTGAGTTCACCCATCTCTGCATAATAATCCATTACATTTTACAAGCCAATTCTTTTCATTACTTCTCATAATTACATTTATAAATTTTTTGTCCCAGCTCCAAAAATGATATCTCTCTCAAGTCCAAAGTTCCGTAATCATCATTTTAAAAACTGGGGAGTTCTAAGATGGCAGTGGTAGTAGTAACATAGTTCTTTAGATCTCTTGGAATCCCCACATATAAACATTCAGAGCAATTAAATAGAAAAATTCATTTAATTCATATAAAATGGATGGACACCATTTACAACAAAACTAGGTGACAAGGTATCCCCACAAACACCAAAATACAAGCAGGTATGGATAAACCTCCAACATCTACATGACTAGCCAACTCCTGCCCCCAGAACAGGGCCTCACATTGGAGAAAAAATACTGGGAGAAAAATCAAAATTAAGCAAAACAGAAATAACAAAGGTGAAAAACCAGAAGAGGCAGATAACAGCAGGGAAGGGGAAGAAAAGACAGGAAACTTCAGACAGCAAGGTAAAAAAACAAAAAACAAAAAACAATACGACATGAATTGAAGAGGGAGCTCTGTGAAGTTAGAAAAAGCTATATAGAATCAAGCCTCTTTCTTAAACTTCAAGAAAATGATCAACAGAAAAGCACTGAGATCAAATTCCACACAATATTACTGTAAGAAATAAAGAGGGAAAAAGGATTAACAACTCTACAATGAAAGCACCCCAAGGAAAACAGCCTCAAATATCAGATCACAGCTATAACATGCAATTTCTAAACTTGCCAAAAGATACCAAAAGAATATACTAGACACAAAGGAACAACAATTTCTTCTTAGGAATTAGAACTAGAAAAAATTCAAAAATGAGGTGAAAAACTCGAGAGAATTATAAATTTTAGAAATAAAGCCTTAACTAGAAAAAACTTAAGGATGAATTTAAAAAATAATACCTTAAGATAAATAGAAGGGGAAAATAGAAAAATTTTTAAATCAAAAGAAATGAAGAAAGATGAAAATGTTTCAAGGAAAAGTGACAAATTTTGAAGACAGGCAAATAAGATGCAACATAAGGATAATAGAAGTCTCTGAAGAAAAAAACTAAAACAAGAGGACATAACAAATTTTTTAAAACTTGGAGAAAATTTTCCTGAAATACAAAAACTTTAGAAACTACATGTTAATGTATAGTTAAAAAATAAACTACATACATGAGAATAATGACCCAGAACTACCAACACCAAGACATATGCTACTAAAAATTACAAGACTTTAAAGAAAAAGTTAAAAATTCTTTGGGATTCTAGGCAAAAAGGAGAACATATCTTATAAGAGAAGGAAAACTTGATTATCATCATAATTTTACAGCAATGTTTTATGCCAGAAGAAAACTGAGTAACATATTTAGCGTACTCAAGAAAAGTAAATGTAAGTCAAGGATTTTATATCTAGTAAAACTGAACCATAACCTCTTCCTAAGGAATCTACCAGAGGATAAGATTCAGGAAACCAAATGACTAGAGAATTATTGATATAAAGATAGTGGTATTAAATATATAAAATTAAGAATTAACATTAAATGAGGGTTGAATGGGAGAGAGTATAGCATATAATAACTATTAGCTGATAATACAGATTAGGTATTACAATAAAATATTAGGGGGAAATGGAACTAGTATATGCACAAAAAATTTTAAACTCTTTTTAGTAATGATAACTGGTGCTGGTAGTAATAATATTGTGTGTGTAATGTGGAATAGAGCAAATGAGTAATTATGAGATATTCTAATCTAGCATTCTCTATGTCCTTGAGAACCAAGATTCTTGAGGTGGAAGAAGGGAGATACAAAAGAGGTTAGGTAAAAACCCATAGTCCTAAAGTGTAAATCTCAGAAAAAACTTACAAGGTATTTTAACTTTATATACATTTAAATATATATTTAATTATAAAAATATATAGATATACTATACCTATATATAGGTATAGAAAAAGATATGCATATAGTTATAAATATTTCCTAGCTCCATCATGGAAAAAATGCAGGAAAAAGGACCAAGGCAATAGCCAGGAGTGCCTGGTTTGTGGTTTTGACATACCATTTTCTTATTAAGAGACAGAGGTTTCTTGAAGAAATGGTCTGAGGCAAGAAGTGTACAACATGAGCCCGGAACGCGGAAGGAATCAGAGTACTAGAGTCATATCCAAAGGAATCAGGAAGCAGGTTGAAGGGGCTCCCACTGGCCAACGAATGGAACAATTTGAGATTTAATAAAGATAAGGTTTGCTATTGTTTGATACCCTTCCAATATGTTTAAACCTAGTAGTTCATAATGATATTTAAAAAAAATAATTGGTCATCTTCTGGACATGACAGGGAAAACAATTCACCATCTTGAAACTAGGTCGATAAAAGGAAAGATGAACATTTGATCTGCTTTCATGTACAAACCCTATCACTGAGAAGTCATCTAGTGATATACATTTACTCCATAGAAAGTATTCTACCTAATAAGGGAAAATGAAATGGCAGAATATGCCAATATACACCTCCCAACAGATCTAGGTATTGAGCATCTATGGTTGTCAATATCAAACAACAATAAAACTAGACATCATGTGCCTCCTGTTGAAAGAACTCAATACCACCTAGAGTCTGGGCAAAAGGATCAAGCTTGGGTTTGATAAAGCCTCTATATCCAGCTGCCAGTATGCATGAAATGCAGAAGAACACACTGAACTGAACCATGAGTATGCTATCAGTAAAATCCATACTCTGGGAAGTTCCAACAGGTCAAACAATCTAGGTTCTTCAACAGAAACATTGTATGATAAAGAAAATGACAATGGAGGGAACCTGTAGATTAAAAGACAAAAAATTAACATCAATGGAAAAAACTAAACTATAGCATCTGGGGATACGCAATTCAGTGATAAAACTATAAAGAGACAAGTAAAAAATTACTGTAGAACTCAAGAGAGTGGTTTTCTCGGAAGGAGGAAGGAGCTATGGTTAGGAAGGGGCACATGAAAGGGCTTCTGAAGTGACTGGAAAAGTTCTAGTTCTTGACCTAGGTGGTAGTTTCCATAAAGTCTACCTTATAATAGTTCACCAAGCCAATGGTTCTCAAACTCAAGCATGCGTGGGAAACCTCTGTTTCAAGAGACCCCACCTCCATAGTTTGTGATTTAATGTCTCCACAGAAGCTCAAACATGTGTATTTCTAGCAAGTTCTAATATAATGCTGATGCTGATGATACGGAGTCCACACTCAAGAATCTTTGCATTAAGCCATATTTGTTTTATGTGGTTCTTTTCAGTCTATGTTTTATTTTTCAGTGAAAAGGTTAAGTGAATGATTGAATGGAAGGATAGGATGGATGGATGGATGGATGCATGGATAAATGGATGGATGGATGGATGGGATGAGTAGATTGAGTTGGTTGGGTGGGTTGGGTGTGTGGATGGATTTGGTGGGTGGAAGGACAGGCAGACAGACAGACAGATCAACAGAACTAGGGAAAAATCATATTAATACCTTGAGAAGATTGCCTTACCATTCATATATTATACACCTGGTCTCTCTCTGTTCAGTGATGCGTTACACAATTTATCCCACTAGGATAAGTTGGGGTACCCACTAGGTATCCCACTGTGACCTCTGGATTGTTTTCTCCCAATCATTATCTGAAAGTTTCTCAATCCAAAAGAAGAGTTGGAATGTACTTGGTGCCCATGTTGAAGACATCGTATAATGGTTTATTGATAAAGTCGGACACTGTTTTCTTTTTCCTCATAGGAAAGATATTATATGTACAAAGCCTACATCTGGATATTTCTCTATAATCTTGTACTTTATTATTAAAGAAAAATTCATTCCATTGCATCTTCTGACAGGACTTCTCTTCAGAAGACTGCTATGGTACTATTTAGAAAAGATAAATCCTGGTCTCACAAATTATCAAGTATATATCTATAAGCATTTCTTATCCTCTCAACATTCACCAGACAAAAATAAAAGGCAAAGTGCACCTGAGAGCCAAGAATAAAAATGCGGTGTAAGTTCAAATATCAGAAACTAAGCTTTAGTCATTTAAGTTTTAGGAATATTTCCTAGAAAGAAAAAAAAAAAAAAAAAAGCAGAGTAGTAAATAAAATAACAAGTGTCCTCAAATATAAAAGAGAGAGCAAAATTCCTAGAATTTTAAGAAAATCCAGCCTTGGTTATGCAATATCAAAGGGCATTCACAAGATTTATCTAGCTCATAAATTCAATTCTACAACTGTTTATATGCCTGCTGTGTGAAAGTACAAAAATGAATAGAACATAATCCTTGCCCTCAGGGCATTAAAATTGAAAAAGCTCCACCACATTTTAACCTCTAAGACCAGGCAAAATGCAAGTGGTCATATAAGAGAGGTACAACAACAAAAAAAGAGAGATTTGATTTATTAGAGGCAAAAACACAGTTGGCCTGTCCCTCTGGTAGAGGAGTCATCTATGAGTTATGTACGGAATATCCAGAGAACGCTTCGTTCAAGCCTCATTTCCTCCTACATTACTGGCTGATGCCTGATATTCAATACACACAGCTTCATACTTATGTTAGGATTTGATTCCTACAGGGCCTGTAATAATAGTCTAATAACCTCGCTGCATTTGTGTTTCAGCACAGTTATTCTTAGGTTGGGGACCATGGACAAATCCATAGACATGTGAACTTCCTCCTGACTCTTAAATGTTTGTATGTTTTGTTGAAATAATAATCTAAAAAATATTGATGGAGGCATAATCAGAGCCTTGTACTCAAAGTGCTGTCCCTGGACCACAGCATGAGCATCGCCTGAGAGTTTATTGGAGATGCAGAATTCTGGGCCCTATCCCAGTCCTTCCGAGCCAGTCTGCATTTTACCAAGATCCTCTTGTGATTTATCAGCCCATTAAAATGGGAAAGGCACTAAATCAGATAGCCATCTGATAACCAAGCACTGACAGGTGACTTCACTGTTCTTGTTTGTGTTTACATACAGTCAAGTCGATATCAAGTAGTGCTATTGTAATCACTGCAGGCTAAAGAGAAGGGATAGAGATGGACTTGATATCTAAATGATGCTCTCATGCCAAACAAAGGTCTAATAATGTCACGGTACACTGTGTAATGGAGGGGTTTGCAGTCGTCTGAACAGAGAAAACTAAGGGAGAACCAAGGCATCAAAGGCCGTGGCGGTTTTGAGTCAGGAATCGTTTTAGTAAAAACAACATTGTCCGTCATGTTATGATAATGCCGTTACTTTGAAATTCTGAAGTTTTTCATGCCTTTAACTTTTTAAAAAATTTCTATTGAAATATAGTAAATATATTCTATTTACAACGTTGTGTTAATTTCAGGTGTACATTAGTGATTCAGTTATACAGATATATATAAATACATATATATATTCTTTTTTTACATTCTCTTCCATTATAGGTTATTACAAGATATTGAGTATAGTTCCTTGTGCTATACAGTAGGTCCTTCTTTATCTATTTCGTATATAGTAGTGTGTATATTTTAATCTCAAACTCCTGATTTATCCCTCCCCCGCCTTGTTTTTAATTTTTAAATCTTTTCATTTTCAAAGTTATTTTTTATTTTATGGATGCATGAAAGCTACACACAAGCATAATTAGCTTATATATAGCTTTATGTTTGTACATAGTTAAGTAACATTATAATAAAAATATAAATCCACACCTAACTTCACAAGACTGCTGGAAATATCACTCACATTTGGTAAACACTACAATGGTGAGAACAAAGGATTGGAATTAATTTTGACAGAGAAGGAAGGAAAAAGCAGGAAGAAACAGGATACCTGGACGTCGGAGAACAGCACCACCTAGAAACATCTCTCCCACCCCACACCTTTGCTTCTGGTGACGGAGGATATCAGCCCTGAAATAACATTTTCCGTGTGAAGAGTCACTGCTGTTCCTCCCACACCATTTAAAAAAAAAACAAGTAAAATTAAAGGATACTCAATAAGCTCTGGGTGAAATGTCTAGAGATAATAATAGTAGTAATATTAATAATAAGTAGCAAAATAGCAATTACTGTGTGCCAGGCATTCTTCTAAGCCCTTTACTTACATTAACTCACTTAACTCTATAAATAACCTCTGACAAAGCCATTCCTTAAGAGGGAAGGGATATGGGGACATATGTATACATATGGTTGATTCACTTTGGTGTATAACAGAAACTAACACAGTACTGTGAAGCAATTGTACTCCAATAAATATCTATTAAAAAAAAATGGCCACACTCCTTCACTCATAGGTGGACTCTTTGTTTCTCCACCCTTTGAATCTGGCTGGTCTTAATGAGTTGCTTTGACCAATGGAACTCAGTGGAAGTAGAATGTGCCATTTCTGAGTCTAGGCTTCCAGTGGCCTTGCCTACTTCTAGCGGACTCTCAGGAATCCTATCTCTACCATGGGAGCAAGCCCAGGCATATTCGTTTCAACTTGGTAAAAACCTTTTCACAATTTGATTTTCTTTCCTCACTGGGCACGATATAATTATGATTTTCTGTAAATTTTTTAGAGGCAAAGTTTTCTTCTGTTCTTGTTTTTCCCTAAGTTGTTGGGAAACAACTAAGGGAAAACATAAGTTCCAGGGAACAGGAAGAGGGTAGACGTTAGCTTGCTGATTGCTGCTATTGGGGAAAAAGCAGACACAATGAGAAGTGGTTTTCCTCCTGTATTTTCAAGAACTTGAATAAAATTACATAAAAGGTGTTTAGTTGGGCTTCCCTGGTGGTGCAGTGGTTGAGAATCCGCCTGCCAATGCAGGGGACACGGGTTCGAGCACTGGTCTGGGAAGATCCCACATGCCGCGGAGCAACTGGGCCCGTGAGCCACAACTACTGAGCCTGCGCGTCTGGAGCCTGTGCTCCGCAACAAGAGAGGCCGCGATAGTGAGAGGCCCACGCACTGCAATCAAGAGTGGCCCCCGCTTGCCGCAACTAGAGAAAGCCCTCGCACAGAAACAAAGACCCAACACTGCCAAAAATAAAAATAAATAAATTAAAAACAACAACAACAACAAAAACTGGGTCATCTTTAAAAAAAAAAAAAAAAAAAAAGGTGTTTAGTTGCCACAGGTAAGACAGGAATTTTCCACCAAAATATTAAATTAAAAATCAAAGTGCTGAGTTTTTTTCTTTTCTTCCTAAGTGGTACTTAAATACAGTGCATGCCACACTTGACACTCAGCCACATATTTGCAATTTGGAGACTTTTTAAAGACGATTCCTGATGGGAAAGGATGGCACTGGGCTGGCTGTAATGTATTTGTGAAGGGGCCTTGCTTACGGAGAGACAAGTAAAGATTGCACAAGGGCTGAGAAATGGCTATTTCCTATGTCTTAAATACTAGAGCTCTCAAATTCCTCCTGAGATATTTTGTACACAGTGTTCAGCTCTGAACAGCAAGCCAAACCTTTGGTTCTTCTTCTGAACCTTAGGACAATCTTGTCATCTGGATTTTCTGGAACATTTCCTATTTTAAATATTCTCTTCCACTGTCAAATCATGGGCCCTGAGTTCTGGGTTCAGAAAATAATACAGGATTTCCCAGGCCTTGTGATTTTAGGACTTTTAGGGGAAAAAAAATAATGATCGAGGGACTGACATTAGGTTGCCAACTTTTAGCCAATAAAAAGTATTTTAAAAATAATGAACACATTTCTAAAAGTTAATTGCATTTCTACCACTGACTCATTGTATAATCCAAGTAAATTACTTAAGCTCTCTGAGCCTCCTTGCATTCCTCTATAAAATAGGGAGTTTGAGAGTGCTTCCTACAACATCTGACACTGTATGAGCTCACAAAGTTAGCCATGACTGCTGTCGTGATTACCGCTATTATCACTTTCATAAAAAGGAACGAGGCCAAAGACAAATAATACTAGCCAAAGCTATAGGGAAGAGAGAAGGCAAGTTTCTCACAAGACCAATGGCAGAGTCATCAATAGGTCTGGCTCAACCTTTTTCTAGGGCATCAATAGCTCCTAAAGAGAGCAACCCCAGAACTACTGAACCAATCAAGTGGAAAAAGGGTCTCCAAAGAAGGCAGAGAAAAATCAGTATTTCCCTGGGCAAACCAGCTGTGGCAGGATGGGGTTCTGATGTTTGGGACACAAATACCATATTAAAGCTGACGCTCTCAGATCAGTATTACCACCGTCATCTGACCTCTGCCTGCCTCTGCAGCCCTACTGTGTCTGTCTCCTAGACCCTTGGTTTAAGCCATACTTTTCACCTGACTCAACTATAGCTATGTCCCAGGGAAAGCATCCACTGACACCGCCCACACATCACAGTAAGGCACCTACATCTACTTCTATCATACACTTACCACAGTGCTGTTGTTCAGTGTTTAAATGTATGCCATTTTCATAGTTAAAGTAATCACAAATTCATCATACTATTAGGAGTAATATAATAATCATTTTATATCCATAATCCCGCATTAACACAATAATTACAAACATTTAGCTGTATTTCCTGCCTATTGTTCCCCCCCCCAAGAACATTTACACAGTTTTGGTCACAGTGTACAATTGTTATCCTACTTTTAAATTATTTGAGCATTTTTCAAATTACTTCACAGTCTTTAAGATCATCATTTAATTGCTGTGTAACATTCCATGAAGAAAATGTTTTTAACTTACATAAGCATATCTCTACTGAGGGACACATAGAGCATTTTTGGTTATTATAAATAGAACCAAAATGAATAATTTCCATGCATATGGATTTTTCCATATTTTGAAATAGTTCCTAAAATTAGATTCCCAGAAGTTGTGAGGAATGAGGTCTCAGCGAGGAATGAGCGCTGATGGCGTTGGATATATTGTCAGATTATTTTAATGAGAATATAGATGTTTCTTGTGCATGAATATCCCTTTTCATCTCAGTCATTTTCCAAGCAAGCCATTCTATCTACTCTGAGCATTCACTCTATTTGGCCACTGTGGTTTCCTTGTTGTCTACATACCGCCTGTAGAAAATCTACTCTGTAGAGACACAAATTGTCCCGAGACACCCAGAATATCTTACCTTGGTCCAGAATGCCCTGCAAAAGTTGTGTCTTAGGTGTACCTTGGGGTCCCCTCTTCTCTTCAGGGAGCTTTCTCATGGATGGGCTATTAAAATATGTCTATAACTCAGTGGACTAATGTGTTTTAGAAAGCATATCTGAAGTTCCTGAAAGTCTGATTGATAATACTCTGGATAATATAAAAACTACATACTTTTCAAATTCTCAAATATGTCCTAATACTGGTAATGTACAAGAGGACCCATTTTATTTTAGTTTGGCCAACATTAGGAATCATTGTGTTCTGTTTGTATTCTTGAGCATAGAACTGATGAAAAATGGTGCGCTACAATGCGAAGTTTCAAAAGAGTGATTTTTTGTTTATATGTCTGCCTGCCTCCACAAAACTAAGTCTTCTGAGAGCAGAAACCATCATATTTTTCCCTGACACATTAGCACTCAATAAAGATTTTGGCAGAGATGAAAAAGAGAGGCAAAAGGGAAGAATAGGGAAAGCAGCAAATGAAGTAGGAGATGCTGCAAGAGAGGGAAGGGAAAACAAGAACCAGAGTCCTAAGCATGTAGCGAGTTTGCACTACAAGTAGGTAGCTTCAGAGAAAATATTCAAAGACGTGATTAGGATTAAAGAGAAAACTAAAGCCCTCATTCTACTAGTATCTCACTACTAACTTCTCTTTTATATTCATGCCAAAAAAAGCTTATGGCTTCTGAGGGTCAATTCTATTGAATAGTTTAAACACTAGGAAACCCTCCCCCTGCCCAAGTGGAACTTTCTTCAGAGCAGACTACTTAACAACAACAAAAAACAGATCTGACTTTGTTGCTGAAAGTGGGGTCCGGCTGCTCCCCACTCTTAAACCAATACTACAGAGGCAAGGTTGGTGGAAAGGAAGGTTTGCTTTATTTCGAACGCCGGCAAGCAGCGGGGAGAGGGCAGACTCTGTCCAAATGCCGACTCCCCACTTCCCACCCCCAACAATCGGTGGGCAAAGAGCTTTTAAAGGGGCGTTTCAGGGGTGTATAGGTAGAGGGAGGGGGCTACGCTTAGAAACAGCACAGTCAGCTCTGGCAGTCATCTTGAAATTGGTCACATGGTGGTCTGATCAGCGTCACCTTGATTGTTTTGGGGTACTATTAAAATTTAGTTCTAGGGTTGGTTTGCTCCCGTTTCTTTGAGACCAGTTCTCAGAACTGTGGCGGCTTATGTCACGGCTACAGTCTGGTCACCATGTGGTTAAGTTCTTCCACCTGATGGGGGTTTCAGTATCTACAGGACAGCTGACAGGATATGGCTCAGAATATTATCTACAGCCCTTGGCGAAGAACTAAAGGTCCTTGACTACGCTTAATGACTAAACTATTATTATTTGGTCTCGTTTGACTATTTTCCTTTGTTTCTGCATTTTTTCACTTCTCCGATTAAACTTATTCTTTGGCTAAAGTTTTTCTACAGACAAAAGGCATGAGGAGGACATGGGGGTGGGGGGCAGTAGGGAAGGACCAGAGGGTCCTGCTCCATTTCATGAGCACATTTAAATGCCCACAAAACAGCCATTTAAAGAAATGTATACTGTTCTGGAAATAAACCTTAAAGACGTGTAACTCTCGCCATCTGTGCCTGAGTCCAAAGCCAGGCTAGGCTACTTCCTGGCTGTGGGACCTGGTGTTTAAGCTATCAGTTTCTCATCTAGAAAATGGGGGTAGGGCTTCCCTGGTGGCACAGTGGTTGAGAATCTGCCTGCCAATGCAGGGGACACGGGTTCGAGCCCTGGTCTGGGAAGATCCCACATGCCGCGGAGCAACTGGGCCCGTGAGCCACAATTACTGAGCCTGCACGTCTGGAGCCTGTGCTCCGCAACAAGAGAGGCCGTGATAGTGAGAGGCTGTGATAGTGAGAGGCCTGCGCACCGCGATGAAGAGTGGCCCCCACTTGCCACAACTAGAGAAAGCCCTCGCACAGAAACGAAGACCCAACACAGCCATAAATAAATAAAATTAAAAAAAAAAAAAAAGAAAGAAAATGGGGGTAATCAAAGCTCCTAGCTCAGAGGGGTGTTGGGAGATTAATGAGTTAATATGTGCTTAGAACAGTAACTAGTACACAGTAAGCGCTCAATAAAAAGGATGCTATTATGATCACTGTTAAATAAGCCAATTGATGAAAACACTGCAATTCTAAGGGATGCACAGAAGTCTTGATACCTCTTAAAATGTGTACAATATATAAGAAAGAAGTCCGTATGTAAGCTGTTCATATATCTTTTGTCAGCCTTGTGTATATTAGGGCTTTTCGCACTTAGCCTCACAACAGCACATTTAATTGGCATTTTCTAGAATAATTTCCAAGAGCCAGGCAGGTAACACAAATGGGAAAAGAGAGTGTGGGGTATAATTTTATAGGAGGAGAAGGGAGGCTCATCTTCTGTCTGAAGAGAACAATGGCCACTTGGTTAGAAGCAATTATTGCTAATTGGGAATCAAGGTCCAATTTTGCCAAATCTCCCAAATTTTCAAGAGAAACTAGAACTCTGGATTCTTATGTGCAGTCTCCTGATGGTTAAATGTTGGCGACTCTTTCAATTGTTTCTAAATACCCTGTGCAGGTCAATCAAAATATATCTGTGAGACAAATTTGGCTGAACCTGCTGATAGTTTGTAGCCTTTAAGCTTGAAGAAAAACTATGTCACCAAGCCAATGTGCCCCAGGCCACACCTTCCAAAGAACCAATTCCCACTAAGGGGAGGTGTGAAGGTGTGAAGTGTTAGTGCTCAGCTGATATCCACGCACTGCATGGGCTCCAGGCAGTCAAGGGCAACTCCAGTGAGTGCCTGCCACATATACACCCTGCCTAGCCTTTGGGGGACAGAAAAAAAAGTGAGGATGGGCACTCACATCTTAGCCAAGAGGCCAGACACATGCAAGGGAAATGACAGCAAAAGTTAGGTTATCTGTAACTGCTCAATTGTGTGGTCCCCATTCAAGACTCCATCGGGATTTAGGGGAAGGGAGACTCCAAGGTTCTGGGGGCTCCGTGAGGACCACAAGGAGGCTGGCCTCCTGAACCAGACCACAAGGATGGGGAGCCTTTGGAGGAGATAGAGGGGTATGCTCTAGTAACAGAGACTAAATGAGCACCAGCATAATTGTCTCGGGTTATTATAACATCTCTTCCATCTTTGACACTGAAAAAGTGTGTATGGTCCAGTTTGTTGTTTTTAGCATTTGTTTGTTTTGCTTTGGTCAGGGCAGGGTATAAGCCACCTAACGCAATGGCTGCCGATCATCATAAAAATGACCTATATATCGGCGTAGTTGACTCTGTATTCTGCTTTCAAACTTCTCCCGAGCCCCTGAACACTATGCTTTCTTGACTGATGGCATTAGGCTAAGAGGTGGTCCCCGCCCCATAAGAAGCCACAATCCAGGGAGGGAGATGCTTATATAGAAATAAGGCAACAGACACGGGGTTGTAGCTGTGGAGTAGCCTGTCCGGGTAGCTGAGGTGGCTTCACGCAGAAGGCAGCAGCTGGGCTGCATCTGAGGGTGAGCGGGAGTCTGCCAGGCGAAGAATGGGGAGCAAGGGTGTTCCAGGTGGCAGCAGCAACACAGGCAAGGCATAGAATGGTGAAAGCTATTAGTTCATAGCAGCTAAGGTACCCGCCCTCTTTTCCACCTCTCCATTCTTGGTCTGTTTGTTAATTATGGCCTTCCTGTGTCTCAGCAAGACAGGAATCTCTGAGGATCCCTACAGATTCTTAAAACTTGCTCTGCTTGTGCCATTCATTCACATGAAAAGGCAGCAAAGATGAAAAAATCACCAAAGGCCAACATAAAGAGAATGATTTAAAGTGCCTATGTTACATGCAGATGTATTTAACTGTGTCCCTATAGTCTTGGCACAAAGAAAGATGATACTCTTAATAAAAGCAATTTTGATCTCATATATTTTGGACTAGAATGTTCTCTGCTAGGCCTCCAATACAAGAGGAAATATTCACATTTAAAAAATAGAAATTGTACATCAAAACATAGTTCAGGGTTGGTTTTGATTTGAGCTTGGGGTTGTCATAAGTTTTATGTTTCGTTTGCAACTGTTAGTATTAAAAGAAAAAAATTTTTAAAGGTTAATGTTTGCTTCTTTTTCCTCTAAAAGGGAAAATTTTTTAAGGTATCAATATAAAGCTAAAGATTTCAACTCTACTCATAATTACCATTGTCATGTTCCAAAATGGCATGAAAAGGATACCCTCGGGTACCAGGATGGCAAATCTTAGCATCCTGGCTCCATTGCCTGCTACGTGCAGCTGTATCCTCACCCTTTTCTTCTCTTTCTGGCTTCTGATGGTCCTTTCAATCCACAAGAGGAGGAAAGGAAGGAGACTATGGTAGCTTGTCTCCAAAGATGGTCTCCCATTGACCATGCCTCATGCCCCGCCTTTGTCTGGGCTGTGCTTCATAACTAATGGAAGGTGGATGCTGCATGACTTTCAAGGTTAGAAGTCTTGCAGCATCTGCCTTGAATTCTTAGAACCTTTAACTTCAGAATCCAGCCACCAGCCTGTGAGAAGCCCATGCCACATGAAGAGGCCACATGATGAGTCATCTTGGACATCTAGCTCAGCCCAAGTTTTCCAATAACTCCAGCCCCAGCTGCCATTGGAGAGCCGGAGCATGAGCAGCTCCAGCTGAGCCCATCAACCCATGAAACCGTGGCTTATTACACAGCATGACATAACCAGAAGACAAATGTGAAGGGAAGGAAAGGAAAGCCTGAAATTTGAAAACTTTTTTTTTTAACCTGTGGCAACATGGTAAATGAGACTGAAATTTGTGGCCCAATTTATTTTTTAATTGTAGTTATTAATTATCTCTTGCTCCCTTTCCCTAATGATCACCTGAAGATAATCAAGGCATAAACGTATGAATTTTCCAAGAATATATGAAGAATTAACCAGCTCCATTTCATGTCTATGTATCTTTCTTAATTGTCTTCAAGGTCAGCAACAAAAAGGAAAAATAAAAGCAAAATCTTCTGAAACAAAGCAAGATCAGCTTGTCTCCACAAGCATCCTTTAGGCAGTAGAGTCAACAAGCAGATACATTGATGTGGGCAGTGTGCCAGATTTGCTATCTTTCGATTTTAACTATGGAACAGACATGACATAAATATGTAGTGGTTTTCCATTTTCATGATGATGGCATTCATTTTTATATTAAATGCTTAACTGCAAAACTCTCATGTGCGATGTATGATAGGTTGATGATTGGCAGTTAGTTGCTTTGTCAGTATCCATTCCCTGTGTGTTTCTTGTCAATGTCTTCCACTTTGTTTGAAGCTTTAATGTCTCAGCTAAATATTCAACTTTCTGAGCTTTCTTTGAAAGCAGAGTACCCACGTGACTCGGTTATAGCCATTTAGAATTACGAGCAAGTCTTCTGGGAGTTATGATGAAACTTTGCTATCCTGATAAAAGGGGAGAGCCATGGACAGCATCACCACTTCACATCTCCCTCCTAGAATGTGGACGTGACACCTGCAGCAGCCATTTTGCAATCATGAGGCAATAAACATAAGGATGAATGCTAACACATTAGGAAGAGCAGAACAGAAAGCACAAAAAAACCCAGATCTCTTATGGAATTACCAAGCAGCTGAACGAAGCCTAGAAATTGCCTATCATTTCTAGATTTGTCATGTGAGAAAAATAAACCCTACTTGTTTTTCCAGTTTTCCATTACCTGCAGTCACATGCATTTCTTCTTGATAGTGCTAAGTCATTCATTAAAACCTAGTAAGCCCTTGTAAGATTGAGTTCAATTATAGCTCCTCAAATATAATTTTTCTTCAGACTATACTATGCTCCACGTGGTTGATGATGAGGTACATTTTTGCCCACTTCAACCACTCATTTACATAAGTGACATATTCACACTGAGAACTTGTTCTTTAAATAGCATTCTGCCATCAAGAGCCAACTACTCAGACTGACAATCAAAAAAACATCAGATAAAAGAGCATTGGACTTTCAAAAGCGCAGTGGTTGAGAAAAGTAGCAGAGTGATTTGTGGGAGGCTTTTTCTTTTCTTGCTTATTTTGTAATAGCCATAATATTCCTGCTTTTGGAATATACTTGCAGAAACAACTGTTGTGGTTATCAAACATCTCAGCTTTGCTTTAGCATTTTATCACCCACAAAACCACATTTATTGTCTCTCTACTCCTCCATGGTTATCAGAATCCCATAATTAAGGCATAATGAAAGTAAACAGTGTCACAGAAAACTAGATGTCTTTACGAGGAGAGTAGTTAAGACAAGACAAATATTCCTAAAGATAGCAGTAGAGCCAAGTGGAATTGCTAAGTTCTGTTTGTGTGTGTGTTGGTGGTGATTAAAAAGAAGAATCATCATCTAAGTGAAGTATTTAGGGAACAAATTGCCTCTTGATGGATAATAAATTAATTTGGAGAATTCACATTGAAATCAAGCAAGCGTGCCAGTACTGTAAGACCCCTACACAAACACCCCAAACCCCCAGAAAAGGAAGGCTATTTCGTCTACGAAAAGCTAAAAATGCGGATGACCAAAATCTTATCTTCCCTCTAAGATCTATACCTTAGTTACTTCCAAAATGATGTGGTATGTAAAACAAGGCAAATAAAAATAAAATAAAACGCTTTAGTTAAAAAGCCAAAATGTAAACGTACTGAAGGTAACTGGGGTGCGCCAGGCACTGCAGCTGGGCACTATATTTAGATGTGAGATTCCTGGTAGTTAAGGCAAAAAGAGAAACCCTTTACTTTATATTGCTTCCAGGGCTTCCCTAGTGGCGCAGTGGTTAAGAATCTGCCTGCCAGTGCAGGGGACACGGGTTCGAGCCCTGGTCGGGGAAGATCCCACATGCCGCGGAGCAGCTAAGTCCCTGTGCCGCAGCTGCTGAGCCTGCGCTCTAGAGCCTAGGAGCCACAACTACTGAGCCAGCTCACCTAGAGCCCATGCTCCATGGCAGGAGAAGCCACCGCACCGCAATGAAGAGTAGCCCCCGTTCAAGCAACATCGGTATCAGCTTCACTGAGGAAGGGAGGTTGGTGCTCCGAGGGAATTCTCAACAACATCAAATGTAAAAAGAACTGCAGTAAGATGAAGTTTGAAAAGTGTCTGTTGGATTTTGTCGGTAGGAGATCATTGATGACCTTGCCAAAGCAGTGTTTGTTGGCCAAAGATAGTTGTACAAGTTGTTGACTGAAAAAGGACACCAGCCTGCACTGTGCTCATGAGCTCATTCCCTCCAAGGAAGGGATACATTTTCCCTAATTGGGGCAAAGCTACCAAATGTGCTTGTGAAAAACTTGGTGGTTTCAGTGGAGTGCAGGAGGCAAAATCCTACTGCAGTGAGTTGAAGACTAACCAAGAGGAGAGAAAGAGGGAACATTCTAGGGTCTAAGCTCAGCCCTCCTATCGGGCAACTTCAAACTGACAGAGAGGATTTTTCTTGTAGAGGGAAGAGATGAATCAGGGAGAGGGGTTAGAAGAACAAACGGAAGAGGAAAGGGAGAAGGAACTGGGAGAACGGACCTGACTTCTATTGCTAATAACACCTAGTGCTCATTCTGTTCACCCCTGTGTTTGCAGAGCTGCACGTGGGTTTCAAAGCTATTTCACGTTCCACGTGATTCTCAGAACAGCTTGGGAGGTAGACAATGCAGCACTATTATCCCCTTCTGCACATGAGGAAACTAACATGCAAAGAGTTCAATTAAGTGATGGAGCCAGAGAATGAAATCTCTCGGCATGGACTGAGGATGGACCTTGCCTGCAAATTCATGCGCCTCTGCTAGCACTGTCACTCAGGAGTGAGTTGCATCAAACCACTGGGCCTCTGTCTGCATGACTGTTAAATGGAACACGTAATATCTGTATTATGGAGACATGAGGAGGAACTGGGACGAGATGTACACACAGCCAGGATGGAGCCAAGCACAGACAGTCAACACATATGAACTTTCTTTTCCTTACTTTTCTACCTAGAACTCATATTCTGGTTCTGACTCCAGGTTGATAGTTATCAACTAGATGGCTACTATGTTCATGTACTCATTCATTCATTTACAGATTTATGTAAGTTTTGGTTTAAAGAGAATCTAAGAGAGTTACTCTCTAGAAACGAAGTTCCTTAAAGAATTTTTATTGTTAATAAAATTTGGTGTGCTGTATTTACCTAACATCTGTGAAAGGAAAATCAAAATGGAGTTGCTATTGCTAAGAGAGCTCTCTAAAATGGAGCCAAGGGTAACTCTCTAGTGGTCCAGTGGTTAGGACTCCACGTTTCCACTACAGGGGGCAAGTGTTCGATCTCTGGTTGGGGACCTAAGATTCTCACATGGCACAGCCAAATAAATAAATAATAAATAAAATGGAGCCGGGAGGCCACTGAGGACGTGTGACTTATGCACATCTTGGCCCAGGGGGAATCTGACCTTCTGACCAGTTATTGTCTTAATGCAGGCTTCCAGAACATATGCCCAATGTTCCAGAAACTCAAGACTTATTGGACTCTTTCACCCTAAAACAACTCGTAACAGCCTATCCCTTAAGGACAAATCTTTCCTTTCTTATGTCAGGGTCTATCATGATTCTTGGAGAACCTTGTGGCTTTTGCCTTTGGGGGCTTTTGCCCTGACTCTTCCTCTTCCCCAGAACACTCTTTTGGTTTTACCAGAATCTGTGTCTCCCAAATTGCAATTCTTAAGACCCCCGCAAATAAAGCTCTTTGTTCTTTGCTGCCTCGATACCGATTATTGTTCAACACGTCTTGCAATGTGCCTCATAAAAGTACCAGTTAACTGTAAAGCTCTTTCCAAACTCCCTTCCCCTCAGTCCACTTGACTGGAGCCCTAGTGTGTAAATGGCAGTTGGTAAAGGGTGGTGGGCGGGGGTGGGGGGAAGAACTGTCCCATATGGAAGCCTGAGGAGCTGAACCATGAGCTGGTGACAGAGAGGAAGTTCCAGACCTGGCCTGGGGAGGAGGCTGGGAGAAAGGATCGGAAAAAGGGAGTTATCCCTCAGAGGAATGTAGAAGCATTAGCATATGAAAAATGCATTAAATGATTTAATTATCTGGTTCTAGTAAATATATTTTTCCCACTAAACCACTTCCATCAAAACAGGGCCAAGCAAGTTGCTTTTTAAATTCAACGATGATTTCTCAGATGAGAAAAAACAAATTGGATAGAGCAGATATCTTCATATCCCTAACAGAAAAGACACAGCGTAGACTAAATAACTCAGTTTGGATCATCAGGAAACAAATACACAATGTGTGGGAATGTAAACTCAGATCATCTGATGTTGACCTAATTCTTTTGGCAATATTTATTTAAATGTACACTAGCAGGTCACGGCATTATTAAGTGTTGTTCAGCTGTGTGCACTTATTTTCTATCCTTCGTAATATTATTCTGGAAAAATGGGAAGGTTTCCCCCACGCTTGTTGCAAGTGATCTATGTCATAGACACACATAACAGTGACATCTTCAGTTCTGCTTTCATGTCCTGAACACTTTCTATCTGCCAGGCAGTGTTCTGGGCACCAGGAATTCAATGGGGAATCACTCAAGATTCCTCTTCCCCTCGTGGAAATTAATTCTAACTGGGCAACCATTAACACACCAGAATAATTTCAGAGGTCAGTAAGGGCGATGAAGATAATATAAAGGTGCAATGAGACAGTGTCCCTGAACGGGGTGGAGGCGAGGGGCGGTCTACTTTAGACAGGGTGGCTCCCTTCTGAGAATGATGAGACTATGACAGTTTTGCAAAGCTCTGAGCAGGAACATTCTAGGGAGGGGACAGCATGTGCAAAGGCCTTGAAGAGGGAATGAGCTCAGGGTGACTGAGGAAGAGAAAAAAGACCAGGGTAACAAGAACATAGGTGAACCATGCACAGAATGGCACAAGACAAGGCAGGGAACACAGGCAGGGGCCAGGTGGTGGTGAGCCCCACTAGCACGTAATAAAATCACGGATGTTATTCTAAGGGCAATGGGAAATCATTGGAGAGTTTTTAAGCGAGAGAATTATCTGGTCTAATTTAAGCCTTCTAAAGATCACGGCGGCTGAGGGCAGAAACGGGCTGGGAAGCCGAGCAGTGGGGGCATAAAGGGAGCAGGGAAGCCTCACAGCTGTTCAGACAAAAGATGATGGTGACTTGATGTCAGTAACTGTTAAATGGGATGGTTCCCTTCCCCTCTGTGTAGCATTTCAATGAATCATTTCAGATGAAGTCTCTATTCTGTTTTGCCAAAGAGAGCAGAAGCCTTAATAGAAAGGTAGTGATATGTGGTGAGTGTTGAGGTGAGATACCCTCTCTCTCAGCCGGCACCTGTAAAGGGAGAGCACCTGCAGAATCAAGGAGCTGGTCACTCAGAAACACACTGTTGTGATCATGGGAAATAGGAGTTCATCACAGCTGGTAGCTTCTCCCTTGATTCAAATGAACAGCACCCGCATTTATTTCCTAGGAACGAAATGTGCCCCACAGGTCAATGATGAGCAAACCATGCCATTTAATCAAAACTCTGCCACCGGGGCTTCCCTGGTGGCGCAGTGGTTGAGAATCTGCCTGCCAATGCAGGGGGACACGGGTTCGAGCCCTGGTCTGGGAAGATCCCACATGCCATGGAGCAACTGGGCCCGTGAGCCACAATTACTGAGCCTGCGTGTCTGGAGCCTGTGCTCCACAACAAGAGAGGCCGCGATAGTGAGAGGCCCGTGCACCGCGATGAAGAGTGGCCCCCGCTTGCCACAACTAGAGAAAGCCCTCGCACAGAAACGAAGACCCAACACAGCCATAAATAAATAAATTTAAAAAAAAAAAAAAGAGTGGGGTAAAAGATATAACAATTGAATGCAATGGGCAAATCTTGATTGGGTTTAAAAAGAAAAAAAGAAAAACTCTGCCACCAAAGGTACCTCAGCTGCTGGTAACACAGAGGGCTGGCGCCTTTATTTTTAAGAACGAAGTTTCACCTTAAATGCAGAGAAAGAGATGATTCAAAAAGACGAGGTCTTTTCTTCGCTCAGCCCAAAGCACCAACTCCTCCTCACAGGTCCCTATCTATTGGCTTGACCATTCTCACCTAGCCCCATGGTCCCAAGATTTCTCTGACCTGTATTTCTGCCTTTAGTAGCTACAGGCCTGAGTGCTCTAACAAAGACTCCCTCCTTTCATTTTCATTACTCTAGATGGTGGATCCAAAAAGATCTTGCTGTGATTTATGTCAGAGAGTGTTCTGCCTATGTTTTCCTCTAAGAGTTTTATAGTGTCCAGTCTTACATTTAGGTCTTTAATCCATTTTGAGTTTATTTTTGTGTATAGTGTTAGAGAATGTTCTAATTTTCATTCTTTTACATGTAGCTGTCAGTTTTCCCAGTATTCTGTAATAACCTACATGGGAAAAGAATCTGAAAAAGAATGGATATGTGTACACGTATAACTGAAGCACTTTGCTGTACACCTGAAACTAACACAGCATTGTAAATCAACTATATCCCAATATAAAATAAAAATTAAAACAAACAAACAAACAAAAAAACCAACTCTCTCCTTAACCAAACTTGAATCAGGCTCCTCAGACTCCTTTGGAGTCTTTCTGACTAGGCCTTGCCCTTGGGCTCTGTCCTTGGCCTGCTTATTCCAGTTTTAGCAAGAATCCTGCTAAGTCAGTTTAGTGAAAATCCCCTGCCCTTGGTATCTGATCACCCTCAATATCTGGTCAAATTCCTCAGCTCCCACCCACAATATCTTATCACCCTGGCCTGCCTTCAGCAAGAATTCTGTTGAGAGTTGGTCTAGGAAGAATCCTCCTAACCCCTGATGTTTCCCCTTAATAATTTCCCATCCACTGACCCCCTCACTCTGCTCCTTGGCTATAAATTCCCACTTGCCCTTGCTGTATGCAGCAGAGGTGAGCCTGATCTCTCTACCCGACTATAAAACTCCACTGTAGTAGCCCCAGCCCCACCCCCAAATAAAGTCCTGCTTACTATCTTTAACAAGTATCTGAATAATTTTTTTCTTTAAACATTCTCTGAGGATAATAATTATAAATACAAAAAAATAGAGAATAGCAGAAACTTTAAAAATCTCAAATTTGGAATGGATGAGCTCATCCATGGGACCTATTTCAAAAGATCTTGGATGATCAGAACTGATTGCTCATAATCAGGAGAAACTATCATCATTGATCCATATGTGGGTCTTTAAAAAAACATAAAAAACACAAACACATGGAGGCTAAACAATACATTACTAAATAACCAAGAGATCACTGAAGAAACCAAAGAGGAAATCAAAAAATACCTAGAGACAAATTACAACAAAAACACGACGATCCAAAACCTACAGGATGCAGCAAAAGCAGTTCTAAGAGGGAAATTTATAGCAATACAAGCCTACCTCAAGAAACAAGAAAAATCTCAAATAAACAATCTAACCTTACACCTAAAGGAACTAGAGAAAGAAGAACAAACAAAACCCAAAGTTAGCAAAAGGAAAGAAATCATAAAGATCACATCAGAAATAAATGAAAAAGAAACGAAGGAAATGATAGCAAAGATCAAGAAAACTAAAAGCTGGTTCTTCAAGAAGATAAACAAAATTGATAAACCATTAGCCACACTCATCAAGAAAAAGAGGGAGAGAATTCAAATCAATAAATGTCAAAATGAAAAAGGAGAAGTTACAAAGGACACCGCAGAAACACAAAGCATCATAAGAGACTACTACAAGCAACTCTATGCCAATAAAATGAACAACCTGGAAGAAATGGACAAATTCTTAGAAAGGTATAACCTTCCAAGACTGAACCAGGAAGAAATAGAAAGTATGAACAGACCAATCACAAGTAATGAAATTGAAACTGTGATTAAGAATCTTCCAACAAACAAAAGCCCAGGACCAGATGGCTTCACAGGTGAATTCTATCAAACATTTAGAGAAGAGCTAACACCCATCCTTCCAAAAATTGCAGAGGAAGGAACACTCCCAAACTCATTCTATGAGGCCACCATCACCCTGATACCAAAACCAGACAAAGATACTACAAAAAAAGAAAATCACAGACCAATATCACTGATGAATACAGATGCAAAAATCCTCAACAAAATACTAGCAAACAGAATCCAACAACACATTAAAAGGATCATACACCATGATCAAGTGGGATTTATCCCAGGGATGGGAGGATTCTTCAATATATGCAAATCAATCAATGTGATACACCATATTAACAAATTGAAGAATAAAAACCGTATGATATTATCTCAATAGATGCAGAAAAAGCTTTTGACAAAATTCACCACCCATTTATGATAAAAACTCTCCAGAAAGTGGGCATAGTGGGAACCTACCTCAACATAATGAAGGCCATATACGACAAACCCACAGCAAACATCATTCTCAATGGTGAAAAACTGAAAGCATGTCCTCTAAGATCAGGAACAAGACAAGGATGCCCACTCTCACCACTATTATTCAATATAGTTTTGGAGGTCCTAGCCACAGCAATCAGGGAAGAAAAAAGAAATAAAAGGAATACAAATTGGAAAGGAAGAAGTAAAACTGTCATTGTTTGCAGATGACATGATACTATACATAGAGAATCCTAAAGATGCTACCAGAAAACTACTAGAGCTAATCAATGAATCTGGTAAAGTTGCAGGATACAAAATTAATGCACAGAAATCTGTTGCATTCCTATACACTAACAATGAAAAATCAGAAAGAGAAATTAAGGAAACAATCCCATTCACCATTGCAACAAAAAGAATAAAATACCTAGGAATAAACCTACCTAAGGAGGTAAAAAACCTGTACTCAGAAAACTGTAAGACACTGATGAAAGAAATCAAAGATGACACAAACAGATGGAGAGATATACCATGTTCTTGGATTGGAAGAATCAATATTGTGAAAATGACCATACTACCCAAAGCAATCTACAGATTCAATGCAATCCCTATCAAATTACCAGTGCCAGTTTTTACAGAACTAGAACAAAAAATATTAAAATTTGTATGGAGACACAAAAGACTACTTTAGCCAAAGTAGTCTTGAGGGGAAAAAGTGAAGCTGGAGGAAACAGACTTCCTGATTTCAGACTGTACTACAAAGCTACAGTAATCAAGACAATATGGTACTGGCACAAAAACAGAAATATAGATCAGTGGAACAGGATAGAAAGTCCAGAGATAAACCCACGCACCTATGGTCAACTAATCTATGACAAAGGAGGCAAGGTCATACAATGAGAAAAGACAGCCTCTTCAATAAGTGGTGCTGGGAAAACTGGACAGCTAAATGTAAAAGAATGAAATTAGAACACTCCCTAACACCATACACAAAAATAAACTCAAAATGGATTAGAGACCTAAATGTAAGGCCGGACACTATCAAACTCTTAGAAGAAAACATAGGAAGAACACTCTTTGACATAAATCACCACAAGATCTTTTTTGATCCACCTCCTAGAGTAATGGAAATAAGAACAAAAATAAACAAATGGGACCCTGAATCTTGAAAGTTTTTGCAAAGCAAAGGAAACTACAAACAAGACGAAAAGACAACCCTCAGAATGGGAGAAAAGACTTGCAAACGAATCAACAGACAAAAAATTAATCAGAAATGTTTTCCACCTGATCAGATATCTTAAAAGTTTTACAGCTTAGTTTATTATTTGAGAGCAACTCCAGCTTTGGGGAGACAAGTAGCCACAATCCTAGACACTGAGCTGCTGAAAATTAACTTTGGTCTTTTCGTTTTTTATATATGCGCAAGCTTCAGCAGAAAAATCAGTAAATGAGTTTTGACCAGATATACGCAGGCCTGACAGATTTCATCTGATGAATTTCCCACTGACTGTTAGAAACAATAAAAGCAACAAGCAAATACTTGCAGTAGCTGCTATCACAATCATGCCTTCTCTTGAACTGAGAAAGGGATTTATTTTTCACCTGAGATGAGGGGAATTATAGGACCTGTTCAATCTTATAATTTAATTTCTTTATTTTATAGATGAGGTACCCAAAGCTGAAAACAGTCAAGTCGATCTGGGACTTGCAGAGGTTCCTTAACTGCTTAATCCAGAAGGTTCTAGTCTGTTACTCATCCCAAAACCACCATGGTTTTAGCAGGAAAAAAAAGCAAAGGCCTATGCATCGTGGAATTTCAACACATGACCATTGCCATTGCCGACAATTCTCAACCCTGATGCTTTGAGGTGCAGACGTTAGTGAACTTCTCTGTGAAGCCTGAATAACCTCTCTGCCTGTTTTCCAGACAATCCCCAAGTAGAAGACGGATAGGCAAGCTTGTCTAATTCAGGCCATTTCCCCCATGTGTCACTTCTTCTGGCTCCTGGTCAAGCAAATCACAGGCTCTTAAGATTTTTTTTTTTTTTTTAAATAAGGACCTGCTTACATTCATTACAAAAATCTTTAGCAGAAAGCTTGGCAAACAACAAAACTGGGAATGAATTAGAGAATAGCGTGAAATTCAATGCAGCCAGTTAATTTTTATTAATAGTCTAAAACCCACAGCCTTGAGCCGTCCTTTCTGAGCAGCTCAGGAGACCAGCCTCATCAGAGGGGACATCAGGGGTTTCAGTGGGCTCTCTTGGTGGCCTCTACAACACCCACCCATCCTCTCTTTAGCCCCGTGCTTCAGTGGAAAATAGCCCTCTCCTCAGCTTCGAGGGGTAAAATTCTGATTAGTCTGTCAGGGTTTCTCAACCTCAACACCACTAACAGTTTGGGTTGGATAATTCTTTGTTGTGGGCCTGTCCTGTACCCCGTAGGATGTTTAGCAGCAACCCTGGCCTCCACCCACTAGATGCCAATAGCACCCCTCAGCTGTGACAACCAGAGTGATCTCCAGACATGGCCAAGTGTCCCCTGGGGGTAAAATCAGCTCTGCTTGGGAACAACTGGTCTATGTCAGTCATGGGAATTCTATTTTTCTTACCATTGGTTTAAACACGTGAGTGAATTCTGAGTACTGAGACCCTGCAGGTGAGTTTTCTAGGGGGACACATGAGGGCCTGGCCTGAGGTGAAGCCAAGTAGCCCTTGTTATTGGAACGGAACCATTTCTTTATTCTTTAAGCCAACTTGAGCAGCGGATTTTTGTAACTTTTAGCCAAAAGCATCCTAATACAATATCCTATTGTATTATTCATTACAAATACTTATAAAACAATACTGACATCCAAGATTCAAGTGCCATGACACTGTAAAACATGCTTATTTTCTCCCTAAGACTTCTTTCTGCTGCTTCCAGCATTCCTTGCCATCATCCTCTAAATCATAAACAACTATCTAAGTACCACGAGAAAAAAACTGAATGGCTATAACTCCTGTCTTCTAGACAATATTTTTAAATATATTATACTTAAAAAAAAGGTTTGAAAAAAATATGACAAGAGGTTTATACTTAACTCTTGCTTGGACTAAATGAGAACTTACTGCATTCTTTTCTTTTCTTTTTTTTTAAGGTCAACAAATATAAGAAGAAAAAGTAGGTGTGGTAATAATTTTTTAAAGGAGAGAAAGCTTCACTGACTTTACAACTTCAGTTTTCAGATTGAAAAGCTTTACTGAGTTGAAGACAGACTTGCATTTTTAGAATAAAAAGGCTCAGAAATCCTACTCAGGCTTAATAAAATAGTCACCTGGACATACTCTGGAGAAATTTCTTCAAGGACAAAAGGGAAAATTCTGCACTCTTCTACAGAGACAGAGCAAGTAACTTATAAAGGAAAAATAATTCCTGTAACATTGGACTTCTCATCTGCAACCCTGGATGACAGACAACAATGAAACAGGGTTTACACACCATGTGAAGGAAAAGAACTACAATCCAAGACCACAGGCTAAAGTACATATTTGAGGGAAAAAAATATTTTTGGAAACAAACTCAAAGAAGTATACAAACACTGGGCTCTAAGGCAGCATCCTGATCAAATAAAAATTAAGCAAAAGCAAAGATCTCAAGGGGAAGATGAAGAGTATAAGAATTAGTGTTGAGTAGTACTTTTTTAGGGAAATAGGTTGAATATATGATAATGTAGTTAAGTCAAAGTAGATAATATAAATGTGTATAGTGATATGTGTTAAAAGCTGTGATCCTTTAAACAATAGAAGCACGCTGCAAAAAAAATTACTGGTTTGGCCAAAAAGTTTGTTTGGGTTTTTCCCATAAGATCTGACAGACAAACCCGAGCAAACTTTTTGGCAACGCAATAAAAAGTTAATAGTATCTTTTTTTTTAACATCTTTATTGGAGTATAATTGCTTTACAATGGTGTGTTAGTTTCTGCTTTATAACAAAGTGAATCAGCTATACACATACATATATCCCCATATCTCCTCCCTCTTGCGTCTCCCTCCCACCCTCCCTATCCCACCCCTCTAGGTGGTCACAAAGCACCGAGCTGATCTCCCTGTGCTATGCGGCTGCTTCCTACTAGCTATCTATTTTACATTTGGTAGTGTATATATGTCCATGCCACTCTCTCACTTCGTCCCAGCTTACCCTTCCCCCTCCCCATGTCCTCAAGTCCATTCTCTATGTCTGCGTCTTTATTCCTGTCCTGCCCCTAGGTTCTTCAGAACATTTTTTTTTCTTAGATTCCATAGGTATGTGTTAGAAAAGTTAATAGTATCTTAAAACTAAAATTCTAAATTAATTCAACTAGCCCCAGAATTTTCAAGGAAGAAATAGATGAAAAAAATAATGACACAAAAGCCTTTTACATGCCCTACCTCAATTCAGGGAGAGTATGTGGTTTAGAACATGGTAATAAACACTCCAGTTGGCAGAGGACATCTAAGATGTTCTTTAATTTTGGTGTATCTGTGGATACACCAAATATCCAAATATGGTCTGATATATGACTGTTAGAAACAGGAAGATGAGAATTGGCAAAATAGATGTATTTAATTGAATTAACAAATCAGAGGTAAAGGAGATTTACAAATTCTGATAAATCCAGTAAAAGTAGAAAAGGAGAAAGTAGAATATTTAAATAATAAATATAATAGAAGATGGAGGAAATAATTAAAGACATAAGCTACAACCACGATGGATGAATGAAGTTGAAGATACGGATGCAGAAGGGTAAGGAAGGGTAATCTAACTGTAGCACCAGGCTGACACTGTGGGAGTGGGAGGCTGTCACAGGGTTCTAGGGGAGAGGAGTCCTGGTGCAGGGAGATTTGAGAATTTTGACACCCTCACTGAGAATTTGAAAAAAAAAGAAAACTTAAGGGGATAAAGACAGGCAATGCCTACAGGCTCGCTTAGATTGAAAGACTTAAAACTACAAAGATGCTGATTCTCCCATGAACTAGCTAACAATTTAATGTAATCTAAATACAACTAGCAAAGTTCTTGAAACTTTACTAAATGTTTAACAGTCATTTAAAAGAATAAACATTCAAGAGTAGGCTGAAAAAAAATTTTAAGAAGAGTAACAGGTGTATTTGCTGAACCCATATGGCTTTATATGTAGATACAAATAGGTATCCTGCTGTAGTCACAATGGTAAGGAACAGGCATAGGAAAAGACAGGTTAAAGGAAGAATTAGAGGACTTCAGCATAGAGCAAATTTTTCAAGAGCATTTAATAAATATTAAAAGTGGCATTTAACAGCATTTTCCAATAGTTTTATAACCTTGGGGTAGGAAGGGGCTTTCTATGCATGCCATCAAAGCTAGAAACAATGAAGAAAAAGACTGAAAGACAGGATTACATAAAAATTAGCATTCCAGAAGGAAGAATAAAACTAAACTTAGGAAAACTGGGGCGAATATTTGCACTATGTAAAATAGGCAAAGACTAATGTTTTTATTATATACAGAGCTATTACAAACCAATAAGGAGAACAATTCAGTGAAAAAGTGAGCAAAAATATGATGAGGAAATTAATATACAGAAGTCTAAGAAAGCTATGGGAGGATCCTCAACTCTACCATTAAACAATTATAAGTCAATATAGTTTTATTTATCTTAATTACGAAGCTTGAAAGGACTGTAAATAACCAGTGTTGGCAAGGCTCTGGGAAAAGGAAATTGTAATGCCCTCTTTGCAGGAATATAAATTGTCACAAGTCTTGTGGGATAATTTGGATATATATACATATATACACACATATATGTTACATGTACACATTTTTTAATCCAGCAATCCTCCATCTAGAAACAAGTCCCAAGTAAAAGAATATTGATTGTAGAGTTAATTAGAATATTGAAAAACTAAAAATAATTAAAATGTTATACAAGCAGTTGATTATATAAGGGGACGTCCGTACAAGAGAATATTATATAACTATTAGAAACTAGTTTTCCCCTTTCATTACTTTAAATATATTGTGCCATTCCCTTCTGGCCTGCAGTTTCTACTGAAAAATCAGCTGATAGTCTTACGGCGATTCCCTTGTATGTTATTTGTTGCTTTTCCCTCATTGCTTTTAATATTTTCTCTTTATCTTTAATTTTTGTCAATTTGAAGTAAGCCAGAAAGAGAAAGGCAAATATCATATGATATCGCTTATATGTGGAATCTAAAAAAAAAACAAACAAACAAATGAACTTATATATGAAACAGAAGAAACAGACCCACAGACATAGAAAACAAACTTGTGGTTACCAAACGGGAAAAGGGAGAGAGGGATAAATTAGGAGTTTGAGATTAACATATACACACTACAATATATAAAATGGATAACCAACAAGGACCTACTGTATAGCACAGGGAACTGTATTCAATATTTTGTAATAACCTATAAGGGAAATTATCTGAAAAAAATAGATATACATGTATGTATAACTGAATCACTCTGCCATACACCTAAAACTATCACAACACTGTAAATCAACTATACTTCAATAAAAACATTTTTTAATAAAAAATAAAAATTAATTATATAAAAAAAACTAGGGCTTCCCTGGTGGCGCAGTGGTTGAGAATCTGCCTGCCAATGCAGGGGACACGGGTTCGAGCCCTGGTCTGGGAAGATCCCACATGCCGTGGAGCAACTAGGCCCGTGAGCCACAACTACTGAGCCTGCGCATCTGGAGCCTGTGCTCCATCCGCAACAAGAGAGGCCACGATAGTGAGAGGCCCACGCACCGCGATGAAGAGTGGCCCCCACTTGCCGCAACTGGAGAAAGCCCTCGCACAGAAACGAAGACCCAACACAGCCATAAATAAATAAATAAATAAATAATTTTAAAAAAAAAAACTAGTAAGATTATCAACAAAGTTAGAGTGAGGAAGACAAAACAAGAACAGAATAGGGTATGGCTCCAGCATACTTTATCCTCTTTTTACCCCCACGGAGTGAAGCAGAGACCAGAATTTAACCATGCGGTGTCAAGGTGTCTGTGGAGGTTGCACAGCGAAGCATCACCTCCCAGCTGCTCTGGCAGTGCTCTGCTCTCCTTCTAGTAAGGGCTTTATAAAAAGAAGAAGCAAAATGCAAATGCTGTAAAGACAGAGGTAAATTCACACGTGCCCTAGCCAGGACCTCTTGGAGACAAGGTCTATAGGAGTTTGGGAGCATGTTGTCCTCCAAAGAAACCAAAGGTCTTCGAATGTAAAGAAGGAATTTGAGGACTGCATCAAAGTTACCTTGAGCCCTCTCTTGGGAAGAACTCCTGGGTATCACTGACTTCTTGTTCTTCCCACTGATTTTGGTCAGATGTATAAAGGCAATCAATTAGGTTTTCACATATTCCCATCAGCCTGCCAGTTCCAACACTTGCACTGATGTCTGGAGGACACCCAAGGTACCCAGGACTGATCATGCTGATGACCTGCATCGGCTGTGTGGGATCGGAACAATCGTAGCAGCCTATGAATACACTGAGAACAAGTCTGTAAAAAATAGTGTCAGCCTGTGAATACACAGAAAAATTTATAAGAGTAAATAATAAAAACATTAACAATAGTTCTTACTTCTAGGTGGTGGGATCATAGGTAATTTTCTCTTTCTTTTATATACCTTTCTTAATTATCTCTCTTTTACAGCGAACATGCATTATGTTTATAATAAAAAGTAATCCATTCTACTTACTGAGAAAGAAAAGATAGGCTAGTTTATGGGAAAGACAAAATATAAAAGCCTGATTAGGATTTTATCTTCATTTTATGTCTGTTCATATATTCAGACATGGTGTGTGTAGTGTGTGTGTGTTTGTGTGTGTGTATGTGTGTGGGTGTGTGTGTTCGTTCTTCCTAGACTATAAAATCCTTAAGTGCAAGGCTGTATCACATTGTCTTGTTGTGTATACAAATAATGAATAAATAAATGAATTTACAAATTAACAAAACTGACTCTTTACAATGAGAACAAAGAAATTAAATAATATTTTATAAATGCTCTGATTAGCATGATGTCACAAGTCCTGGTTTACTTTTAAATACTATGGGGAAAATAGATAATTTTCTTAATGATAATATCTAAGTGGAGATATCAGACTGTTAGGTTGGTACTATGCAAAACTTGATTTAATTTCATACCCCCCTCCAAATACTTTTGAGACAGAAAATATCCAACAACAGTAATAATTTTTTAATCAGTAGTATATTTAAAATAACAACAAATGTTTCCTTTGTGCCAGCCACTACTCTAAGCATTTTACATACATTTACTCATTTTATCCTCATGACAACACTTTAAGATGGAGATACTGTCATCATTATCACCCCCATTTTCCACGTTGACATTGTGAAACTTGCCAAGGTCACACATCTAGTTAAGTGGCAGAGCCAGGATTTATTTGAACCTAGTTAGTCTGAATGCGGCACCCATATAATTGACTACTGTCAAGTAATCCTCAAATTTAAACACATATTAGAAGCACTGGGGGAGCTTTTAAAACTGCTGATGCCCCAGGCCACATCCAGACCAGATACATCAGAGTTTCTGGGAGTGATTCCCAGGGTGCAGTATTTTTAAAACTCCCCATGTAGGTCCAACGTACAGCCAAATTTGAGAACCACAGCGCAATGCCATATTGCTCTAACGATTACAAGGCTCACCTTCACTCTCATGGGATGCTGCTTAATATATTTTGACATGAGAATTAACATCCATTTGAAACTAACTTAATCTGCAAATCACATATTAAGTTGCTAATTGAGTGGAGGACGGGTGATTACCTGAAAGGACTGTAAACCACTGCTTTCTCAGAAAAGAGCTTCTACCCCTTAATTTACAACACATCAAGCTTTCCAGACCTACATTTACTCTCTTCCCCCAAAAGCGGTGGGGGTGGGCATTAGATTAAAGGAGCAGATGCGTGAATCCAGGCTGATAGGCTACAGTGGCACTAGAAGAACTAATTATACTGCCCATCACCCTGACACCATTCTCTCTTTAAAATACTTCAGGTATCTACTGGCTACATATATTTATATATACGCACATATATTTACATATATACCTATATCTCCACAGAGTCTCATACATGTACCTATCTCTACATAGAGTTTCATATATACATATATATATATGCCTATATACACATAGCATCTCATACCTATATACACAGAGTCTCATATATATATCTACATGCATCCACATGCATGATTCCTGTGAAATAAGCTAAGCACTGAAGCTGGCTTTTGCTTGAGGTCTCTTGTCTAATTCCAGCCTCCCTGAGCTTTGGTTTAAGGCCCAACAGCAGGGCCACAGCAAACAGGGAAGTGCTGAAATCCAGCCTGTGCTCCCTTTACCAGCCGAGTGCCTACACGTAGAGGAGATCTTCCCAGCACCAGCACCAACACCACAAACAGCACATAGATGGGTGCCAGGAGCCCAGCCTGTCTCACATCTTGGCCATGGATGGAAGAAGAAGAAAATAAAATCAACCCTAAGATTTCATTACGACAAACCTAAACCCATGCAAGTTTGCAATACAAATTCATACAACAATCAGGGTCCCAGAAAACTCTGAAGTAGAATGTTTAATGTTCAGGGTCATAGTTGGTAATACGTCAGGCACATAGTGCTTGAAAACACAGTTTTGGTTGCTTGGTTGGTCGATTTTTAAGTTTGATACCAAGACTCCTCTATAGGAGGCAAAACCTTACCTGAACTGGTGTGAGGTTATTGTCATTTTTATCCCACTTCGTGTGAGTATTCGTGTTTCACTGCAGAAATCCTAGTGTGTTTGATTAAAAAGTGCCACATAAGACCCTGCTAAAATCCAAAAATTCCTGAATTCCAAAATACGTCTGCCCCAGAAGTTTTTGTGGTCTTTTTAAAAAACATTTGTCTCTAAAGTCTAAGAACACTGGGAACAGAGAAGAAAATGTAATTATTCAGTAGCATCATAATTATTCAGGCTCAAAAACTGTTTTTTTCAGGAAATTAAGTACTTAAGTAAAATCCCAAGTCATTACTCACTTGGGGTTTAAAATAACACTGACCTATTTCAGTTTTTAAGTGGATAGCCACCCTCCAGACAGAGCGATCTCCTTGGATATGCTTCTCTTTGAAAAGAGATGGATGCCAAATTAGCTTAAGACCAGTTTAAAAAAAAAAACAAACCCTCTGGATGAGATTAAATAAAATATATACATATAACGTAGTTTGTATGAAAGTGCTATTATCTTGTATATTTAAAGGAAACACAATCTCAGTGAAACCAAAATTGCCAGTTGCTGAGCTTGAAGTAGTAACATACAGAGCTAAATACAGACCTAAAAATCTGTAGAAAAAGATTGCCCCTTTATAGGGTTTTGCCAAACTGTTATCTACCTTTGATTCTCAAGGCACTGAACCCGGAGAGACAAGACAGCAAAAGTAAAATCTCCAGTGACATGTTCCCCCCACAGTTAAACCACACACCTTCACAGATGAAAAGTACATACTTCCAAGGCAGCAATAAAGTGGTCGCATCAGGCTTAGCTACATTCGTTCCTTTTGAGATCCCTGTGCATTTTACGGAGGACTTACAAACTTCACCTGCGAGGAAAGAAGACTTACTCCCAAATGTTTACAGCAGACACTCTGACCTCAGTCCATAACGTAAACAGTTAACATCCAACCAACAGGCAGAGACATGAGTTAATAATGAGGGCTACTTTCAAAAGCCACACGATGCACAAGTGCCTTCCACTCCCTGCTCCTTTTCAAATGGTGAGTTTGAAAACTTTCACTGTCAGGAGAGGCTGGGTCAAAGGTTTGAAAATAAAGGAACACCCTGATGAGCCCAGTGACTTTTGAGGGTTTGTTATTGTTGTTTTAAGGACAAGAAGAGTATGGCAATATAAGATAACTCTAAAAGGGAGAAACTCTACTGGGAAGTCAAAGATGGGTTAATTAAGCAATGGGTAGCCTCATCCTAACTCTACCAAATTAAACCAATGGTCATATTAAGACTAAAGGTATTGTGCACCATTCATTTATCCCAAAACATGTATTAATGTAGGAGTCAATCTAAAACTATATCAAGAAATAGTTGTTGTCAGTATTTGTGGGATAAAGTCCCTGACAGATCTAGGAATCTCGACCTGTAAACCATTTGATAACAACCAGTAATGCAGGGAAAACACAAAATTTGTAACCTTAACTCCCCTACCCCAACAGGATAAAATAAACAGGGAAGTTGAAAGCTAAAATAAAACCAATGCTAGATGCTGACATAACATTTTCTTTTTTTTCTTTTTCTTTTTTTTTTTTTTGAGATAACATTTCCAAAGTGTGCCAGCTGGATATTTAATAAAAGTGAATTATCATATTTTGCTGTCAATTCAGAAGGCTCCACTTCTAGACAACATATGTTAATCATCAGTAGAATTTCTCCTAAAAACACAATGTATGTGAGAATGCTTACAGCAGCTTTTCAATAAGTTGGAAATGAATCTGACTATTGTAATAGTTCTATGCCCAAGATACTGTAAAAAATAATGGCAAGATTCATCTGTGACATTAAATATATTTACATATATATAACAAACTTTACAATTGCCATATCTTTGATGAGAACATTTTTATAATTCCAAAGAAAGTTTTTTTATTCACTGATGCTTCACAAGATAAATACACATGACAAATCTTCAGGTGGGATATTTCTTTATGTGCTATTATTTAACAATCAAATAGATGACATCTATCCAATGATCTCTCATTTGTGACACACCGAAGCTTCTTTTGTTGTGTCAACCAAGACCTTATATTCCAATTTTATCTTCTTATGTGAGGCTCGATGGCTTAACTGAAATGACATCCCTGTAATTCTAGCCTGTCAGTTAAACTGCAACAAAGCAGTGAAATTCAGTAGAATCCAACAATCACTAAGTATTCAGTTCTGCTTTCTCACTCATCTTCTTTTATGAGTGAAGACACAGAAATAGTTGCCTAATTTTCATAACTTGCCCAAGAATACCAGGGTGAATATCCTGATACAAAATGAGTTGAAGTCATATTTGAAAAATACATTTTTCGCCAGCCATGCAGCAAAAGTAAGTAATTTTTTAAATGTCTCTTTTAGAGATTCAGCTTGAGGAAAGCTGCCAACTTTTTATTTCAATGCATTTCCAGCTCATTCCCTCTAATGCCCCAACTTCAACACTTTGATGTCAGTGGCCCCGGAACCCATTGACTTGACCACCTCTTCACAGTCAATCACAGCCTCATGGCTTCCGCTTCCTTGTCATCCCACCTGACCCATCACACTACACAATAATCATGCCCCTGCGTTTGTCCCCAGTCCATCTCGGCCTCTTTCTGCTTCCATGTTCTTCAGTTGGCAAAACTACAACCCTGATTAAATACAATTATCCTTGGATTCTCTCCCTATCCCAGAGAAACTGACACAATCCAGAGAAAATAAACAACTATACTGGCTGGTTTTGCTTTAAAGATCGGACACTACTCTCAAAAGGCTTTCAGCCATATTAATGACCTTACCACACTTCCCTGACCATCTTACACTATTACTGCTAGAAAACTATTTTATACTTTGTACCTCTTCCTCACACTCATCTGATGACCTGATTCTTATTTTTCTTAGAAAACAGGAGCACGCAAAAGATAACACTGCATCTTCCCACAACTATGTATACTCATCTATGTGAGTCTGTACAAATCTAGAACATGCAATGCCTTAGCTTCAGCCCCTCTTGCCTATTAAAGGAGACCTCTGTCAATTCTTTCCTCTATACTAAAAAACTCCCAACAGTTTTCAAACATATTACAGTAACTCCCATCTTTTAAAAAAATAAGCTGACCTCATATCCTATATAGCTATTCTCCCCCACCCCCCCATAGAAAAAAAAAATCTCTCAAGAACTATGTATCTTGTCCCTATTTCCTCATCTCCCATATCTCACCTGAACCAATTCCAATCAGACTTTTTCCCCCAATCAACTGCTGACACTGATAACTGTCAACATCACCGTGATCTCATGCTGCTACCTCCAATGCTCAAGTCATGGTCAAGGTCTTTGACCACTCAGTAGCATTCCCATGGTTCTTCACTCCTCTCTCATTTTTTACACTCTCTTCTTGTAGCTTTGTGACACTTCACTTGCCCAACTGTCCTACTGTCCTCAGTGGCTGTTCCTTCTCAGTCCTCTTTACTGGTTCCTCTTCAGCTTCTCAACCTCTAAATGCTGGACCCAGGACTCAGTTTTCTGGCATCTTCTCTTGGCCCACTACACTCACTCCTTTAGGGATCTCGTCCAATCTTGTGGATTTAAATCCACCTACCAACTGAACAGCCAACCTTATTCCCCCAGCCCTAACCTCTCCCCTGAACTCCAGGTTCATAGATGCAGTGGTCACCTTCTCTTGACTACGTAACGGCATCTCAAACATTTTCCTCATCTAAGAAAATGGCGTCATCATTCAGCCAGATGCTCAGGCCAAAGTCCACATCCAGTCAGCAAATCCTAACAGCAAAAACTTTCAAAATATATACTGAGTCCAACCAAGTCTTACAACCAACACTTGCTAGTTGCATCGAAGTCCCATCATCTCCCACCTGGACTCATGCATAAGCCTCCTAACCCATCTTCCTGTTTGTTCTCTTGCTTTCTATGGACTACTCTGGGGTCATCTGTTTAAAACATAAAGCAGATCATAGCTCTCCTACATTCAAAACCCGGATGGCTTCCCATCAGGTGTAGAAAAGGTCCAGAAAGCCCTGGATATCTGTCTCCTGATCACCTCTTTGGCTTTACCTCCCCCCAGTTTCTCCCTTGCTCACCTCTCCCTCATACTTCACACTAGCTTCCTTGCTATTCTCTAAATACTATGTCCCTGTCTTGGAGCCTTCACAATTGCTATTTCTGTCACTGGGAATACTTTTCCCCAGGGGATTCACAAGCTATCTAAAATCATGCACCTTACCATTCCTGATCCCCCTGCTTTAGTTGCCTCCACAGCGTTCATTCACTGCTATCATATTGTTTGTTTATTTGTTTATTTGTTTATTCCCCAACTTCTTCACTAAAACGTAAGATTCATGAAGCTAGAGGCTCTGTGTTGTTCCTCACTGTACCCACAGCATCTAGAGCTGGGCTTGGTTTATACCAGATGCCCAATAAATGTTTACTGAATGAATTACCAATTTAAGCAATGAACGAGTTACCAATTGAACCAATATTAGCTATGAGTAAGTGTAGTCAGGCAGGTTGTCCCCACATAACAAAAAGACAAAGTACAATTTTGATTAATAGATGCGATCAAGGCAAATGTGTAATGTTTTAAAGATTTTATTTCTATTTCCTAGGTAGATAATATCAAGATAGAAAGAACAACAGAGATATAACTCATAATTGGTTTTCTTACCCCCAGTTTCAGATTAAAGATATCATGCATCCACTAGCTAATGAACAGCAAATCTTAATCCCCTGCATAGGTGTTTTGATCAATTATGATCTGAAAGCATCATTAAAAAAAAGTTACTTTTCCTAGTTGAAATTAGGGTCTCAGGAATATGATGAAAAGCTCAATCCTATGCTACAATCAACTTCCCTCTTGTTCAGTAATAAATGTGGTTAAATAAAAGGTATAGTGAAGTACCTAGTTCTTTCTTGATTATGCAAATGCATCTTCTCTGCCCAATTAGATCACAAGCTCCCTGAATACAAGGTTACTTCTTTGACCCCCTGTAATAGTCAGAATAGGTTAGGCTACACTGGGTATGCCAAATCTCAGTCCCTTATCCCAACAAAATGCCAACAAAATAATATTGCTTAAGACACATGTCTAATACAGGCCAGCTACAATTCAATTTACCATGGTCAATTAAGTACCCAGAAAGATACAATTTCCCTCCCAACACTTGCTTTCAAAATCACTTGGCAATGAATATGGTGGATCATGTACCAGTTCCTTTTTTTTTTCTTCTCTCTTTTTTGAAGTACAGTTGATTTACAATGTTGTGTTAGTTTCTGGTATACACCAAAGTGATTCCGTTTTATATATGTATACTGTATATGTGCTATACAGTAAGACCTTATTGCTTATCTATTTTATATAAAATAGTTTGTATCTGCTAATCCCAAACTCCTAATTTATCCCTCCCCCACCCCCTTTCCCCTTTGGTAACCATAAGTTCGTTTCCTATGTCTGTGAGGATGTTTCATAAATAAGTTCATTTGTGTCATATTTTAGATTCCACATATAAATGATATTATATGGTATCTGTCTTTCTCTGACTTACTTCACTTAGTATGGTGATCTCTAGGTCCATCCATGTTGTTGCAAATGGCATTACTTCATTCTTCTTTATGGTCAAGTAATATTCCATTGTACATATGTACCACATCTTCTTTATCTAGTCATCTGTTGATGGACATTTATGTTGTTTCCATGTCGTGGCTATTGTAAATAGTGCTGCTATGAACACTGGGGTGCATGTATCTTTTCGAATTAGAGTTCTCTCTGGATATATGCCCAGGAGTAGGATTTCTGGGTCTATTTTTAGTTTTTTGAGGAACCTCCATGCTGTTTTCCATAGTGGCTGCACCAACTTACATTCCCACCAACAGTGCAGAAAGAAGGTTTCCCTTTTCTCCACACCTGCTCCAGCATTTGTTGTTTGTTTACTTTTTGATGATGGCCATTCTGACAGGTGTGAGGTGATACCTCATTGTAGTTGTGGTTCGCATTTCTCTAATCATTAGTGATGTTGAGCATCTTTTCATGTGCCTGTTGGCCATCTGTAAGTCTTCTTTGGAGAAATGTCTATTTAGGTCTTCTGCCCATTTTTTGATTGGGTTGTTTGTTTTTTGTTATTGACTTGTATGGGCTGTTTGTATATTTTGGAGACTAAGCCCTCGTTGTTTGCACTGTTTGCAAATATTTTCTCTCAGTCCATCGTTTGTATTTTCATATTGTTTATGGTTTCCTTGGCTGTGCAAAAGCTTATGAGTTTGATTAGGTCCCATTTGTTTATTTTTGCTTTTATTTCTATTGTCTTGGGAGATTGACCTAACAAAACATTGCTATGATTTCTATCAGAGAATGTTTTGCCTATGTTCTCTTCTAGGATTTTTATGGTGTCATGACTTATATTTAAGTTTTTAAGACATTTTGAGCTTATTTTTGTGTATGATGTGAGGGAGTGTTCTAACTTCACTGACTTACATGTGGCTGTCCAGCTTTCCCAACACCACTTGCTGAAGAGACTGTCTTTTCTCCATTGTATATTCTTGCCTTTTTTGTTGAAGATTAATTGACCATAGGTGTGTGGGTTTATTTCTGGGCCCTCTATTCTATTCCATTGATCTGTATGTCTGTTTTTGTGCCAATACCATGCTATTTTGATTACTGTAGCTTTGTAGTATTGTCTGGAGTCTGGAAGGATTATGCCTCCAGCTTTGTTCTTTTTCTTCAGGATTGCTTTGGCAATTCTGCGTCTTTTATGGTTCCCTATAAATTATAGGATTATTTCCTCTAGTTCTGTGAAAAATGTCATGGGTAATTTGATAGGGATTGCATTAAATCTGTAGATTGCTTTGGATAGTATGGCCATTTTAACAATATTAATTCTTCCAATCCAGGAGCATTTCTTTCCATTTCTTTTACTCATCTTCAATTTCCTTTATCAATGTCTTATAGTTCTCAGCACATAAGTCTTTCACCTCCTTGGTCAGGTTTATTTTTAATGTGATTTTAAAAGGGATTTTTTTCACTTTCCCTTTCTTATATTTCATTGTTATGTAAAGAAATGCAACCAATTTCTGTAGGTCAATCTTGTATCCTGCTACCTTGCCAAATTCATTTATCAGTTCTAGTAGTTTGTGTGTGGAGTCTTTAGGGTTTTCTATATATAGTATCATGTCATCTTCATATAATGACAATTTGACCTCTTTTCCTCCAAGTTGGATACCTTGTATTTCTTTTTCTTGACTGATTTCTGTGACTAGGACTTCTAATACTATGTTAAAGAGAAGTGGTGAGAGTGGGAATCCTTGTCTTGTTCCAGATTTTAGTGGGAAGGCTTTGAGCTTTTCACCGTTGAGCGTTCTGTTGACTGTTTTATTAAGCTGAAACATGTTCCCTCCATACCCACTTTGGTAAGAATTTTTATCATGAATGGATGTTGAATTTTATCAAATGCTTTTTCTGCATCTATTGAGATGATCATGTGGTTCTTGTCTTTTCTTTTGTTGATATGGTATATCACATTGATTGATTTGTGTATGTTGAACTATCCTTGTGACCCCGGGAAGAATCCAACTTGATTGTGGTGTATGATTTTTTTATATGTATTGTTGGATTCGGTTTGCTAATATTTTGTTGAGAATTTTTGCATCTATATTCATCAAAGATATTGGCTGGTAATTTTCTTTTTTGATATTGTCATTGTCTGGTTTTGGTTTCAGGGTGATGGTGGCTTCAAAGAATGTCTTTGGGAGTCTTCCCTCCTCTTCAAACTTTTGGAAGAGTTTGAGATGGATCAGTATAAGTTCTTCTTTGTATGTTTGGTAGAATTCTCCAGTGAAGCCATCTAGTCCTGGACTTTTGTTTGCAGGGAGTTTTTATATTACAGATTCTATTTCACTTCTAGTGATAAGTCTGTTAAATTATTTATTTCTTCTTGATTCAGTTTTGGTGGACTGTATGTTTCTAGCAACTTGCCCATTTCTTCTAGGTTGTCCAATTTGTTGGCATATAATTGTTCATATTGTTCTCTATCCATATTGTTCTCTTACGGTTTTTTGAATTTCTGTGGTATCGGTTGTTATATCTTCTCTTTCATTTCTCATTTTGTTTATTTGGGTCCTCTCTCTTTTCTTCTTGGTGAGCCTGGCCAGAGGTTTGTCGATTTTGTTTACCCTTTTGAAGAACCAGCTCTTGGTTTTATTGATTTTTCCTATTATTTTTTTAATCTCTATTTTATTTATTTCCTCTCTGATCTTTATTATTTCCTTCCTTCTGCTAACGTTAGGTTTTGTTTGTTCTTCTTTTTCTAATTCTTTTAGGGATAGGATAGGTTGTTTATTTGAGATTTTTCACATTTTTTGAGGAAGGCCTGTATCGCTATGCACTTCCCTCTAAGAACTGCTTTTGCTGCATCCCATAGATTTTGTATGGTTGTGTTTTCATTGTCAGTTGCCTCAAGGTATTTTTTAATTCCCTCCTTGATTTCATCATTCACCCACGGTTTTTTTAGTATCATGTTGTTTGGTCTCCATGTAATCTTTTTTTCTCATTTCTCTTTCTGTGGTTGATTTCTTGTTTCATGCCATTGTGGCCAGAAAAGATACTTAAAATAATTCCTATCTTCTTAATTTTTTGAGGCTTGTTTTGTATCCTAGTATGTGGTCAATCCTGGAAAATGTTCCATGTGCACTTGAAAAGAATGTATATTCTTATTTTTGGATGTAATGTCCTGAAAATATCAATTAAGTCTAACTGTTCTATTGTATCATTTTGGATTTCTGTGGCCTTATTGATTTTCTGTCTGGAAAACCTATCCATTGATGTGAGTGTGGTGTTAATGTCTCCTACTATTATTATATTCTCATCAAATTTTCCCTTCTTGTCTGTTAGTATTTGTTTTACGTATTTGGGTGCTCCTATATGGGGTGCATATATGTTAATGGGTGTAATATCCTCTTATTCTATTGATCCTTTTATCATTATATAGTGTCCCTCTTTATCTTTCTTTATGGCCTTGGTTTTAAAGTCTATTTTGTCTCATATGAGTATTGCTAACCCCGCTTTCTTGTCATTTCTGTTTGCATGAAATATCTTTTTCTATCCCCTCATTTTCAATCTATGTGTGTCCTTTGTAGGCAGCATATTGTAGGCTCTTGGTTTTTTAATCCAATCTCCCACTCTATGTCTTTTGATTGGAGCATTTAGTCCATTGATTTTTAAGGTAATTATTGATAGATATGTATTTGTTGCCATTTTAAACCTTGTTTTCCAGTTGATTTTGTATTTCTTCTTTGTTCCTTTATTTGTTTCTCCTTTTGTGGTTTGATGGTTTCCCTTCACATTATGCTTATGTTTTCTTCTTTTTGATTTTTGTGAATCCATTGCATGTTTATCATTTGTGGTTTTTCAAGTATGATCTACTTGCCATGTACCAGTTCTTAAAGCCTCCAACATACTGTTCACATTTCATTGGCTAAAGAAATTCACATGGCTCCTTCCTACCTTCAAAGGAGGAGGGAAGATGAAATTCTACAATTCTGCCAGAATATTTGCAGCCTTTATGACTGCCGCATTCCCCTCACAGAGCCTTGAATAATAACTTTTACAAAATAGCAGGTAAAGACCTTCCTGTTTACCTCATACATTCTACCCAGTCACGTATGTGAACACAAAAATGACCTCCAATGGATAGGCCCAACCCCCATTGGCAAAATCCCTGGAAAGAAGGAAGGAAAGAATTCATATTTCAAAAATTAAAAGCAAAATTAAACAATGCTACACTTCCTAGCAGTTTCATAATAGCAACCCAAAGCTTCTATCACAAATGCATAAAATTTATTTGAGAATAAGACACAAGTAAACGAAACTCTGCTGAAGCTTCCTTGGTAATGCTTCTAATTTTGTAGACACTTGACTTAAGATCTTTCTTGGCTATAATCCAGGTTTAGCTGCACCCTATATATTTGGAGAAAAACAAGCACTGACCTCAGATGATTTCGAATTCAGCTAAAGATGAACCAGAAGCCAAAGGAACAAGATAAGACTAATGAATAGGCAAAAAGTGTTGGTGTCTATGCAGAGATTTATATATGACAGACTAAGGACTCTTCGTAAGAAAACGACAGATATTACAGGTGAAATGAAAAAGGAATATCTGCAGTATTCCAGTCTTTATAGCCCAGGTTACATAGAAGCATATGGATCATGGTTTTTAAAAAAAGTGTGTGGGGGGGGGGGGGTTGGGGGGTGTACAAGAATACTAAATATAAAGAAAAGATTATAAGCAATTATGGAAATGAAGAGTAAATACTTGCCGGAAACTATTTATACATAAAATAATTTTATTACAAAGCTTTCATGTTTTATACATCAACTGTGAACATTAACACTTGCCCAACCTCTAGATTCATCTAAGAGGAGATTTTAAATCACCAAAGACCTAATGGAAAGGTATTTGATGACTGATGCTCCTTTGAGTGCCTGGCCCAGTGTCCTCTCACAGCATAGGACGTTGGAGGATAAAAAGAAAATTCTCAATGCATCTGAACAGTCATGATTTTTCCATCATGGAGACCTATTCAAAATGTGTAGGCAAACAGGGAAGTAGATGGCTGAACAACACACACTCCTGCAGAAGTGTCTTAATCTGCTCTGGCTGCCCTAATGGAATCCCACAGATTGGGTGCTTTAAACAACGGAAATTTCTTTTTTCACAGTTCTGGAGGCTGGAAAGTCCAGATCAAGTTCTAGCAGGGTTCAGTTTCTGGTGCGAGTCCTCTTCCTGGCTTGCAGATGGCCTCCTTCTCACTGAGTCTTCACACGGTCTTTCCTCTGTGCTCAAACGGAGATCTCAATCTCCCTCTCCCTCTCTCTTGTCTCTCACCCCCACCCGGCTCACCCCGTCATAAAGCCACTAATCCCATCATGAAGGCCCCACCCTATTGACCTAATCTAACCCATATCACCCCCCCAAAGGCCCCATCTCCAAAACCATCACAATAGGGGTTAAAGTTTCAACATATCAATTGGTGACTGGAGTGGGGGCAGAGGGAGTTTGGGGTGGGGATGATACATTTAGTTCATAAGAAGAGATAACACAAGCCATGACTGAGTGATAATGAAACATGGACTCTTCTCTAAAGCACGGTTTCTAAACACACTGCCAGGTTTAAAACAGTATGGTACCTTGTTTTAAGGGCCAGGGTACTTCACAGTTAAATAAGAGTACACAAGTAAGAAGAAAGAAACTCATTCAGCTTTTCAGTAAACCAACACATAACAAGTTCTCATCAAACTCTCCCAAACAATGTCTCTGCTCTTCTTTCAGAGTGAATCCTTCCAAACTGCATTAGGAGAATTTTAAATGATGGAACAGATGCATAGATACAATGCTTCCAAAGACAATGTAAAAGCTGAAAAATTGCCATCTTGCTCTGGCTCCCAAAGTCCCTGAGAGAAGAATACTGAAATTATAAATCCAGTTGTGAACTGCTAACATAAATTAACTACTTACTTGATGCTAGGCACTAGGTTGATTGCTATTTTAGATGCAGCTTAATATAATATTCACAATATTCCATTTTACAGATGAAAAAAACAGAGACCCAGAAATGTTAGATAATTGGTAAAAACATCACCCAGTCAAAAATATGAGAATCAGGTCTCAATCAATGTGCTTTTATCCACAAAACCATCTTTGTGCTGGGAAATAATTTGTTGGGCCACTCACTAGCTATGGAGCCACAAGCAAGTGACTTCATGTCTTTGGAATTCAGTTTCTTCACTGGTAAAGTGAGAGAATTAGACTGGGTTATTGCTAATTAGGTTTTCCTTTCTCAAGTTTTATGATTATTTTTAAATAACACTTGGCAACAAAAACAAAAAAGACTTTTTATACCTACCTCACAGAGCCTGTTATAAAGGATAAATGAGTTAATGGATGCAAAAAAAAAATGCTTTTAATGATGAATAGTCATGTGATTTTAGAATTTGTCATCATCATTTCATGACCAAAGAAGGACCTCTCTGCCAACTCTAACCAGCTCTCAAAATATTTAACGCCAGGAACACTGGAAAGAAAGTGAGGATGAGCATACACTCCCGTTAAAGGAAAATCACCTTGAAACATAGGATCAATTGGCAGCTGTTTCACTGCATCAACTTCAGAAAAACTTTTCTGAAGATGGGTATTCTAGCACAACTTTTTAAGACCCTTGCTGAAGCTTCAGCACGTCTCAGAAAACTGGATTGACTACAGCCACGCCTTCTGCGTGTCAATGCCTGTGCTCTGGAAATACTCACATGGAAGATGACAGGCAAAAAAAAGTCATGAATTGACAATATGATACGATAACCAGCATCATCTACCAGGATAAGAAAACATTTTCATCACAGCAGATTTAGTGGCAGTTACTCACAGATACCATTGTGATCCTGGAGTAGAACCCAATGAAAATGTTAGCACGTCCTTCAAGAGACATGGAGAGACTGTGCAGAATTAATCCAGCCTTAATTTCCAAGCCAGGTGTAAATTCTACAAAGAATGAAATTCTAACTTTCTGAACATACTGAGAACTTGGAGAGATCATGGGTGACAGGAGTGTTTCTTGACCAGCTGACTCTGTACTACCAATGAGCACTAAGTAGAAGTACAAAATGACCCTCAGAAGGGCCTTGGAATGAAGCCTTTAGGAAGTGATTTGAAAAGATGTCCTGGATAAATAAATGGATAAATAAACTGTGGTACATCCAGACAACAGAATATTATTCAGCACTAAAAATAAATGATCTATCAAGCATGAAAAGACACGGAGGAACCTTAAATGCATAATACTAAGTGAAAGAAGCCAATCTGAAAAGGCTATATGTTGTATGATTCCAACTATGACATTCTGAAAAAGATAAAAGTATGGAGACAATAAAAATATGAGTGATTGCCAGGGATTTGGGGAGGAAGGGATGAACAAGTGGAGCACAGAGGATTTTTAGTGTAGTGAAACTATTTTGTATGAAACTATAATGGTGGATACATGTTGTTATACAGCTGTCAAAACCCATAGAGTGTACAACACCAAGGCTGAACACAAATGTAAACTGTGGACTTTGGATGATAATGACATGTCAGTGTAGGTGTATTGATTGTAACAAATGCACTACTGTGGCACAGGATGTTGATGTGGAGGAAGACTGTGTCTGCGTGTTGGGGGGGCAGGTGTCAAGGAGTATGCAGGTACTCTGTAAACATTCTGCTTGATTTTGCCATAAACCTAGGACTTCCAAAAAATAAGCTCTATTTAAAAAAAAGAAAAGAAAAGAAAAGAATTCACTGCCCATGCACCTCAATAGCAAAAACAAAAAACAATGCAATTTAAAAATGGGCAAAAGATCTGAAGAGACATTTTTCCTAAGAAGATGTACAGATGGCCAACAGGTACCTGAAAAGAGGCTCAACATCACTACTCATCAAGGAAATGCAAATCAAAACCACAATGAGATATCACCTCACACCTGCTAGCATGGCTATCACCAAAAAGACAACAAATAACATGTATTGGTGAGGATGTGGAGAAAAGGGAACCCTTGTGCACTGCTGGTGGGAAAATAAACCTGTACAGCCACTATGGAAACCAGTATGGAGGTTCCTCAATAAATTAAAAACGAAAACACCCATATGATCCAGCAATTCCACCTGTGAGAATTTAATCTAAAGAAAACAAAAACAGTAACTCGAGAAGATACATGCACCCCCATGTTCATTGTAGCACTAGTCACAATAGCCAAGATATGGAAACAACCTAAGTGTCCATCAGCAGAAGAACAGATAAAGAAGATATGGTGTATGCATACAGAAGAATATAATTCAGCCACAAAAACGAAGGAAATCGTGCCATTTGCGACAACATGGATGGACCTTAAGGGCATTATGCTAAGTGAAATAAGTTGGACAGAGAAAGATAAATACCGTATCTCACTTATATGTAGAATCTAAAGAACAAAAACAAAAACAAAACAAGAGAAAAAAAGAAAAAACAGGCTCATAGATACAGAGAACAGACTGGTGGTTGCCAGAGGCGGGGGGTCATGCTGGAGCATAACCACAGACCCTACGACACCCTTCTTGAAGAAGCACCAGATACAAACTAGAATACTCCCTTGATATATCACACAGTCCGGACACAAATATGCCCACAGTAGTAAACATTCTTTGCATACAAAGGATATATATCACAATGCCAACATATATGATGGTACTGCATTTATTACAGGTTAACACGAGAAGGAGATGTAATTATTGAGAGTGATTATGAGGTTTGCATGGCAAAATATGGACACAAACATCCTAATGATGTTTCCTTGACAAGCTACCATGTGCTCACAAACGGAATGGAAACTTAAATGCACATTGTGTTTCATGTAGATATACACAGCTGTATTATAGCTGGTCACATGTGTAGTACAATATGAACATAAATTAAAATACATAGGCCAAAGGCCCAGATTTCATGGTACAATCCTAATTTGGGGAGGAGAGCATGCACAGAATACAAGGTTTGAAAACGTGCACAGAAATATTTCCATCCACTTGTACATGAGTTTAGAAAGAATTCTTAAAGTTGCAGGGAAGCCAGTGCCAACTAAAGCCACTATCAAGGGCCTAGTAAGAACAAAAATACAACACACCGATTTTTGCTTTTTCAACCTGTTTTTAATAAAGTCTCTATGTACAGTTTCCTCAGAAAACATAACCCACCTCAAAATCAAAATCAAGCGTCCTGAGCCAATGGCAGGCAAGTAAACATTTTCAGCCTTATTGTTGGTTACCTGTGGGGACGGGCGCACCAGAGAGAGTCATTTATACATACGTCATGCTCAACGCTTTCCCTAAACAAAAAGCTAAACACCATAAAGCCATGAAGTCACTCTGCCCCTCCAAAATCAGCCACAGGCACCTGAATTAGACGTCAGTCACTTTGACTGCCTGGCAGCCCCCAGCCCCTTTATTGGGACACATTCCCCCCTTTTCACAGGAAAACTGCTCCTTTCTCCCTTTGCACCTTAAGGCTGACGATCGTAGTGCCCCACCTTCTGTGCAGCTAACTGATCCTGGGTCAGGCATGGAGCCAAAACCAAGCCAGAGCCTTCCCAGGGTGTACGCTCCGGAGCTGGGAAAGCGATGTACTCCTGTGCTGTGCAGGACAATGCAGCACTCTGGTCCAAAGGCACACCTGTCGCTAAGCAGGAGGAGCCAGTCACAGAAAGACACCATCGTGCAGAGAGGAATAGCGGCTTGGGGTCCTGAGTGCTGACAGGTCCCTGAGCCCCAGCTGCACCCCACCCCGCTCTTTGTTACAACCCTTAAGTTCCCTTCTGCTTGCTCACCTTGGTATCCTCTCCCTTGCAACCCAACGTGTCCCAAATAATCAAAACCCAGAGGTAAATGAAACTTAGACATGCAAGTCTCAAATGAAACATCTGCTCTTGGTTAAACACCTACAGAATGAGGCACAGAGGGCAGCCCAGGGCCATGTCCAGAGTGCAGTCTACCTGATGGTCCACAGGAATGAGGTGAATTTTGCTAGGACATTAAAGGTTATTTATTTATTTTGGGGGTAGGAGGGAGAAGTGGGCCCAGACGAAAAAAAAGAACATTTAAGTGTAGAGAAGATAACACACGTTCCAAACTCTGGCAGATTTCCCCACGTGCTGGGAGTCTTGTTGGAGGCGTGCTGGAAGTAGGGCTAAGGACAAACAGAGCAAAGGCTTGACCCCTCAGCAGCTGTGTGACCTGGTCCAGGTTTCTCAACTCCTCTGAGCTTCCCGTTTGTTTCCTCATCTGTAAATGAAAATTCGATCTGAACTGAAGGATTAGAAGGAGGGAGTTTTTCTCTAAGGGTGTTCCTGGACCCACCTGTGTCACCCGCACCTGACGGCCTTGCCAGAATGTAGGTTCCTGGGGAAACCCAGACCTTTGGAATCAAAGTCTGCATTGTAAAAAACAACCAAAAAAAAACGTCCCAGGAGAATCTTATGTGCACTAGACTTTGAGATCCACGGTTGGAAGCATAAAATAAGCAATAAGCACAATTGATAGCCCATAATAACTTTCACTGAATGTGTCTACTATTTACTTTTACTGGCAACAGACACACACACACACACCCCTCTCAAAGTTGGCTAAACTTAAAATTAGAAGCAAGAGAATGCTCCAAAGCAACACAAAATTTACACTTTAGAAAACCGAAAAAGTAATGGTATCAGGCTACCCTGAGCTTATACTTATTTTTCAAGATTTCTTTAATTGAAAGCAGTGATTCTCAACCTGGATGGCACATTCAAGTCTGCTGGGAGGCTTTTAAAACTCCTATGTTCAAGGCTGCACCCCAAATAAATCAGAGTCTCTGGAGGTGGGGTCTAGGCATTAGTACTTTTTAAAATTTCCCAAATGATTACATTGTGCAGGCAAGGTTTTAATATTTTTAGCAAGTATGGGGGGAAAATGTCAACTACATATAACGATATAACTGGGAGAAAAATGTGGTGCCATTAAACTAAGCCAACACTATCAGGTAATTGCTCTCTAGCCAATATACATGAAGGGAACCAAATCGTATTCCCCGACTTTTTTCTAAGTGATGGACAAATTACTTTAAAAGTATATCAGTAGATGCATACCCAAAAAATTAGCTAAATTAAATAAGTCTGAAGATGCAAAGGGTTGGTGAAGATCTGGATTAATAGAATCATTTCTGCACCGCTGCTGGGAGCATAAATTGATACAATAACATTGGAAAGCACTTTCATGTTATCTTGTAAAGTTGAACAATCTCACATCCTGCCACACAGCAGTGGCTGCTGTTTTACCTTTAGAAGAGAAACCTCAGCACAAGCATACCAGAGAGCAGCCCTGGTCACAGAAGCAAAAACTGGAAACGCCCTAAATGCCCAATGACAGGAGTATGGATAAGTCATAGTATAAATTACACTATAATTTATGGGTGAACTGCAGCATAATGACAAAATATTACACAGCAGGGGCTGCATGGATGAATCTCAGGAACATGATGTAGAGTGAAAAAGCAAGTCTCACTAGACTGTATAAGCCAGGGATGACACCTCTTCATAAAGTTCAAAGCCAGGCAAAATGAAACAATGTATCACTTAAGCATACATGTAGATAAAGAGGGGGTAAAGCAAGACAGCAACAATGTTCAGAACAGGGGTTACCTCTGGTGGCAGAAGGATGGAGAGGCAAAGGAATAAGAAAAGGAGAATTGCAGAGATGGATGTAACAAATTAACAATGTTCTGATTCTTAGATGAGGCAATGTGTTCACATTTTAAATGTCTTCATTTTTAAAATAAGTAAAATAATGAAAGAAGGCATGGACAGTTGGTGGTATGTCATGGACTAAGAATTAAGGGGGTTCTAATTCTGTGCACTAGAGTTCCAAAGAATGGAAGGAAAAGAAAATTCTATCAGTAAAGATAATAGAACCCAATCTAGTGAGAAGGAAATTCAAAGGACTTTCAATGATTCTAAGTCAAATACTCATAAACTAGAATCACTCCATCTTGCAGGTTCCATCTCACTTTAGAAGCAAGAATCTCAAAGTTGTCTGGCCATGGTACCGAACTGTCATCTTGGAGCACAGGGGTACCTTCACCTTGCCACCCAAAGGTGCCTCTGGTGTAGCTAATTGAGAATAGCTAGGAAGGAAAAAAGTCTCTCAGACCATACCAAAAAATATAAAATAAAAATCCAATTATTAATGTTACAATTCCCAGTTTTTTAAGGGTTATATTCTTCATAATTCTATAAGAAATTAATGTAATTTATCTATGACACAGCAGGAATCATTAGGCAGGACGGCTGTATCTAATATTTATTGTGGCTTGGGGAGACAGGAGCTACTTATTTCACGATACCCTCACTCAAAAGGTAATTGATAGCAGTTATAGGAATTTTTATTCTTTTCTTCCCTCTGCTCTTGAGATGTAAAATTTAACTGAACCATTTTGTCTTATCTCAATTTCTTCCTTTTAAAACCAAGTGACAGGCTCAGTCCTTTTCCATTAGAAACTTTGGAAAATATATTTTGACTTTCAGGAAGCATTTGAATACATAAGCCTAAGGTCAGCAATTCTGACAGGCAGCAGTCGGAGAGAGGACAGATTTGTCTAGCATTTGAGTCAGCAGGTCTTTTTAAGATCAATTTCATAGAGGAATTTTGAAGAGATGATTTCTCCTACACAACAAGGCTCTTATTAATTTAAAGACAGTGTTCCAGTTTTACCAAAAATGAATTTTTAAACTCCTACTTACGTATGACATAAAGTGAAAACAGAAAAATAGTTTTGCCTGCAGAAACATAATGGCCCTTAGCAGTTATTCTCAAATTTGGGATGCCTACAAACTTCCCGAGACCATGCTAAAATGAAAATTCCTAAGTATCACCTAACCTACTGAATCAGAAACTGGGGCATAGGACCAAGAGGCTAGACCCGGGACCACACCTTGTAGGAAACATTGTGTTACAACTTAGAATGCAAATCTGAACACATGGTTTGTCCTGGACATCAGACACACTGAAAGAACCCTTGAGGGTCTGACACGGTATCCACTCAATTTTATAAATACATTTAAAAAGATACTTCTGTGGCCTTTTAGAGTTAATGCCCTTGCAAAAATGTCTCAGCTTTCTTACCTATACAACCTGATGGCAGTGTTTAAGGAACTAAACAAGAGCAAAAATACAGTGTTGGGCCAGTTCTAATCACTTGAAAAGGCTACTTTTCTTAGCTCTCCTGATGTTTGAATTCAAATAAATCATTGCCAAATAAGGGCATTTAAAAATCCAGTAAGAAAAATTCCTCCTGCTGGGGAATCTAGTTCCTTGAGATCCTTACAGACTAAGACACCAAAACAGGTACAGTTCTGCTCACTGATCTGCCCTATTTTCAGTCCATGTGTTGAAATAAGCCTTGTATACCAGCTGGTATCAAGTCCATCCACAGTGAGCCTTCTTATCACTGCAGCCAGACACCGCGGAGCAGGCACTCAACTAAGTTAATTCCTCTGTATTGATTTCACAAATGTTTCAAATCAGTAAATTATGAATAGTGTGTGTGGGGTGAGGGTAAGGAACTTCTACCACGCATGTTCATTCTAGTCCATTAATAAATTCTTTTAAAGGTTTTTGATAAAATGACACATTAACACGTTCTATGTTTAGTACCAAATGTACTAAAAATATTTTTTGTCCAAAGATTGTAATAAGGTCACAATGCTATTTGATTAAAAGGTATAAACCAAGAGGCTTTAAAAAATTTAAAAAAAAAAAAAAAGTGCTCTTCTGGCTTGGATGGAGATTTCTCTTCCAAGTCTTTAGTGCTAGAAGAGCTTTCCCTGATGTTCAAAGCACATCTTTCTCAGTCTCCTGCCTGCTCCCCCTCCTCTTCCTGCTGACATTTGCACAGATACCAAGCCAACCTTCTTTTGCTCTTGATCTTCACTTCCATTAGAGGAAACGAGCCATGTCACTAAAATTGCTATATCGGCTAGAATCTATAGAAGCAGGAAGGGCATTAGGGTTGCATGGAGAAGAATGAAGGTCAATAGAATCATTTCTTGGTTGGGTCACTCTGTTTTACTGAGTTGGGAAAATCAGCAGTCTTGCTTCTCAGTGACCTGGTGATAAGAAGAGAATTTATAGCTCACATACTAAAAATCATGACAGTATCTTCTGGTAATACCTTTATCTCAAAGTTTTCAACTTCATGGAATTTTACCATGAGAAAATGTCACGGAAATAAAACTTTTCATTCCTTCTTCTAGAAAGTGCCTGAAACCTATGAGTAGGATAAACTGCCTGTACACTTCTACACCTCCCACTCCCAAGAGCCTTGCCTTTCAAGATTCCTTTGTAGATGAAGACTTTTTTTTTAAGTATATTCTGGTTTTGTATATGAAATTAAGCCACTTAATTGTTATTCTGATTTTCTATGTGCTTTTTCTTAGCTTACAAATTCTTTTATCTGCAAACAATTTTTGCTTTAGTGCTGTTTTTCCATATGTAAACATCCATGACTGTACCAATTTCTTGGTGTAATAACTTTTACCATTAAAAAATAATCCCCTCTTGTCCATTAATGCTTTTTGCCTTGAAATTGTCCCTGCTTTGTTTTTGCTTTCACTTGCCTAGATTCTGTGCCTGTCAATTTATTGTCAAACTTGGTGCCCTTTTGTTCAGGTACTTCTATAAACAACACGGAGACAGATTGTGCTTTTTTTTAATTGTATCTGAGACTCTGTGTCTTCTAATAGGGAAATTTAGTGAAGTTTTGCTAGTGTTATTTCCTATCACAGTTTCTTATAGATCATGTGTTTACCTTGTTTTTTTAATTTTGTATGATGTATATGTGTATTTTTTTTTAATTTGAACAAGGGCATAGAGTGAAAAGTATGAGTTTGCCTTGTCCCATATGCCACTATAAACTTTAAGCAATTTATGCTGATTCCGTACTATGAGAGAAAAAAGGCTTTAGGATACACTGTCTTTCCCTTTTGTCTCCTTCACGTACATGTAATCTTTTATTGCCTACCTTAATCACATAATCATACACCTAAATCTCTATTTCTCTACTTAGCAAGATTAGAGTACCATTCAACTATACATCATGAGGTAGGAGAAAATGTATGCCTTTATGCTTCACTCTACCTTGTAGCCCCTTTATTTCTTACATTTTATCACCTATATCATTATTTCACAATGTCAAGCTTTACAACATTTCCATTTTATTCAGTAAATATAATTTATTTTTCATGCTCTACAAATAGGTTAATTCTGAAAATTGAAAATAAAATGTTTCTAATATTACAATTAGGTAAGTATTTTTATTCAGTACAGATCCAGATATTGAGACTAGATCAGTTGAAGAAGATATAATCCTTTGTCACAATACTAGTTCCAAGCATCAAGTTCAAATGTATTCTTTTCTCTTTATACATCATCAATTACTCAGAATTCTGTCACATTTTAGTTTACTTCATAGTTGAATTGGGATTTCCTTTGCAAATTTTTGTTTTTCCAAGAATTTCTACTTGCCTTTCTTTTCTCTTGTTGACAGAATAAACATGTCTTTACTCCATCACCAAGATCACCTAGCTGGTCAGTTTTAGACAGGACTACTGTTCAACTATAGTTTTGGTTTTTTTAGTGTCATTTTTTTGTTTATTTACTGTATTTCCCACTTTCTTAAATTGCTTTTTTGATACAGAAAGTCATCAAAGAAATTTTCAGAAACAATGCATAGTACATAAAATTGCAAGTCCTTTCCTGTCTGAAAAGTAGGGATGGGGCTTCCCTGGTGGCACAGTGGTTGAGAATCTGCCTGCCAATGCAGGGGACACAGGTTCGAGCCCTGGTCTGGGAAGATCCCACATGCCGCGGGGCAACTAAGCCCGTGAGCCACAACTACTGAGCCTGTGCATCTGGAGCCTGTGCTCTGCAACGAGAGAGGCCGCCACAGTGAGAGGCCCGTGCACCGCGATGACGAGTGGGCCCCACTCGCCGCAACTGGAGAAAGCCCTCGCACAGAAACGAAGACCCAACACAGCCATAAATAAATAAATTTATTAAAAAAAAAAAAAAAGTAGGGATGGGTCAACGGAAGATTTCCCTTTCAGAGTTTCAAGAAGAGAAACCCATCAGCAAATGAGGCAGATGACTGCCAGAGGACAAAGCTCAGAGACAAAGCTCCAACTATATTTAATTGCGATCACCAAGGGCATTTTTTTTTTTAAACATCTTTATTGAAGTATAATTGCCTTACAATGGTGTGTTAGCTTCTGCTTTATAACAAAGTGAATCAGTTATACATATACTATATGTTCCCATTTCTCTTCCCTCTTGCATCTCCCTCCCTCCCACCCTCCCCATCCCATCCCTCTAGGTGGTCACAAAGCACCGAGCTGATCTCCCTGTGCTATGCGGCTGCTTCCCACTAGTTATCTATTTTACATTTGGTAGTGTATATATGTCCATGACACTCTCTTACCCTGTCACATCTCACCCCACCCCCTCCCCATATCCTCAAGTCCATTCTCTAGTAGGTCTGTGTCTTTATTCCCGTCTTGCCACTAGGTTCTTCATGGCCTTTTTTTTTTTTTTTTTCCTTAGATTCCGTATATATGTGTTAGCATACTGTATTTGTTTTTCTCTTTCTGACTTACTTCACTCTGTACGACAGACTCTAACTCCATCCACCTCATTACAAATACCTCCATTTCATTTCTTTTTATGGCTGAGTAATATTCCATTGTATATATGTGCCACATCTTCTTTATCCATTCATCTGTCGATGGACATTTTAGGTTGTTTCCATGTCCTGGCTATTGTAAATAGAGCTGCAATGAACATTTTGGTACATGACTCTTTTTGACCTATGGTTTTCTCAGGGTATATGCCCAGTAGTGGGATTGCTGGGTCGTATGGTAGTTCTATTTGTAGTTTTTTAAGGAACCTCCATACTGTTCTCCATAGCGGTTGTATCAATTTACATTCCCACCAACAGTGCAAGAGTGTTCCCTTTCCTCCACACCCTCTCCAGCATTTATTGTTTCTAGATTTTTTGATGATGGCCATTCTGACTGGTGTGAGATGATATCTTATTGTAGTTTTGATTTGCATTTCTCTAATGATTAATGATGTTGAGCATTCTTTCATGTGTCTGTAGGCCATCTGTATATCTTCTTTGGAGAAATGTCTATTTAGGTCTTCTGCCCATTTTTGGATTGGGTTGTTCTTTTTTTGTTATTGAGCTGCATGAGCTGCTTGTAAATCTTGGAGATTAATCCTTTGTCAGTTGCTTCATTTGCAAATATTTTCTCCCATTCTGATGGTTGTCTTTTGGTCTTGTTTAATGGAAATAAGAACACAAATAAACAAATGGGACCTAATGAAACTTAAAAGCTTTTGCTCACCAAGGGCACTTTAAGGGTAAATGTTGTAGCCAGCCACTCTGTGTTACCTGTTGGAGTGCCATGTTCAAACCCATTTGTTTGCTTCTGGCTGACTGCTCCTGACTCACCCACTCCTTCACTTTCTACTGGTGGGAACTTAGGGGGTTTGCAAAAGACTAGATCTGTTTTTACCATAGGAAAGTTGTAAGTATGAAGGTAGATATTATAAGGGACTTAACACCATTTTTCTGAACTTTCCCAATACCCTGACCTGTGGTTTGAAGCCCCTCCTTCATTTTGAACCTAATGCCCTGGAGGAAAACAAGTAAAACCTGAGTCCAATGCCATGGCCAGCTCTCTGTGTTCCAAACGATGGCAATTTCCAAATTAACATCCTTCAAACTTGCCATTTTCCACTTACATAGCATAGAATGTGATTGTATTCTCCTGCTATCACAGTGGCTCTCTCCTTAGGGGTTTTCCAAGGTTTTGCTGGGAAACAATTCTACTTATTTGTAAGAATGAAACAGGAAAGCAGGAGTTAAAAACCTTTCTCTGTCTTGAAATTGGAACCATCCAATACAAATATAGAAAAAAAATTTTCATGGTTACATTCTTTTTGATCAACTTTCCAACTGAGAAAATAAAATCCTGACTTTCTATTGTGGTCATAATTTCAAATCTCTGTGAATTAGCTCTGGGCAATTATTTACAAATCATCATCATAATAAAAATAATATTAGTCTCTCAATATTTAATGAGTAGGCAACATGGAATACAATAGTTGCATAGAACTTGTGAGATGAAGGTCAGACCTTATCCCTGGGTATTGGAATTATAGAGGTTTTTATTTATTTTTTAGCTCTTCTCTATTAAAAACAAATGTCTATAACTGCCATGTATTGTTGGTGAAATTAAAAAGTTTAACAAATAAAATAGGAATGATGATGGTTTGGTCTGTTATTTTAGAGATTGAGGAAACTATTTTATATCTCTATTTTCTCTGCTTAAGAAAAAAAAAAGTGTCCCTTTAACAAGGGACAGTCTAAAAATAAATAAATAAATTCGTTTAAAAAAAAGCAAGGGACAGTCTATATGGAGAGCAGGCTAACCTCATTACTTGTGAGAACCACTGATAAGAGCACTGGCTGCCTGAAAACCTATAAATATTTTATGGAAAGTGGGATGACCATAAATCTCCATTCTGATTTAAAAGGAAAATCAGCCCAGAAAAGTCCCCCATTTCATACTGCTGCATGATTCCCTTCCCTTTCTGTGGCATTGCAGGGGAGAGAGAAGGCTGCAGGGTAACCAGGAAAATAGGTGCTTTCCACTAAAAAGGGTGTGAGAAGAAGGTAGTATGGACGCACCCATGGCAAAGAAAAGACTACAGGGGCTGTGATACCTGAAGAAATGGGCTGAGGGCCTCACTGATCCTAGAACAGACTAGGAAAAAAATGTATAGTTCTGAAGCTTGACAGAAAATCAGAGTTAAAGTGCCACTGGGTAACTCCATTAAAGTGAAAACATTTAAAGCTGGGTGATAATTTAGCTATTATTTACCCTAGGACACACTGTGATGACCTGTTCTGAAATATGACTACATGGAAAAATCTGAATCAACATTCTCTTAGGTTCCCACTTTGCCCAAAGAATTCCTGGTTCACTTGAGATCCTCGTCCAGGTACCATGTCATGTGTCAGCTTAACTCAATAGTGGCTTCATACATATGAGACGATACCCCCCGCTCTGAAGTTTGCAAACTCAGACCATGATGGAAAGGCAAAGGCCGATATCACATTTGGAATAAGCCTATTAACCATTGTTGCTGCCACATCTGTTAGGCATTACCTCCAGTAACTCCAGACTCGCACTCCTATACGAATGAATCTTTCTCTGCTCTGTGTCTTCAGTCATCACTTACCTCTCCTTTGCCCCAGTCCCACGGCAGTCACGGGACTGGCTAAACAACCTAAAAAAGTATGTCTATAGGATGGAGTTAATAAATGTTAGTGGCTAGAACAGGACTTACTACCAGCTCTGCTTATTAGCTGTTTGAACTTTGTGTCTTCAAGTTCAAAGGGGGAATAATACCTCCCAAGTTTGTTGTGAGGATGAAACAAAATAAGGCACATGAAGCGCTTAGCGCAGGACCTGGCACATGGTAAGTACTCACTGAGTAACAGCCATTTCTGTTGATTCCATCACTCTTTCCAGAAACAACACAGTTCAGTCATGGACTTCTATGGCTTAACAATCCAAGGCAGCTAGGCAGAAATTCCAGACACCAGAGTTTGCCAAAGTACAATATTATCTGGGGTAGCCACAGCTCTTAGTTATACATTATATTATAAGGTCATGGGAACAGCTGCCTACCCAAATTACTATTAGAGCTGGTATTTGGGGTAGAAAGCATCTACTGTAAAGAAAACAGGGATTTACTATTTGTCTGAACATCAATCCTGGTGCATTTTTCAGCGACTGGATCATCTAAGAAAATCAGAGGGCCATGAGACTAGGTGAATAAAGGTATTATTATGTAGAATCAATTTTTATTATTTGTTAATATCAGGAGGCCATGAATTGTTCACTGTGGCTGAAAATGAGTAAGATTTCAATAAAGGGAGATATATTTCTTCTACGTCTGAACTCAGAGTCTGATTCTATATGACGTTTGTCCTAGAATCCCCCTGTAATCAGCTACCAAATTCTGAAATAATAATAAAACCTGAAAAGTATAGTCATTAAGGGGTATTTCTAATGCCAGCATAACTCCTTGGAGTGGGGGATAAGGAAAAGAAGAAGTAGGAAGAGGAGGAGAAGGATGAAGGGAGAGGGGAGCAACTGTTCACACACACACACGCGCACACGCCACACCGCACATTGGAGCTTGTCAATCTCCTCTTCCCACATCAGCCAAAATAGGTTACTTACTCTTAAAACATAACACTAGGAGTTGGATCCTAGACTCTTCCTAATTGATGTCTTTATCACAAGCCATGTAAATGCTACACAATTAGAGAATTAAATTTAGAAATGAAATGCTTCAGGTTACCAAATATAAGATTAAAAATAGATACTGGACACGGGAATTTAAAAGCAATTAAAATAAAACGAGAGGTGTGTGTATGCGCCACACCTAAAAGTTCAACATTACAGTCATAATCAGGTAAGAAAAACAAAATTTAAGGAGTGAATCTGTGCCTAACACTAGCCTGGCAATTTGAAAAAAAAAAAAAGATACTCCCCTGGAGAAACGCCTACTAACATTTTCACCTGCGTAACCAAGAATAGATGATGTCATTGAGATTCTGGGGCACAAAAGGAGAGACCTAAGACCTCCAAGAACTTCACTGCCACCAGGCTCTTTGGAGAACAGTTTGAATTTCCCAGTACCCGCCCACCAACACACACAGACACACACCCACAAAGGTACACACACCACACACTCCAGGATATGCCCTAGCCCTAGAATGGTGACCACAGATTAAAACAGCAGCATTTGCTTTCATTCCTTAGAGCAACAAGACCTCTGAGAACACATCAAGATACTACGTAGATGAGCAGAAGCCAAGGCAGAAGCAAGTTGGCAGCTCACACCAGAACTGAGCACTGATCTCACAGACTTTTTTTTTTTTTTTTAATTTTTATTTATTTATTTATTTATGGTTGTGTTGGGTCTTCGTTTCTGTGCGAGGGCTTTCTCTAGTGGCAAGTGGGGGCCGCTCTTCATCGCGGTGCGCGGGCCTCTCACTATCGCGGCCTCTCTTGTTGCGGAGCACAGGCTCCAGACGCGCAGGCTCAGTAATTGTGGCTCACGGGCCTAGTCGCTCTGCGGCATGTGGGATCTTCCCAGACCAGGGCTCGAACCCGTGTGCCCTGCATTGGCAGGCAGATTCTCAACCACTGCGCCACCAGGGAAGCCCTCACAGACTTTTAAGCAGATAGAGTGGTCTGGTTTAAGTTTAGGTATTATCCTTACAGGAGCTGCTGGGCAGGGCTGACTTTCCAGCTTCCACTGCTACTTTCTGGTCTCCCGTTTAGTCTCTAGACCTGCTTCTGGGTTGTCTGTGTCTCACCTGCCTGCCTTCTGTAACCTGCTATCCACCTGCCTGCCTGAGTCTCACCCAGGTTCTGCCTGACTCTGGGCTCCTACAACCACATGTGCTGTTTGTGATTCTCTGTGTACCCACCAAGCAGTTCATGGGTTCAGAAACTTCACTGAAGGCTGGGGGTGGGGCCCACACAGAGGGTCATGTTCCCTCCTACTGGGCCCACCTCGGTCCCCTTGTCTCTCCTCTCTCCACTGTGCTTCAGAAGCAAATCAGCTCCTCTTCATCTTTCTGAGTCAGCCCTTTGGAGGTCCCATCTTCTACTTCAAACTGACTTACCAGCACATTTCTTCCAAACAAATAGATTAAATCTCCCTAAGAAGAAATCCTGTAATTGACATCTTTCTCTCCATATTTTTTTCTGAACTTTTCTTCCATGTTTCTTGAGTGACTGCTCAAATGTCATCTCCTAAGAGAGGCTTTTTCTGACCACCCTATCCCAAATCTTCCTTCCTCCCCATTAACTACTCCCTCCCCTGCCCCTATCACTTTCAATCTCCTAACCAGGTCTTCATGGCATTTATTACTCTGTGATGCTATTTTATGTGTGTGCTTATTGCCCCATGAGGCAAGAACTTTGTCTGATTCACACTCTCCCCAGAGGCTAAAACAGCGCCAGAACACTGTAGGACTCAATAAGTAAATTGTCAAATGCCAGTTATTTGATAGCCCATTGTACTATCAAATAATCTGTGTAACACAGAGATGAACTAGACCAACAGATAGTTCATGATTTAGTATAGAAAAAGAGACAGACACACATGTGCAGTAGATGGTGGGAATGTGTACCACAGGAACCCAAAGAATGGCATGTTAGTTTGGTATGGGTGAAGGAAATAAATAAGAATGGTCTTTCTATAGGAGAAGACTTTTTTTTTTTTTTTGGCTGCACGGCTTGTGGGATCTTAGTTCCCTCACCAGGGACTGAACCTGTGCCCTTGGCAGTGAAAGCATGAAGTCCTAACCATTGGACCACCAGAGAATTCCCAGGAGAAGACTTACGGACTGAATTGAAAGAAGTCCAGGATCTCAGTGGAGGAAATGAATTCTAGGTGGAGAGTGCTGCCTGCACAAAGATATGGAAACATGGCACCACCTGCACAATGGGAAGCTTCAAGCGGTGGGTACAGGGTGTGTGCAGGCAGGAAGGCCAAAGAGAAAACTTTTCAGGATGGAACTTGGTGCACATGGCCAAGCCGGTATATCCCAGGCTCTGACTAAAAAATTTGGTCTCACCAGGTCTTACCTGCCTGGACTTCTGTATCTTAGCCCTTAGACTTTCTCTTAAATATATTAAGATTCTGTTCTTCTTTCACTCGTATGGATTCCAATCAAGGCTGCCATGTTGCATGTCTCCAAGGGGCACAATTCATGTGGTGGCTCTGATTGACTTCTCTTCCTCACTTCTTATCTCAAATACAGACCTCTTTTTCTCTCATTTAATATTTATGTTGTGTTTATTCTTGGTGCCTTTGCCTTCCTCTTCCACTATTTTATGGTTCCTTTTGCTCCCCCCTCTACTGTCTCTGGTTGCCTTTTGATAACTTTGTACTATCAAAGGGTTGAGGGCTATCATATGTCCACAGTTTCTTGGCATCATCCACTTTTATATCTTAACAGGGTCGCATAAGCTGGAGTCATGAGAGACTATTATATAACCCTGAGTTACTCTTAATTAGATATGATTTAACTGTTCAGTTTGTACCAGAAACTTCTTCTCATGGTGTACAATGAAAGTTTGACTACAAATAATAAGCCACACCCATTGTGTACCTCCAAAGCACTTTACATATATCACCTCTAATCCACAAAAGATTCCTGCAAGATTCTAAGAAAAATGGGGTTCTGCAAAGTTAAGTAAATACCCCAAGATCCTACACAATTCAAACTTAGAACTTTCTGAATCCAAAGCCATGATCTTTCTTCAACACCGAGCCACTTCCCAAAGCAAGTTTCTGGTCCAGGACTGAGGTAGCAGAGAAGGGCCAAAATGCCCCCAAGTAACCTGAAAGTAGGGACAATTAGGATTTGGGGAAAAGGGGCAAAGTCTGGAGGGAAAGTTAAGGTGGTCAGAACCCCAGGTATGGTATCCCATGATTTATCGCTCTGCCTACTTTCCACCACCACCATCCTAGCCCTATCTATGTCTTTGCCTTCCTCTCCCTCCATCCTCCTGTTCAATCACTATCCTCCGCTGGTCCTTTATGGGTGTTTTTCTGTCCCTCCAACACATCAAATTCTTTCCTTTGCCTTCACTGTTCCTTTGGTTGGGAACGATCTTTCGTGATCTTGAGATGCCTCCTTTGCTTATTCAAGTGGCTCAGAGTGGCCCCTCTAGGTGACCTTCCCCCAGTGATTACTGCTTCAGGAGCACCAATCCTAAGTCATTCTCTACTTCATTCCTTTTTTCTTTATCTTCTGCTTATCTTTCACCAAAATCACCTATTTGTTTATTTCTCCCACCCACCCATGCCCCCATCCCCGTCCAAGTCCCCCTCACCAGACACAAACTGGAATATGTGGTTCCAGAAACCACTAAAAGGTCTCACATCCCCCTCTCTCCCCAGCAGTTGGCATAATGTCTGGCACAGTGTAAATACTCAACAACTACTGGACTTTTATGCCTCCTGAGAAGTTGGGTAAATATGCTGAATTTGCAATAAACTCATTTGGCAAAGGAAACTTCTCCAAAACTTCAAGTTTCTCTTAAATTTATATTTAAAAACTTGGTAGTAGAACACCCAGCACCCAGATCTTAGTTTCTAAGACCATTCTCCAATAAAAGGAGCCAAAATTCCTTAAAGAAATGGTAGATTGCAGGGCTGGGCAGATAACATACAAGATGAGCATGAGCATCCTCTAATGCAGGAAAGTAAGGAAGTGCTCAACACACACACACACACAATGACAGTGGTTTGTCAAAGGGACATAGAAGTCAACTGAAAGAACTCCCAGCAAGAACAACTGGAGCAACAAAAGAAAGTGGCATTGGAATTACAGCCCAAGGTAAAAAATAAATATTCATTTGTCCATACTGATATAAATAAACTGTTAAATAAATAAATGGTTGATAAATGGGGGAGGAGAGGCAAATCTCCCATGCAGAAGATCTCCAATTAATTTATGTAGCTACTCTGCCCTTAAGGAGAGGGAACATAAATCCCCATTCCTTAAGTGTGGGCAGCACATAATGACTTCCTTCCAAAGAGGACAGTATGAAGAGGGGGGATAGAAGTGTAACTTTACAGTGGAGAAACCACTATTTCACTATATTTCTGCAAAGATGTTCATAGCCCCATATTTATAATAAGCTCCCAAAACAGAAATATGAGATATGGTTATATGGTCAAATAAGGTATTAGAACAATATGTAGCTACTGAAAAAAAATCACTAAATGCTTATCAAGAAAAAAAAGTTCATTATATAAAGTCTGGCGATCAGAGAGTAAACAAAACTGTGTACAGAAAACATTTAAAGTTATATAATTTTGAACCCATCATACAGATACATACAAAATGTAAAAGAAATAATCCAAAATGTTATTACTCAGGTTGAATGGGTTACAGATGATTTTTAGAGAGTAATTATCTAATTATGAACTTAATGAATGTTTATAGTAATATATTATATGTAATACATATTACTATAATAAATGTATATAAAGCTATAAGCATTCATTAGATTCATAATTAGCAAAATACTAAAATTATTAAAGGAATTTTTTTTTACTATTAAAACTCTGAGAATATGCAAAAAATAAGCAATAAAGTCCTTCAGATTTTATAGTTTCAACAATATGATATTCTATTCTAGCACCATTTAAAATTTTTATAAGATAGCAGTAGTTCTACCATTAGTTACAGAAACAAACATGGAACCGTATCTCCTGGCTTTCAATACAAACAACCTTTCCACTGCCCTACACTGATAGACTCAAAATTTGATCTTCCTGGGATGTGATGTCAGCAAGATGGCAGAAAAGGAAGCCCAAGATATTATTTTCCCATAGAGATACTGACTTATCAATGGTCCAAAAGCCTTTATGAGCTCTCCAGAAACAGTTAAGAAGTACAGTACTCCAGGCAAACACAAAGCCAAGAATAGTCTCACCAAAATGGGTAAGAAAAAGCCATTGCATTTAACCCTCAATAGGCTTCCCTTGGCACAGATTAGTGTGGTCAGGAGAAAATACCCAAGTTGTGGTTCAGGAGGGAAAGAGAAGAGTAAAATGTAGATCCAACATTCTGACTTTCCAGGGGGCTACTACTGAGCACTAATGGGGAGCTAGCATAATTAGGATGCGTGGGGGCTAAGAACAAAGGAGAGCTTGGTGTCTTCTTGCTGCACCAAAGGACTTGCATGATTGCAGAGAGACACCAAAGGGAACAAGAGATAATGAGCTCTAGGAAAAGAAATCAGCAAACCTCTCTAATTGGGAAAGTATACACACAAGCCCAGAGAAGATGCATCCCAGAAAAGGTTGGAGGGGTCTCCAGATTCTCTAGCCAGACTGACTGGGGAAGATCTTCTCCTATATGAAGCCAGTCTGTAAAGACTAGGTGAGGTGGCTTTTTTTTTTAATGGCAAGTCCCAGCAAAAATAAAAAGGCATAGGAAGAAGCAGGGAAACACAGCCCAATCAAAGGAGCAAAATAAATTCCAGAACTGATCTTAAAGAAATAGAGATGTGGGCTTCCCTGGTGGCGCAGTGGTTGAGAGTCTGCCTGCTAATGCAGGGGACACGGGTTCGAGCCCTGGTCTGGGAAGATCCCACATGCCACAGAGCAACTGGGCCCTTGAGCCACAATTACCGAGCCTGCGCGTCTGGAGTCTGTTCTCCGCAACAAGAGAGGCTGCGATAGTGTAAGGCCCGCGCACTGCGATGAAGAGTGGCCCCTGCTTGCCGCAACTAGAGAAAGCCCTCGCACAGAAACGAAGACCCAACACAGCCATAAATAAATAAATAAATAAATAACTGATTGAAGGACTTTATTTGGAAATACTAATATATGTTTAAAAAAAAAAAGAAAAGAAATAGAGATGTACTGACTACCTAAAAAAGAATTCAAAATTACCATAGCAAAAAAGTTCAATAAGCTAAAAGAGAACACAGATAGACAACCAAATGAAATAGAAAAATGATGAATGAACAAAATGAGAATACCAACAAAGAGGAAGAAACTATAAAAAAAGAACCAAACAGAAATTCTGAAGCTGAAAAATACAGTAACTGAATTGAAAAATTCACTAAAGGAGTTCAACAGCAGATTCAATCAAGTATAAGAAAGAATCAGTGAACTTGAAAACAGGTCATTTGTAAGTATCCAATCAGAGGAGCAGAATAATAAAATTTTTTAAAAAGAAGAAGAAAAGTGAAGAGAACTTAAGGGGCTTATAGGACAACATCAGATGTACCGATAAACATATTATGGGAGTCCCAGAAGGAGCAGATGGAAAGGGGCAGAGAGATTATTTGAAGAAATAATGGCCAAAAACTTCCCAAATTAGGAAGAAAATAGACATCCAAATTCAAGAAGCTTAATGGACTCCAACTAGGATAAACCTAAATAGCCCACTGAGACACATTATAATCAGCTATCAAAAATAAAAGACAAAGAGAGAATCTTGAAGACAGCAAGTCAGAACTGACTCATCATGTACCAGGAAGCTCCTAAAAGATTATCAGTGAATTTCTAAGCAGAAACATAATAGGCCAGAAGAGAGTGGGATGATATATTCAAAGTGCTGAAAGACATAAATTGCCAACCAAGAATACTGTATCTGGCCAAAGAGTTGTTCAAAAATAAAGGAGAAATAAAAAATTTCCCAGGTAAACAAAGCTGAGGAAGTTCATCACCACTAGACCTGCCTTACAAAAAATGCTAAAGGGAGTCCTTCAAGTTGAAATGAAAGGATGCTAGACAGCAACATGAAAGCATATAAAAATATAAAGTTCTCTAAATATATTAGCAAATACAGAATACTGTATTATTGTAATGTATTAGAAGAAATAAATTAAGCAAAGTTGCAGGATACAAAAATCAACATACAAAAATCAACATGCAAAAATCAGTTGAGTGTCTATATACTAACAATGAACAATCTAAAAAAGGAAACTAAGAAAGCAATCCCAGTTACAAGAGCATCAAAAGCAATAAAATACTTAGGAATAAACTTAACCAAGGAGGCAAAAAATGTATATACTGAAAGCTATAAAAGATTGCTGAAAGAAAGTAAAGACAATACAAGTAATGTGAAGACACTCCATGTTCATGAATTGGAAGACTTAATATTGTTAAAATGTCTGTATGACCTAAGTGATCTATAGATTCAAAGCAATCTCTATCAAAATCCCAATGCCTATTTTTGCAGATGTAGAAAAAACAATCCTAAAAATTCATATGAACTCTCAAAGGAACTGAAATAGCCAAGATACTCTTGAGAAAGAAAAACAAAGCTGGAGGCTTCATACATCCCTATTTCAAAATCATTTTACATAGCTACAGTAATCACAGCAATATGGTACTCGCATAAATACAGACATATAGACTAATGTAACAGAATAGACAGGCCAGAAATAAACCCTATGGTACACACTCAGGTGATTTTCAACATGGGTTCCGTGACTACATAAAGGGTAAAGAATAGTCTCTTCAACAAATGGTGCTGGGAAAACTGGATATCCACATGAAAAAGAATAAAGTTGAACCATTACCTTATACCATGTACAATAATTAATTCAAAGTGGATTAAAGACCTAAATGTAAGAACTGAAACTATAAAATTTCTAGAAGAAGACACAAGGGAAAGCTTTATAACATTGGATTTGACAATGATTTCTTGGATATGACACCAAAATCACAGACCACCAAAGCTAAAATCGACAAATAGGACTACATCAAACTTTAAAACTCTGTGCAGGAAAGGAAGTGATCAACAGAGTCAAAAGGCAACCATGTATCTGATAAGGGGTTGTCTAGAATATCCAGAATATATAAATAACTCCTAAAACTCAACAACAAACAAATAACCTGATTTAAAAATGGGCAGATGACTTGAATAGAGATTTCTCCAAAGAAGACATGAAAATGGCCAACAAACATGAAAAGATGCTCAGCGTTACTAATCATCAGGGAAATGCAAATCAAAACCACAATGAGAAGTCACCACCCTTCAACCCATTAGGATGACCACTATCAAAAAAAAAAAAAAATTACAAGTGTTGGCAATGATGTAGAGAAATTGGAACTCTTGTTCGCTGTTAGCGGGAACGTAAAACGGTACAGCTGCTATGGAGGTTCCTCAAAAAATTAAAAATAGAATTACCATATGATTCAGCGATCACACCTCTATATATTTTGCACGTATATCCCAATGATTTGAAAACAGAATCTTAAAGAGATATCTGCACACTCGTACTCATTACAGGATTATTCACAATAGCCTAGAGGTTAAGCAAAATGTCTATCAGTGGATGAATTGATAAGGAAAAAAAAAATATATATATATATATATACAATAGAATATTATTCAGCCTTAAGAAGAAAATACTATCATATGCTACAATATGGATGAAACTTGAGGACATTATGCTAAGTGAAATAAGTCAGCCACAAAAAGACAATTACTGAATGATTATACTTATATGGGGTATCTAAAGTAGTCAAACTCTTAGAAACAGAAAGCAGAATGGTGGTTGTCTGGGGCTTGGGGGGGTGGGGGGAAAGGGTTCAATAGATACAGAGTTTTCATTTTGCAAGATGAAAAAGTTCTAGGGATCTGTTGCACAACAATGTACAGATAGTTAACACTTTTGTACTGTATACTTTAAAATCATTAAGATGGTAAATTTTGTTATGTGTTTTTTACCACAAGAAAAAAATGTATGAAAAATAGTTATATTGGTAATCAAAGATATGCCAATTAAAATGCTGAAAAAAATGCTGAAATACTATTTATTTTGCCTTTCCATTTAGCAAAGAAAAATTACCAATGATAGCAATAGGCAGTGAGTTGACTAACCCTGGCAGACCGACACGTTCATTGCTTTAATCTTTTTGGAAAGCAATTTAACAATACACAGAAAAAGCCTTAATAATAGCTTTACCATTGTATCCTCTGATAAAACCCTTCCCTCTCTCCCAATTTATTCATTCCTTCATCAATGAATATTTAGCATTTATTATGTCCCGATTATGAAACTTACAGTGTGGAGGCAGAAATTAAGTGCTACAAAGTAGGTGTACAACAGGCCATTAAGCTATATAACAGGGAAATTAATCTAGTCTGTAATCTATAAGAATTTAAGTACCCCAAAAGGGGGTAGGATGGAGGTGTGATAACATACCAAAATGTTCATTTCAGCATTATTAATAAAATATTGGAATTGGAAACATAAATAGAAGGGCGAACTCTGTAAACTAGGTATTCATGGGAATATTATCCCAATCATTTAAAAAAGTGCTTTCAATGGCCATTTGGGGTCGTCATTAGAGCTGTCCCCAAATATTTTAGTCCTCTTCCTTCTGGACACATAGTAGGATTGCACTTGTTCACCTTCTTTGAAGTTAGCATGGCCATGTGACTGGCTTTGACCAATGAAATGTAAGCAAGTGGTGTTTCCCTTCGAGGAAGAAGATTTTAAAGCTAGTGAAGAGTGACCACATTCTCTTATTTTGCTTTGATGACTGTGAATGCTTGTGTCCAAATGGAGCCTCCATCAGAGTCATCATGGATCCCTGAATTCATCATGGATCCCTGAATCTGAATGAACAAAGTTTCCCTGTTGAACCACACTAGACATGTAACAAGAGCAAAAACTAAATCTTTGTTGTGTTAAGTCACTAAGATCTGAGGAGCTGTGTCACAACAGTATCCAGACTGATGTAGTATCCCTACTCCATAAGAAAAATGCTAATTACATTAAATTGTAAGTATAAAAGAACACAATAAAAACTATATATGCTATGAGTATACCTCAACTTTATAAACATCTTATTCCTAGAAAAAAAGACTAAAAGTACACACACCCAAATATTAATAATGATTATCTTTTGATGGATATGTAGGAAATTCTTCCTACCTCTGTTTTGTTTTTTTATTATTTTTTTAACATCTTCATTGGAGTATTGCTTTACAATGTTGTGTTAGTTTCTGCTTTATAACAAAGTGAATCACCTATAGGTATACATATATCCCCATATCCCCTCCCTCTTGCGCCTCCCTCCCACCCGCCCTATCCCACCCCTCTAGGTGGTCACAAAACACCGAGCTGATCTCTCTGTGCTATGCGGCTGCTTCCTACTAGCTATCTACTTTACATTTGGTAGTGTATATATGTCCATGCTACTCTCTCACTTCATCCCAGCTTACCCTTCCCCCTCCCCGTGTCTTCAAGTCCATTCTCTACGTCTTTATTCCTGTCCTGCCCCTAGGTTCATCAGAACCATTTTTGTTGTTGTTAGTTTTTTAATAGCGTGCATTCATACATGATCTCTAATGGGTAAAATAACATTCCTTAAAGAGCATGGAAGTCACAAAAAATGTTCAGAAGGGAACTTTATCATGTAAAATTTGCAAACTGAAAGTTTTCCAGAAAGAAGAGATTATCCCTTCATATGAACGTGCTGCCTTGAAAAATGGGAGCTATCTGGCCAATGCTTTAATCTATGGAGTATATATTTATGCTTATCCACAAATTTACAACCTAACATTGTTTGTCCTGTATCCTGTGTTAACTAATCTCAAACCCTAGAAATTTTTTGTTGCTAAAGGTCTTATTTCTTATCCTTTCTAGATTCCCAGCTCAATACCCAAGTCCTATTCAGGCCCCAGAATTCATATCAGCTACAAATGAGCCCCATTAAATCTTGCTTTATTTAGAGAACACCACTGACCTAAAAAATAAGAGAAGTCACTGGTCAGGAAATAAACAACTCTACTTTGGGCTGTAGAGCCTATTCCCCAGGGAATCTGATTTCTACTGCATTCTCCCTGCCCCTTCACCATTAAGATAATGATATTGTTAACATAAGATGTTTCCAATTAAATTCCAATGGCTTAAACAAATATTATGTTCCACTTATCTTACATAATGGTACATAGTTTACATAATGGTTGAAAGACTCCTTCAGATGCAGTAAAAAACCTACATCTTTAACAAAAAGAAAAAGAAATCAGCTACAATTATAAAATATTTTCTATGAATCATAAAATTTGATCATTTTTTCTACCTACAAGAAACTCTGATTATGAAAACATACAACATAAAGCACAAATCCATACCATAATCAACCATGTCCATGATATGATCAACATTGATACCAAGCTACCTCTACTTTCCTTGGGTTAGTATTTGCATATTATATTTTTCCAACTTTTTATTTTTCAAAATTTTAATTCTTTATCTTTTAAATATATCTCCTCAAAGTTTTAAAACTCTGACAGTCTTTGTCTTTTAATTGCAACATTCAGTCTACTTATATGTAATATAATTACTGAAATATTTGGGTTTGTATCTACCATTGTGTGCAGTGCTTTTGTCCCAATGTTCAAATTCTCTTTCTCCTTCATTCCCATTGGCTTATTTTTAATTATTTTGTTCTCAACCTGTTAGCATGGAAATTATACACTCTTACTACTCTTTAGGGGTTATTCTAACAATTACAATATATGTCATTAACTTATCAAAGACTAATACTGACTTATATTTATACTTCTTCCCAGACAATGCAAAGACCTTAGAACTCCTTATCTTTTAACCCTCTAGAATGACTGAAGGACCAATAAACAAGATGAAGAATTAAAGGAAGAGAAAAGGCTAGATATTTTGCCTGTAGCTCTATCATTTGCGAGCAGACTGCTGGCCTCCTCAAGGAGGAAAAAAAAAAAAATTCCATCACTACTTAGACTTCAACACAAGCGCCTAGTTTAAATTTGATACACAGCATTCACTTTCAGTTCTGTAATGAGCTGGTTCTCATCACAGAAAGAATAAAACACTTGACCACCTTCTCCCCATCTTGAGGCCCAAGAACATCATTCTTTTCAAATCCAAAGCCCCTCTCTCTATCCAAAGAAAGAGAGAGGAGTGTTTTTCATCACATGAAGTTGGGGGACCCTTCCATGAGGCAATGCATTGGAGCTTACTTATCACATCATACCACTAGTTAGCAGGAACTAGGAAACACATTTCCCACCACATCCGCGGTTTGGTTCAGTTTCTGAGCCTGCAGCAAAAGAGAGCACTTATGGGTGCTGGATGCAGACTGTGCAAGAGGATGGGCCTCTCTGTAAGGACGAAACTTTAGAAACCCAGCAGAATAAGCCTCAGGAACTTTCACAGTAGTTCACATCAGTGAGCATCAGGTGATCTTGATACCTCCATAACCAAGAAATCCAGGAGTTGAATTACATTCAGAAGACACAGAGTCTGATATACATCAAAATACAATGATGGCTTCAGTTTTCTCACATGGCCAAGTGACAAGGTGAATGTATATCAGTAATCAGCAAGGCCACTATTATACAACTTCTGGCAAGACCTATAGTCTTTGGGTGACAAGGATTATGCAGCTGCTGCTGCATTTGAAACTATACTGTAGGTCTCCATGATAGAGACCCAGCTAGTAATCACTGCAAGAGGGATGATGAAAAACTGGTTCCTGCTACAGATGACACTTAATAATGTTTACAAGCACACTGCGACTTGCAAGCAATGTCCATATCCAACACGTTGTCCATCCACTGTTGATTATTCCCAATGACAGGAGATTCTTAACAAATTATAATCCTGACTAACTTATCAATGGAACCCCAACATCAAGAGCCAGTACGATGCTAGAAACTGGCTCATATGTCATAGGGATTCCACTTTTTTTTTTTAAACATGACTTGTGGACTAAATTCAGCCTGTTTTTTTTTTAATTTATTAATTAATTTATTTTTATCTTTTGGCTGCGTTGGGTCTCCGTTGCTGCACGCGGGCTTTCTCTAGTTGCAGTGCACGGGGCTACTCTTCATTGCAGTGGGTGGGCTTCTCTTGTTGTGGAGCATGGGCTCTAGGCGCGTGGGCTTCAGTAGTTGTGGCATGTGGGCTCAGTAGTTGTGGCTCGTGGGTTCTAGAACGCAGGCTCAGTAGTTGTGGTGCACGGGCTTAGTTGCTCCACGGCATGTGGCATCCTCCCGGACCAGGGCTCGAACCCATGTCCCCTGCATTGGGAGGCGGATTCATAATCACTGCACCACCAGGGAAGTCCGGGGATTCTACTTTTAATGACTCCAACCATTTAGGCCGTATTTCAATTACAACAGGACCTATAAATGAGGAACTGGCAGAAAGACTTCAAGAAGAGTACCTGTTTTTTGATTCACTAGAAGACCAAAAGCAACAATGAGAAGAGAGCGAGTCAACCCGTGTTGATTTTTCAACTATACCGTCTGAGAATTTCACCAGAGCCACAAAGCCAAACAAACATTAAGTCTTCTTTAGCTAGTTCAGCTACCCACACTGAATCACACGTAAGACCTCCATATCCATTACAGACATATTACAATGGAGCACAAACACAGCCTTAGAATAGGATCTCTCTGTGCTAATTTAAACAACAACGCTACCTTAGCAATGTGTTCCAGAAGGATGCATGTCCTTTGAAACCATATTATGAGGATATTTCTCCAAAGGTTTATTCACCGCACCTTGAAATGTAGCATTAGCAATGTTATTATGATAACAAACATAAGTCACTATCCACAGTATTTAGTATGTTTAAATAAATTCTCCTTTCAGAGATAACTATAAGATGTATTAGCTAAGAAGGAAGAATGATAAAGGGCTATGCTCTGGGCTCTACTAGTTCCTTGCTTGTCTTTTTATTTCCTGCTACTCAGTGTAACTGGTACTCAGGAATTCTGCAAACAACTGCCAATCTAGTGAGGGAGTATCCACAAACCAGACTGCAATTCAAATGTGAATAAGCAAAACACATCCCCAAGTGTCCAAGCAGTCTGGAGGTATGGCTGAAGGAATGGGTTCAGAAGTTGGGGCTGATGAAAAGGAGAATGATTTCCACCTGAATTGGAGTTAATGCTTTTGGAAGAGCAAAGCAGCCAGGAATGAAAGAGCAGCCTACCCAGCCCCACAAAACTGCCAGGCTGGCCTTGTCCTCCCACAGCAGTGTAAATCCAATGGCCTCGTCAGCAAAAGCCAGCAGCACCGGCACGCAGTCCCCCAGGGCAGCGGCAGTTCTCAAACAAAAACAATGAGTGCGTGTGACATTCATCTCCTACAGCAATTGAAATCAGGCTTCACGAATTAACAGAAACACTCCCAGCAGAAGATGGTCAGGTGATCTCACTGAAGCAACAACTGTGTAAGAGGAATAAAAACAGAGCATATGTCAGTCTTTTATGGGCATCTATCCCCTCTGTAAGAATGGTGATCAGGATAAATCCTGCTTGAGAAACAGACATCGAGCTTTACATGTAAGGACTAAGAAAAACAATTGGCTAACGTATTTAGGAGTAGACCAACCCCAACTTGGACTTGGGCAGGTTTCACAGCAGTTTGGGTCCTTACTCTGGCCACAGCCTCCCCAGACTCTGTACCTGACACAATAGAGCAGCTTTACAATGAAGTGAATCATCTCTTAGACCTGTACTTTTTTTTTTTTTAATTTATTTATTTATTCGTTTTTGGCTGTGTTGGGTCTTCGTCTCTGTGAGGGCTTTCTCCAGTTGCGGCAAGTGGGGGCCACCCTTCATCGTGGTGCACGGGCCTCTCACTGTCGTGGCCTCTCTTGTTGCGGAGCACAGGCTCCAGACGCGCAGGCTCAGTAGTTGTGGCTCACGGGCCTAGTTGCTCCGCGGCATGTGGGATCCTCCCAGACCAGGGCGCGAACCCGCGTCCCCTGCATTAGCAGGCAGACTCTCAACCACTGCGCCACCAGGGAAGCCCCCGACCTGTACTTTTTATATCACTGATTGCCTGTCACTGGACCCCATCAGTGGTAGAGAAATCACCCCATTTCTGGGACTCACAATGGGAAAGTGTGGGCAGGGGCAGCAGCACACAGTGGAGGGCATCCTGATTCACATGCTCAAGGTCATAAACACTGTGATAGACCTAAAGGATCTTCGGACCTAATTTCAGAACATGAGTGTGTATACACATGTGCAAACATGTGCACATCCTTTTTAAAGCAGAGGACGTGGTCCATTCCTGGGTAGTTTCCTGCTTTCCCACTGCATTTGGAGCAAAATCCAAACTCCCAAAGCCCTGGAGAATCAGCCTCCTCTTCTCCTTCTCAAAACACAGGGCAACCTCTCTTCCTCAGGGCCCCTTAAAAGCTCTAGGTCTAGATCTGCACATGCCTGGACCCCTCTCACATCATTCCAGTCTCTCCACAAACCTTCCCCCAACAAACAGGTTCTCCTGAGCTTTCCATCCTGTCATGCTCCTCTTACCTGTGCTATTTTCTCTGTAGCCAGACACTACCTGACATGTGTGTACTTGTCTGTTTTGTCAAAGGGCAATGAGAACACTACTCAGGGTCTGAAATCGAACTACAAGGCTGAATTTATTGCTCAGATAATACGGAAGAGCTGTGCTGGCCGAAAGGTCTCTACAAGCAGAACAGGTGACTGATCTCCTAGAGGGCTTTGGAAAGTGCGGAGCGCTGTGATTCGCGGATGTTCAGAGTCACTCCTGGGCTGACAACAGGTGGGTGCTCAGGTAAGGCTGATGTTGATTGACAGGTTTTCTGGAGAGCGTCCATCCCTGACTGGCTGACTTTCAGAACTGGGGAGCCAACACTGGTTGGTTTTAAAACCAGCTTTCACTAAGACAAGTTGGTGCAGACCAAGCGAACAGATTTAAAATTGGTTCCGCTGGCTACCTGTTACCATAGCTACGGAACAATCAGGCTTTTCCTAAGTTTGAGAGAACTTTTATTCTATTATTCTCTGAAGGTAAACTCCATTCAATTAGGTTTGCCTGTTTCATTCATCCTGTATCCCCCATATCTGCTACACCTGGCACATTCATGTTGAATAAATCAATCAATGGTTTGGGGCGGGGGGTTGCCAGATTACTGATAATGGGTGCTTTTATTTTAAGATTTGCCACTTTATTCTCACAGCACAAGATAGCTGTTAAGTGCATGGCTTTATAATCACACAGTCCTGGCTTTGAATTTTGGCTCTAACATTACCTAGCTTATGGCCTTCCTGAATCTCCATTTCATTAGTTGAAAGAAGGGTGGGAGGAAAGAATAACAGTATCTCCCAAGTCTCCTGTGAGGATTATGGAAACAATGCCCAGTTTCTAGCATGTTAAGTGTTTAAAAGCATAAATCATGTATATTACTACGTGGAAAATTTCTGAAAGGCTCAAAGAAGACATTCAAGACCATAAAGCCCAGGATGATCAGGTGCAGCCCTATGAAAAGGCATAGACTAAGGTCTGAGATAAGAGACTTCAGGAGGCGCTCCTGACTCCACATCCTCCCATCTCCCCTTTCCTCCAGCCCGCCCTTCACCTCGGTCCCCACTGTGATCTGGATTTCCACCTCCCTTCTTCCCACCCCACCCACCCCGACCCCACAGGCCAATCACTCCTGATATTCCCAACATTAACATCCCCCATGCCTGGAGATGGTTAACTGAGTTAAATCATCTTCTCCCAAAAGAAACACTATTTAGCAAGTGCATTATATTGATCTATTTATTTGATTAACCTTGTACAATTCATTGCAACTTGCATAGCAGAAACCTGAGACAGTGAGACACAGGACAGGTACGTTTTGAAGGGGGCACTCAGACATGAAGTCCTTGTATTCTGTTGCTTTGCCCAAGTCCAGTCCTGGCAAAAATGATCATTTTCTAGGTCTTCATAGGATTTAACATGCTCTCTCTCTCTCTCTCTCTCTCTCTCTCTCTCTCTCTCTCTCTCTCACACACACACACACACACACACACACACACACACACACACACAAGGACACATACAATCTCACTCAGCACCTCCATCCCCAGCTCTTGCCAATCAAAATCTCTAGTACCTTTAATTAGGTTTATGGGCACAAAGGAGGCTGAGTATTTTTTCCTTTGGCACTGTCTAAAAACTGACCACAGCTGAGTGTTTCTGCTCACACTGATGGTCAACTATACTCCTATAAGACTTGGCTTCACAGGATGTGGATTTTGCTTTATCGTTATTAAAACAATAATCGTTATTATTATCGTTACTGTCCCTGGACCTCAGACATACAGATACATGAAACTGCACTCACTCTATGTGAAATGCAATAAGAACCCCAGCAAGGCCTGAGTGAACTGATGAGGATGATTATAATTTTTGTGACTTTCTGTTTGAATTAAAAAAAAAAAAAATCCCACAAGGACTCAGAGGCAAAAAATATACAAATCAATTTTCACTGCAAAGTAAAGGACCTGTTACAGTGGAGGATTACTGGACTGAATGTCAATATTATGACATAGTATTAGTGTGTTTGGTAATTGCAATCATTGTTGCTTTTGTTGTGGTCATCCATTTACAATGCTTGGTGTCAGTTTATTTATCTCTTGTAAAAATAAAATACAGTGTGTGTGTGTGTGTGTGTGTGTGTGTGGAAAAAAAAAAAAAAAAGAATCCCAGCAAGGCCTGTGGGCAGCTGGCCCTGGGCTTGAGTCCTCTCTCCCATGGACTGGCTGTGTCACTCTGGGAAGGCTGCCTAAGCCTTCTGAGCTGCTATTCTGCTTTCTGCCCATCTTGTGGAACTGTTCTGAGAATGTGAACCTATAAACCACAGGCACAGCGTAGGGACTCATCAGGCAGCAGCTTAAAGTAGGCAGGGGTGCCGCGCACTTCAACCCACAGGCTGCCAGAGCTGGGTGTGAAGCCATAAATGACTTTGGGGGAGAATTTCAGAGAAAATACAGGATCCATGGGAGTAGACATTCTCCTGAAGAATGGGTCATTGGGAACAATGGGAACCCACGTGACAGAGCACAGGACTGGGGCGGAACTGGTCTCACATTCCAAAGTTTAGCCGTAAATGAAACCTGAAAGGTTTTTGTGGGCCTCCTGTGAAACTGACTCCAAGTAAAGAAAGTTGGTTCTAGCCACTTGTCTGAACTCTGCAGGCACATTCAACAGAGGAATAAGAAAGTGTGATGAATTGCTGGAGGGCACGCACTCGGGTGAGGGTTCCTTCTGGGTGAGACCTAAGGCTTCTCTGAAGCCTTCCACCCAAAATTCAAGATCTCATTTGCTCCAGCTCTTAGGAAGGCACCACCTGGTGGCCGCTACCAGAAATGACAGCACAGAATTAGCCTTAACCTCTTCCAGCAACAAAGTACTTTGTATTTTTTCACTCAGCAAATATATACACTACTAAACGTAAAATAGCTAGTGGGAAGCAACCGCATAGCACAGGGAGATCAGCTCTGTGCTTTGTGACCACCTAGAGGGGTGGGATAGGGAGGGTGGGAGGGAGGGAGATGTAAGAAGGAAGAGATATGGGAACATATGTATAACTGATTCACTTTGTTATAAAGCAGAAACTAACACACCATTGTAAAGCAATTATACTCCAATAAAGATGTTAAAAAATATATATATATGTATTGAGTCCTTACTAGGGGCCAGACAAGTGCTAAATGCTGGATGTACATAGTGTATAGAATAAAATTCAGTGGCAGCTCTCAGCGAGCTCATTGTCGACACAACTGCTGAGTAGAGGAGTTGCACGTAATCAGAAGAGTGAAGAAGACCAAGGTCTTGATCCAGCTTGGACCAAGCCCTCTAGTCCCCAGCCTCCCCCTCTATGCCATCCCCTCCCTTACCTCTGGAGAATTACTTGCAAATAAATGGCATTCCTTTGCTCCAGGGTCCCTAGGTCTTTCTACCTCATTCCTCCTGCCTCTATACCCATCTTTCCAATTGCACCGGACCAGCTCTCATTCCATTTTCAAAATGAAATTTCCTGCTCCATCCTCCCGTAAGGAAGGCTTGGATTCAGGAGAAAACTTTCTTCATTTTCTTTTTTGTGAGTTTTAACTGCTTCCCGTGATTCCAGCTGCCTCTGATTAGTTCCCCTTTTCCTTCCCATGCTTCCGTTTCTGTCTTTTCTTCCACTAAGAAGCAGGTAAGTGAGGGACAATGAATTAAGAAATAAGAGGAACATTCCAGTCCTGCTTTTCTCCTAGTTTCAGCCCCTGACATTTTAAACCAACGTTTTCAGAACTCTTACTTCAGAATTTCCCAGAGCACATTCTAGTGAATATCTACCTTTAATCTCTTGAGGATGGATTTGATTTAGGAAAATTGTCTAACTTTAAATGGAGTCCCTACTGATGATCCAGATGGGTGAGTGAACTGGATTTGTGTCATCGTGGGTCCAAAAATGAGCCGCAGTTATTGAAGAAGGAAATTGGCTTTCTTGGGTAGCTGGAAGGCAGTTTAGCAAAGGGGGCTCCTCCAAATGTGTTTTGAACTCTGAGAAGGTTTAGTGAAATAAGTATGTATCTTCCAAGACTCTTACTTAGAAAGTTATACTCATTTTGGACATATAAGTTTTCTCAATATTTTAGGATCACATGTGGGAAAGTACTAAGGAAATCAACGGGAATGGCCAGTTGGGGATCAGAACTAAGAGAGCTACAGGCGCTCAAAGGATGGCCCAGTGCATCCTATGACATCAGGATTGGCTTAGGACAGGCAGGACACTCCTCCTAACTAGGTGGAGGCTGGCGGTAAAGACGGACACAAATGAAGATAAGAGAGGATGCAGTCTGAGCTGGGGCGTGGAGAGTGAGTTAACACAGAGGGAGTGAAAAAGCACCCACCTGTGAGCACAGGTGTAGCCGTGTTTGCCAACGGGACACATCTGTGTGTGCCCGGCAGAGGTTGTCACAGGAGAGAACTCAGATGTAAGACGGGGAGACAGGTGAAGCGTGGTCCAGTTATGAAAGGCTTTGAAAACTATTTCAAAATGGTTGGACTTTCCCCCGCAGATGATGGGAAGCATGAAAGATTTCTAAGCAAAGGAGCGATCAAAGCAGGGTCTTGATACACACAAGGGCAGGGTAGAGGCAGCTTGGGCTCCTGGCTAGAAGAGGCCTGTGGATTCAGTGGGACCTGAGTTCAAATTCTGATTTAACCACTTATTGGATCAGTGAGTGACCTTGATGGAGTCTGTTCCCTCATCTGTAAAATGGTGATGATAATAATAATAATAAAGCTCCTATGGGGATCCAGTGCCCCTCTTGGAATAAGCACTCAAACGATGGCATGTATGTGCCAGCACTTGGGCGGTGACAGATTGGTGAGAAGAGAGGCTAGCAGCCCAGAGAGAACACTTAGGAGGCGGTTACAGTCATTCTAAAACGGACCGGCAAAGGGCTCAGCTGGCAGGGGTTTCCTTTCCACAAAGGCAGTGGAAGGGATGCCACAGAGATTTCCAAAGAAAGTCAATGAGGTCTGGCGATTGGATGAGGAAAGAGGAGGGAAGGGTGGGGACTCAGGCCTAGAGGCTGGGGTCTGGGAGAACGTGGTGCCATGAGCAGAGAGCAGAGAAGGGAGGGAGGGGCTCCCCATGCCACTGGCTCTGTCTGAGTCAGCAAGACCTGGGGAGGAGGAGATCTGAGGCCCAGTGGGCTTATTCCTTCATTACCTTGGAGACTCTATTTTCCCCCCATCAGAGAGGCTTTCCCTGGCCAGCTCCTACACGCACTGTCACCTCCCCCCACTTCTCCTTCAGAGCACGTGTGTGCTGACATAGTATATGTTTGTTTACTGATGGGTTGTACTGTCTGGCTGTCTGCCTAATAAAACATGTGCTCCAGGAGGGACGACCTTTGTTTTGCTTGTTCCACATCCTTGGTGCCTAGGGCAGTGCCTGGCACACAGTAGATGCTCAGTAATATTAGTGTTGTTATTAAAGTGCTTTCAAAAGTGTCTCGCATATAAAACATGTTCAGTAAATATTAGCATTTATTGGTGAATATCTCAAAAAATTGTAAAGAGAAAGGCAGATGGGAAGTGCTGAACCTTGGAACACTCCCACGTACTCACCGGGAAAAGGAAGAATTCACAGACTCTCCAAGATTAGAAATTTGGGCCTCCTTTTAAGGCAGGGAAGAGAGGTGAGATGTGCCCCTGGGGAGGCCACACCTTGCACCATGTGGCCAGAGGCTTTTTCAAGCGCTAATACTGAAAACAAAAAAAGGGAGGCAAAACCAGTTCACCCACGGATGGGTCAGCAGCTATGAAAGGGGAAGAATGGGTATTTTGTGGCAACAGAAAAGGCAGGCGCTAGGGCTGAGTAAACTTCTGATTATATGAAATTAACTTGTAATGGCCTCTTTGGCCCAATCTTTCCCTTTCCTCTCGTCAGATCATTTGGAAATCCAGATTCTGGCAGAGTTCACAAGAGCTCACTTAGCTGGGAGACCAAACATCAAGCTAATTAGCAGATTCATAACTGACTGCTCCAGATATACAGGGACTGCAAGATCAGCTCCTCCGGCAAATATGTCTACTGTGCACGGAGAAAGTTCTTGGCAAAGCCATTAACACAACTTCATAATGAGACAGGTCTATGCTGCTGGTAGAATAGAACTTCTGCCACTTCTCAACCTCCCCCATGTAGATGAGGGCTCAGAGAAGCCGTGACTGCCCAAGCACCTCCTCTCAGGTAGCATCAGGTAACATACAGTGTTCCAGAATGCTCGTGCAAGCACCAAGCAAAAATCCCTAAGGCTACTTTTCAACTCAAATTAAGATTGTGCTGCTAAATTAGACTGTGAACAAGGTGAAGTGCCCTGGGGTCCATCCTCAGCCATTAACTGAGACTAAAATGTCAGCCACCTGCAACTCCTAACACAAACTATAATGACCACTGACTCCATCTTTGCAGAGGCCTTGATTTCAGAGGATGAGCAAATGAACCAAGAGGGGATATAAAAATTCACTTGTCTGTGGCCTTTCAGAAGCTACATGCATGACAGTACATCCTTAAAACATGTTTCAGCAGACTGGGAGTAAGGTACATTTCTCGAAAGTCAACATGGAAAACAGTGGGTCCCTATTAATTCCCTGGAGCTCTACTGTGCTCAGAAGGAAGTGTACTCATGCTCCTTTTTGCAACTATTAATAGCCCCTAGGCAACTGCTTTTCAGATTTTTCTTTAATTTAAACTCACCCAAAACTGCAAATTCTCATAGACAAACACAATCACGATTCTATTCTGGATTACCAGGTGAGACAGTTGTGTAAATATATTAGGAATATGAGATGGAAAATAGCATTGACCTTCACATTAGTCACCTTGAGAACGGGCACACTTCATACTTAGTGTTACTGATGTTCAGACCACTTAAGAGGAGGGAATGTCAGATAAAGCTGAGTTCCTTGCCTGGCTCTGCCCCTGACAAACTGCTAGGTCAGTTACTCAAGTTCTCCATTGGCAAAGAGTTACGGGGTCTTCATAAGAATTACATGAGCTAATATCAGAGGACTTTGCATGCTGCCTGGTTCATGGATAGTTCGTTTAGGGATCCGATTTGCGGTTTTGCTTTTTGTTTTACTGGGTTTTGTTTTGCTTTGGGGTGTTGAATCCTGAAATTGCATTTAAATGGCGATCTCTCATTTCAGCAAGATGTTGAGCTAAGATGACATACACTTTCAAACATTCCTGCTATAAGCACCTAGAAATATCAGATACAATAATTTTATAAATGCATACTTGAACCTGCAATAAAGAATAGGAAATTACCAGGTGCCAGAAACAAAGCCTCAACTGAAAACCAGAAATAAGCAGAGGAATCAACCGGGCAGCCACTCCTGGGGCTGAGGGGGACCACAGGGCAGAGGAAGGAATAGAATAAGCATTGATCCAGGGGAAGTAAGGGTGTAGGTGTCAACTAGCACATGGGAACAGGAGGCAAAGCCCGTGAGTCCTGCCCGAGAGAGGAGGGTGCTGTCCAAAGCGAGGCCCTGCAAAGAGCTGCGACCCCAGGAAAAATGGGCTGAAAAGTATTTCCCTACGAGCTCAGCTAGCTTGTCCATCTCTGGCTTCAGGGGAGGAGAACTGAAAGCTTCCTGCAAAATTTGAACCTCATACCTCTGCCTCTGGAGCATTTGGGGTACAAATTTAGGCTACAGTCTGGAAATGCCTAACCTAAGAAATAAGCATAAAAATTGGTCCTGGGCCAACGATGGGCATGGGAAAAATGAGAGCATAACTCCCACAAGCCATGCTACAGACAATTAGAAAAGTCAGACCCAGGAAGCTCACAGGTGATAAAAGCACAGTGAACCGGAGGATTCCAGCCCTAAGAACTGGAAATAATAGAAAACTCTGAAAGAGAACATAATTAGGTATGTTTAAAAGGAGAGAAAAACCAATCTCAGATGCCAAAAACACATTCGATAAAACTCAACATTAATTTATGATTTCTTAAAAATAACAAAATTCGGCAAACAAGAAAACCTTTCTTACAAATCTAAGACTAGAAAGACATTTTCTTAACCCAATAAAGGGCACACGCTAACCAGCCTATGGATAGCGTCACTCTTAATGGCACAGCACTATAAGCTCTCCTTTTAAAGTCAGTAATGAGACAAGAAAGGTTACTATCACTTCCTGTGTTCAACACTGTGTTGAGGGGGTTCACAAACTTTCTGTAACGGGCCTGATGGCAAATACTTTAGACTTTGCAAACTAGAAAGTCTCTGTTCCAAGTAGTCAACTCTGCTGTTGTAATGCAAAAGGAACCAGAGACAATAAGAGTGTGGCTGTGTTTCAATAAAACTTCATTTACAAAAACAGGTATTAGAGTGGAAGTCCAAGCCAATACATTAATTCAAGAAAAATAAGTGAAAGTTACTGTGATATAATAAAATACATGTATCTGGTCGTCATCCCGGGTTCCTAGCACAGAGCTCCTAAAACCCCTGGAATTTCCTGAGTGATAGGGGTGAGAGGAGTGTCTTTTGCTATTCATAATAAGTCCCTTTTAACCACAGGTGAATTTATGCTAATGAGGTGACTCCTGGCAGATGAAGCTGGTTACCAGAGGAGAGGGGAGAGGGGCTGGAGATTGAGTTCAATCACCAATGGCCAATAATTTAATCAATCATGCCTATGTAATGAAACCTCCATAAAAACCATAAAGGACAGGGTTTGGAGAGCTTCTGGGTAGGTGACCACGTGGAGGTGCTGTGAGGGTGGCGTGCCTGGAGAGGGCATGGAAGCCCCGTGTACCCCTCCCCCCATATCTTGCCCTATACATCTCTTCCATTTGGCTGTTCCTAAGTTGTATCCCTATAATAAACCAGCGATAGTAAGTACAGTGTTTCCTGAGATCTGCGCACCATTCTAGCAAATTATTGAACTCAGGAGGGGGTCATGGGAACCTACTAGTCAAAAGCATGGGAAGCCCAGACTTGGAACTGGCATCTGAAGAGGGGGCGGTCTTGAGGGGTCTGTGCTAACTCCAGGTCGATAACGCCAGAATTGAATTAAATTGTAGGCCGTCCAGTTGGTCCACAGAAAATTGAAATATGTGGGAAATCCACACATGTGTTGTCAGTAGAAAAACGGTTTTCCTTTAGTCACACAAACTTAAAAAAAAAATCTGTCATCAAAAAGTTATATATCCATATGCATAGGAAATGCAAGACTATCTACAGATAAACCATGAAAATAAATGAGAGTTCAGCAAGATATACAAAAACAAGTAATGTTCCTATGCACTAGCAACAACAGGAAAACATAATAAAAAGATGCCATTAACAGTACAAACACAGGGGGCGCGACCAGGCCAGGGCCGGCCGGGGGCTCCGCATGCTGCAGCTGCCCCCAGGCGCCCCCTCCGCCGCCCTCTCCGAGGAGCCAGGCTGAGCCGAGCTCACCGGCTAAGCCGAGCCAGCAGCCCATAGCCAGCCGGCGGCCCTCCCGGAGGTGGCGGCACAGGGAGGGGACCGACGCACGCACGTGGCCCCAGCGGCCGTCAGGGCAGACAGCGGCCCCGCGGGGGGCGCGGCGTTGGCGGCTCCGCCCCCTGGACCGGGCAGTGGCAGCCCAGGGACCAGCGTCTACTTTCAGAGACCCCTTGGGGCCGCAGGCGAGGGCCCGAGCAGCACGGAGGATGAGGGCCCAATGAGGCGCCAAGGCAAGGTCACGGTCGAGTAGGAACGCAAGGAGCTATGGAAGCGCCTCAACCTGGAGGAGTGGATCCTGGAGCAGCTCATTCGCCTCTACGACTGCCAGGAAGAGGAGATCCCGGAGCTGGAGACTGATGTGGATAACTCCTGGACGTGGAGGGCGATGATACCCGAGCTGCCAGGGTCAAGGAGCCGCTGGTGGACTGTACAAACCTACTGAGGCCTTCATCTCTGGCCTGCTGGGCAAGATCCGGGGCATGCAGAAGCTGAGCACACCCCAGAAGTAAGGGTCCTCGACCCAGGTGAACGATGGCTCCCACAGGACAATCGCTGACCCCCAACCTCGTAGCAACAGCAATACCGGGGGGCCCTGCAGCCAGGCCTGCTGCCATGAGCTTGGCTCCCCATGCCCCTGGCCCAGGGGCCTCTTCCCTGCCCCCACAGTTTTCCATTTTGTGGGGGGGTTATTATTATTAAACTGATGGGAGTTCTTGTGTTTTTATACTGACTGCGGCGCGGGCTCTTTAATAAAGCTAGGATACGCCTTTGGTGCAGTTAAAAAAAAAAAAAAAGCAACAGAAATATAGGGTACGGGATACTTATGAATTCCCTCAATAAAGATATGTAAGAAAAGTATACTAAAAATTGGGAAGTTCTATTGAAGGACATTAAAAAAACAACTAAATAAACACAGTATAACATGTTTGTGGGTGAGAAGACCCATTATCATAAGAAGACAAATTTTCATAATGTGTCTGTAAAACGTCTGAGTAATTCCAACAAAGCAAAACAGGGCTCCACATTCCTGAAATATATTTTAAAGTGTAAAGAGCCTGGTATGGCCAAAACAATTCTGAAGGTGAAATACTATAGAGCAGTTAAACAAATCGACATGGATAAATCTCCAAAAAAAAAAAAAAATGTCGGAGGGAAACATACAGTATAATACAATTCATGTCCATTTTAAAACACTCCCTCCAAAAGGCCTAGACACATCTGGGATTGGCAGAGGTGTGACTACAGAGGGAGGGTGGGTGCAGATGGGCATGGGGCAGGGTAGGGTTTTAGGAATACCTAAAATGTATTTTTTGGGAGAAAGAAGAACACATGCCAACGAATAGAGCAAATAGCATCCGATCACAAATATGAATATCTAAAATTTTCTATATAATTTCTATATAATTCTATATAATTGAGTTTTTTGCCCGTATATTAATGAAGAATTAAATTTATGCCCAGCTTGTTTGGGAGGCATACAGGTCTTAAAAAAAAAAAAAAAACAACTCCCTGCTGAGCCAGAGAATGCAAACTCAGTCACCTGGATTCCTTTCTTCCAGTGCAACACTGACCCAGGCACAGCTGGGATCATCTTCACATCTGGTTTGTGGTCTGAGCTGGTTAATGTTTAACCTGCATCGTTTAAGCTTAAGCTCACACCATAGTCTTCATTTCACAAACTAATTCGCTTGGGGAAAAAAAACGTTAGCATCCATTTAAACATCAGTGCCGGAAATACACCTGTCTGTCATACAGAGTCCCATAGTGTTCTATAGGCTTGATATGTTTATAATTTGAAACATTATTTTTAAAAGAAACACTGTTCAGAACAAAAAAGATACCAGTCTTAGGACATAATGAAAAGACGTCTAAAATCCTACGTTGCGTTGGACAGGACCAGTGCTCCCTGGCTCCATCACCCACCTCAGCTGCTGGACCCAATGCCAGCGACTCTTTCCTTTTTCCAAAAATCAAAGCCTCCTACAAAGAATGAATATTTGTCAGACTTGAAAATATTCCCAAGAATATGCCACAGGCTCAGAAGACAACTTAAAAAGAAGGATTCCAGAAATGTTTGGGGCAATAGCAACATCAATGGAAGCATCGAAGGATTACATCTATCCCAAGGTCACTAGTTTGAAGAGAGCAAAATCCACTTATACTGTAAATCTGATTTTTCTTTAATTCAGCAGCGGCAACTAAAGTCACTCCTCTCCTGACTGTCAATGTCATCTAGTATGGGAGCCAACACGCCGCACAGCTAGGAGCGATGTTGGAACCAGCATTAAAAATGACACCCCACCCTTACAAAGAGCGTGCCATTCAACACAGGGCTCATGCAGTGGTTGTAAATTACTGCAGATCCTCGCAGCATCCGGGGGGATTTACCTAGGTGTTTGGCTCAGAAAATCGGAAACCTGTTAATCAAACACTGAACCCCACGGGTCAGTAGAAAGGAAACACTATTTTCACAGTGAGATCGGATCCAGCAGCTGCGATAAGGACAGGGCACCACGAGGGAAAGGCAGAGGAATCAGAGAACCTGATCGGCTTAGAGGGAGGGATGCCCAAGCAGCAAACGTTGCCTGCATGGTTTCTGAAGCTGCTCACCCTCAAGAAATCAGAAGAAAAGGCTGCAAGCCCCCATCCCACTCTGTGGACAAGAGTTCCCTTGTCCATCGTCAGTTCATCACACAAAGCCTGCATTATGTGTACAACTTACATTCAACAAAGCATAGACATGTTTGTTCACAAATGTGTATTTAGTTCATGAGTATTTATTGAGTGCCTTCCATGGCCGAGTGCGGGACTGGTATACAAATGGTGACCTGAAACAGCCGCGTCCCTGCCCTCATCAAGTGTGGGGTAAATTAAGTATGCTGTTCACAAAACCAATGACAAATTTCTTCTAAGAAGGCTTTAATTCTCCCCTCATTTGTCGCTGTAGGAATCTGCCTACAAAAGGGCTCCGACTCACCTTTTAAATGTGCGAGATTACACACTATCCCTATAAACTCCCACACATTGAGATTGCCGTGTTCATGGCTCCTGGCCATTAAAACTGGTAAAACAGAGTCTTTAATACATAATTCATCTTACTGAAGAACGTATCCACGCTTCATTTTACAGGAGCTATTTGATGATTAACTTCGCTTACTCGACAAGGGACTCGACTGGCAATAAAGGCTAAAGTTTCTTGTTTGCTTACTCTATGCCAGGCACTGTTAAGTATTTCCCACGTACTAACTCATTTAGTCTTCACAACGATACAGCCATGTGGGTATTACTTTTATCCTCAATTTACAGATGAGGGTAAATGAGACATTTCCAGGTTCACAAACCTGCCCAAAGTCACACAGCTGGTAAATGGTTGAGTCACAATTCAAATTGTGGTCCAAGCTCTTTACCACTCACAAAGCTGCCTCTGAGACAGAAAAGATGGAGGTAAAACCTGATGGCCACACACTAATTCTTATACACATGGACCTCATCCAAAAAGGAAGATGACAGAAGCTCACAACTGTAAAGCAATAAAAAAAATACTTTAGAAAGGTCAACAATCTGCGTGGGGTGGGGGGGGGGGGTGGAGGGTTAACAGACTTGGTCACTAAAATACCTTGGAGGGCATTTCAGAGTGTTTTAAGTGGGAAGCAGGGGATGGGTGATGAGGAAGTTGAAGGCTGCCAGCTCAAGGGACTGATCATAAGCGTGGCAGGAGAGTAAAGGAAACGCACAGAAGTCCAGCTCCGAGAGAAAGCAAGTCTAAGGAAAAGGACGGCTGTTCTATTTAGTGTTGGAGAAACCTGAGCATCCTTACAGAAACCGGTAGAAAGAGGAAGAAATGCAGGCATGAAAAGCAGAAAAACAGATGACACGTTCAAGAAGAGGGAGGACGGGCTGGAGAGGGGACCTTTTGAAAGAAGGATAGACGAGTTTTTGATAAAAGAGGAGGAAAGTTTTCTAATTAGGTGGAAAGGAGATCAAATGAGAGAGATCCTATGAGATCACCTTGAAATTATCAGGAAAACAGGAATCAAGGTCATCTGCTAAGACTGAAGCAGATTTGAAGAGAGGGAAACGTTCTGATAATTACCACAGGAATCAGTATGGCTGTGTGTGTATGTGTGTGTTTGTGTGTGTGTGTGTGTGTGTGTGCACGCACAGATACCCACACACGAGAACAGAAACACCCTTTGATTAAAATACTTCTCTAAGAAACTGTAAATAACTCCTCAAGGAAGTCTACTTCTAGTATATATTTTAGGTTTCTCTCCCACATCAAAGCTATGGTTGCTATCTTCGTATATAAGTCTATTTTGAGATACTGTGCAGAGGAGGGGACAATGTGAAACAAGAAAAGTTCATTTGTCTCAACTTCTGTGGAGGCAATAATATGATAAAGAGGCAAGAGAAATGTTAGTATCTTATAAGGCCCTGAAACATTTGTTAATTAATTTTTCAGAAGGAAGGTTTTATTTCAATGGTAAGAATAGTTATCACCACCAAGGCATAGGAGAGAGAAAAAAAAATCAGGGGACCTAAGAAGTGAGGAACAGAGACGAAGCATGGTCTGATGGCCACACACTACTTCTCATACACGTGGACCTCATCCAGAAAGGAAGATGGCAGAAGTGACAACTGTAAGGCAGGCGGCTGCCTCTGGGACTGGTTCTTCCAGACAAAGGAACAGGAAAGGAAGCCTGCTTCCTTATACCGACCCAGGATCGCAATTTCCCGCAAAACAGCCAGATGGGCTATAAAATTCTTCAAAGGTACAAATATCAAGTCACTCAACAAATATTTCTTTAACATCTATGTTCCAGACACTAAGCTAAATGCTGGGGAGAGAGAAATGACTCGCTTTCTGTATTAGTTTATCTACGGCTCTGTGGATTAAAACTACTCTAAAACTCAGTGGCTTAAAATAACAAAACAACTGTTAGGGCTTCCCTGGTGGCGCAGTGGTTGAGAGTCTGCCTGCCAATGCAGGGAACACGGGTTCGAGCCCTGGTCTGGGAAGATCCCACATGCCGCGGAGCAACTGGGCCCGTGAGCCACAGTTGCTGAGCCTGCGCGTCTGGAGCCTGTGCTCCACAACAAGAGAGGCCGCGACAGTGAGAGGCCCGCGCACCGCGATGAAGAGTGGCCCCCGCTTGCCACAACTAGAGAAAGCCCTCGCACAGAAACGAAGACCCAACACAGCCATAAATAAATAAATTAAAAAAAAAAAAAAGAGTTGGGTAAAAGATATAACAATTGAATGCAATGGACAAATCTTGATTGGGTTTTAAAAAAAAAACAAAAAACAACTGTTATCTCACAGTTTCAGAAGAGGTGGCTCTGGCTCAGGGTCTCTGTGTTGGGGGTCCCCCAGGGTCAGTGACCACTAGAATGATGCACAGGACTCACGTAGGGTATTACTTATGGCTCTGATTTATTACAGCAAAATCAGCAAAGGGTGCCTGGAGTGAAGTCCGTAGGAAACCAGGCACAAGCTGCCCAGAGTCCTCTCCCTACCAAGTCACACAGGACAGGCTTAATTCCCCAGCATCGTATTGTGACTACAATTTGTGAAATGTTCTCTACCAGGGAAGCTCATCAGAGACTCAGTGCCCGAGGTTTTTACTGGTGGCTGTTCACATACCCACCCTCTGTCTAGCACATACCAAAATTCCAGACTTCCAGATAGAAGCAGGTGTTCATGATAAAAATACTGTTTGCACAGTTTAGGGACAGTCAACCATTCTCACCGTCAGTTAGAGAATGGTGAGAACGCTCCCTAAATCCAAGCTCCCAGATGCCAGCCAAGAGCCAATCTTGCAAGCAGGACTTTCTAAGGATGGCAGTTTCAGGCCTGCTATGTGAATTCTTTTCTATTCAGTGTCCCATGAGGTTGTAGTCAAGGTGTCAGCTCGGGCTCCCTCATCTGAAGCCTTGACTAGAGCTAGAGGTATGCTCATAAGAAAGCTCTCGCACGCAGCTACAGGCTGGAAGTTCTTCCCTGTGCAGGGCTCTCCACGTGGCTGCCTGCACATCCTCAACATATGGCAGCTGGCATTCCCCCACGGCAAGTCATCCAAGAGAGTAAGAGATCAAGAACATGCCCCAAATGGAAGCCACAGTCTCTAATACACTAATCTCAAAGTGACATACCATCACTTCCACTGCTGGTCACAAAGACCAACTCTAGTACAATGTGGGAAGAGGAGGGGATGCCAAGAGTCAGGGGTCATGGTGGGCTGTCTTGGAGGGTGCCTACCACAGCCTACCCTCTGGCTCCCAATGATCCACATCCCTCCTACATGCAACATACACTAACCCCTCCCACGGTCCCTAAAAGTCTCATCCCATCACAGCATCAGTTCCACATCTAGACGCTTGTCATCTAGATCATGTCTAAGTACAGATGAGACTTCTTCAGTATAGTCCCTGATGTACGGCTCCTCTCAATCTGTAGACACCTGTCACTCAAGCGACACACACTCAACACACAATGGTGGGACAAGCAAAGGATAACTGCTATAAACACTCCTGCTCACAAAGTGGGTAATGAGGAGCACGTAGGGGTAGCAATTCTAAAATCCTGCCGAGCAGATGTTCCTTGATTTGGTCTAGAGGTGAGGTCTGAGAAAGTTCTCTGTGACCCTTAACGCCACCCTCCGGGCTCCTGGTTTTGGTCTCTCCATCATCCTTCCATTTTCATGAAGGGTAAAACGCATTTGCAGAGGAGTAATTTCCTCAGCTTGCCTCCTACTTGTTGATACCTGGGGGTCCAAAGACCTCTCTTCATTTTGTTCTATGTTCCTTTCATTTCAAGCTGATGGCGCCTCTCCAGGTATGACTCTTAAAAACTCTGAAGGTCTTCTGTGACTCCTTTTAGGATTCACTCCATTAGACAAAAGCCCCACCCACCAATCCCTGTGCATTCGGTCCTTCCTCACCCTGGGCTTTTGCTGGGGTACCATGTCCTTGAGCCTCCAAGAAGCGCTCTTGTTTGATCAAGTGGATCTGTGAAGACAAACCCTTAATCTCTTTAGAGGGCTCTTTGGCTGGCTGCTTGGTACTCTGAGACACCATCTTAGATTTTGTGAGATCTTAAGAATTAAGATTTTACAGTCACACCCTTGGCTTCACGTTTGGAGCTTGTTTTCCTAAAAGTGGCCCAAATTTGATCTTTGCTTAGAAGCCATTTCTTGCTGCAAATCTTCAAAAACAGCTAGTCCTGGCTCTTTTTTGCTGACTGCTTCTGCCTTCAGCTTCTCTCGTCCTGAAATTTTACTATAAGCAACAGGAAAAAAACAGAAGGCACTTTCAACACCTCGGTTAGAAATCTCCTTAACTGGGGGCTTCCCTGGTGGTGCAGTGGTTGAGAGTCTGCCTGCCAATGCAGGGGACACGGGTTCGAGCCCTGGTCTGGGAAGATCCCACATGCCGTGGAGCAACTAGGCCCGTGAGCCACAACTACTGAGCCTGCGCGTCTGGAGCCTGTGCTCCGCAACAGGAGAGGCCGCGATGGTGAGAGGCCCGCGCACCGCGATGAGGATTGCTAAATATTTTGCCACCACATAACAGACTCTCCCTTTTCCAGTTCCCAGTATTATTTTCCTGTAAGCCTTCACTGGCAGCCTCCTCAAAGTCCAAACTTCTATAGACAGTATATTCAAGGTACGTTAAGCTTTTATTAACCTGTTCCTCAAAGTCCTTACAGCTTTTTCCACTGCACACTGCCAAGATTCAAGGCCACTACCACATTTTAGTGTTTCGTTACATCAGCACCCCACTTCTACTACCAAAATCTCATTAGTTACCTATTGCTGTGTAATAAGCCACCCTGATTAAAACAATAAGCGTCTATTGTCTCCCATGCTTTCTGAGGGTCAGAAATTGGGAGCCTAAATTTAGACGGATTGGTTTCAGCTCAGGGTCTCCCGTGAGTTGCAATCAAGCTGATGGGCAGAGTCTGTAACAGCTGAAGGCTCAACAAGGGGAAGATCTGCTTCTAAACTCACTCAAATGGTTGTTGCCAGCCCCGTTTTTTATTAGCTGCTGCCACGGGACTGAGTCTCTCTCCATCCGTTGCCTATTTTCCCAGCCCGGCAGCTGGCTTTCCATAGAATGAGTGGTCCAAGAGAAAGAGCCTAACATGGAAACCTCAGTCACTTATAACCTAATCTTGGACATGACAAACCATCACTTCCGTAGTAATCTATTTTCAAAGGCGTGAATACCAGGAGGTGAGGATCACTGGGGGCCATCTTGGTGGATGGCTACCACGTTTCCTACCTGGAAGTCTAATGGGATGATAGCCATCAACAACTACTTACGATAAAATTTAATAAGGCCCATAAAAAACACATGGGAGAAGTTATCACCAGCTTACCCTGAGGAGTCAAGTTGGTGTGACAGAGGAGGTGATGTGTATGTAATTTAGGGCCCTAAAGGGATGAATGAGATTTGTCAGACACATGGAAGAGCCTCGGCCTGCTGGAAGCTTCCCATGCATTTCTCTTTTTGCATATCCTACCTGCCTGGTAAATTCAATAACCCCAAAGCTCTTCCTAAGAGCAACTATGGAACGACTTAATGTAATAGCAGTGTTTCTGGAGGACACATTACCATTTAATAGATGAATCAAAAGCATAATGGTAGATGACAAACACTATGCTTGGAAATGTCTCATGTAAAGGTCAAACTTAAGGGGGAAAAATGACAAACAGACGAATAAAGCGAAAATACACCGTTGGATAACAAATGTGAAAGTCAGAATAAATGCCCCTAATTTGGTAAAGCACACAGCTCTTCAACACATGATAGTGATTATTTAAATAAGAAGGCAAGAAGAAAGATGGAGATGGAGAAAGAAATGCTAACCAAAGGACCTCCACGTGAAACAGATGCAAAGCACAGTTTAAAGAGTGGGTGGAAAACTAGGTTAGGCAAGCACACTGGAGTATAAAAGCTAATTTTTCATTTCTTATTATAAGTGATACAATCTTTTTATAAAAATCTTTAAATAAGCATAAGAAAGAAAGTAAAAGTCACCCATGACCTTAAATTCTAGGGATAACCACTAACTGGATTACAGACTATACCCTTGTAGACTGCTGATAGATAGGTAGAAAGATACACATATACCACACACACACATATATGTATGTATATATATGCATGTATGTATGTATATGTGTGTGTAATTTTGGAAATACATCATTTTTGGAAATGGCTCCATGTTTTTCATGAATATAAAATTAACACATAAATATTAAATTCACTTACGGATAATGCATTCTAAAGTCTAAATATTATGGAGAGGCATGAGGGAGAGTAAAATTCACCTGTACTTCTTTTACTCAGGGGGAAAAACACTTTACTGTTAACACCTAGTATTCTTCTTACAGGCATATTCAATGCAAATATGATTTTAATGCAAAAATAGGCTCATGCTGTTTTGTTAAGTGCTTCTCTCACTTAAAAGTACATGGCGGCTACCTTCCTCCGTGAACACGTGTACACCCACCGTATTTTTAATGACGATATAGTTCCAGAATAGGTATGTACCATAACTGATTTAACCAGTCCCTACTGATGAGCATTTATGCTGCTCCCAATTTTCCATCATTGTCAACAAGCCTCAGCATTGATACCTTTATGCACACATCTTTGCACACTTACCGGTTACTTCGTCAGGATAAACTTCTAGAGTTAGGTTTGTTATGTCAAAAGACATTCACTACTTTTTCTTTTAATTTATTTTATTTATTTATTTATTTTTGGCTGCATTGGGTCTTCGTTGCTGAGTGAGGGTTTTCTCTAGTTGCAGCGAGTGGGGGCTCCTCTTCGTTGCGGTGTGCAGGCTTCTCATTGCGGTGGCTTCTCTTGTTGCAGAGCACAGGCTCTAGCCGTGCGGGCTTCAGTAGTTGTGGCACGTGGGCTCAGTAGTTGTGGCTCACAGGCTCTAAAGCGCAGGCTCAGTAGTTGTGGCGCACGGGCTTAGTTGCTCCACGGCATGTGGGATCTTCCCGGACCAGGGCTCAAACCTGTGTCCTCTGCACTGACAGGCAGATTCTTAACCACTGTGCCACCAGGGAAGCCCAAGACATTCAGTTTTAAAGAACTTATATGCATATTGCTGCATGTCCCACCATAAATGTTATACCAATGTATACCCACACCAAGAGTATAGAAATGTCTCCGGCCACCACCTTCACCATCACTGAGTACTAGAAGCACATACAGTCTTAATTTTCATTTCTTCAGACATGAACGACAATATATTAAGACAATACACTTTAAAATGTTTAAAGATCATTTAAACTTCTTCTTTGTGAATTACACATCCTTGTTTTTTACCAAATTTTCATGGAAGTGTTCACTGTTTTCGTATTCATTTGTTAAGTGCCCTCCCACCCAAATGCACACCCATTCACATGTTTAACACCCTGGCAGCAAAGTGTTATCAGCAGAACATAAATAAGAATTCACAGGGTTAGGAAAATATTGAGCCACATTCAAATTTTCCTGACTCCAAAACTCAACCATTTCCCACAGCGGTGCAGACTATGCTTATGCCTCTTCAGGACTAAGAGCAGGCATTCCCAAACCGCTGTTCATTTCAAACTCCTGACACCCGCTTCTCATCCCACATCAGTTTAACCAGGCATAGCATTTTTGAGGGTGCCCAGGTGACTCAGTGGGCAGCGGCGTTTGGAAACACTGACCAAAGATTCCATCCCCCAGCTGCTGGGAATGCTGCTGGCTCACAGCCCTTGGCTGTCAGCCCTCTCTCAAATTGCGCTTGGTTGATAAGAGTTAACTAATTTAAGCTCATGTCCCTTCTTGGGCCTGCTGCCTCCTACGACTGGAGGATATGAAGATACAAAGACCCATCCTTGGGACTTCCCTGGCAGTCCAGCGCTTAAGACTCCACGCTTCCACTGCAGGGGGCACGGGTTCTATCCCTGATCGGGGAACTAAGATCCCGCATGCTGCGCAGCGTGGCAAAAAAAAAAAAAAGACCCATCCTTGTTGCCCTACCTCAGAAAATCCCAGTTCCAGAATTCCTACTGGGTAGGAGGCCTTATGACTGCAGTGAAGCCCATCTTCTCCTTCTGCCCAACTCTGCCTCCTCCCCCTCCCCCCAAGTGCTGACCCTGAGAGATTCCCTAACAATGTCCTACACACTCATCACAGAGGCTGCTTCCTGAGGGGAACCAGCCTGTGTCATGACTACATGGACCTTCCCCTAAAAGAATAAACTTCCTGTAAAAGAAGAAACTAAACAAAATCTTCCTCAAAAGCCTTACATACAGCTGAAGGTAGTTACCAAAGCATAGTCAGAAATCCTTTCAGGTGGAGTTATTGTTTAATGAGAGTTTCTGTTTGGGATGATGAAAAACTTTTGAAAATAGTGGTGACGGTTGCACGAAATTATGAAGGTAATGGATTAATGCCACTGAATTGTACATTAAAAAGTTAAAAAGGTAAATTTTATGTTATATACATTTTACCACAATTTTCAAAAAGTAATAACGTAATATACCCCAAATCATTAAATTGTATACTTTAAATGGGTAAATTGTTCAGTAAAGTTGCAGCATACAAAATTAATATACAGAAATCTGTAGCATTTCTACACATTCATAATGAACTATCAGAAAGAGAAATTTTAAAAACCACCCCATTTACAATTGCATCAAAAGGAATAAAATGCCTAGGAATAAATTTAACCAGGGAGGTGAAACACCTGTACTCTGAAAACTGTAAGACATAGAGGAAAGAAATTAAAGATGACCCAAATAAATGAAAAGCTACACCATGCTCATGAATTGGAAGAATTAATATTGTTAAAATGTCCATACTACCTAAAGCAATCTACAGATTCAACGCAATTCTTATCAAAATATCCATGGCATTTTTCACAGAACTAGAAAAATAATCCTAACATTTGTATGGAACCACAACGGACCCTGAATAGCAAAAGCAAACTTGAGAAAGAAGAGCAAAGCTGGAGGTATCATGCTCCCTGGCTTCAAACTATACTACAAAGCTACAGTAATCAAAACAGTATGGTACTGGCACAAAAACAGACACACAGATCAGTGGAACAGAACAGAAATCCCAGAAATAAACCCACACTTACATGGTCAATTAATCTATGACAAAGGAGGCAAGCCTATACAATGGAAAAGACAGCCCCTTCAATAAATGGTGGTGGGAAAACTGGACAGCTACATGCAAAAGAATGAAATTAGATCACTTTCCTACCCCATATACAAAAATAAACTCAAAATGGATTAAAGACTTATATGTAAGATCTAAAACCATAAAACTCCTAGAAGAAAACATAGGCAGTATGCTCTTTGACATTGATCTTAGCAATATTTTTTGGATCTGAATCCTCAGACAAGGGAAACAAAAGCAAAAATAAACAAATGGGGCTACATAAAACTAAAAAAGCTTTTGCACAGTGAAGGAAACCATCATCAACAAAACGATAAGACAACCTACTGAATGGGAGAAGATATATGCAAATGATATGTCCAACTGTTACCTCACGCAAGTCCATGTGCCTGACACACAGTGAGGTCAAACAATATCAAAACGTCAGAGTTTGGAGCAGAGAGAGGTTTATTGCAGGGTTATGCAAGGATATGGGTGGCTCATGCCTTAAAAAACCCCGAACTCCCCGAAAGCTTTCAGCAAAGCCCTTTTATAGGGAAGGTGAGGGAGGGATGTGGTTAGTTGTTGCAAACTTCTTGGTGTCAGATCCTTTGTTCTTGAGGTCAGGTCACGTGTTGGTCACAATGTTCCTGTAACCCTCCACCAAAATACATGTTATTCTTTGTTCTGACAAAAAAGGGCAAGGTCCTAAGGCTCAACTTTCACCCTCTAAGGTTTAGGCCCTGGATAAGAGGAGGGGATCCCTGCACAGCTGGATACCCTGGCCTGGGAGTGTTTGTCCGGTACCCAGTCTGGGTCCGTCCCCAGTGCCCAGGCCTGGCTGAGGAGGCAGATCTCAGCTGGCGGCGCCCTCAGGGCCAGGTCCCCAGACCCTCCCCAGCCATCATCACTGAGGGAGCCAGGCACCCAGGACCCAGCCAACCCTTAGGCTTTTCATTTAAACTGGAGAGAACCATTTGTATAGGATCAATAGGAATACACGTTGTAGCAAATGCCCATCAGGTGAATTCCCAGCTCAAAACAGCTGCCCTTCTTTGAGAATAGCCCCAGCCACAGAGGTGGACCTGAAGTAATGATGTGCAGTGTCCTTACACCTTAACCCTGACCTCTGGCCACCTCCTAGGGGGAGACAACTGATCTAAGCTGGACTAATTTTTGAAACTTGAAAGGAGAGACTGAAGCCGGTTGAAGATGTTACCTTAATGGCTGTGTCCGTATACTCCAGTTGCTGAGACCTCCATGCACTGCGACCCATGCAGACCGCCGCAGGCATTAGGTCACAGAGGAAGGGATGCGGGAGAGGTTCGCTGCTTCTTCAAGGCCTGGGCCCGGCCAATGGGAGGCCTTGGTAAGAGCTCTGGAGCCCTGCAGAACACAGCCCCCAGCCTGTCCCCAGGCCCCCCAGCTCACCCGCCGGCCCCGAGGCTGGAGGGACTGGAGGCCCCCGGGGAGAAGGCCCTGATCTGCCTCTCACTGCACTTTCTGCCATGAGGACCACTGCGAGGCTGACCATTGGCACTATGGGTCTCGTACTAATGGTCTCGTGCCTATTACAAAACAAGGGGGTTAATATCCAAACTACATAAAGAACTCATACAACTCAATATCAAAAAAAAAAAAATCCGATTAAGAAATAGACAGGAACTGAACAGAAATTTTTCCAAAGAAGACATACAGATGGGCAAGAGGCAGATGAAAAGATACTCGACCTCACTAATCATCAAGGAAATGCAAATCAAACCCCCAATGAGATACAACTCACACCTGTCAGATGGCTACTATCAAAAAGACAACAAATAACAAATGTTAGCAAGGATGTGGAGAAAAGGGAACCCTTGTACACTGTTTCTGGGAATGTAAACTGGCACAGCCACTGTGGAAAACAGTATGCAGGTTCCTAAAAATAAAACTACCGTATGATCCAGCAATTCTACTTCTGGGTATTTATCCAAAGAAAATGAAAACACTAATTCAGAAAGATATGTGCACCCCAACATTCATTATAGCATTATTTACAACAGCCAAACTATGGGAGCAACCTAAGTGCCCATCAATATATATATATATGTGTGTGTGTGTGTATATATATATACACATATATATATGTATAATACACATGTATATATATATATACAAAAAATATAATGGAATATTACTCAGCCATAAAAAAAAGAAAGAAATCTTGCCATTTGTGACAGCTTGGCTGGACCTAGAGGGCATTATGCTAAGTGAAATAAGTCAAACAAAAATATCATACGATTTCACTTGTATGTGGAATCTAAACAAACAAAACAAATGAACAAACAAAACAAGACAGAAAGAGACTCATAGATAAAGAGAAAAAACTGGTGTTCGCCAGAGGGGAGCAGGGTGGGGAGGACTAGGTGAAATAGGTGAAGGGGATTAAGAAGTACAAAACTTCCAGTTATAAAATAATTAAGTCATGGGGATATAATGTATGGCATAAGGAATACAGTCAATAATATTGAAATAATCTTATATGGTTTCAGATAGTAACTAGGCATACAATGGTGAGCATTTCATAATGTACAAAAATATAGAATCACTATGTTGTACACTTGAAACTAATATTGCAAGCCAATTTTACTTCAATTAAAAAAAAATAAGGTAAACCACTTGTTCTCCACAAAAAAATAGAATTAAAAAATAAATGGGTGAATCATTGATATGTGAATTATACCTCAATAAAGCTGTTAAAAAAACCCTTTCAGTGCAGTGTAAAGACATGGTGGTCAACAAATGAATAAAATAGCAGCCTCAGCTCCATTAATCCATAGAACACTGACAATATTTTTAAGCCCTCATCCAGGGGTTTTCTTTCACCCACTATCTCATTCCCTAACGTACAGAAACAAAATGCTCATTGATTTGTACTTTACGTATCTTTGGTCAGCAGTAATTCAGGATTTATATGCTGAGTGGTACAGGAAAAAGAATAAGCTATTGCTTGGGCCAGCTCCCAGGGTTAAGAATATTTAAAGACTACTGAGAGCTAAGATATTGGCAACGTTACTAAATTCAGTTTTGCAGTAGCACAAGTGTTTAATTTAACTAAAGCACAAGTTCACACGTACAGAAAACCACCATGAAGCTAGACAACAGACCATTTCTAAAAGAGAAGCAAAACAGGTTTATTTATAAAACCAGAGTGAGCCAAAAGCAGCAGTGCCCAAAGAATATCAGATGCAAAAATCTCTCCCCAGTACAGTCCACTGCCACTACTCCAGGATTTATAAAGTACTTCACATTTGCAAACTCCTCCATAATCATCATCATTAGCCATCCCCAAGGAGCCCAGAAGTTTCCATTTTTTGAAAGACTGGCAAGCCTCTTATATCAATGTATACCTTCCCTTAACAAAAGACCTCCATTCAATAAAGGCCAAACCTCCAATAAGAGTAACTGTCATTTAAAGTCTGTGGTTTCTTGCTCCTGGCCCTCCACAATCAATGTACTACCAGAAACCATGATGTTTTACAAAGCTTATACGCTGAAGTGCTTAAGAATGAAAGAAAATGCTAATGTCAAAAATGCCACCCAAAGCATAATGGAAAAAATAATGAGGGACTTCCCTGGCGGTGCAGTGGTTAAGAATCTGCCTGCCAATGCAGGGGACACAGGTTCGAGCCCTGATCCGGGAAGATCCCACATGCCGCAGAGCAACTAAGCCCATGCACCACAACTACTGAGCCTGCGAGCCACAACTACTGAGCCCGCACACCTAGAGCTCGTGCTCCGCAACAAAGAGAAGCCACCGCAGTAAGAAGCCCACGCACCACAACAAAGAGTAGCCCCGGCTTGCCACAACTAGAGAAAGCCCGTGCACAGCAACGAAGACCCAACACAGCCAAAAATAAATATATTAATTAATTTTTTTTTAAAAAAAGAAAAAGTAATGAATTTGGAGCTGGGACACTTGACCTTCAGTCTTGAATCTGCTGCTCACAACCTGTGTGACCATGGGCTAGTTAATTAACCACTCAGAATCTCAGTTCCTCTATCTGCAATAATGGGCTTAATGATCATACTTGCACTGCCTATCACACAGATTGTTGTGAGGTCAAATGAGATTAATGGCTATCTAAACATTTCAACAACTAAAGTTCTATAAAAATGTGAAAGAGTACTATAACACTTCTAAATCTCTAAAGAGCTCTGGAGAAACATAACTCAGGGCCATTTAAGTATAACACAGCTGTTTAAATATGAGAGTGAGGAAGTGAATTCCACTGAGGGAAAAATATTAATCCAAGTTACCTCTTCTTACATCCATTTCATAACTCATTTGAAACCAAGCTGATTATGTTGTAGAAGCCACAGACGGAGGTGTGAAAGGAAATGAGTTAGAATACGCCCTTGATTTAGACTGATGAGATCATTTCCATCTGAAACTCTAGAGTTTGTCTGGCTTGTTGTTTGTTGTTGTGTGTGTTGTTTTTGTTTCTTATCACAGAAAGCACCGATGTAAAATATTCCGTTCCTCTGGGATTTGGGCATACTTAACGTTTTTCTAGAAAAAAACCTGGAGAGACTAAATTTTCACAACCCAGTGTACCCATTCTCTAGCAGAGTTTAAAGGAATCCTGTGAGTTGAGACAAAAATCATCGATACGCTGATTTCATATTCTGCAAATGTATAACCTCTGAAATTTCAAAGTCAGAGACTGATTTCTTCCCGCTGAGTGGAGACTGAGATGGGAACTAGTACGTGTTCCAAACGTAGGGGACCACACGGCTTTGAGCAGTCGCCCAACAACTGCTCACATTTGTGTCCGACCTCACAGATTGCCAGGAGAGGCCACCGGCAGAGCCAAAGGCATCGTCAAGTCAGACACAAGCAAAGGACCAAAGAATGAATCCTGAAATCCAGATCTAGATGATGTTCCTCTTTCCACCCACTGTGGTGGGGGAGGGGAGAAATCAGGAGACATCCTGACACGCGAAGTCACGTGTGGTATTTAGGCACTGAAGAATTAGTCAACTTCAAAACAAAAATTTCAATCTACTGTCTTCTCTTCTCTTTCCTTTCTGTATCAAACTATTCATGAGAATGGTCCCCAGCCTTCTGTCTCCATTGACTCACCCCACTCTACACAGCCCTCTCAGGGGCCACGCAACACGATGGTGTGATCGCCTTGTCCAGTGGCCCCTGGTGAATTCTTCTCCACCTCCTGTGGCATGCTACACCGCTGGCCGGTCCTTCCACTGCAAACAGCTCTTCCTCTCGACTCCTCTGGTGCAATACCCATCCTGGCATTCCACCTACTCCTCCTACCCCATTTTCTTATCCCTGTTCCTCTCCCGGTTCTTGAGGACCTAAGTCCTCCGGATTCTGCTTTGGGCATCGTCCATTATCCACACCCTCTCAGAGATCTGAGTTCTTCTGTGGCTCTCTATCCAGCTGTATGTGACAATTTCCAACCACCTCTCTTTTCAAGATCAAGGACATTATTTCCAATCGCCTGCTCCATGTTTCCATTTATCCCCTCAGCACTTTATATCCAAGATGGAACCCACCACCTTTCCTACAAAAACAAGCTCCTTCTCCCAGCTTTCCAAGTTTTGTTATTCTTCTCACTTCTCACTATCAAAGCCATCCTTCTACTTCTCCCACACTTACAAGTTTCCAAGTCCCAGGAATGGCTCAAGACATCCCTCATATCCACTGCTTCCTTTGTATCCTCATACAAAGATACTGCAATAACTTATGTGGATTCTTGTTACCAGTATCTTCTGATCTCAAAAAATTCTGCACCACAGTACCAGATAATTCTTCCTGAAGTAATGTGTGTGTATCACAGCCTTGTTCAAAAATTGCCACTGCTTATGCTTTTCACGTCCAGATTCCTAATCCTAACGTCTAAGGTTCTCCATAATCTAGCCTTATCTCTGCTAAAACCCTAGACAGTCACAATGTTCAGATGAGTTTGGATTCCTAGCTGTTTTCCTAAACTTGCCTTGAAGTTTCCCCCTCCATCCAAAGTGCTCTTTGGTCCCTACCTCTCCACCCCCACAGTATCTCCACCTGTTAAAATTACACCTTTCTTCAACACCTAGCTCAAACTACTTCACAATGAAACTCGTCCTGAATCCTCTTGTCAAAAAAGGCCTCATATGCAAAAATATTTTTCACCATCCTTGGGGCTTTTACCACGTTCTATAACAATGAAGTGCACATTTTCTCTCCTATTTTAGATCACACGTCTCCCAAAGAGAGGGGCTCAGCATCATGGTTTGCTGAAAAGAGCATGAACTTTGAAACCAAAATAACTGGGGTGTGTTTTCACTTGCACTAGTTAAATGACCCTGAATCTCTTCGATTTTAGTTCCATCATCTGTTAAAAAGAACCCATGGTAATTATTGTGAATTGGCTTGCTTAACTCAAGGGTGGGCAAACCATGGCCCCCAGGCCAAAACCAACCCACCACTCATTTTCATAAATAAAGTTTTAGTGGAACGCAACCATGCTCATTTACTTATGTACTTTCTATGGCTGATTTGCACTATGATGGTAAAGCTGAGTAGCTACAACAGAGATCATGTGGCCCAGTAAGACTAAAATATTTACCATCTAGCCCCTTAGAAAAAAAGACCCCCTCTTCTACCACTGCACTCTCTTTTTAGGTAGAGAGGTGGAATAATTAGAAATATTTTCCAGACTTCCCTAAACCTGGGGAGGGGGCGTTAATTAGGTTCCACTAATTAGATGCATTCATGCAAGATGTTCTGGAAGGTAAAAGTAAGACGGGGGCCATTTCTGGCTCCTTCTTGACTGTTCACTGCTGTCAAGGACGGTCATGGAAACATGAGACCTTTTAACCTCGGCAGCGTCCCAGAACCCTTTCTCCAGCTTTCTGAGGGTCCAGAAGCGGTTACAGCATTAGTGGCAGCCATAGTGGCTTTCTGGTCCCAGCTTCCCCATGCTGGGATGCCAGCTGCCGGGGTGTGCTCTGAGTGTGGTTCCACATTGTTCTGGAAATCTTTCCCCAAGGCTGGCCCTTCCAGTGGTTTTTAAGCACCTAATTCTCTGTATTAAATCCCTTCTTGTTTAAAACTCATGGCCAAGTTTCTGTGTCTTATACTGACCTCTAAATGACCCAGAGTGAAATGATAAATATCTAGTTGAGTTACTGAGACATAAAACAATAATATCTGTGACTCTGCTTTATAAACAGTAAACCTAATGTTTTCGGTAGGTCTTCGTCTCCTGCCCCATACTCTGCCCCCACCCCCGACTTAGCACAGGGACTCTCAGCCCCACAGCACAGTCGCCATATCTCTTCCCTTCCCACTGTGCCTGAGAAACCTCATCTCTCCTTCCAGCTTCCATAACCACGTAGATCAAGGGATAACCTATTTGGAGACATGGACATTTTGAAAGTTGATACAAAGCTAACTCTCCAGAGTAACGTTCATACACTACATTTTCAAAGAAATTTCTGAGGTTCATGGGCCTGTTGAATTGTATCTCTGGACCTCTAGGTTATGAAACCCTGATCTCATACGTCAGTGAATGTCCAAACCCGTATCTCAAGCCAGGTTGTTCTCATTAGGTTAAGACTGATGTATGCACTTCCCATTGGCAACCCAAACTCAACGTGTCCACTTGTGCTTTTATCTCCCTGCTGCTCTTCTTTCTCTGTTGTTTACCACGTAAGTAAACTAGCATCCCCCAAAGGTGTGGACATCATTCAGACATCTTTCCTTCCTTCTCCATAGACAAATGCCAGGTCCTGACAATTCTACATCCCTAGTTGCTTTTGAATCTATCTGCATTCCCATCTCAGTTGTCAGTAATTTGTCCAACCACCCCGATCTCTAATCAAGATTGTTGCAGAAGTCATCGAATTGGCCTCTCAGCTTCTACTCTGCCCTCTCCAATCCATAACAACATGCGTGTCAAATCTAATCATGTTCTTCCTCTGTTTAAAACCTCACCATCAGCCTGCTCCATGCCTCCCTGAAATGGCTCTATTCCACACCACCATTTGAGCCACGGTTCCCAGAATTTCAGCCTTTTGTCTCCCACCAGGAGCTCATGCTACTTCCTCCTCATAATGTCTTTCCTCACCTTTGTATTTCCTACTGCCACTCCCTTCTACTCCACCTCTTCCTGCCACTCCACACACACACACACAAACACACACACACTTGCCTCCTGGCGAGCCCCTCATCCTTCTGTTCTCAGTTTAGATATCATTTAATTCCCTTATTCATCAAATGTTTACTGAGCCTCTACTATATGCCAACCACTGGGCTAGCACTAGAGACAGAGCAATAAAAAGATAGTTGCAATCCTTGTCCTGACAAAGCTCAATCTTATTGCGACATTAGATCAACAATGACAAGTATGATGATCTCCCAGTCACTGCCGGTCCCAACCCCAGACTGTGTCAGGATCTCCCACCCTGGATCCCATACCCCACACCTGTGATCCTCCAGCCCCACTGACAGTGTTGTCTCACCCATCTCCCCATCTCTATCTATAAACTCCTTACAGGCAGGACTGTGTGTCACCTGTCATTTTATTTATTATCAACACCTGGTATTGTATCTGGCACCCAGGAATTGCTTAGTAAATCCCTATTGATTAACAAAGATCCAGTCCATGAATATCAGCTTAATGAGTCAGTTCTGCTTCAGAGAGGCCCTATAAGGGGAATACAGTGGAAACAACTGGGGTGGGAGTGGGGGTCCTCACTGTGCTTGTCTAGGCTTTGCCAAGGCCTCAAATCACAGGTAACATGCCTCTAACTAACATCAGACTTGCTGACTGCATTTCAAGTTAAGCAGCTATTCCCAGCAGCCCTTCCTGCCTCCAAGGTAAATACCTGTGTCCTCAACAGTGAACCTAATTAGAGGCACCGCCCCCCCTCCCCCCCACCGGGGAAGCTGGAGGCCTCAGGAGGCCAGTCACCAAGCTATGCCTTTGGTCACTGGATCCTAAACAACACAGAAGGCAGGTAAGCACAGGGGAGTCTCAGCTGCCAGGAGTGGCCCAGGAGCTTTGCTCCAAACTCCCTGCTAGGCCAGCCCTGCTTCTTCGTGCATAAACTACCACATCTCTTACTGTGTCAAACTGGTGGGGGATGAGGAGAAACAAAGAAAAACTGCGGAGTAACCACGCCCTCCTTTATGAAAAATAAGAAAGCAGGCTGGATAAATGCCAATAAGATTTTCTTGACTCTGTAACAATATAAGTGAACTATTATGGAAGGCCTGCTTGGGGCCAGGGTCTAACCTCTTGATGTGCGTTAAATCATTTAATCCTCTCAAGGTTCACAGGAGGTGAGCACCATTATTATCTCATCTACAGATTAATGTCCAAAGGCCCAGTGAGATTAAAGAGCCTCCCTCAGGAGGCCCCCCAGCCAGTAAGTGACACAGCAAGAGACAAAGGTGCAGGCTGATTCAGAGCCCAGGATCAGATGCTCTGCCCTGACTTCTGACTCTGACTTCCCCAGGGCGGGGGGGTGGGGAAGAGGGGTGATGGGAGTGATGGGAATAGGCAGGACCAAGAACACACTCTCTGCATTAAGGGGCAGCCCCTCAGTCTGGCCAGTTATCACCACGCGGTAATGAGGGTCTGATGTTCCCAGATCTGTTTTTCAAAAAAAGGCAGAAATCCAGATTTTTAAAAATTGGAGATGAGGAAAGGGAAGGATCACAGAATGCTTTCACCAGAGGGACTGAAAGAAATACAATAACAGTAACTGAGATGAGATTAAGAGGGAGGAAGAGATTTGGAAGGGAAACCCTGTGTATCCAGTTTTGACCTGCTGAGTGGCCAGTGCTAAAGCTGCTAAGAGGGCTGTCAGAACTCTGAGGCTGGAGCTGTGCACGAGAGGCGCAGATGACAGAGAAGACTCTGGCTACTTTGTTATCTGGTCACCCCACCTCAGCCCTCAGTTCCACCTAGAACAGGAGGAAAAACGCTGTTAAACACCCCATCTTGTTTGTTCTGAGGATGGTGAAAACACCAGGCTGGTGTCAGTTTCCTGAGGCTGCCGTAACAGTACCACAAACTGACTGACAGAAATGTACTGTCTCACAGTTCTGGAGGCTAGAAGTCTGAGATCAAGGTGTCAGCAGGCTCTTGTTTCCTCTGAATGCTCTAGGGAAGCATCAGCTCGAGGCTATTCTCCTAACTTCTCATAGCTCCTTGGTTTGTGGCAGCGTAACTCCAGTCTTTACATGGTGTTCTCTCTATGTGTGTCTGTGTCCAAATGTTCCTTCTTGTAAGGACACCAGCTGTACTGGATTAGGGGCCCCACTTTACTCCACTATGACCTCATCTTAACTAATTATATCTACAATGACTCTATTTCCAAATAAGGTCACAATGTGAGGCAAAGAGGGTTGGGACTTTAAGGTATGGTTATGGGGGGAGACACAATTCAACCCGTAACAAAGCTCTAAACCGCAGTTTCCTTTCTTCCAGAGTTGGGATCTCTAAGAACAGGATTAAGGCATGCCATCATTTATTTATAGAAAATTACTATGTTTAAGAAACCATGTAAGTCCTACAGGGAATATAAAAATGAATTTGATCCCATTTCTCAAGGACCTTCCAATGGAGCTGGAGGGAGAGGACACACACAAAAGCTATCCTAGAAGTAAGTAGGTTATAATTGACTTGAAAATAATATAAATACTGTAAGAATCAAATAGAGGGAAAGAAGTCACTTTTGTCTGTAAAAATCAGGAATTGATCCTTAGATAGAGTTTGATTACAGGATTGAAGGAGGCCCATAATTCTGACAGATGGAGACTTGTGGTTGGGACAGAGAAACTGAAGACATTCCAAGTAGATAGAACAGGTTGAACAAAGAAAAGAGAAAGCACAAGCTGTGTTTGGGTCAGGTCTGTTTGCCCAGAGAACTGGGTGTGTATTGTGGAGTCATGTGATAGAAGACAAAAATTATAGTTTGGGAAATCTTAATTGGCAGGAAAAGGAGTTTTGCATCTAAATTAGTAGGCATCTGGAAGTAATTTAGGTGGCCAAGAAAAGTAGTTCCTCTAATACTGGCTGAACACTTCCCCATCTGGGGAGATATATGGACACCCACGTATGTGATGCTCCTAGGTCCCCAATCAGATTCAACTCAAAAATGACTTCATGGAAACACACTATAACCATCAAAAACCAGAGACAAAGAGATAATTTTGAAAGCAGCAAGTGAAAAGGATTCATCACATAAAAGGGAACTCTCATAAGGCTATCAGTGGATTTCTCAGTAGAAACCCTGCAGACCAGGAGAGAGTGGGATAAGATAGTCAAGGTGCTGAAAGAAAAAAACTACCAAACAAGAATACTTTATCCAGCAAAGCTGTCCTTCTGAATGAAGGATAAAGATTTCTCAGACAAACAAAAGCTGAAGGAGTTTATCACCACTAGGAATACCTTAAGAGAAATGCTAAAGAGAGTTCTCAAGCAGAAATGAAAAGATGTTAATTAATAGCATAAAAACATATGAAAGTATATAACTCCCAGGTAAAAGAAGTTATAGAGTCAAATTCAAAATACTCTAATACTACAAAGGTGATGTGTAAATCACTTAATTCCAGTATAAAAATTAAAAGAAAAAAGGGATTTAAAATAACTACAGGTACAATAATTTGGATATGGATACACAATGTAAAAAGATGTAAACTGTGACATCAAAAACATAAAATGTGTGGGGTGGGTAGTAAAAGGTAGAGAGTAAAAGGGTATGTGATTGAAGTTATCACCATAAAACAGATTGTTGTAACTGTAAGATGTTTTATGTAAGTCTTATGGTAACCTCAAGGCAAAAGCTATTACAGACACACAAAAGAGAAAGAGAAAGAAATCTAAATATAACAGTAAAGAAAAATCATTAAATCACAAGGGAAGAAAGCAAGAGAGGAACAAAGGAACTACTAAACAGCCAGAAAACAATTACAAGATGGCAATAGTAAGTCCTTACCTATCAATAATTGCTTCAAATGTAAATGGATTAAATTCTCCAATCAAAAGGCACAGAGTAGCTAAATGGATTAAAAAAAAAAAAAAAAAGACCCAATGAAATACTGCCTACCGGACTCATGTCAGCTTTAAGAATGCACATAGGCTGAAAGTGAAGGGATGGAAAAAGATATTCCATGAAAATGGAAACCATAAGGGAGCACTTAGACAAAATAGACTTTAAGTCAAAGATCATAATGAGCGCTTCCCTGGTGGCGCAGTGGTTGAGAGTCTGCCTGCTAATGCAGGGGACACGGGTTCGAGCCCTGGTCTGGGAGGATCCCACATGCCGCGGAGCAACTACGCCCGTGAGCCACAACTACTGAGCCTGCGCGTCTGGAGCCTGTGCTACACAACGGGAGAGGCCGCGATAGTGAGAGGCCCGCGCACCGCGATGAAGAGTGGCCCCCGCTTGCCACAGCTGGAGAAAGCCCTCGCACAGAAGCGGAGACCCAACACAGCCAAAAATAAATAAATAAATAAATCATTCCTTTAAAAAAAAAAAAAAAAAAAAAGATCATAATGAGAGACAAAGAAGGTCATTATATAATAACAAAGGGATCAATTCATCAAGAGTACATAATAATTGTAAATGCATGTGCACCCAACATCAAGCATGTGAATATATTAAGCAAACACTAAGAGATCTGAAGGGAGTAATAGACAACAATACATTAACAGTAGGGGACTTCAGTACTCCACTTTCAACAATGGATAGATCATACAGACAGAAAACCAATAACGAAACACTGAACTTAAACTACACATTAGATAAAATAGACCTAAAATACATATACATTCTAGCCAGCAGCAACTTGAGAATACACATCCTTCTCAAGTGCATACAAAATATTCTCAAAGGTAAATCATATCTTAGGCTACAAACAGGTCTTAAGAAATTTAAGAAGATTAATATCATGTCAAGTATCTATTCCAACAATAAAGGTATGAAACTAGAAATCAATAACAGGAGGAAAGGTGGAAAATTCACAAATATGTGGAAATTACCACACTTCTGAATGGCCAATGGGCCACAGAAGAAATCAAAAGGGATTTAAAAAAATTTTTTGAAACAAACAAAAATGGAAATACAACATACCAAAACCCATGGGATGTAGCAAAAGGAGTTCTAAGAGGGAAGTTTATAGCAACAAACACCTATATTAAGAAACTAGAGGGCTCAGCCATAAAAAGAAATGAAACTGAGTTATTTGTAGTGAGGTGGATGGACCTAGAGTCTGTCATAGAGAGTGAAGTAAGTCAGAAAGAGAAAAACAAATACTGTACGCTAACACATATATATGGAATCTAAGAAACAAAAAAAAAATTGGTCATGAAGAACCTAGGGGCAAGACAGGAATAAAGACACAGACCTACTAGAGAATGGACTTGAGGATATGGGGAGGGGGAAGGGTAAGCTGGGACAAAGTGAGACAGTGGCATGGACATATATACCCTACCAAATGTAAAATAGATAGCTAGTGGGAAGCAGCCGCATAGCACAGGGAGATCAGCTCGGTGCTTTGTGACCACCTAGAGGGGTGAGATAGGGAGGGTGGGGGGGAGGGAGATGCAAGAGGGAAGAGATATGGGGATATATGTATATGTATAACTGATTCACTTTGTTATAAAGCAGAAACTAACACATCATTGTAAAGCAATTATACTCCAATAAAGATGTTAAAAAAAAAAAAAAAGAAAAGAAACTAGAGGGACTTCCCTGGGTGGCGTAGTGGTTAGGAATCTACCTGCCAATGCAGGGGACACGGATTCAAGCCTTGGTCCAGGAAGATCCTACATGCCGTGGAGCAACTAAGCCCGTGCACCACAACTACTGAGCCTGCACTCCAGAGCCCGCGAGCCACAACTACTGAGCCCATGTGCCACAACTACTGAAGCCTGCGTGCCTAGAGCCCGTGTTCCGCAACAAGAGAAGCCACCGCAGTGAGAAGCCCACGCACTGCAATGAAGAGTAACCCCCACTCGCCACAACTAGAGAAAGCCCACGCACAGCAAAAAGGCCCAATGCAGCCAAAAAAAATTTTTTTTTAAATTAGAAAGATTTAAAATAAACAACTTAACTTTACACCTCAAGGAAACAGAAAAAGAATAACTAAGCCCAAAGTTAAAAGAAAGGGAATAACAAAGATCAGAATGGATGTAAATGAAATAGAGACTATATAAGTAACAGAAAAGATAAACAAAATTAAAAGCTGGTTCTTTGAAAAGATAAACAAAGCAGACAAAGCTTTAGCAAGACTAAAAAAAAAAAAAAAAAGAGGAGACAAAGAAGTAAAATCAGAAATGAAAGCGGAAACATTATAACTGATACTACAGAAACAAAAGGATCATAAGAGACTACTATGAACAGTTATATACCAAAAAGGTGAATAACCAAGAAGTAATGGATAAATTCATACAAACATACAACATTCCAAGACTGCATCATGAAAACGCAGAAAATCTGAGGAGACCAATAATGAGTCAGGATATTGAATCAGTAATCAAGAACCTCCCAACAAAGAAAAGCCCATGATCAGATGGCTCCACTGGTGAATTCTACCAAACATTTAAAGAATTAATATCAATCCTTCTTAAACTCTTCCAAAAAACTGAAGAGGAGAGGGCACTCCCAAATGTATTTTACAAGGGCAGCGTTACCCTGATATCAAAGGCAGACAGACAAGGACACTGCAAGAAAAGAAAATTGCAAGCCAATATGCCTGAAGAACATAGATGCAAAAATCCTCAACAAAATACTAGCAAACTGAATTCAAAAGCACATTAAAAGAATCATACGCCATAATCAAGTGGGATTTATCCTTGGGATGCAAGGATGGTTTAACATATGCAAATAAATAAATGTGACACAACACATTAACAGAATGAAGGATAAAAATCATAGGATCATTCTCAACATCACAAACTATTACAGAAATGCAAATAAAAACTACAATGAGGTATCCCTCACACCAGGTAGACTGGCCATCATCAAAAAGTCTACAAACGATAAATGCTGAGAGAGTGTGGAGAAAAGGGAACCCTCCTACACTGTTGGTGGGAATGTAAATTGGTACAGCCACTATGGAGAACAGTATGGAGGTTCCTTAAAAAACTAAAGATAGAGCTACCATATGATCCAGCAATCCCACTCTTGGGCATATATCCGGAGAAAACCATAATTTGAGAAGATACATGCACCCCAATGTTTATTGCAGCACTATTTACAATAGCCAGGACATGGAAGCAACCTAAATGTCCATCAACAGAGGAATGGATAAAGAAAATGTGGTACATATATACAATGGAATATTACTCAGCCATTAAAAAGAAAGAAATAATGCCATTTGCAGCAACATAGATGGACTTAGAGATTGTCATACTGAGTGAAGTAAGTCAGAAAGAGAAAAACAAATATCATATGATATCACTTATATGTGAAATCTTTAAAAAAAGGTACGAAGGAACTTACCTACAAAACCGAAATAGAGTTAGAGATGTAGAAAACAAACTTATGGTTACCAGGGGGTAAGGAGGGGGGTGGGATAAATTAGGAGACGGGGATTGACATATACACACTACTATATATAAAATAGATAACTAATAAGGACCTACTGTATAGCACAGGAAACTCTACTCGTTAATCTGTAATGACCTAAATAGGAAAAGAATCTAAAAACGAATGAATATATATGTGTGTGTGTGTGTGTGTGTGTGTGTGTGTGTGTATAACTGATTCACTTTGCTGTACACCTGAAACTAACACAACATTGTAAATCAACTAAACGCTAATAAAAAAATTTTTTTAAATCATAGGATCATTTTAACAGATGCAGAAGCATTTGACAAAATTCAACATTCATTTCTGAAAAAAAAAAAAAACCTCTCAACAAACTAGGTGTAAAAGAAACATATTTCAACATAATAAAGGTCCTATGTGACAAGCCCATAGCTAACATCATACTCACCAATGAAAAGCTGAAAGCACTCCTTCTAAGGTCAGGAAAAAGACAAGAATCTATTCAACATAGTACTGGAGGTCCTAATCAGAACAATTAGGCAAGAAAAAGAAACAAAAGGCAGCTACATTAGAAAGGAAAAAGTAAAACTATCTTTGTTTGCAGACGACACAATCTTGTACATAGAAAACTCTAAAGATTCCACCCAAAAAACTGTTAGAATTAATAAAAAACATTCAGAGAAGTTGCAGAATATAAAATCAACGTACAAAAATCAGTTGCATTTCTATACACTAAAAATGAACTATTTGAAAGAGAAATTAAGAAAACAAACCCATTTATGATAGCTTCAAAAACAATAAAATACTTAGCAATAAATTTAACCAAGGAAGTAAAAGATCTGTACTCTGAAGACTATAAGACATTGATGAAAGAAAATGAAGAAGACACGAATAAATGGAAAGATATCCTACGTTCATAGATTGGAAAAATTAACACTGCTAAAATATACATACTATCCAAGACGATTTACAGATTCAATGCAATCTCTATCAAAATTCCAGTGGTATTTTCCACAGAATTGGGAAAAACAATCCTAAAATTCATATGGAAGCACAAAAGACCCAGAATAGTCAAAGCAATCTTGAGAAGGAAGAAAAAACTGGAGGCACCACAATTCCTGATTTCAAGCTATATTACAAAGCTATAGTAATCAGAACAGTATGGTACTGGCATTAAAAACAGACACACAGACTAACGGAACAAAACAGAGAGCCCAGAAATAAACCCACAAATATATGGTCACCTAATCATTGACAAGGGCACCAAGAACATACAATGGGTAAATAATAATCTCTTCAATAAATAGTGTTGGGGAAACTGGAATCTATATCCAAAGAATGAAACTGTATCCCTCTCTTACGACACTCACAAAAGTTAACTGGAAATGGATTAAAGATTTAAATATAAGACCTGAAACTGTAAAACTCCCAGAAGAAAACATAGGGAAAAAGCTCTTTGACATTGGTCTAGGCAACAATTTTTTTGGATATGACACCAAAAGCACAGTCAACAACAGCAAAAATAAATGAGTGGGACTACAACCAACTAAAAACCTTCTGTACAACAAGGGAAACAGTCAACAAAGTGAAAAGGTAACCTACAGAATAGGAGAAATTATTTACAAACTATATCTCATAAGGGGTTAATATCTAAAATATATAAGGAACCCATATAACTCAATAGCAATAATAATAATAATCCAATTTAAAAATGGACAAAGAACCTAAATAGACATTTGCCAAAGAAAACAATCAAATGGCCAATGGGTACATGAAAAGATGCTCAACATCATTAATCATCAGGGAAATGCAAATCGAAACCACAATGAGGTATCACCTAACACTTGTCAGAATGGCTATCATCAAAAAGTGTTGAAGAGGATGTGGAGAAAATGAAACCCTTGTACATTGTTAGTGGGAATGCAAATTGGTACAGCCATTATGGAAAACGGTATGAAGGTTCTTCAAAAAATTAAAAATAGAACTACCATATGGTCCAGCAAGCTCACTTCTGGATACATATCCAAAAGAAATAAAATCAGTATCTTGAAGAGATATCTGTACCCCTGTTCATTACAACATTATTCACAATAGCCAAGACATGGAAACAACCCAAGTGTCCACAGATGGATTAATGGATAAAGAAGCTGAAATATATACAAAACAGAATATTATTCAGCCATAAAAAAAGAAGGAAATCCTGCCATCTGTGACAACATAAATGAACTAGAGGACATTACACTTAGTGAAATAAACTAGACACAGAAAGACAAGTATTGTACGATATCACTTATATATGGAATCTGAAAAAAAAAAAAAAAGTTGAACTCATGGAACCAGAAAATAGAATGGTGGTTGCCAGGGGCTGGGGAATGGGGAAAGTGAAGAGATATTGGTCAAAGGGTACAAACTTTGTTATAAAATGACTAAGTTCTGGAGATCTAATGTATAGCATAGTGACTATAGTTAATCATACTGTATTGCACACCTGAAATTTGCTCACAGAGCACATCTCAAGCATTCTCATCACACAAAAAAAGTAACTACATGAGGTGACAGGTGTCTTAATTAAATTTACTGTGGCAAATATTTCATAATGTATACCTATATCAAATGATCATGTTGTGTTTTTTATACACAATTTTGTCAATTATACTTCAATAAAACTAGAAGAAAAGAAGTGGTTCTTCTGTCCTAGTGCCTAGGATGCCTTACTATTCCACCTCTTCCCCGTCAGAGACCCTCTTCTAATTTGATGGTCCTCAAGAGAAGCCCAAGATAGAATATATTGAAGCAGCTACCCTTTGGGCTCTTTAAATCTAATGAAGCATCAAAACTCTGATCTTTTTAAGAGCATAGGTTCTGAAATCCTGGCAGTTACTGTGCCCACTGATCCTAGTGTTGTCTTAGAGTCTCACAGTGCTAACCCCAGCTTTTACAATCAAGATATTTGCCATGCATGCTCACACTGTTTAAGTAAACATATACCCCCCAGCATCCTTTTAGAATAAGCCTGTAAGACTCAGAACAGTAAAGCATCAGGGTTGAAGTCAAACTCCAGTATTTACCATCTGTATAGCCAGAGCAAGCCACTTAACTTTTTGGTGTCTCAATTTCTTCACGTATAAACTAGGGGTAATAACAATAGCCAAAACCTAGGATTACTGTGAAGATGAGATTAAATAATACAAAGCATTTAGCATTGTGGCTGGAATACAGTAAGTGATCTGTAGATAGTAACTGTTAATTTTACTATTTTTATTACTGTTATTATTATACAATTATGGGTCTACACCCATTAATTCATCTAGACTCTCCATAATGCACTGGTTAATGAAAACCACTCTCTAAAAAAATATATTGTCAAGGTGTGTGCTGTTCATGGCAGCTAAGATGTGTTGCCATGGCCACAACAAAGTAGTAGTTCCAATTAAAGAACACAAACCCTAGTGACTTAAGAGATGGAAACTAAAGGAACAAGTTCCCCAGAAGAAATAAGTTCTCTCTTAACTTACAGATTTTTTTTTTTCTGTTTTTTATATTCCAGAAGTCTGACGGGTGCTATTATGTTAAAAACAGGATACTTTTCTCTTTAATTCTTTTCAATTGTAAAGACAATATCTCTTTAAAGTAAACAGGCTATTTTCATAACAAGCAAGGTAACATTAACACCAAAGGAGTCCCTTATTTGAAAGGGTCCAACAAATCAACAGAAGAGACAAATGATCTTAAAGAATAATGAGGAAAAGACATGAATGAAAATTTCACTTAAGAAGACATATGGGGGGACTTCCCTGGTGGCGCAGTGGTTGGGAATCCGCCTGCCAATGCAGGGGATATGGGTTCAATCCCTGCTCTGGGAGGATCCCACATGCCGCAGAGCAGCTGGGCCCACGTGCCACAGCTGCTGAGCCTGCGCTCTAGAGCCCATGAGCCATGGCTACTGGGCCCGCGTGCCACAACTGTTGAAGCCTGCGAGCCTGGGGCCCGTGCTCTGCAACTGGAGAGGCCGCGGCAATGGGAAGCCCACGCGCCGCAGCGGGGAGTAGCCCCAGCTCGCCCCAACTGGAGAGGGCCCGTGCACAGCAATGAAGACTCAACACAGCCAAAAATTAATTAATTAATTAATTAATTTTTTAAAAAGAAGATTCTCTCCAAAAAAAAAAAAAAAGACATATAGGGGAGGGATAAATTAGGAGTTGAGATTAACATATACAAATTACTATATATAAAAATAAAAAACCAACAAGGACCTAGTGTATAGCACAGGGAACTATACTCAATATTTTGTAATAACCGATAAGGGAAAAGATTCTGAAAAAAATAGATATATATGTATGTATAACTGAATCACTTTGCTGTGCACCTAAAACTCACACAACATTGTAAATCAACTATACTTCAATCTTTAAAAATATAGATGAGACATATGCATAAGATTAGTGTTTATCTGTATTTATAATTTTTAATGTGATTTAAAACAATGAGGTTTGATTTACCTATTATCACAAAGGTTTAAGAGTCCCCACTATAGGCAAGGGTGTGAAGAACAAAGCCCTGTTATATACAACCTGAGAAACGGACATCAAATCAACCTGGCAACATAGATCAAAAGCCTTAAAATGCACTTATTATTTTAATTCTAGGAATTTATCCTAAGGAAATAACCACCAATATGCATAAAAGCGTAATGAGTGGTTAAGAGCTTGGCCTCTCAAAATCAAACAAATGTAAATTCTGTCTTTTCAACTTGCCATCTAAAGTGAGGCCAATTACCTACCTGTTCTTTATCTGAGTTTCCTCATCTGTTAAATAAAAAGAATGACACCTACACTTCACAGGGTTATAGGCAGGAAAAGAAAGTACATAGAGCAAACCCAGAAATGTGCCAAGGTCAGCATAAGGCCTCAAACAACAGTAGCTATTATTCTGATTGGTTAAGTAAATCATGATATACTGATAAAGTAGAATACTGTTTAGCCATTAAAAATGATATTCTAGAGCAAACATAGGCAAACTACAGTCAAACCTATGAGCCAAACTTGGCCCACTGTCTGTTTTTGTAAATAAAGTTTTATTGGAACATAGTCATGATCATTCATTTACATATATCTACACTTTTGCACTATAACAGCAGTATGTCCCACAAAGCCTAAAATGTTCACTATCTGGCTATTTACAGAAAAAGTTTGCCAACCCCTGATCTAGATGAATATTTAAATCATGGGAGAATGTTCTCAATCTATTTAGTGAAAAGAAGTTTCCTAACAGCAAGAATAGAAAGTCTCCATTTTTATTAAAATATGCAAATAGGAAAAAAGGTATGGAAGTAGGTACTTCAAAAGTTATCTCTGAGTAAGACGTGGGGCTTTACACATTTTATTTTCTTCTTTGTGTTTTTATCTATAATTTCTGGTTTTTCTTTTTACAATAAATGGGAACTATTTCTGCAATAATAAAAAAACTAAAAGAAAGAAACTAAGCTGTTTTAATTATGACACAGAGAGAAGACAACACACTTAATGGTAAAACGGATATTTTTAACTGGTGAGAGAAATATGGATTTGTATTCTCGTCTTCATTTCTTCTTATTCTCTCTCACAGATAGGAATGTGAAAGATGGGGGAGAGGGAACAAAGAAAGCAAGGAGGAAAATGTGATAGCAGAATTGTTACATGACGTGGAGAGCAGCCAAGCCCTGTCATTCCTAAGATAAATAAGTTTGCAAAGCTTGGAGAGTTGCTACCAATCTTTGAACCAAAGATTGAGTTACACGATCCATCCAGTAAAAGAAGTCATGTGGCCCCAAATCTCATCTGGGAAAGATAATGGGATATGTTTCAGGAATGCTTAACCAACAGGTCTGTTCAGTAAACATTTATTTAGTGCCTACTTGGTGCCAAGCGTTTACAGTATCATAGGGAGACAGACACAGAATGTGACACATACAAAAATTAAAATATTTACATGGCACAGAGGGGTGAGTGATGGTTCTTGTCAAGGAGAATCAGATTCAGGTTTTTTACTCAGATGCTAGCTGGGGAATGATGCTCCCACTGAACTGCAGAGGGAGAAGTTTCAGGAGGGCAAACAAATATTTATGTTCTACCAGTTGAGTTTGCAGTAAGCGAGAAGAATTCAAACAGAGATGCCCTTTTGGTAGCCGGATGCAGGCGTTTGGAATTTGGAGGGGGGATAGCAATTTCAGGATCGACAGATCAGTATACGAGCGTTTGGAATTTGGAGGGGGGATAGCAAGTTCAGGATCGACAGATCAGTATACGAGCGTTTGGAATTTGGAGGGAGGATAGCAATTTCAGGATCGACAGATCAGTATATGAGTACAGGAGTTTGCCCCCAGACCACATGCATAAGAGAAGGAGGCCAAGGCTTCCTGGGGCGGGCGGCGGAAGTTACTCCAGTGACAAACACTGAGAGGGAATGTGCGAGATTGGGGCGAAACCAGGACAGAGTGTTTGTTATACATGCTTAAGATGGATCTTCTCCAGTATTTAAAATTCGCCTAAGATGAAATTTGTTCAGCAGTAAGCGGCAGTTCTGATTAATGATATATTCCTGTGTCTTCAAGAATGCAAACCTTCTTTGAAGCTGCATTTCCCTATGATTTTTCAGCCTTTTTCTGAGCAGAACACATGCATTATGCCATGTGGTAAGGATCACGTAAATGGGAATCCATTTTTGGTTTTGTTTCGCTTTGTTTGGGCCAAAACACAAGCAACAGATGTGGTGATGAGGAAGAAAAAGGGATTCAGACATACACTGTATTCAACAGAGCCACAATTTTAGAGTAATGTCCAAAGACACCTAGGATGTGAAATTTGTCTTTGGAGGCCGGCTGGTGACCACCAATGAGGATGAAGATGAGCCACCACTGAGGGTGAGCCTAGACAGTAGCACGGTCCTCGGCTAAGATCAGTTTGAGGGACACGGTCAGGCCAGCCCTGCCTCACAGAGAAACAATGGGAAGTAATGTACAGGACACCAGACCCCAGGTCAGAAGGTCTGGCTCTGCCACTAAAAGCTAGTTGACCCTAGACAAGTCTCTTAACCTCTCTGAGCCTCAGTTTCCTGATCTACAAAGTAGAAATAAATAATACCTCAGGACTGTCATGAACATAATGTAAAGGATATGGAAGGAACTATAAAGGGGAAGTTAATTTTCTTCCTGATTTACTGAGGTATAATTGACAAATCTGTGTATATTTAAACCGTACAACATGATGATTTGACATAACATATAAGTTGTGAAATATTTGCCACAATAAAGTTAATGAACACAACCATCACCTCACATAGTTACCTGTGTGTGTGTGTGTGTGTGTGTGTGTGTGTGTGGTAAGAATGCTTAAGATCTACTCTCTTAGCAAATTTCATACACAATACAGTCTTATTAACTATGGTCATCATGCTGTATATTAGATCCTCAGAACTTACTCATCTTATAGCTGAACGTTTGTACCCTTTGACCAACATCTCCCCATTTCCTGCCGGCCATCCTACCACCCAGCCCCTGGCAGTTCTGATTCTACTCCACCATTCTACTCTTTGGTTCTATGAGTTCAACTTTTTTTTTAGATTCCACATATAAGTGAGATCATACAGAATCTGTCTTTCTCTTCCTGGCTTATTTATCTTAGCATAACATCCTCCAGGTTCATGCATATTGTGTCGCAAATGGCAGGATTTCCCTTGTGGTTCATGGCTGAATAATATTCCATTGTATACACATACCATATTTGTTTATCCATTTATCCACTGACAAACACGTAGGTTGTTTCCATATTTGGCTATTGTGAATACAAATCAAAACCACAATGAGAGTAATAACCTAAACGGGAAAAGAATTTGAAAAAGAATGGATACCTGTATGGGTATAACTGAATTACACTGCTGTACACCTGTAACTAACACATCATTATTAACCAACTATACTCCAATATAAAATAAAAAATTTTTTAAAACCACAGTGAGATATCACCTCACACCTGTTAGGATGGCCATCACCAAAAAGACAAGAGACAACAAGTATTGACGAGGATGTGGAGAAAAGGGAACACTTGCTCACTGCTGGTGAATGTAAGTGGGTACAGCTAATATGAGAAAACAGTATGGAGGTTCCTCAAAAAATTAAAAGTAGAAGTACCATATGATCCAGCAAGCCCACTTTGGGGTATATATACAAAGAAAACAAAATCAGGATCTCAGAGAGACACCTGCACTCTCATGTTTGTTGCAGCATTCTTCACAACAGCCAAGACACAGAAACAACCTAAGTGTCTGTTGATGGTAGTTAATATTATTCCTGAATACTATATCTCAGTGATTAGGACATTTTGCTTGTGAGCTTGTGATAGCCCTGCTATCCTACATTAAAGACCAGAATTAAGCAGCTCCCCAGGTGGTTGGACTGTTCCTTCCAGGTCTTATGAAAAGAGCCTGGTCTGTGAAGAAATGGCTTCACACCTTGAGTGGAACCCCAGGCATGAGCTTACCCACAAGAAGCCCCTCTCCTCGCAGGCAGAGTGGGAATAACAGCAGTGAACTTGCAGAGGTGCTATCAGTGTGAGCAATCACATGCCAAGTCCTGGCCAGATACCCAGACAAAGTGGGTCCTGGAGGGAGGAGAGCCATTTGGATGCTGCATCTGAAACGTAGGTAGCTAGTGCTTTTCCTACCAGGACATTTCAGAACACACAGCCCAACACTTCCAACGGCTCAATATGCTCTTTTTCATTAAAAAAACAAACAACCAGACAAACAAAATCTCTCCTGTAAAGCACTGGTATAAACTCTGTGACCCCTCAGTAAAGGGGAACATACCCTTCCAGGGGGGAATGACAGGACCTGTGTGTTATTTATAGCACATGAATGCACCCTGGTCCCCGAGTTCTCTCGTACGCCCATCCTGCAGTTAAGACTCTCCGTGGGTTCCTGGAAATGAGCCAACACTATGCAGAATCACTGGGTCTTGGTTCCTATGGAAATATTGTCCCAACAAGGACGTTGGCAGATGCTTCTTCAGTCTCTTCCAAATCCCCTAAACAGAGACTGCAAACGGCTCTGTAAAGGGCCAGTTTGTAAATATTTTAGGCTCTGCCAGTCACATGGTCAGTCTCTTGTCATAAGCACTCAGCTCCTCCACGGTGGCACAACAAAGGCCACAGACAACTGGTAAAGCAATGGCGTGGCTTTGTTTCCATAAAACGTGATTTACGAACACTGACATTTGAATTTCACATAATTTTCACACATCATGGAACGTTGCTCCTCTTTCGATTCCTCTCCCAACCATTTCAAAACGGAAAAACCATCCTTAGCTGGAGTGCCACACAAAAACTGGCCTGGTGATGGATTTGGTCCCAGGACAAGCAGTTTGCCGACCACTGTCCTAAAGTTGTAATGTGTCATCAGCTGCAGGAGCTTGTTTGTTTTTTTTCACCTACTGACCTCTCCTTCCCAGGAAGGCAGTGAACTTAATGATATTAATAATTTCTTGGAGAAGAAGCTCACTCCAATCCCTTGCTGACAGTTAGGCTCTACCATCTGCTTCCTTGACTAGCTCCTTGGACGGTCTCATCTACCTTGAATCCTTCTAGCATCCAGGGTCATGCTCTTCCTGGGCAGTTTTACTGCCAACACGAGCACTTGTGTGCATTTTGTTGGCCATTACATGTCACAACTCCTCACCAGCGCATGAAAAAGGGTGGAAACAGAGGCCTCAGGAAAGTCAACAAGCAGACTGACATTCCTCTCAGGCTAAGGCGCACTCTCTCTTATCGCTTAAAAAAAAAATGTAAGGTCATGGTCTTCTACTGTACTGGCTGGCCAGCCATGAGGAACGTGTTTATTAATTATATTGCTCAGTACCATAATTTGTATAGATTCTGAAATATAAAATAACTGGAGACAAACAGTCCTATAAGGAAGCCACACGATATGGGGCTACAGTAAAGGAGGTTTTCCTTCATGTATTTTGAATGCACCTGCTCCGTCATTTCCCTTCAATGGCAAGGGCTTGCTTGTGTCCTGAGCAGGACCTAATAAGGGCACCCAGTGAAGAGGAAGGAAGGTCTTTAACTGAAACACCCTCACATCCTCCCTGCCGGTTGCTGAAAGGCTTCTCTTTTCTGCCCTCAGATGGACTTGGCCCAATACAAATGGATATCCCAGACTTGATTTAGGTTGTATCTATCAAATACTGAAAGGAATACCAATCCTTCAGCGCATACCCTCCCCAGCTATGAAAAAAAAGATAAAATTCCAAAATTATTTTTCCTTCCCTTTCCAAAGATAGACAGTGTGACCGGCAGAATAAATGCCCCTTCCAAAGATGTCCACATCCTAATCCCCAAAACCTGCGAATATGCTACCTTCCATGGCACAAGGGACTTTGCAAGTGTGATTAAGTTAAGGGTTCTGAGATGAGGAGGTTATTCTGGGGTATCTGAGTGGGCTTCATGTAATCACAGTTTCCTGTGAGAGAGAGGCAGGAGGGTCAGTCAGAGAGACACAGTGACTGAAGCAGAGATCAGAGTGATAAGGGGTCCTGAGTTGAGGAATTTGGGCAGCCTCCAGAGAAAGGAAGGAAATGGATTCTCCCACAGAGCCTCCGGAAGGAATGCAGCCCGGCCAAATCATTTTCGACTTCCGACCTCCAGAACTCTAAGAGAATAAATCTGTTTCGTTTCAAATTGTGGTAATCTGTTACAGCAGCAGTAGAAAACTAATACAGGCAGCTGCTAAAAATGTGCCAGATAAAGTATCGTTTCTAACAAGTCAGCCGCTTTGTCTCGTGACACCTAACCCTGGAGGATGAAAGGAAAGTTCTAGCCCTCTCTCATGCAGGGTCCCTAAACTCCAGAACCACTAAACATTTAAATAAAATGAGATATAAGATGGTAGGTTGAAAGGGGCGAGTGGGCAGTTCGAGAACAATGTAGTCATGTATGAAAAGCGTTATCCAAGAGGACTGCAAAGGATGAGATAGAAATGGAATGTGACTTATTTATAGCAAAGCCTGCCTCCCCTCCCCAGTGGGTGACAGAAGGGCTGTTTTAAAGTTTTATTCTTCAAACTTGGCTGCAGGACTTGGCTGCTTCTCAGGACTGTGCTTTTGTATTGAGCTTTAAAATATAAGAAGCAACCCCATGGTTAAACTATAGGCAGGGGTGGTGAGGCAGGGAAAATGCTGTGGGGCGTGAAAAGAGGCTGAGATGTTATTCTTATTTAGTTAGTTGCTTAAGATAAACAAATAGAGGATACAATAGCAAATGGCTTGGAAAGGTTCCAGGTTGAAAGTTTCTGAATCCCCCAGCCGTTGAGGCTCTTGAGACAAGGGTGGTGCTGCAAAGCTAGTCAGGCACCAGCACAAGGAGGGGCTGGTTTAAAGGCTGAGAGTGAAGCAAACACTGGCCCTGATTATTAGAAATCCCCTCACTCTCTCTCTCTGCAGTCTGCTGACACAGAACTTTACCGAGGGAAACGTAGTCTAACCACGCAAAAACCAAGATTGACCCTCTAGAAAAAAAAGTGTGTGTGTGTGTGTGTGGGTATCAGGAGTTACAATACAGTTTATGCCTTTTGACCTAGGAATTCTAAATTCTGCTATTAATTAGGAGAGACTAAAAAATTAAGTTATGGGACATAATCCACTTAGGATATTAAGCAACCTTCAAAACTATGATAATGATAATGTATTGTGGCACAGATTAATGCTTAGGATATGGTAGGGAAACATAAATTGTACATACACTATGATTACCCATTAGGTTAATGTATTATATATACACTGCTTATACAAATTAAAAAACTGGGAGGAAACAGACCAAAATGTTACTGTAGTCGTATCTGCATGGTAGGAATATGTGAGATTTTTTTTTCTATAGTTCATGCTTCGATTCTTTCAAAATGCAATTATAACTTTTAAAATGGAAAACAAATTGTTTTTTAAGAGGAAAGGGAGAAAGAAAATCAGTTGGTGGAAAGCTCAGCTGTACCAATATCTTGCCATGTGAGTTTCAGAACTAAAAATATTTTATGATTTCGTGCTTCAGGGTCTCCATACGAAGAATGAGGCTATTATTACATCAGGCACAACTCCTAGATTTAGTATTATAAAATATACTATCTCCTAAGTACATCTTATGTTTGATTTATTTACGTATGTATGTATGTATGGCTGTGTTGGGTCTTCATTGCTGCACGCGGGCTTTCTCTAGTTGCGGCGAGCGGGGGCTACTCTTCGTTGCGGTGCGCGGGCTTCTCATTGCAGTGGCTTCTCTTGTTGCGGAGCACAGGCTCTAAGCGCACAGGCTTCAGTAGTTGTGGCAGGCGGGGTCAGTAGTTGTGGCTTGCCAGCTCTAGAGCGCAGGATCAGCAGTTGTGGCACACAGGCTTAGTTGCTCTGTGGCATGTGGGATCTTCCAGGACCAGGGCTTGAACCCATGTCCCCTGCATTGGCAGGTGGATTCTTAACCACTGTGCCACCAGGGAAGTCCTATCATCTTATGTTTTCTTAACATCTCATATTTTTCTCAGATAGCACCCTAGAATCATTTCTTGGCTCTCTTTCTACCAGACTGAATCCTACCCTTTCTTAAAGATGCAATTCACGTCATTTCTCTTCAAATTTCTTTTCATCTGGATGCCCATCCTGTGCACACCAACTCTCCTGTAATTAATTATAAACAGCCTTGAAATTTCCTTTTTTTTTTCTTTTTTTATGTAATTCAATTTATTTTTAAAAACCACATGCTTTAAAATAAAGCAAGCCCAGATTCAAATACCCATACCAGTTGTTTAACCCCTCTGAAACTCAGTTTCCTTATCTGAATTATAGGGTGACCACCACCTACCTAACAAGCTATTCTAATGATTAAATGATTCAGTGTATGTTCAGCACCCAGGACAGCGTCTGGTATACACTGGGTAGCCAATAAATGCTTATTTTCTTCCTTAATCTTGCACCACCCCTGGTCTCCCCAACTGGGGAGATTGTCTAGGACAATCTAAAATTGTCTAGGACAGGGACCATGTGGTACCCTACTTTTTATTCCCCCACACAAAAGTGTGTGGGGGAATAAATTACAGTGCCTTACCAGAAGCAGATGTTCAATAAATATTGTACTTGTTGGGACTTCCCTGGTGGTGCAGTGGTTAAGAATCCGTCTGCCAGCGCAGGGGACACGGGTTCAAGCCCTGGTCCAGGAAGATCCCACATGCCGCGGAGCAATTAAGCCCGTGCGCCACAACTACTGATCCTGTGCTCTAGAGCCCGTGAGCCACAACTACTGAAGCCTGTGCACCTAGAGCCGGTGCTCCACAACAAGAGAAGCCACCTCAATGAGAGGCCCGCGCACCGCAACGAAGAGTAGCCCCCACTCGCCGCAACCAGAGAAAAGCCTGCGCACAGCAACGAAGACCCAACGCAGCCAAAAACAATAAATAAATAAAATAATAAAATAAATAAATTTATTAAAATATATATATATACTACTTGTTGATTTGTTTTTTGCAAGGAGCGCTAAGCTTCAGGCAGAGAAAAATTAGAAACTATTACAGGTTGAATTGTGTCCCCCAAAAAGACATGTTGAAGTCCTAACCCCTGATACCTGTGTATGTGACCTTATTTGGAAATGGGACCTTTGCCGATGTAATTAATTAAGTGAATATCAGATCTGAATTGGACGGGATTAGGGTGGGTCCTAAATCCAATGACCTTATAAGAAGGCCATGTGAAGACACAGAAGCAGAAGGCCATGTGAGGATGGAAGTAAGATTGGATTTATGCAGCCATAATCCAAGGAACACCAAGGATTACTGGCAGCCACAAGAAGCTAGGGAGAGGCAAGGAAGGATTCTTCCTTAGAGCGTTCAGAGGGAGCAGAGCCCTGCTGACACCTTGATTTCGCACGTCTAGCCTCCTGAACTGTGACAGAATAACTTTCTATTATTTTAAGCCACACAGTTTGTGGCAATTTGTTATCGCAGCCCTAGGAAACAAATACAAAAATGTTCAGAAGTGTCATACCGACAGGTATAAACTACGTCCTGTTTTCTAGACCAAAAAGCTCTTTAGAGCCAGGTAAGATTTCCTTTAGATAAAGCTTCTTTTCAGGCCCATTTCCTATTAGAGTTATTTGCCTGACATAGTCCCCTTTTCTAGAGTTCTGTAGAACTAGGCTGGGGTGAATACATGTCATTTGGGTACTGTGGTGATATTACACTTTAGAGTCATCTTCCTCCTCCTACTTACCCCAGTGACTGGTGCCACCAGCCACCCAGCTACCCAGGCCCAAATCCTAGTCATCAGCCTCGAATCCTTCTCTCTCACCCTCCAAGTCAATTCTACTTCCTAAATATACTGAAAGTCTCTCATGTTCTTCATCTCTGCCACTGCCACCCTAGACCAATAAACCACTCAGGAAATGTCTTTTCTAAAACATTTTAAGAGCAAACTGAGGCTATCAGGGACAGATCTTTCTTCCCTCAAAGCCAATGTTCTAAGGTTCTACTTCTGGCACTGGCTAAGTAAATGTTTCAGGATAACTCTCCTGTTGAGAGTAACCAGAGAGACTGAAAAATGTTTTGTTAAATTTGTCTGAAGGCATTGGAGCGCTACAAAGGCAGTAAGAACTTTAGACCAAGATCTGAGAAAGAAGAGAGCTAAGAAGATGAGCCTGGCAATTGGAGTTTCGTTTTCCTCTCAGGACACTGCCAATTTCTTAAACAAAAGGCATGACAGAGAAGATGATCTGTGCTTTCAGATGTCTCATGGAGCTCAAGGGACAACAACTGAAGGTCAGAGTCACCAAGGATGAGGAAACTGAGCGAACATCCAGGGGTTTTGTTGGGACCAGAAGAGCTCGCACCCAAGAGTAAAGGTGATCTAGAAATACACTAGCCCTAACAAGAACTAAAATCCAGCTACATGTACTCTCTGTATCTGATTAGATTAAGGTAGTCTGCCCCTTGCCTAACTGATAGAAAAAAGAAACAGTTAGAACTAAGTACCCTCTGGAGTAAGACAACATTCCCCCAGAGCCTTAAAAATTATCTCTCAATGTTAGTTGTATAAACAATGTGCAGAACTTAAGAAAAAAATAACTAGAAAAAAATTTGAAGACAATATAAACAATCAAGCAAGTGATATAGATTTTGAAGTATCAGGTACTAACTTAATAACTATGATTATTAATATGTTTAAGGAATTAAATGACAAAATAGAGAATTTTAGCAGGAAACTGGAAACTATCGAAAGGAATTCAATGGAAATATTAGAACTTAAATAGTAATAACTAATGTTATAAATTCAATTGGATGGATTTAACCACAGATTAGATACAGTTAAGGAAAGAATTTGTAAACTGGAGGTTGGGTCAGTAGAAAACATCCATATTGAAACACAGAGGAATAAAAAATACAGAAAAGAGCATAAAGAACATGAAACACAGAGAAAAAGTCATACTATGTGAACTAAATCCCAAGAAGAGTAAAAAGAGAAAACTAGACATAAACGATACTTGAGAAGATGATGGCTGAGAATTTTCCAAACACCAATCAAATAAAAAGAACTGCTATTAACTTTAAGAACAATAAGTAAAAAGAAAATAACAGCTCATAGTAAAATTGCTAAAACCAAAGTGAAGAAATCTTAAAAGCAGTCAAAGATTAAAAACAGAGATTATATTCAACAAAGTAACAAAACTGACAGGTAACTTCACAACAAAAACCATAGAAGCCAAGAGACAAAGCAAGTTATCATTGAAGTGTGGAAAGAAAATAACTGACAATCTAGAATTCCATACGTAGGAAAAGCACCCTCCAAAAAATGAAGATGAAACAAAGACATTTTTAGACAAAGAGAAACTGAGAGAATTTATGTCCAGCAGACCTGCACTACAGAAGATTCTAAAGGTAGTTCTTCAGACAAAAGAAAAATGACTCCAGATGTAAGCACAGAGGTGCAGAAAATAATTAAGAATAATGGACACAATCATTTTTAATACATCTACATAACCATTATATTTAGCAAGTAAAAGAAAAATGATAAAGTCTTATAGGGTTTTAAAAATAAAGAACAGTCAATCTGACCATATCCCAGGATGTCAGTAACCATCTCCCTTTCAAGGCAATTATTAGGTCTACCAGAACAGAAGTTCAGTAACCTAACTGTGGGATCATCCCAAATATGAATAATTATTTAACTAATTCCCTTTCAAGAGACATTCGATTTATTTCCATCTTTGGATATTATTCACCAAAGAGTATGGATATTCTTTTGGAACGGGTGTGTGTCTATATCTGTATTTATATCTTTATATATTTTTTCCATTGCCTCATTGCCTTTTTTCAATTTTGATTTGTATTTGCAAACTAACAGACTTTTTAAAAATAACCCTCCTATCCCCCCAATGATTTAACACATTTATTTTCCTTTCACAGACATTTATTAACTTTTAGTTTTTCTTGTTCAAAATCCTGAGAATGGGGAATCTCCTCTGCTGCCACTCAGGTTCTCCATAGTGTTAAGGGTACAGGAGTATCAATAGCTAGAGTAATAAACTGTCTGCCAAAGTGTAAAATCTTAGACTCTTTGAAATGAAATGAGGGAAAAAATTTGAAAAAATGAAATGAAGCCTTAAATACACCAAAGGCTTTCAAACTAGAAAGTTATATATTCAGGGAAACACATCACATTAAACCACACTGAGCTATTCTCCACACTAAAAATACCATCCCTTTCATCTGTGGACACTGATATCACTGGTCTGGGACTTGCCCGCACTCCTGTCTCCTGCCAACCAAGATAATGGGATGGGAAGCATTTCCCCTCACAAGTTTAATCCTAGGGGAAATGGAAAACAGAACAGTTTTTTCCTAACGCAATTAAGAACCTTCAAAATATTTAATGAAAGGAATCTTAAAATGCAGACTGAACAATTAGTTATCCAGAACACTCTCTGTAGTTTGTCCTTGGGAATTTTATTTAATGTTAAAAAAAAAAAAGAAAAGAAAATGAAAGACAGCCAAGACCAGAAAGTATTTGTTTTAAACATACTGACATCCCTGTGTTTTAAAGTTTTACTTGGGTTAACTTTTTAAAGAAAACTAAAAAGAAAGCAAAGGAGGCTATGAACGAATAAGCATAATAAAATGTGGATTCCTTTATCATGGATTATTAAAGCCCTGGAATGTTAGAACTGAAAGTGCTTTTGAGATCACTCAGCCTAGTTAACACTTCACTTCACAAATGACAAAACTGGACTTAATAAAACATAGAAACAACTTGTGCAGGGCCAGAAGTGAACTAGCGGGGCAGTGACAGTAAACAACCAGATATCCTGGTCCAGTTCCAGCCTCTTTCCATGACCCTCTTGATTTATCTACATGCAAGAAGAGGGGAAGGCAATCCAGTTCCATGGTCATTTGGTTCAAAATTTTGTTGCCCCAGAGACCTTCAGACAACGCCCAGGTATAACCTAGTGAGAGGAACTCTCTCATTCCCTCTCGTTACCCTCAGATCTGCCCTGCATCTTATCAGTCACCAAATCCTGTAGATTCTACCTCCTAAACAGCTCTCAAGCACTTCTCTTCATCTACATTATCACTGCCACTGAGTCGGACATCATTTTTTCCTCCCATGAATTCCTGTAAAGTCACCGAACTATTCTTCTGCTTACTAATCCTACCACTTCTCTTACAGCCTCCCTCCGCAATCCCATCCTGAACACTCAACATATGACTTCCCTGATTTAAATCCTTTTGTGGAGAATTTCATTGCGAAGAAAAACAGGATCTCAATGGATTCTCTTTGCTTCGGGGATTAGACCTGTATGAGTCAGAGGCTTATCGGCAAACAGATGGCACATAAAATATAGGACAATTCAAGGAAGGTTTATTTCAGAAAGGATCAAGTATAAAGAAGTGGCAGGGCATAGGGGAACCATAAGGGAACATTCAGGAACCTCTGACTTGTGGAAGTAGAACCATGTGGTAAATGGCTTCTAAAGTGGCCCATAATGATCTCTACCTCTGGGTATTTGTGCCCTTGTATAAACCCCTCACCTTGACTGAGGGCTAGACCTGGAGACTTGCCCCTAATGCAAGGGATGGAGTGTTACATCCAAGATTAGGTTATAAAATAGTGTGACTCCCACTGCCAACCCCCCCAACCTCCACCTCTTCCTTGCTTACTCTGATGAAACAGGCTTCTATATTGTGACCTACCCTACAGAGAGACACATATGGAAAGGAACTGAGAGTAACCTCTAGACAACAGACAGTGAGGAACCGAGGCGATCATTCAATAACCCTCGGGGAATTGAATCCCACCAACAACCACATGAGTGAGCCTGGATGTGGGCCTTTCCCCAGTTGAACTTTCAGATGAACCTGCAATTCCAGCCAACATCTTGACTGTAGCTTGTGAGAGATCCTGAGCCAGAGGACCCACCTACTCTGCACTTGGATTATGGACCCACAGAAACTGTGGCAATAAATGTCGTATTTAAGCCATTGAGTTGGGGGGTGATGTGTTATACAGCAATAGATTACTAATACAAACTGGAACCACCACCCCAAGGCCCAAAAGGATGAGTCGAAGAAAAGGGTATCTGGACCCAGAGGAGGAGAGCAGTCTGCCTAGAGAGGAGCAATGACCTTCAGTCAGGGGACACAGCCAGTGCAAGACCTTGCCAAGAGGGGGCCAGGGGAAGAAATACCCTGACCTTGCTCTTCTTCCTCCCCCCCGCCCCACCTCTCCTCAGGCTCCTATGGACCAAATTCAATTGAAAGCCAGAGGTCACGGGAGCCCTGCAGATGCAGTCCACATGGTACAGTGAGCAGCACACAGAGCAGGGGAGTGTGGGCGCAGAGACAGAAAGAGAAGATACCTGCACAGCATCCAAACTCCTTGCCTGACGCGTAAGATCTTTTATGATCTGGCCCTAATCTACCTATCCAGCTTTATTTCTCAACCTTCATCACAGAAACCTAGCTCCAGGAAAACAGCCACTTGAAGTTTCCAGAACTCAGTATACATCACAGCTCTGTCCCTTTGCATGTGCTAGTCCTTCTGCCTCCATAGTTTTTCTCCCATTCTCTGCAAGGTTAATTCTTATTCGTCTTTCAAGAATTAAGGCAGGCCAAACCCTCTGGATGCCTTCTATGACATCATCATCCTCTCTCCTGATATGGACCTCCCAACCCTTCTGTCTCCTCCCAGACCCCTCAGTGTACCTCTATGTGCATTGCAATTGCCTAGTTACCCCATCTCTGCCCCATTGGCCAATGGGTTCTTTCAGGGAATAGTATTCATCTTGCCTTCCTAGCATCTAACACTGTCTGGCACACAAATGACACTCACTACGTATTTGCTAATTAAAGAGTTTCTAATCCTCGTCACGCCTTGGTCACCAGGGTCTGCAGGTTCCCTGACTCTCAATTGCGCTGGCCTCTACAACTGCCTTCAATGAATTCCAAAACAATGTCCTGTTGCTAGCTTTCTCAAAATCACTGCAGAGAGGTTCTGTGCACATTATTTAGTCCAATCCCCATCACTTTACATAAGAGGAAATGAAGCCAAACAGTATTTTATTTATTGAGTTTATTTATTAAGTTTACCCTGTGAGTAAACAGGGTTAATTTTATCATGCTTCTTTCTATTTTATGTAGACACTAAATACATACATATTTTTTGTAAGAAGTGTTCCTTAGTTGGGAAGGAGGAAGGCAAAATAAGAAACAGAGCCAGGAAGATGAAGTTCCCCATCGAGAGAACCAAAGCAGTAAGTGAGCCAGGGCTCTTGGCTCCCTGTTTGGCATCTTCCATCACATTGTACCACCTCCTGACCCTAGCCTGGGTCACAGTAAGCTACAATTTTCTCTGTCCACCTACCATTTAATTTCCCAGAGTTCTACCAAATCAAATTGCCAGTCCAGGTGGAAATTTGTCAAGAGACATTACCAACACCTCTCAGAGAACCAAATAAAATCAGAAAGCAACCTACTCTCACTCAAAAGAATTCCTAGTTATAAAAGAAAGTAAACATTTCAGAACATCTTCACCCAGGAAACAAGAGCACTAGCAAGAAGAATGAAACTTGAGCATTACAAATGTTCAAAGTAACCCAAGTCACACCTCTGAGAATAACCTCGAAAACCAAAGATCTGCCACGTGGTATTTTCATTTATTTAACCAATGGCTTTCAGCCCCAACAATGTAGTAATGGTAGTTTGTGGTTGATAACATAACAGGAGAGAGGACACCAACTGGGCTGTCGAGTTACCTGGACGCAATCACCGGTTCACTGGGAAATTGCCAAGTAACCTTCAGCAAGTTATGCATCTTCCCCATACTTTAGTTTTCCCATCTATCAGATGAGGGTATTGACTAGAAAATCTCTAAGATGAAGCTACTAAAATTCCTCAATTCTAACTCTATAAGAGCCTGGTTTTTCTACATCTTGAAAGATCTGCAAATAATTACAAAATCAAAAACCCAATTCAAGACACCAACTTCCCCATGACTTTACACTGCATACTCCATCTGGATATTTTAAAAGACACTAAATAAATGTGTTTCAAACTTAGCTGGGCATCAGATTCTCTTGAGAACACTTTAAAACTCAGATTCCTAGGACCCAGCTCAGACATATTAAACAAAAACAACTTGGGGGTTCTTTGAGGACCAGCATTTTTATAAAGTACCCCTAAATGATCTGATGTACAGCCAGGTTCAAATATCATCACTACATTGGGCAATTCAATGACTCCAGGATCTTTTGGATCCAGGAATATTAAAAAAAAAAAAAAGTTAACAGGTCTAGACAACAATGAATAATTAAGGTTTTCTTTTAAGTAGATTTTTAATGTGACCAATACATTTTTCATGCACACCTCCAATCCAAAATGTGAATATGAAGGATAAAAAAACTAAATTAGAAAGTCTGCTCAAGTCAATAAATAAATCATGCCTTGGGAAAGTATAACTTCTCATAGTCAATGACATAGAACACATGAAAAGAAAATGAAGAGTATTCTGAAAAGTATAGGCTTAAGAAACCCACAAATCATTACTCATATGTCAGAAGGTTACCATCCTAAATGGCATTTAAAAGTCACAACAACATTATGGACATAATCACCCCACTTATTAGTCGGAGGTTTACTCAAAAGTTTCATTTCTCTAGATTTAGCTTTTTAAATGTCAGCATCTGAATCAACACAACATAGTCCAAGCAAAAATTTCACACTGAAAACATCTGACAAGAGAAAGAAATAACAAGCAAGAGAAAGAAAATTAAAATGAAAGCACTATTTGCACATTTTTAATGTAAATTTTTGCTGTAGAACTCTGAGAAAAGGTTTGATTTTATAGCTATGACCTTGAATAAATCATTACATAAGAGGACTTCCATAGAAAATACTTTGAATCAACCTTGGTTTCAAGATTCAATCTTTACCTATACCTTGAGGATAGTGTCCTGCAGTAGGTAAGTCTTGGTCATAGGCAATGGTCAGTCTACAGCAGAAAACTAGGTGAATATCCCATGTTTCAAACACAACCAGGGCCTAAGTTAGTCAAACCAACTAGGTTTAAATGATTCCAGGTCCTGGACCTATACGGGGCAATAAGTGTGCCTGCTTTCTTTCTAACAGATTGCACAGATCCAATGTCCCTTTTATACCAATTAACTAACATAGCAAATAACATGAACACATACATACCCCTCACAGATTTATCATGAGGAAGCAAGATAGATTTCCAATATAGAAACCAAATAACTAATAGTCATTTCTCTAAAGGATTACAGCATTTTACAACTTTGTAGCTAAATTAAAATTAAAAAATGAAGAGCCCCCTGATACCACCTAAAAAGTAAAAATCAAGTTCCCACAAACCTGTAGGAAGTTTTCCCTTTCAACATAATACCAAACATTCTTGTGGGAAGGTGTTTGGATTACATGACCTTTACATTTCTTATTAACCTTTAATAATCCATTAATTTGCAATCTCCTGAATAATATAAAAATATCTGCATTGTTTTCCTGTGTCATAAAAAGCAACTCACTGTGTGAATGCACTTTAATCACCTTATTAACAGCATCAACATTTATACATTTTATAATTTACTTCCTCTCCAAGTGTTACTATCGCTACAAGACCAAAAGATAAAAGAAAAAGAAGCATTAATCATGGACCACCTCTATGCCAAGCAGGATGTAAGATGCTTTAATTACCTTATCCAAATGAATCTTCACAATAACTCCTGGAGGTACTATCCTTTCTCCCACCTTTTCCCCCTTTGCTGGATGAAGAAACAGAGACTCACAGAAGTTAAATAACCGACTCCAGGTCACACCACTAGGAAGTGGCGGAGTTGCAATTTTAACCCAGATCTGACCCCAAACCCCATGTTCCTATGAGCTTGGCAGAGGGTCTCCTAGTTTGAGGTGGGTTAAGAAGGTAATGAATAAACGTCTCTATATTATTCTATATTCCTCACAACTTGGTTAGCCCCACTAATCTCTTTTTTCTTTACTACAACTTAATAAACATCTGTCTTAGGGATGGGTTATCTAAGCCTTCTTTTTCAAAGCAAAGGATTAAGGAATTTGGTACTATAAGCAAGATTAGTTTGAGAGCTCTGTTTTTACAAGGAAAAAAGAAAAATTCACCATATTGATCATCCAGGAATATCTAGTTCAACACTGCACATATGATTAACATAGATAGAACACAGAATCTTGCAGAATACACAGAACTCAGCAGACAACTCAAATACTTAGTGAAATGAACGAGATGAACTCATTTTCCTTATTAATATATGATACAGTTAGGCTACATTTTTACAAACGTGCAGACATCAAAAAGGTGTATGAGAAGCAGCTACTGTTTCCTCAAATTCAGCAATGCACAAATAAAACTTATGTACCATATTTCCTTCCTTTAAAACATATGCTTCCCAATATTCCTATTTGAATTAATAGCACCAATGCCTTTCTATCACCCAAAGGTCAAAAACGCAGTTATCTTTGACCCTCTATTCACCTTCTGATTTCACATTCATTCCGTTTCCAAGTCATTGTTAATTCAGACTCTTTAATCCCTCTGCTCAGTCCTGCTCATTTCTGAGGGGCATTTTCCCTGCTAGATTAGGGTCCTCCTTACCTTTCTCACAGACACAGAAGCACCCCACCAAAGCCTCCAACCCACCCTCGATAATAGTCCACTTGGCACACTGGCGCAAGCCTCATAATCCCAAAGAAATGTTGATCTTACAACTCCCAGCACTAACGTTTTTGATGATTAAATTGCCTATGACTCAACATTCTAAAATCTGGCTCCATCCCAGACTGTCTTCCCCAAGTCTCTCCTCCATTTACTCCAATTACTTGTAATTCATCCTCTGCCCAAGCTAACTGGTTCTGGTTGCCCTTCACTTCCTCTAGCTCTTTGCCTTTGCTGAATGCATCTCATTGCCTGGAACGTTGCTCTTCACTTCTGCTTTCCACAGAAGGGAATCCTACAGATCCTTTAAAACTGAGTTCAAAGGCCTCTCCTCCACAGCCCATCCCAGATCTCGGAGGCTGGAAGTAATCGCCCCCTCCTCTGAGATTATGTAACACTCTACTTCTCTTTCGGAAATTAACACTTGGATGCTATAACAGTTATTTGTGTACATCTTATGTCTCCTACCAGCTGTAAACCATTTAATACATACACACCTCTGTGTCCCTCCCACAGTATCTAGACCAGATCTTATCTGTACTATGGGTTTGAAGAACATTCGATTAATTAATGTTACACTAAGGCCTTTACGCAAAAGGACAACACGTGTCTATCTGCATTGTTCAGGCAATCTTTGGTTTAAAGAAAACTAAGCCATATAGTGATTTTCAAGTGTTCAATACCAAGGATGACAAGACCTAACTTCCTTGAATTTTAAAATTGGGGAATCAGAGGATATGCGAAGAAAATTATTCATTTAACAGTCAAGGCCGTTTAGGCAGAAAACATTTGCGTAGCCATCAACCGTCAGTCAACCCTACACAGAACACAGACACGTACACGGCAGCGCCCCCAGCGTTTAACCAGATGCCTTACTTTGCGGTAGACTATCATATTTGGAGAACTCTCCTCTGGGTCTGCAATCCCCACTGTTCTTTGATCCCCGGATCCCTGAGCCATCCTGGGTGTCTTCACTCACACTGCAAAAATAAATAAACAGACCATTAAGACAGGAAAGAATTACACAAAGACATGCCATGCAAAGAACTAAGTTATCTTTTGTCAGGTGGCATGGAAACAAAACGTGATGTAATTTCTTTTTTTTCCTCATTGCTTTAAGCAGTATTTTTTTAAGTTGGGGATAACTGTAGTCTTATTATCCACATACATTCTTCTAATTCCAAAGCAACATGTGTTTTTTTTTAATTTTCAGCCCAGAGTCATGCACTCTAGGGGAGATCATACACCAATCTTAAATAATCTCCTGGAGATAGATGAAGCCACTCATTTTCATGTTGATTTTGTCTTACCAAAGCTCATTTTATGATTAATTCTACGCATTAAAATATGAATATTTTATCAAGGAATTGCAAATCAAAACCACAAGGAGATACCACTTTATACCCACTAGGATGGTTATAATAATTTTTTTAACTCAACTTAAGCATTGGCAAGGATGTAGGGAAATCAGAACGCTTGTACATTGTTGGTAGGAATATAAAATGGTTCAGTCACCATGGAAAACAGTTTGCTGGCTCCTCAAAAAGTTAGAATTTACCACAGAATAGAATTTACCATATAACCTTGCAATTCTACTCTTAATAACTAAAAACAGGTATTCAAACCAATATTTGAACACTAATGTCTGTCAGAGCAGCACTATTCACCGAAAAATGGAAATAACTCAATGTCCATCAACTGATGAATGGCTAAAAAAAATACGGTCTATCTCTACCATGGAATGTAATTCAGCCATCCAAAGTAATAAAGTACTGGGGGGAGCTTCAAGATGGCGGAAGAGTAAGACGTGGAGATCACCTTCCTCCCCACAGATACATCAGAAATACATCTACATGTGGAACAACTCCTACAGAACACCTACTGAACGCTGGCAGAAGACCTCAGACCTCCCAAAAGGCAAAAAACTTCCCACGTACCTGGGTAGGGCAAAAGAAAAAAGAAAATACAGAGAAAAAAAAGAATAGGGACGGGACCTGCACCAGTGGGAGGGAGCTGTGAAGGAGGAAAGGTTTCCACACACTAGAAGCCCCTTCTCTGGCGGAGACTGCGGGTGGCGGAGGGGGGAAGCTTCGGCGCCACGGAGGAGAGCGCAGCCACAGGGGTGCGGAGGGCAAAGCGGGGAGATTCCCGCACAGAGGAGCGGCGCCGAGCAGCACTCACCAGCCCGAGGGGCTTGTCTGCTCAGCCTCCTGGGCGGGCGGGGCTGGGAGCTGAGGCTCCAGCTTCGGTCGGATCCCAGGGAGAGGACTGGGGTTGGCTGCGTGAGCACAGCCTGAAGGGGCTAGTGCACCACAGCTAGCCAGGAGGGAGTCCGGGAAAAAGTCTGGAGCTGCCGGAGAGGCAAGAGACCATTGTTTCCGGGTGCACGAGGAGAGGGGATTCACAGCACCGCCTAAACGAACTCCAGGAACGGGCGCGAGCCGCGGCTATCAGCGCGGACCCCAGAGGCAGGCAGGAGACGCTAAGGCTGCTGCTGCCGCCACCAAGAAGCCCGTGTGCAAGCACAGGTCACTCGCCACACCTCCCCTCACAGGAGCCTGTGCGGCCCGCCACTGCCAGGGTCCCGTGATCCAGGGACAACTTCCCCAGGAGAACGCACGGCGCGCCTCGGGCTGCTGCAACGTCACGCCGGCCTCTGCTGCCGCAGGCTCACCCCGCATCCGTACCCCTCCCTCCCCCCGGCCTGAGTGAGCCAGAGACCCGAAGCAGCTGCTCCTTTAACCCCGTCCTGTCTGAGCGAAGAACAGACGCCCTCAGGCGACCTACACGCAGAGGCAGGGCCAAATCCAAAGTTGAACCCCAGGAGCTGTGTGCGACCAAAAAAGAGAAAGGGAAATCTATCCCAGCAGCCTCAGAAGCAGCAGATTAAAGCTCCACAACTTGATGTACCTGCATCTGTGGAATACCTGAATAGACAACGAATCATCCCAAATTGAGGAGGTGGACTTTGGGAGCAATGATATATATATATTTTTTCCCTTTTTCCCTTTTTGTGAGTGTGTATGTGTATGCCTCTGTGTGTGATTTTGTCTGTATAGCTTTGCTTTTACCATTTGTCCTAGGGTTCTGTCTGTCTTTTTTTTTTTTTTTAAAGTATAGATTTTAGCACTTGTTATCATTGGTGGATTTGTTTTTTGGTTTGGTTGCTCTCTTCTTTCTTTCTTTTTTTTATTACTTTAAAAAAAATGTTTTAATAATTATTTTTTATTTTAATAACTGTATTTTACTTTATTCTATTTTATCTTCTTCTTTCTTTCTTTCTTTTTTTTCTCCCTTTTATTCTGAGCCGTGTAGAGGACAGGCTCTTGGTGCTCCAGCCAGGCGTCAGGGCTGTGCTTCTGAGGTGGGAGAGCCAAGTTCAGGACACTGGTCCACAAGAAACCTCCCAGCTCCACGTAATATCAAATGGCAAAAATCTCCCAGAGATCTCCATCTCAATGCCAAGACCCAGCTCCACTCAATGACCAGCAAGCTACAGTGCTGGACACCCTATGCCAAACAACTAGCAAGACAGGAACACAGCCCCATCCATTAGCACAGAGGCTGCCTAAACCCATAATAAGGCCACAGACACCCCAAAACACACCACCAGACGTGGAGCTGCCCACCAGAAAGACAAGATCCAGCCTCATCCACCAGAACACAGGCACTAGGTCCCCTCCACCAGGAAGCCTACACAACCCAATGAACCAACCTTAGCCACTGGGGACAGACACCAAAAACAACGGGAACTACGAACCTGCAGCCTGCGAAAAGGAGACCCCAAACACAGTAAGTTAAGCAAAATGAGAAGACAGAGAAACACACAGCAGATGAAGGAGCAAGGTAAAAACCCACCAGACCTAACAAATGAAGAGGAAATAGGCAGTCTACCTGAAAAAGAATTCAGAATAATAATAGTAAAGTTGATCCAAACTCTTGGAAATAGAATGGAGAAAATACAAGAAACGTTTAACAAGGACCTATAAGAATTAAAGGCAAACAAGCAGTGATGAACAACACAATAAATGAAATTTAAAATTCTCTAGAAGGGATCAATAGAAGAATAACTGAGGCAGAAGAATGGATAAGTAACCTGGAAGATAAAATAGTGGAAACAACTACTGCAGAGCAGAATAAAGAAAAAAGAATGAAAAGAATTGAGGACAGTCTCAGAGACCTCTCAGACAACATTAAATGCACCAACATTCAAATTATAGGGGTCCCAGAAGAAGAAGAGAAAAATAAAGAAACTGAGAAAATATTTGAAGATATTATAGTTGAAAACTTCCCTAATATGGGAAAGGAAATAGTTATTCAAGTCCAGGAAGCACAGAGAGTCCAATACAGGATAAACCCAAGGAGAAACATGCCAAGACACATATTAATCAAACTATCAAAAATTAAATACAAAGAACAAATATTAAAAGCAGCAAGGGAAAAACAACAAATAACACACAAGGGAATCCCCATAAGGTTAACAGCTGATCTTTCAGCAGAAACTCTGCAGGCCAGAAGGGAGTGGCAGGACATACTTAAAGTATTTAAGGAGAAAAACCTACAACAAAGATTACTCTACCCAGCAAGGATCTCATTCAGATTTGACAGAGAATTAAAACCTTTACAGACAAGCAAAAGCTAAGAGAATTCAGCACCACCAAACCACCTTTACAACAAATGCTAAAGGAACTTCTCTAGGCAGGAAACACAAGAGAAGGAAAAAACCTATAATAACAAACCCAAAACAATTAAGAAAATGGTAATAGGAACATACATATTGATAATTACCTTAAATGTAAATGGATTAAATGCTCCAACCAAAAGACATAGATTGGCTGAATGCACACAAAAACAAGACCTGTACATATACTGTCTACAAGAGACCCACTTCAGACCTAGGGACATATACAGACTGAAAGAGAGGGGATGGAAAAAGATATTCCATGCAAATGGAAATCAAAAGAAAGCTGGAGTAGCAATTCTCATATCAGACAAAACGGACTTTAAAACAAAGACAATTACAAGAGACAAAGAAGGACACTGCATAATGATCAAGGGATCAATCCAAGAAGATATAACAATTGTAAATATTTAGGCACCCAACATAGGAGGACCTCAATACATAAGGCAAATACTAACAGCCAAAAAAGGGGAAATCAACAGTAACACAATCATAGTAGGGGACTTTAACACCCCACTTTCACCAACAGACAGATCATCCAAAATGAAAATAAATAAGGAAACAAGCTTTAAATGATACGTTAAACAAGATGGACTTAATTGATATTTATAGGACATTCCACCCAAAAACAACAGAATACACATTCTTCTCAAGTGCTCATGGAACATTCTCCAGGATAGATCATATCTTGGGTCACAAATCAAGCCTTGGTAAATTTAAGAAAATTGAAATCATATCAAGTATTTTTTCCGACCACAACACTATGAGACTACATATCAATTACAGAAAAAATCTGTAAAAAATACAAACACACGGAGGCTAAACAATACACTACTTAATAACCAAGAGATCACTGAAGAAATCAAAGAGGAAATCAAAAAATACCTAGAAACAAATGATAATGAAAACATGATGACCCAAAACGTATGGGATGCAGCAAAAGCAGTTCTAAGAGGGAAGTTTATAGCAATACAATCCCACCTTAGAAACAAGAAACATCTCAAATAAACACCCTAACCTTACATCTAAAGCAATTAGAGAAAGAAGAACAGAAAACCCCTCCAAAATTAGCAGAAGGAAAGAAATCATAAAGACCAGATCAGAAATAAATGAAAAACAAATGAAGGAAACGATAGCAAAGATCAATAAAACTAAACGCTCTGGGGCTTCCCTGGTGGCGCAGTGGTTGAGAGTCTGCCTGCCAATGCGGGGGACATGGGTCCGAGCCCTGGTCTGGGGGGATCCCACGTGCCGTGGAGCGGCTGGGCCCATGAGCCACAATTACTGAGCCTGCGCGTCTGGAGCCTGTGCTCCGCAACGGGAGAGGCCGCAATAGTGAGAGGCCCGCGCACCGCAATGAAGAGTGGCCCCCGCTTGCCGTGACTGGAGAGGGCCCTTGTGCAGAGGCGAGGACCCAGCACAGCCATAAATTAATTAATTAATTAAAAAAAAAAACTAGCTGTTTATCCTCAAGCAACCACTCTCTTTAAAAAAAAAAAAAAACTAAACGCTGGTTCTTTGAGAAGATAAACAAAATTGATAAACCATTAGCCAGACTCATCAAGAAAAACAGGGAGAAGACTCAAATCAATAGAATTAGAAATGAAAAAGGAGAAGTAACAACTGACACTGCAGAAATACAAAGGATCATGAGAGATTACTACAAGCAACTCTATGCCAATAAAATGGACAACCTGGAAGAAATGGACAAATTCTTAGAAATGCACAAACTGCCGAGACTGAACCAGGAAGAAATAGAAAATATGAACACACCAATCACAAGCACTGAAATTGAAACTGTGATTAAAAATCTTCCAACAAACAAAAGTCCAGGATCAGATGGCTTCACAGGTGAATTCTATCAAACATTTAGAGAAGAGCTAACACCTATCCTTCTCAAACTCTTCCAAAATATAGCAGAGGGAGGAACACTCCCAAAATCATTCTATGAGGCCACCATCACCCTGATACCAAAACCAGACAAAGATGTCACAAAGAAAGAAAACTACAGGCCAATATCACTGATGAACATAGATGCAAAAATCCTCAAAAAAATACTAGCAAACACAATCCAACAGCACAGTAAAAGGATCATATATCATGATCAAGTGGGGTTTATCCCAGGAATGCAAGGATTCTTCAATATATGCAATTCAATCAATGTGATACACCATATTAACAAATTGAAGAATAAAAACCATATGATTATCTCAATAGATGCAGAGAAAGCGTTCAACAAAATTCAATACCCGTTTATGATAAAAACCCTCCAGAAAGTAGGCATAGAGGGAACTTTCTTCAACATAATAAAGGCCATATATGACAAACCCACAACCAACATTGTCCTCAATAGTGAAAAACTGAAACCATTTCCACTAAGATCAGGAACGAGACAAGGTTGTCCACTCTCACCACTATTATTCAACATAGTTTTGGAAGTTTTAGCCACAGCAATCAGAGAAGAAAAACAAATAAAAGGAATCCAAATCGGAAAAGAAGAAGTAAAGTTGTCACTGTTTGCAGATGACATGATACTATACATAGAGAATCCTAAAGATGCTACCAGAAAACTCCTAGAGCTAATCAATGAATTTGGTAAAGTGGCAGGATACAAAATTAATGCACAGAAATCTCTTGCATTCCTATACACTAATGATGAAAAATCTGAAAGTGAAATTAAGAAAACACTCCCATTTACCACTGCAACAAAAAGAATAAAATATCTAGGAATAAACCTACCTAAGGAGACAAAAGACCTGTATTTTGTACACACCATTGTAAAGCAATTATACTCCAATAAAGATTTTTTAAAAACAAACAAAGTAACAAAGTACTGATACACTTTACAACATAGATCAACCTTGAAAACATTATACTAAGTAAAAGAAACCAGACATAAAAGGTCACTGCTAAGGACTGAATATTTATGTCCCCTTAAAATTGATATGTTGAAATCCTAACCCCAAATCTGATGGTATTAGGAGGTAGAGCCTTTGGGATCTGATTAGATCATGAGGGCAGAGCCCTCATGACTGGGATTTGTGTCCTTATAAAAGAGATCCCAGAGAGCTCCCTTCTACCATGTGACGACACAGTGAGAAGAAAGCCATCTATGAACGAGGAAGTGGGTTCTCACCACACACCAAATCTGCTTAAGCCTTGATCTTGGACTTCCCAGTCTCTAGAATGGTGAGAAATACATTTCTATTGTTTATAAGCCACTCAGTCTACGGTATTCTATTATAGCAGCCTGAGTGGACTAAGACAGTCCTATATTGTACAATTCCGTTTACACAAAATATCTAGAATAGGGAAATCTATAGAGACAGAGAGCAGATTCGTAGTTACCAGCGGCTGGGGTGGGAGGAGGGAATGGAATGGCTGCTTAATGGATATGGGGTCTCCTTTAGGGATGAGGAAAACATTTTTGAACTAGATAGAGGCGATGTCTGCAGAACATTGTGAATGTATTAAATGCCACTGAAATGTATGCTTTAAAATTAATTTTAAGTTATGTGAATTTCATCTCAATTAAGAAGAATGAATTTTTCTAATTTGACCTTTTTTTTTTTAACAGCCTGAAAAGACAGCAGTGAGACAATGACAGCATATGGAATTTTTGAGTTAAAGAAGCAAGTTCAATTCTTGGTATGATGCACTATTTGCTGGGTGACCTCGAACAAGTTAAATAACCTGTTGGGTTCCCTTTGTTACTTTCCTTTTAAAGTGAACATGTTGAATGCCTGTTATGTGCCCAGAACCATGCCAAGTCACCTTCCCCTACATTGCTCTCATCAGTAAAATGTGAATTCCAGTGAGTACTCACAGGTAAGGGTCAAATAAATCGAGTGTAAAGTATTATATAAAGCCATTAAAGTCCTATACAAATGTTATCACTAATCTAAGAGCCTGCCTGGGTTATTTGCACAAAATTCAGAGGCTTTTCATCAAAGAAACCTCTATAAATACCATACTTGACAGAAAAGGCCATTTCAATTTAAAATAAAAACTCAGGAAACATTTTATTATAAAATAAGTTGGTACCAAAGGTCATCCTGTAAAAACAAATTTCGGCGGAAGATGGGGAAGAGATAGGAATTTATAATTTAAGCTAAGAATTTAATTGCCCCAAGTATCCCATTTGAATAATGTTGCTTGTTTTCTTCATCATTTATGAATCAGGGTGCATTTTAAAAGTTAGATTACAAGCAGAAATAAAGTGTCATTCTATTATGTCTACCCACTGTAATATCAGTATTTCTATGAATATTGTACTACATGAAAACACTCATTATTATTCTAATCAGTAGCTTTTAAAGTTAAATGAACAACACACTGTTTCATTTTTCAACAACTACTTATTTACCTACTCTTTTGCCTGAACACAGAATATGACACAGCATGAAAAACAAAATCTGAGCCCATTTATGTATCTCATTTATCTGTGTAACAGAGTCATCTTGGGTTTCTATTGCTTTATTTTAAAACGAACACTTGGGGCTTCCCTGGTGGCGCAGTGGTTGAGAATCCGCCTGCCAATACAGGGGACACGGGTTCGAGCCCTGGTCTGGGAAGATCCCACATGCCACGGAGCAACTGGGCCCGTGAGCCACAACTACTGAGCCTGCGTGTCTGGAGCCTGTGCTCCGCAACAAGAGAGGCCGCGATAGTGAGAGGCCCGCGCACTGCGATGAAGAGTGGCCCCCACTTGCCACAACTAGAGAAAGCCCTCGCACAGAAACGAAGACCCAACACAGCCAAAAACAAATAAATAAATAAATAAATTTAAAATTACCTTTCAAAAAAAAAACCGAACACTTTCACTTTAATGAGCATATTATCTTCCACCCAGAAAACTGTGCAATAATAGCAAGTTTGGAAATGAAACAATCGTGAAACAATCGTGTCAGCCCTCCTTTGGCCTTTCCCTGGCCACCCCTCCACCCCCAAGAGCAACATTCCTGTGTGTTAAAACAGGCTGGTGTCCCAGGCTCTGGACTTTAGACTGCTCATAGCCTCTATGTACATAGCCTCTATGTTTGGAACTTTAGTGAGTCTAATATGTAGTAGAAAAGCTTCTATTTTTGGTTCCTCTATTAACTCGTTTTGAAATTCAGACGAGTCATTTAACTTTTCTGTGTCTAGAAAGAAGCATTTCTAAAATAGTGATGCAACCACTTTCTAGTCTACATGTCAACAGATGTTAGAGAGTACTAGATGTGAAACCTACACAGGTAAGGATGTTCTAATTAAATCATTGACTATAGAGCTGGGCTCCTAAAATTAAAAAACTAGATTTTCATTCACTACAACATAGTATAAATATTTATTTTTAAATGAAGTACAATAAAAATGAAGTAGGAGAACTTTAAATTTAGTGGTGGAGAAAAACAAAACCTTCTTTAGGTTACTTAGATATACATGTATATACGTACAGTAAATAATATAGGGACTTTTAATATTTGTGAATGTTTTTCTGAAAACACACAACTACATTTCAATAGAAAGAAAACACGTTAGTAATAATATTTTTCTCTAGTCGCTTTCAACTAACAGAAGAGGAAAACTGCAAATGTGTTACAACCACGCATTTCACAATCTCCGAGACATGATAGCTTAGTGGCGACAAGCTGGCCTCTCTCATCAGACAGATCTATGTCTCTATGTCTCAATCCAGGCTCCACTCACTAGCTGTGTGGTCTGAGGCAAGTTACTTCACGTCTCTGTGCCTTTGTTTCCTTATCTGTCACAAACCGCAGTCCCAGCATAGTTGAAAACCCTCTGAACTGAGAAGCCTGGATCCCCCACCTGATCTGCAACTAACTAGCTGCTGGAACCAGGTCAAGCCACAGCCCCAGTGGACATTAGCTATACATCCTTAGTATTCCAGCTCTGTCCTAGAACCTCAGAATTTCAAATTTCTAACTTTTCTTCAGAGACTCACCAGAATGTTCCATGCCACCTCTCTTCCATCATCACTGCTTATATGCTAGCTCTTCTCCTCTAATCATGACGATGCTTATGCTGAACTTCTCAAAGAATCACCAAACTGCTAAGCTAGAGCATCCCCTCCCAGACTCAGCATCCCTCCCCGTGGAGCAATTCCTGTAATACTACCACCCACCACTAGGTGCCGTGGGACTCAACGTTTAATCTTGGAGCAAACACTGAGAATCCAATTGCACAAAGCTCCATGCTTTGTGCTGGAGATATAAAGATAAATCAGACACAGATCGTCTCTCCTTAAAATGTTCAGAGTCCAGGAGGGGTGACACATGTCCAAAAATGCAGGACACTGTAATATGTGGGTGCTCAGTTATGACAGCACAGAGCAGGAAGAGGCGGCAACTACGATCAAAGCAGAAGGATGAACAGGAGTCTGGGGGAGGCAGAAGAGGCCCTTCCAGCCTGGGTCCCAACGCAGGTATGAACATCTGAAGCCGCAGAAGTGGTAGACACCCGGGAGGAAAAAAACATGACGATGATCTGATCTCAAGGAGATTAAGTGGAAGACAGTCAAATGTGGAGAGTGAAATAACAGGGATTTGCACCTAGTTGAATTCATATGACTTTGCTCACTTGTTTATCAGGGACCTCCACTGCTAGACAGCCAGTTCTGCCTGGGCAGAGTCTTTGTCGGTGGGGTTTACCCCTCTATTCCTGGCACCTAGAAGGTACTCAAACTTTTTTTTTAATTAATTAATTTATTTATTTATTTATTTTTGACTGCATTGGGTCTTTGTTGCTGCACGCGGGCTTTCTCTAGTTGCGGCGAGCGGGGGCTACTCTTCGCTGTGGTGCGCGGGCTTCTCATTGCGGTGGCTTCTCTTGTTGCAGAGCACGGGCTCTACGCGCATGGGCTTCAGTAGTTGTGGCGCACAGGCTCAGTAGCTGTGGCTCGCGGGCTTAGCTGCACCACGGCATGTGGGATCTTTCCGGACCAGGGCTCGAACCAGTGTCTCCTGCATTGGCAGGCGGATTCTTAATAGTTTTAATGAATGACAGAACTGATAAGATTTCACTAAGATGCAGTGTACTCCGTCTAGAACACTCATCTGGTTAACAAGCCATTAAAACTGCTCAGCAAAGAAGGCTCTTTATCAACAAAGACCTAGAGATGGAATCACACATGAAGATTTCCCCCAGGGTTTATTGACATGGACCAGCCCTGAACTCAGGAATCCACTTTTGGAAAGCAATTTAGATCAGAAGGAATATGTGGGAGGGTGGAAAGTATAGTGAGGAGGGACCCGGTGAATAACAGAACAATTGAGCATCTATGACTCAAACTCTGATTAGTAAATCTTTTGAAAGTCAGGACTGCAATTCACTCCAAACTTACATTGCATTTGTAGCTTCAGTTACAACAAATGCCAGCTGTTTTCCTTTGTAATGCCAGCCCCTTAGCAAGCAAAGCCTAGGGTCCAGCAGATAATGATGCTGAGCAGGGCAGGTAGGAAGGACCTCCATGATGTGGAAAAGGGAGGGGCTTTGAAGTCAGACCAGGAATCGCATCTCAGCTCTGGCCACACCAAGGCTGCTGTGTGGCCTTTGGCAATTGATTCCTCCACCCTAAACTTCCAGCTCTTCACCTGGAAGCAGAGAACCCTCTACTTTGCAGGGTTGCTTTTGAAGAGGGAATAAAACAAGTCACACGAATTTTTTTGGCACTGAATGAATTGTTGCAACTGACCAGCAGTCTTATTTTTGGCCAGTGTTTGGCCAAGTGAAATTGCCAGGCCACTGACATCAGAATCATTGGAGAAAGCCTTCCTCCTCCTCAGGTATTCTGACTCAGTGCATCTGAGATGGAGCCATTAGCAGTTTCACAAGCTTCTCGGGTGATCCTGATACACAACTAAGCAGCAGACCACTACAACGCCACTAAAACCAGCATCACACGCAGCAAGAAGCCCTACACATCATGCTCGCCACTTCTAGCGTCCAGCCCTTGAAACCCTATTCAGGGAAATACCTTTCAGGAGAGGCGACCAAACCCTGCTTGTAATATTAGTCTGAATATTTATGCTGCCACATAAGAATTTCTGTTGGTGCTATTTCCTCCCCTCCGTGTTATATCCAATTCACATTGTTTGCCTCAGCCCATTAAAGCCCAGTGGATTTTTTTTCTGACATCAGCAATGTTAAGTACTTCAGAAAAAAAAAAAAAATTTACAAGATGTGTGCTAGCTCAGTAGTACAAGCTTGTTTATACAGCTCTAATCTGACTGAGTGGGCAGGAACCTCAAGAGGGAAGAAAGAAGAGCAATAGCTCTAAAGAACAAATAACTCTTTCTATTACTGCAGAGTCTGCCAACTTGACGTCTCCTATATACTCAAAGTTCAGACGCTCCATGACAGCTCAAGTGTGTTTCAAGTAATGCACCAAAGATCTGAAAACAAGGCACTAGAGCTCAGCCCCTAGGGGCCAATGCTGCCGGCAATGCCAGGCACCCAGTATTTTACTAGACTGTAATCGCTTGATCATTTTGGGACTTCAGCTAGAACTCAGGGGTTCCCAAAAGCTGGTCCAAGGACCTGAACCAGACTAGGAGCCTCAGAGTCACTGGAGAGGGGGGCAGATTATAAAGATACATGTTCTTGGTTCCCAGGCTCCAGAAATTCTGATCCAGTAGGCCTAGGATGGTCCGTGGAGATGTATAAATGAAACGTTCCCCAGGTGATTTGGAAGAACAGTCAGGATTGGGAACTAGTGACCTAGATTCCACGGAGCCTGCCTTCTCTTCGCCTGATCCCTTCATCCCGCCCCATGCTGCCGACAGTCTGGGCAGCCATGCTGAGGTGGGGCTCCTTTAACTTCCCTTGAATTTGGCCAGAAACTCACTGTGATGGATAAAGCCAGGGTCCTGAGGTCAAAGAACTGGCTCTCAGTCCCGGCCATGCCACTTAAGAGCTGTGTGACCATGAACAGCGTATTGCTATGCTTATTTAGCCTCTCCGAGCCTTGGTTTCCTCATCCATAAAATGGAACAAATACTCATCACCTGTACCAGTGGTTCTCCGCCTTCCCTGCTCATTAGAATCACCCAGATGATGACAGAAACTCTAACAGGTGGATGTTATCACTCCCACGCTACAGATGAGAAAACTGAAGCTTGAGAACATAGGTCACTTGCCCAAAGTATCAATAAAACAGCTTGTCAGCCAAGAATTTAGAATTCAAATCCAGGACTGACTGCAATACCCACAGAGTTTCCAATAGGGCAGCTTGGTCTCCAGTGAAATCACTGATACACAGTATTTAAAACAAAATTTTGTAAATATACAAATTTCAGTATATACTTAAATATACAGTATTTAGCACCTATAGACTAATTATACCATACTCAGTAGCAGGTACTTCTGGTACATAGTACAACCGGTACATAGTAGGTTCTCAACTAATTAATGGGTCTTTCCTTCTTCTTGCTAGTGTATCAGTGAAGCTGACATCCCCATACCAATCCTACCTGAAGACATAGGAATAAATACAATCTTCCCTAAGTTGCTTGACTGCCTGACAGCCTAAACAAACTAATCTACCAAAGCTACTTGTAAAGAAAATTATTTTTGCAATCCTTTTATTAAACAAAAGTCCTAAAAAAAATTCAGCTGGGAGGGAGAAGTGGAAAGTTCTTCACATAACAGGATGCACTTGGCTGTGTGATGTGCCTCACAGTCTATTACTGCAGTCGCTGCTTGAAGTTCAGGTCCACCAGGAATCCTCTCTTACCAGGGGCTTTGAACTCCACACAGCTCTGGACACGCAGAGCCCGTCACCTCCTCACTGACTCCTTCTGCCTTCTGAATTCTCCTTCTGTGAACAGCATGCCCACTATGTCCTTCCACCTCCTCTCTGAACTCCGACCTTCTGTGACCTTCATGGAACCCTGGCTTCCCCCAAAGACATCCCCTCCCTGAAGCCTAGTTGTCTTCACCCCACCTATCTCAAGACCAAGAAGGAAAGCAAGCATCCTCCTGGCTCTCCACTGCTGCTTCAAATGATTTCCCTCCCGTCTTCCTACACAAACCCCTGCCCTCATGACATTCGGACCATCTGGCCATGCCACTATCTACCCATTCTCACTGCTATTTCCTACCTCTCTCCTGTTAAGCCTTTTCATTTCCTAAAGATTCCAGCTTCGAGGTCTCAGAGGTTTTCTCCATCCCTTGGTCAACCTCAGTGACTTTAACATTAGAGCCAAAGCTGGTTTCTCCACCCTTTTCTTTCCTCATCTGAACCCTTTTCCTTCATCCCTCCTCCTCAGCTACCATCTTGCAAAGCCACATGCGGAACCTTGCCATCGCTGGTGACTGTACCACCTCAAATCCCAACACAAGTTGAGAAGGTACACTCTGTCCACTGCCCCTCTTTCCAGATCACTTATTGAACATTCTCTACAAATATTAAATCCATTTCAACCACATCTTTGGTACTATTCATTACTGCTCTTCACTCTGCCTTCACTTTCTTCTCCCCTGGCTCCGTCATTATAATCACTCATCATCAGTCCTTTGCAAATATCCTCAACTTCCTCACCTCCCCCTTTCTGTGTCATATTTCCTGACAAAACTCCAACACCAAGGGAACCCGACTCTCTGCCATATGATATCCAAGCTCACATCCGAGCAGGTGAATGCTTTGGGGTGGGGAGGAAATCACTCACCAGGCTGACAAGCTGCATTTTAAATTTTTTTTTTTTAATTATTTATTTATTTATTTATTTATGGCTGTGTTGGATCTTCGTTTCTGTGCGAGGGCTTTCTCTAGTTGCGGCAAGCGGGGGCCACTCTTCATCACTGTGTGTGGGCCTCTCACCATCGTGGCCTCTCTTGTTGCGGAGCACAGGCTCCAGATGCGCAGGCTCAGTAGTTGTGGCTCACGGGCCCAGTTGCTCCGCGGCATGTGGGATCTTCCCAGACCAGGGCTCGAACCCGTGTCCCCTGCATTGGCAGGCAGATTCTCAACCACTGCGCCACCAGGGAAGCCCACAAGCTGCATTTTAAATTCATGAGTGCAAACTTTAAGTGAGTTAGCCATAAATAAATGAATAAATAAATAAGTAAATTAGTTAGTTAGTTCGTCAACACTGCCCACCAAACCTAAAAGGTTTTCCTGTCAAGCTTGCTCTCTCCCCTTCTGAGTTGGCTATCTCATAACTTCTCCTTGTTCGAGCTTCACACACGGTCTCAGTTGATGGGCTCACTTCAAAATCTGTTGAAGAAATGGAAGCCGGCAGAAGGCAAGTCTCTCATCTTGAGACACCCTCACCTAAACCACCATGTTCTTGGTCTTCCTTCCACTGCAATAGGGGAAGTGCTGTTGCATTTACAGAGGGAAGCCGCTCCACCTTTGCCCTTAATTGGAAGGTGATAGAACGTTGTTCCTCATCTACACCCTCCCACCACACCGACAGGCTCCGGTATAACAACAGTGGGTTACAGCTCAAAGACCTCCAAGACACTGTCTCTGAAGAGCACATAGGGAAACCTTAATTTAAGAGAGTAGGCGAAAACAAGAACACCAGGGGAATTTGAAGCTTCTCGCACTTACAACTACAACAAACATTGAGCACAGCCCAACTCCTGGCCAGATTAAATAAAACCTCACGGAAAAGGCCTGGTTACTTCAGTTTCTATTACCTGATACATTGTGTTTGGCTTTCAGCAAAAAATCATGAGCCATGCTAACAGGCAAGGGAAAAACACAATCTGAAGAGACAAGCAGTCATGAAAACCAGATGTGACACAGATGTTGAAATTATCAGACATGAAATTTAAAATAACTATGATTAAATATGTTAAAGGTTCTAATGGAAAAATAGATGGTAATGAAAGCAGAGATAGAAACTCTTTTAAAAAAAAAAAAAACTCCTTAAAAAGGAAATGCTAAAAGTCAAAAACACTGTAACAAATGAAGAATGCCTTCAGTGGACTCATTGGTGGACTCTAAATGGCCACGGAAGAATTCAGTGAGCTTGAGATCAATAGAAACTTCTCAAACTGAAAAAAAGGGAGAAAAAAATTTTAATGGAACAGAACATCCAAAGACTATGGTACATATCAAAAGGCATTAAGTGTAACTGGAGTACCAGAAGGAAAAGAAAGAGAAAGGAGAAGAAGAAATATTTGTAGGAATAATGACTGAGAATTTTCCAAAGTTAATGACATACACCAAAACACAGATCCAGAAAGATCAGAGACCACCAATCAGTATACATGAAAACAGAACAAAACAGATCACTACACCTAGACATACTGTATTCAAAGTGCAGAAAATCAAAGAGAAAATCTTGAAAGAAACCAGAAGAAACACCTTAACTATGTAAGAACAAGGATAAGAATTACAGGGGGCTTCTCACCAGAAATCATACAAATGAGAGTACAGGCAAATACTTAAAATGTTTTTTTTTAACATCTTTATTGGAGTATAATTGCTTTACAATGGTGTGTTAGTTTCTAAATACTTAAAATGTTGAAAGAAAAAAAACACCAACATGGAATTCTACATCTAGTGAAATGATCCTTTGAAAGTGAAGGAAATCTAAATTTTCTCAGATCAATACTGAGTGAGTTCATCACTAATTGACTTGCCTGCAAGAAATGCTAGGAGTTCTTCAGGCAGAGGAAAATCATATAGGTCAGAAACTTAGATCTACCAAATGAAACAGCATATGTCAGGGAAGAAATAAAGGGAAATAAAAAATAAAGGGAAATAAATCTTTTATTTTCTTATTCTAAATTGATCTAAGAGAAAGGAATAAGACTCTTTTGAACAGTGTTCATGGGACAGAAAAAAAATATTTTTACAAAGATTAGCATATCAATGCCTAACACAGAGCTCTAAAATAGCCCTTGACAATCAGCTAGTCCAAGGGTTGGCAAAGTAGGGCCCTTGGGACAAACCTAGCCTGCTCCCTGTTTTTCTTTTAAATGTTTTTTTATTGTGGTGAAAGTCACATAATATAAAACATACTATTTTAACCATATTTAACTGTACAGTTCAGTGACACTAAGTACATTCACGTTGTTGTGCAACTCTCACCATCATCCAGCTCCCGAATTTTTCACCTTCCTAAAGTGAAACTCTGTCCCCATTAAACACTAACTCCCCATTCCCCCTCCCCACCCTGACCCCCGTGCCTGTTTTTGTGTGGTCTGTTAGCTAAGAATGATTTCTACCTTTTCAGATGGTTGAAAAAAGTTAAAAGAAGAATAATATTTTATGACACATGAAAACTGTACAGAAATCGAAGTTCTGTGCCCATAAACAAAGTTCTATAAACACCCATCTGTTTCCTTATTGCCTTGGCTGCTTTTGTACTACAAGGGCAGAGCTCAGTAGCTGCAGCAGAGACCATGCAGCCCACAGAGCTCAAAGCACTTACTCTTTGATCCTTTACACAAAATTTTTTCTGTTCCCTGAACACGCCCAATCACTTAATTTTTCAGAGGCTGAAACCAAGGCCTGGGAGATAGAGTTACACTAGCATGTCATCTTCCTGGTCAGTAACAAAGCAGCATGAAAATGCAGGTCTTCAGATCCCAAGTGCCTGTCCTCTCACATTAGAGGACTTATATAAGTATGGATTCTAAGATCACAGTGTCTAACACTACTGACTAATAGTGACTAATATTACTGACTCTGGGGACTGCAGAATTAACATTTTATTATTCTCTTATTTCACATGAGAGGTGGCATGACTGCTACAGGAGAAATAGGAGTGATAGGGAAGCTTTGCCAGTTTCTATGCACAAGAATGGGATGACTAAGAGATGAAGAGGATGGCATGTTCCCAGGGGACCAAGATGAAAAGCACTTGGATTGGCTTTTTTTTTAAGAATGTCAGTTATATTCCTTGGGATTTTGTTTTTTTGTTTCTTCTTCTTTTAATTGTAAGAACAGGTAAAAATCAGTATCTTTACAACTGGGCACTTAAATATGGGGTCCAGCTCTTTTATGACTCTACAGTGCATACATGTGAAGTCGCAGTAGTAGGTTTTTCCCCTTCTGGAGATAGCAACACTTGACAAAAGAAAGGTCTATTCATAAAGCTCACCAGGCAGGAGCAATACAGGTCAAAGAAATAACAACTGAATAGGTTCCTGAGGGTATGATTTTACTCATATTATGTAGATAGAAGACAAAAATAGTTCAACTTAGAATGTTCCATATCCAACTCCTGAGAACAACTAGAAAAGTTGGATAAAATTTTAAAAGAAGTGCTCCCAAGGCAATGAGGACACATGGAGAAAAGGGAAGTGCAGAGGAGAACAGACATTCCATGAAACATTGCTTTAAGGTATCTTGTCAAATCCAACATCCACTCATGAAAATACTCTGAGCAAATTTTGAATGTAAGGAACTTGCTTAATTTGATAAGGGGTATTTTAAAAACACATACAGTGACTCTGGAAGCTTTCCCACTGAGATTAGGAATGAGACAATGATGCTCACTATGACCACTTCTATTCACCATTATGTTAAAGGTCTCAGCCAATGCAACAGGCAAGAAAAAGAAATAAAAGGCACAATGACTGCAAAGGAAAAAGTAAAAACTTTTTTTTGCAGGTATTTGCTTGTGTACATGGAAAAGCCGTAATAATCTACCTATCAGACCTGTTAGGATTAATTAGGATTAACAGGTGAATTTAGCAAAGTCACTGGATACAAGGTCAATATATAAAAACCAACTGCATTTCTATATACCTGCAACAAACAATCAGAAAATGATGTTTTTAAAAGATACCATTTATGATAGCATCAAATACCTTCAAAAACTGGGAATACATCTAAAGAAAAATGTGTGATGCATTTACAACATAGAGAGATACAAAACACTAACAGAAATGAAAGCTCTAAATAAATGAAGGGATTACCATATTAAGACATTGAAACAGTCAACATTCTAAAGACATTAATTTACTCTCAATTTGGGTTAGGGATTTAATGCAATCAAAATCCCATCAAAAGATGATTTTAAAATTTATATAGTAATGCAAATGGCTAAGAATAACCAAACTATCCTTAAAATAACAACAAAGCTGGAGGAGACATACTACTGGATATCAAGATTTATTATTAAGCTATATTAGTTAAGACAATGTGATATTATATAAGAATAGACAAATAGAACAATGGAAGGGGCTAGAAAGCAGAGAGAGATCCACGATCCACGTATAAATGATCACCTGATTTATAACAAAGATGGCATTTCAGAGCAGTGGAAAAGAAGAGACTTTTCAATATGTAGTGATGGGTTAACTGGATATACTTATGGAAAGCAAAGTAGATCTTTTTCTTATGCCATAGATTTTTTGCCTCAAGGTAAAACACAAAACAACAGGGCTTCTATAAATTAAAGTGGGAAAATAGCTTCATGACCCTTAGGGTAGGCAAAACTTTCTTAAGCAGGCACAGAAAACAATAACCATAAAGGAAGAAATTGATAAATTGGATTATTAAAAGTAAGATCTCCTATTCATCAAAAGAGAGTCAAGTGGAAAGCCACAAAATAGGAAAAGACACTTCAAATACAAATAACTGGTAAAAATATTTGTATTCAGAATTTGTTTGAAAAAAAAACTCCAAATCAATAAGATAGATAATCCAACAGAAAAATAGGCAATAAACTTGAAGAGGGACCACAGAAGATTAAGTAAAAGTGACAAAAAATTACTAACAAGGCACAATAATCATTAGTCACCAGAGCAAACTGAAACCACAATAAGACACCACCACCCACCCACCATAATGGCTAAAATTCAAACGTCTGACAGTCTCAAGTGTTGACAAGTATGTGGAGAAACTGAAACACTCATAAACTGATGATAGGAGTATAAACTGGTACAACCACTTAGGAAATCTCTTTGTAAGGCCCTCCTAAAGTTGAACATTATGTCCCCATGTCCCAGAAATCCAGTCTTAGGTGCATACCAAACAGAAACGCATTCATACGTGCACCAAAAAACACACTAAAAAAAATTATAGCCATATTATTCACAGTAGCCCTAAACTGGAAATGTCCCAAATGCCCATCAACAGTAGATGAATAAACCATTTGTGAAATGTTACAGAGTGGGCTGCTATACAGCAGTAAAAATAAACTATGGCTACATACCACATCATGAATAAATCTCTCAAACAGTACTGTTCATAAGAAGCCACAAAAAAGAGCGTATATACATATATGTGTAATTCCATATATATTTCACATATTTCAAAAATGAGAGTGCTATGGTGTTAGAAATCCAGTTAGTGGTCGCCGCTGGGGAAAGGGGGTATGTAGTACCACTGGGAGGGTGCCTGCGGTAGTTTCTGGGGGAATGGTAATAAATATTCTCTCACTTAACCTAGGAGTGACAATATGGATGTATTTACTCTTTGAAAATTCATTGAGCAATTATTTGTGTACTTTTCTGGAAAGAGTGCAAATATTCTGGGAAAAGGATATAGGACAGAGCATCTCTGATTCTCATGGTGGCACCTGAGCCATCTCAGGTACAGCCATGAAAAAGTGATGTAATTGCAGAGATACAGTTGCAGGGATGGTGGAGGAGCCAGAGGTTGTATCTGTCACCACTATATACATACACACTTACCCCAATGTTTGTGTGCAGGCGTAGACCAGGAGCAAAAATCACTGAACGAGAGAGCTGGTATAGAAGTGAAACAAGATTAGAAACACACAACTGAAAGAATGTTTCACATTATCCAAAAGCTTTATTTTGGATATTGAAAGTCTTCCAGCTCTTATAAAAGCTCAGAACTTCCAAAGAGTAGTTGAAATACTCTGCACTTGTTCTTAATAACTTTCTACTCTCCAGCAAATAAAATCCAGTCTTCCAGCCAGTTTAGAAGACTGAAGCAGCTACTGGATATTTTTGCCCAGTGTATGTGTATGTGTGTGTGTGTGTGTGTGTATACATATATATGTGTGTATATAAATATACACATATAGATGTGTGTATATACATATATATACACACATCTATATGTGTATAGATATACACATATAGATGTGTGTATATATATGTATATATATTTGCTGTTAAATTTACTTCTTCTGATACAGAAAGATGGGCTTGTAAACTGTCCTCAGCAGAGTATGCCATATCACTGGGCACACTGATTGGACCAAGATAGACATGTGACTCTAACCAGGACCAATCAGGGTCCTTCCTTGAGACTGAGATAAGAATACTGGAAGAGAGAAGGCCCCTTCCCTGTGAGGGATTAGGCTGAAAGGATATGAGGGGAGGGAGATTAATGACCATCTTCTTTTTTTCTAGTGTCACAGAAGAAGGATATCAAGACGATGAGGTGTCAGTAAGAAGTGCTGATGATATCATTTAAGTCCCTGGATCCAGCCATGCCTGAATTCCCAGATATATTAGTCAGATAAATTCCTTTTTGCTTGAGTTGGTTTGAATTTTGTTTTAGAGCAGTTGTTTTGTTTTTTGTCTACATCTAAGAGAGCTCTGAATCACCATTAACATCATCACCTTTATCATGTATATGTGGCATTTAATTCCTTCAATAGACTGGCCCCAATTTGCATTTCTAGTCTTATCAATCACTATTCATCTTCATATAATCAACAATATGACCAATCTCAACCACAGGAAACATTCTGCAACTAAGAATTACCAATAAGTAAAGTTCAACTTAAAACAACCTACTTCCAAATACACTTTTGATAGCCAACTGGTCATTCCTGTTAAGGATAATTAGAAAATATAAGAAACTGGGGATTAGAAATGGATTTTTTTTTAAGTGGGGGAGTATGGCAGATGGCAGGCTGAGGAACTGGTTTTTGCAGAGAAGCTTTTGAAAGCTAAAGGAAGCCAAAGAAACGAAAACCTAGAATTGACAGCATATGCTTTGGCATGAAGTGAAATACCCTGTGCGTTGGGGTGAGATATCTGAGAACTTCCTAATCGGTCATGCCAAGCAAGTTAAATAAAGTTTATCCCAAGATGTATCCACTTTAACCTTAAGCCATAGGAAGATCTGGAAGTCAGTGGTCAACCTCTCAGTCTGAAAGTCTAAAAGAAATTGAACATTTGGACAGAGATCCTGACATAGTGGGGAAAAATGCCCATTCGCATGGGAATTGTTCATTGACTGTAATAAAGCAACACCACTTACAAGCATTTCACTGCAGGGGAGCAATCTTCTGAATAATAGTAAGAAGTAACTAGAAATTCATTGTGACATACCCTCTATTATCAACATAAGGTGAGGAAAATGTCACTCAATCTACTTTGTTTTCTCATTTTATTTTCAGTAAACATAAATTTAGATTTCCCCATCCCTGTTTCCCCTTAAGTTCTAAGTTCTTCCACATGGACTTCTCTGCCTGAAAGGTCTTTGAGGACCTGACACTCAGTAGAGAGGTATTAAAAATCCTTTGCACACTTTGTCACTTCTATCCTTTTACTTACACTGAAATGCCTCAAGCACACTTTGACCACCTGTGTCCCCTGCCCCATCTCTGCAGACCCCCAACTCTGCAGGTCCTCCAACATCCAATTCATCCATTCAACCTCTTCAGTGAAATCTCCCAGTGGGAAGTAATCCCTCCCCCATTCCATGTATACGTGCCTGTGTTACCACATTCTGTTTCTCCATCTTTTTCCCCTCAACAGAATTTTAAACCTCTTGAAAACAGAAGCCATATCTGATTAATCATCATCTAGAAAAGGGCCTTCAGTAGTGGGACCACTGTCGTCACGAACAAGCAGGGCAAGGAGCAGAGAAGAACAGCAGAGACCTTAGACTAACTGTCACCTGGGGTAGGAACACCCCCTCCCCTTCCCCCATCCTCCCCCACCCCCAAACTAAGAGTGACTAAACCTCAGATTTCCAGGAATACTCTCTCTTACAGGAATGCCCACGAAGCAATCACAATTTCTCAGCCCTATTCTGCACCTGGGGAGAGCACAGATCAATAGCATTAAGCTGCTTTGTCTAACGTCACAAACCCCTGGCTAGAGGCAGGAACCAACAGCCAAGTCCCTAAACTACCTGCCATTCTGAAAGTTAAAAGTGCCTTCCCCTTAAAAAAAAACTCAAATATAATCAATAAATGTATTCTTTGTGAATGCATCCTTTCTATTCTGACCAGCTGCTGAATCAGTCTTTGTTTTAGGATGTATGGTCAGCAAAATAATATAACGGCAGCTTCCTGCTTGGTTTGGAATCTGAACACTGTAGCACTTACATAGTGGCTCCAGGGAAAAATACACAGTATACTGTTTTTAAAGTTGTCTTTCTTCTACAGAGGTCACAAGAAGAAAAAAAACACAGCCAGCTCTAACAAGCGTTTTGTTTGGATTAGGCATTGTAGATCCCTATAATATTTTTCTAATTGGAATTAGTTGCTAATGACTAAAATGGATTAAAAATGGATGACAACAGCTTTCTAAGCAGCACATACCCTTTGCTTTAACACAGTCCTTACCTGCCCCTAATGCTTCCCAACCCTGAGGTCCAGCACCAGATGCCATTCATCGTCACACGTGGGTGGCTGTTTGGCTTTTAGAAAAAAGGAAAGTGTTATTTGGTACCCGTGTCTCTTTCAAAAATGGGGCAGAGGGCCCCACGTTTCGAGAAACTGGGGATAAATACATTTCTTTCTGGGAGTAAAAACTTTCTACATGTTTTACACACAAACAAAGCATGGTTTTGACGAAAAAATACAACTTAAGTTACCACTGTGAAAGAAACCTCACTCCAATAAAGATGTTAAAAAAAAAAAAAAAGAAACCTCACTTGTTTCACTCATCTGCTTTACCTAACTGGCTCTGTGTTTGAGTTTGCAACCCATTTTCTAAGCCTTTTCCCTTCTTTCATTCCACAAACAGCTCTCAAGCAATTACTATGAATCAGAAACTGACAGATGTTGAAGCTACAGGAGAGAATAAAATAGAGTCCCTGCTCTCAGGGAGTGTACATGTTAGCGGACACAGACAGACAAAATACAAATAAAAACATATAGTGCAATGTCATGGTGATAAAGCTCTGAAGAAAACTGGAGCAGATAAGGCAATACAGAGCACTGTGTTGAGGCAGGAGTTAGTTGTTTCAGCTACGCTGGTCTGGGATGCCTCTGATGATGAAACTTTTACATTCGTTTTTACTCTGAAAGCAAACAATAACTGGTTTAATTATTATTATTATTAACACCTCTTATCTGAAAAGATTGCTGTTATCCCCTCTCTTCACCTATGAAATTTCTGCCTATTTCCCAAAGCCTCTCTTCCAGGTCTGATGATACAGTGTTCTCTCTCTGAACTGGACTGTACTCACTGTCTTCATCATCTATTTGCTACCCAATCTGACTTATAAAATTCCGTGCATTATTTTCCTAAACTGTCACTTAACATCCTTTATTGTTTATTTTCTGTTTATTTCTATTTCTCTCCAAAACAACTGAAATGATCTCAAGGGAAGGGTTTCTGTTCGTCCCTGGCCTTGTGAGATATCAGAGAGACTTGGGATCTTAGGGTTGGATAAGATCTGGATTTAAATCTTGGTTTTAATAACTCAATAACTACCTGACCTAGGACAAGTGGCTGAACCTCTTCTTCAGCTTCAGTTTCTTCATCTGTAAAATGGGAGTGATACCACCTAATTCTTGTTAAAGTCTTTGATCTACAGAAGGCTTTACATGTGCTAATTCTTATAAGATCAGTCCACTGCTGTATGACAGATCCATAGCTCTGTAGGCTGGGCAACTTTTGGCTTAGGAAACCAATTTCTCTCAAGCCTTTACTATGTGTGTTGCCTCATGGTGGGGGCAGGATAAAATTATGGTTTAAAAAAAAAAAACAAAACAGACCACAGCCTAGTGGGAGAGACAAACACTGATGTATAATTACAAACTAGGACGAGGACCTCACGATATCATGGAGCTCAGGTGGATCTAGCCAGGCAGGATCAAGCAAACAGTAAGAATGGGGGTTATAACCATTTGCACCTTGCATATTCACCTGTTACTGCCCATGCGCCTGCACCCAGGCCAGTCCATGCACCCACATCTGGTCCAGTCCGCACATCTGCACCAGTATTTGTCCATCCTTCCTTCCATTTTCACCCACCCATAGCTGTCACTCTGCAAGTCAGTAACTCAGCACATATTTACCAAACCCCTACCATGTGCCAAGCACTGTAAGAGATACCAAGGAAATAGAGAAAAATAGCACAGGGCCTTGTCCGGGTGTGGGTCACAGTCTGGCACAAGAGATATCAATGTAGCCACAGCCCCTATTTTTCACTTCTCTTCCTGCTGGTGACAAATGGCCTTTAGGCTCATGGAAATAGATCGCTGGCTGCCACAAAAGAAGATCATCCTCACTCCACCCTTTCTACTTCCAGTGTTTGGGCCACTTGCTTTCTCACATCCCGTGTCAGAACTATGGAGTAAGATTCTCCAAGGAACTTAGGAGTTCCTCAAATGCTAGGCTGATAGAGCAAGTCCTTAGGAATAGAAAAAAGTTGGAAACAATTGCCCTGAAATACTTAGTATTTCCCAACAGACTCACGCTGGAGGAGGTCACAGAGAGGACGTGGCCTCCAGTTGACCTGCGAGTTGAACCCCGGCACTCAGGAGGCTCCTCACCCCTCCCCCGTGCTTGGAATGTACATTCTTCCCACCATCCCCCTGGGGAGCATGTGCAAGGATGCAGCCTTGAGAGAGAAAGGTGTTGTTGAGACCATCTGGACTGAGGACTTGACTGAGCCCAGTTAAAGCCTCAAAGTAGAAACACAGGCCTGAAAAACATAAATTTTTAAGGTTCTGGCAGGTGGGTACAGAGATCTACCCCTCTGGCCCTGCGGAAGACAAGGCTCTTATGTACGTTTCCTTGCTTATTACATCTTTCACCTACCAATCTGGAGGTCTCCCTCTTTCTTCCTTCTCCTTGCCTTTCATGTGTGGGGACCGGTTTCAGATTTCACCCAGGGAACAACCAGGGTTGTAACTCATTATCAAAATTCTTAGAAAACAGGAAGTATGGTGTAACAGGGCCCATCTTCTCCAGCTACGGGGCCTCCTCTGCCCTTCTCCTCACAGCCACACATACTCAAGGGGTATTTTTTTTTTTTTTTTAATTTTACAGACGAGGACATTGAGGTTCAGAAACACAATGAACAGGGTTTAAAATGCCTGTCGTGCTACTTGAAGAGCTATGGATGGTAGCTGTGTGGGAGCTCGGGGCTGGCCTGGATTGAATGCAATGCAGGCGCCTGGGGACCTCCGAGGGCTGCCACCACCCATCCACGTTCATACAGGACACTGTCATCTCAGGAGCCTCTGATGAACGTGTGCTTTCCCCTGTGCAAGAAAATAGCCCCTAGGGTAGGGCAGACAGCAGTGGACAAGGGAGCTCTACCATGCCAAAACTTGAAGGTGGCTTTTTCCTTTGATGGTTTTACCAAAGTATTTCGAAAAGCCCAGACAGCTGTCTCCACCACAACTCATTTGAATAGCCTCACCCACAGGACCATCTACTCTGTTCATATTCAAATAGTTACACATTTTTCAGTTTCCATCTGTAAAAATGGGTGTCCTCTGCACCCTATGTTTCTAACACCAAAGTGGAAGGAAGGGATTCATTTTCTAGCCACAAAGTAGCCACACAAGGAAGACCAACAAGTTCTGACCGTGGTGTTTCAGCCAGCTGGAACCTCCTAGCTAGCAAATGCACTCACTCAGTGCCCTCTTCTCTTGTTTCCTGGGTCATAAGATGCGGTCCTCCCTCGGAGACTGGTCAGGATGCTCTAACGAGCATTGTTCTGCCTTTTTTGGGGGATGAGGGCGGAGTCTGGGCCACTGCTTGCTTTATGGGCTGCCTTGGTAGTTGGGATAATTAATAGTGAATTTCCTCTCCCTTACTGGAATGTGCATGTGGTAGAAAAAGAATTGCCTCTTACAGGTCTCAGGGAGGCAGCTGTGAAGCAGTGGAGAAGCTTCCTAGCTTGTAACATCTCAAGCAGGTACTCTGAGTTGTTACTTGATGTAACTCACTAGGTTTAATGTGCGCTTTGCCTACTTGTGAACAGTTTTGCTGTCCCTACAGTTGGAAGAACTGGGTTTCATGCCTGATTATTATTCTTATTACAGATTTAATGGTTCCAAATTATGGATGATGATCTCTTTTATCCTGACCACTTCGGAAAGTTTTTTTCCCCATGGAGAAAACTGATAGCGGTTTGACCAATGTTTACCGGGCACTTACTGGCAGGTACATTGCTAGGCATGGGGCGGAGGGATGCAAAGAAAAGTGCAACAGTGTTTCTGCCCCCAAGGAACTTACCATCTAGTTCTCAGGGTGGTCCCCAGACCAGCAGAATCAGCGGGACCATCATGCTAGAAATATAAATGCTCAGGCCCCGCTCCAGACCAACTGAGTCCAAAACTCTGGGGGTAACCAGAAAAAACCTGCTTCAAACAAAGATCATCCTCATCAAAGGTCAAAACGACAAGTATGTGGTTAGCTTATCGAGCTAAATCTTAAAGTGTCATTTGTCCTTTGAGGAAACAGGCCCAGAGCCCAAAAGCCACGTGAGGAGTTGGTGGGGAAATTGAAACCAGAACTCAGCTCTCCCACCACCACCCCCCGCCCTGCATGGCCAAGGTTCTTTCTGTTTCTTTTCTGATGCTTTAAATCCTAAATCTTATGGGGAGCCAAGTTTGGCCAATCCAAAGTGCAAACACTGGTTTTCAAAGACAACAGAGAAACTAGTCTCTTTGAAAATAAAGACCACTAACAAAAATTAAAACCTGATCTATCAAAGCCATCCAGCAAACTAGCAGTAATTTCCCAAACCTTTAACACACATCCAAGTTTCATTTACAATTTGAAAACTGTGGCGGGGGGGCGGGCGGGATAGGGAGAAGGGTAAAAATACAAGGAATAATGTGATCGGAATATAGCCTAGAAAAATATATAGTATGCAGAAATGTCAACAGTGGCTCACCTTCTATGGGAGAATTACAAACGATCTTCTATTTTTTCCTTTGTATTTTCCTGAATTTTTCCCAATGGTTATTTATTACTTTGGTATCAAGAAAAAAGTAAAACCACTTTTTTGAAATGTTACATCCATATCACGCAACATAAAGGTTTATTTTGTAATTCTATTTCTTTCCATACAGCAGGATAGTGTGTGTGTAGTAATTATTTATATCATGCCATATGTTACAATGAAGATGAAATTTGGTAAATATATTCCATCCAGCTGGCACTGAAAATGAAGAGGTTAAATGCTTTCCTAGGTTCAAAGCACTATGAATTAAGACGAGCTAACTGTGAAGCTAAAGGAAAAATTAATCCCAGTATTGAGATCTCTGAGAGCATCTCTTTTGAAAAACATTGATGTGACACATAGCTCGTTACTCATATCTCCCTGATGTTTAACCCCGGCACAAAAACAGAAGGTTTGGCAATTCCTGGCAAAGTCTTAGGAGTTCAGGGGATAACGTGCATGGGAGAATATCAGAGAAATAAGAAAGAGAATGATCCTATTTTTATATAAAAGTCTATTCCTGCGGACAGTAAGACATCCAAAATTACTGACAAATTTCATTGTCCGAAATATCCTTTAAAATTTTTTTCTTTCTCAAGAAATGTTTGCTCATTTAAAAAAATATCTATATTGGCCATCTCATTCCACAGATCATAAATAAATAAATAAATAAGCACTGTCTCATTTAAAGAGATCTTTCTGCCACAAAAGCATTGTTGCAATGCTTCACTTGATAAGATAAATTTGTCACTGGAAGAAAACCTAGCATTGTTTTACTGAAACTCTCAGCAATATAAATTCAGTGCATGTTAATTAAAGTTTCTTAAAGGAGACAGGGAAGTAAAGTTAAGAACAAATGTAATTACTATGGAAAAGAAAATGCCAGTGGCTACCTACTTCAGAAAAATACCTCACAGAAGCTGACATTTCTAGAATTTCCAGACACTTTCAGAAAAGGACAAATTATTTGGGGTAAAAAAATATATATAGTAATACACCAACATTTATAGTACATAAGCTCACCAGATCTACACAACAGTTTAGCTTAGTAATATCAGAGAACGCAGAAAGAATTTACGAATTTACCATCTTGGTTTTCGCTGTTCAGCATGTGAGCGTTTGCTTACAAAGGTAAATCTCTGAAGAGTCTCCAATTTCACTCAGTCCTAGAACTTGCTTTCTCTCACAGGGCAGTCCCACCCATTACAAAAATAACAAATTAATTTTAAAAAAAGAAGATAGAATATAATGACTATACCACTCACAGAAAGTTTCTCACCAACCCCCCAGTGCCCACTCCATATAATTACCTATCTACCTGTGAAAATTGATCCATAAAAGCCTTACCTATTAAGCCAAATCTGACAGTTTCCTTTCAGTTTAACACTTTTTGACAACATACACAAACCTGTGGCTCAGCCTCTAACTCCATCCGGACACTTATAAGCCCATTTCTTATTCTTCCATCTCTCACCCCCCTCTGCTAAGAAAAAGGGTCCAACCCTTTTGGGACCCTAGGAAAGTAGGTCCCAGTTTACCTACTACTGCTTATTTTTGCAGTTTTACTTTGGGACTGCTAAGAGGTATTGATCAGAAAGTACCTGCAGATCCAGCTGCTAAGCACTGATAAATACTGAGGGAACAATTCCAAGCCAAGAACAAGACCCAAAATATCTTAAGTTTGTAGCGTGGAAATGCCACTCGTCTCAACAAGAGAGAAAGAAACAACGTTCCTACTCCATCAAAATTAAAAATGGTAATAATAAGATTCAGCAGCTTCCATTCTGAACAAAATTAAATTTTCTGGGTCACTTTCCTTTCCTGTCTCACTGGGCCACTTCTTACGCAGCCTGACAGTGACGGTAAACACGGTCCTTCACACAACCCTTTCAGTTGTTATCCTCACGGAGCAAATACCCACCGGTCCCTTTCCTGCCGCAGTCGCCAAACAGCAGACCTCACCACCAACCCCTGCCCTCCACACCTCGCCTCTCGCTTGCTTTTCTTCCAAACCACAAACGGGCGAGTTTATTCAGAGAAAAAGTTAATGAACATCTGCTTTTGAGGTAAAGCTGCCCTACCTGTGATCACGGAACCAGAAGATTGGAAGTACCTAAAAGCACGTACCCTCTGCCAGCTCGCCCCGGCCGGTGAGCGCCTCACACCCAGAAACCCCGGAACATGATTTATATGCAGACCTGCACCCGTCCCACACAACTCCACACGCCAGCTTGCCTAACCACTTATGTAAGCTCGTGCCTCTACAGTCCCAAACTGCACACACACACACACACACACACACACACACCGACACCTGTCACGTATCTGCAATGGACAAGCATCTACACCCAGGAAATGAAATGAAATCAACACACATGAACTGGAAGGGTGAAGGGCATACCGTTTTAAAACATCTTTTCCCCCATTTGTTTCTTGCCCATTTCTGTAACAACTACAATTACCTTAGCAACCAAAGAATTGCCTTGACTCCCCCTCCGGTTTCTGAATTTCTCCTAACGCCAAGCTTGCGCCAGGTTCATGGTAAAGCTAGAGGAGCCCAGGGATCAAGGGGCCGGCAGCTTCTTGGGGGCGGAGAGGACGCCTGGGTCAGCCTCCGCGCGGCTCTCCAACGTCTCGCCTGGTCTTCCCGAGTTTCCGCGGTGGCGAGCGCGGCGTCTCAGCGAGCGGACAGCGAAGCCTCAGCGAGGCCGGCGCGGAGGCGCGGTGGGTCGCATGGTGTCAAGGGCGCAGGTCGCTCGGGTGTCTCCAGCGCGCTGGGGGCTGGCCCCGCTCTCCGCGCTCCTGGGCGCTCCCCGCTCGCCCGCCTCTGTCGCCCCAGGCCGGCGGGGTCCGCAGAGCTCGGACCGCCCCCTCGGCGCCCGCCCGCCTGCTCCCCCAGCTTCGGGAACCCGGCGCCCGGGCGGAGCTCTCGCCGCCGAGCAGGGCCGAGCGCAGGAGCTGCCCCAAGTCGCGAAGGCGCTCAGCTCCGCCGCTCGGGAGCTGCCGCAGCGGCGCCCGCTGTCGGGTGTCGAGCGAAGCTGCAGCCCGCGCCGCGCGCACCTGGGCTCCGGCACCTGGGCCCCGACAGGCGCAGGGCGGGGCGGGGCGCGGCGGCCCGGGCGGGGCCGAGGCACCTGAGCGCGTCCTAAGGGCGCCGCTGCCCAGCTCACCTGTTCCCAGCGTCGCGGAAGGTGCAGATGGAGATTTGCCCGAGGAAGGGGGAAAGAAAACTAGAAATTCCTGACACTTGAGCTCCGGCGAGAAAACTGGCAGAGCGGCTCAGCGGGGCGGAGGCTCCTTCCGTCAATTCCGAGAGCTGGCTGCGACTGGAAACTTTGGTGGCGTCAGGGTTGTCTTGGGGATTCCTAGTCCGGAGTGGTTTGCCCGGTGGTTCTTGAATCCCTCGCTGACGTGTAGCTGGCGCCCTCTAAATTAAAACGGGCCACCGCGATCCTCAGGGATAGTGTTACTCACCTCGTCATTTTCATTGTTTCAACATTTACACCACATGCTGTATTTGGAGTGTTTTATGAGCCTTCTTGTCGAGTACACACCACAAAAGAACTTTCAAGAAAATTTAACTCTGCAAATAATCTTGGAGAAGAAGAAAAAAAGTAGGAGACAGAAAATGAGAAAGGGTAACTTCAATTGACGGCCTTCTTTAATGTGGGAGCTTTGAAATTTGATGCTTAGTTAAGGATTCAGGAAGCTGCAGGTGGAAATAGAACAAGATTGTTGGTGCTGGACGGTAACCATGGGATTGATGTGCAATACCGATGTTATCAACATCAAGGATAAATTCAAGATTTATTCTTATATTGTATTGTGTCACCAGGAAAAAAAGAAACCTTAAAAATAAATATCTAGGTTCCATTAAGGATGGATAACCTGGACTCCCTTCGTCCATGTGGGTCCAGAGGTGGAAATCTAAGGTCTCCTTCCCAACATACATCTCCTTTCCCACCATTCTACATTGATTAATGGATGTATTCATTCTTTGATCCAATAAACAGTAATTAGCACATACCTTGTGTTAGACCCTCTGCTAAGCACTAGAAACGGATGACAGAACAGTCTCTGCCATCCAGGCCCCCGGCCTAACAGTGCACAAGATATGTGTATTACCATGGGCTAAGTCCTCGAGAACTAGAGAAAAACATGCAACCGAAAGAAACCACACCCAACCTAGTGAGTAAAATATAATTTCAATAAATTCCCCAGTTATTTCATTTATTAAAGTTGAAATGTAAAGTCTTTCCTTCCCCAGGTTTAGCATTTGGCTTAAGCGTGGCTGAGAAGCTGGCTGTGGCTCCACGCTTAGAGCATAGGCTGCTTACTGAGAGAGAGGGGGTGACGGCGGGCTCTTCCCCTGTGGGGAGCTCTGAATTTCTGAGACCAGAAGCTTCCTGAGGGTCAGGCATGAGGGAACAACCACGTGGAAGTATGAGCAAAGGGATCCAGGTGCATCTGAAGAAAGGCCTTTCTGTGGACTTCCCTTAATACAGTAGCATCAAAAATAATAAAATAATTAGGAATAAATTTAACCAAGGAGGTGAAAGATCTGTATACTGACAATTACAAGATATTGAAGAAAGAAATTGAAGATGACATAAATAAATGGAAAGATATCCCGAGTTCATGGATTGGATAAGTTGATATTGTTAAAATATTTGTACTACCCAAAGCCATTTATAGATTTAACACAATCCCTTTCAAAATTCCAATGGCATTTTTCACAGAAATAGAAACAAAATCCTAAAATTTGTTGACTCACAAAAGACCCGGAATAGCCAAAGCAGTCTGGAGCAAGAAGCACAAAGCTGGAGACGTCACAATACCTGATTTCAAATTATATTACAAAGCTATAGTAACCAAGACAGTATAATACCAGTGTGAAAACTGAAAAACAGACCAATGGAACGGAATAGAGAGCCCAGAAATAAACCCATGCATATACAGTCAACTAATATTTGACCAGGGAGCCAAGAATACTCAGTAAGGAAAGGATAGTTCCTTCAATAAATGGTGTTTATTGAAAACTGGATATTCATAAGCAAAACAATGAAATTGGACCCCTATCTTACATCACTCACAAAAATTAACTCCAGATGGATTGAAGACTTAAATGTAAGACCCCAAACTGTAAAACTACTAGAAGAAAACATAAGGAAAATCTCTTTGACATTGGTCTTGGCAACAATTTTTTAATCTGATGCCAAAAGCACAAGCAACAAAAGCAAAAATAAATAGGTGAGACTGCATCAAACTAAAAAGCTTCTACACAGCAAAAGAAACCATCAGCAAAACGAAAAAGCAACCTACAGAATGAGAGAAAAGATTTTCAAACCAGCTATCTGATAAAAAGTTAATATTCAAAATATATAAGAACTCATACAACTCAATAGCAAAAAAAAATCTAATTAAAAAATAGACAAAGGACTTGAATATAATTTCTTATATATGTATGGAAAATATCTGATTTTTCATAAAATGTTTGATTACACATATGTACATATCACACAATACACATACTATATACATACTACACATATTTTAATAATGATATATAATTTTTATTTATATAATTTATATGTATTATAAATATAATTTATATATAATGATAAAAATAACTAACTTAATAGGGACAGACCACACTTTTTCCTGGCATGGCCAAGAAATTGGTTTACGTACTGGGAAACTGAGCAAACAAATAAATATATCAAGGATATTGAGAGGCAGGTTTCTCACTGTTGGAGGAGGGAATTACAGATATAAAAAGGGGAAAGATTAGAATAAACTCAGTGAAGTGGCTTGAAAATAGAGGTGATGGTATGAAATGATTTTTAATTTAGGTAGATAGAAAGACTTATGTATGTGTATATATACGTTGATATATTTCCTAGCTCTGTCCACCAAGAAATCCTGAAAGCAATAGCACCCAGTACAGTGAACACACTTAGAACTCAGATTTGTTTCTAAATACCATTCTCCACCAAGAGGAACTATGGCTCCATGTGTAGTGGGTGAAACTGGAATACTTTGTTGGGCAAAAAAATAAGAAGGTACTTAAAGAATTATGGAGATATGTCAAAAGAATATAGGAGCCAGTTTGAAGGGGTTCCCACTGGCCAAATCTAGGACCATTTAAGCATCAAAATAAATAATGACAGCAGCAGGTTGCAACCTTTGTGTAAAATAGGAATCAACGAGTCCATGCTGATAGAAAAAGAGGAGAAAAAAAAAAGAGAGAGAGAGAGAAAGGAAGTTCTACTGGTAGAATGCAAAAAATAGATGAAGAAAGAAAGGTAGAATTAGAAAATCACCATTTTGCAACCATAATGATAATAATTGATTCAGGCCAGAATCATCAATGGATAATACTAAAATTAGTGGGTAAAAGTATGATGAGGGACAGAATATTTACAGTCTCAAAGCACGTACCTAAAAAAATTCATTAATTCTCATTAATATATTATTATTTATTAATAAACACAACATACTTATTAATTAACAATCACAGCTGTAATACTTGGGAGATACCATCTTAATCAACTGGCAAAAGTTTACATAAATAAAAATCAGTAATGGGAAAAATAACCCTTGTGTTGTGTCCTGATATAATATATATTCTTTAAAGTAAAGATTGTTCCAGATTGGAGGACGCTAAAGGGACAGCTAAATGCAGGAGATGATCTTGAATGGAATCCAAGATCTATAAATGACATTAATGGCATAATCAGCAAAACTTCAATGCATTCTGTTGAATTAAATTGGATCAATGTTATTTTCCTGATGTTGAGATTGTACTTTATTTAGGAGAGTTTCCTCATTTTTAGAAAGTACACACTGAAGTATGAGGGGGTAAACGGGGCATCACATCCGCAACTTAATCTCAGATGGTTCAGAAATGTTAACAACTCGAAGGGTATAAGGGAGCTCTTTGAACTGTTTTTGTAACTTTTTTGTAATTTAAAATGATTTCAGGGGCTTCCCTGGTGGCGCAGTGGTTGAGAATCTGCCTGCCAATGCAGGGGACACGGGTTCGAGCCCTGATCTGGGAAGATCCCACATGCCGCGGAGCGACTAGGCCCGTGAGCCACAATTGCTGAGCCTGCGTGTCTGGAGCCTGTGCTCCGCAACAAGAAAGGCCACGATAGTGAGAGGCCCGCGCACCGCGATGAAGAGTGGCGCCTGCTTGCCGCAACTAGAGAAAGACCTCACACAGAAACGAAGACCCAACACAGACAAAAATAAATAAATTAATTAATTAATTAATTTAAATTAAAAAAAAAAAAGAATCAACTCCCTGTGAGCTGTATTGAAAATATGATTTGGTCTACTACTTCGGGAATATATACAATGTGATTCAGCCCAACATTTCATTCATTCACTCAGCAATTATTTCTTAAGGGCGTGCTGCATATAAGGGTCTTTCCCAAAACTTATCTAAAGTATAAAATAAAATAAGTTTATAGTTAAAATCTTGAATCTTTTTATTACTTCATTATCAAGTAAGGAGTTGCAGAAAAGTATGTAATAGAATTGATTGTGGTATAGCTCTCAAACTGCGTGACAAATTGAACAGAAGAATGCAAATGAGTTGACAATATAGTTTCAGTAATTGTATTGGCGGGAGAAGGTAGGAAAATATGGTTAGTATCAATGCATTTGGTGCATGAGTTTATGGCAGTGGATTTGGGGAGGAGGATGAGTCTGGTACCGTGTGGCCTATTTCCCCGGACTGTGAATTTGTGACACTTGACAGCTGATGCTGCTTTTCCTCAAGCCGCCACCTTTCCTTTTTCTCACTCTTTAATGTTGTCTTCTTTTCTGAGAATTAAGAGCTGTTTTCTTTGCACTTTGGCAATAAAAGGAAAAAAAGATTCTGAGTTAGGTTTTGCCCCCTGTTAAAGCCTGAAAGAAAATAAATTTCCTGTTTAGATATTTTAGAAAGGGGTCTTTCTCAAAAGGGTCTTTCTTGAAGGCCACAGCATCTGTGTCACCTGCGGTACTTACTAAAACTTAGCAGTAAAGATTCTCAAGTACCTCCTCAGATTTGCTGAGTTGAAATTTCTAGTGATGGGACCTGGGAATCTGCCTTTGAACAAATATTTGTGTTGGTTTGAAAACTGGCGCCATACACCGAGGGCAGGGAGAGACTGAAGAAAGAGGCAGACCCCTCCAGACTGGCAGGCGGCAGTTTTAACAAGCAAGGAAACTAACATAAGAGTCTTGCCTTGGGCAGCTGTAAGGCAAGTAGATTTCCACGCCCCGCCAGAATCTTAAAAGTTTACACAGAGGCCTTACCTGGGTTTAGTCATGTATACCCTCCAGATTGTCTCAACAGCACTTTGCCTCAGTCAAGGCGACGGTCTTGGAACACTGTGAGAATGTGGTCAGAATGTGCATTCCAAGGACGGGAAGGCAGTGAGGAGCCTCTGATCGCCCAGGTTCAGCTCAGAAGTCAACCGGAGGTCACATCTTCTCCATGACACCCTCCAACAACGTGTGACCAACCCGTAGTCTGCCCAGCATTTCTGTTACTACTAATTGCATAATCTCCTTCTCAGGAGGGGTGTATGACAGGCAAGCTAAGTACAATATAAAGGGGATTTTTTTCTCTTTCCAGCACAGTTAATACAGTTTAGTACTTGATTTGCGGCTTTGAAAATCACGTGTCTGGGAATGGATGTGTTTATATCTTGGGGCTGTAATGGTAATGTTTTGAAACTCAGGAGTAATGTTACTCAGATTGGAATGCATATTTACAAAGTCCCAGTGCTTAATAATCAAGATGCAGGGATATGTATGTGTACAACCAGTGCACATGGGAGAAAATTTACATCAACAATAACAAGTTTTTAAAAACCTGCACCAGCCCCAAACGAACCGTGGGATTCTCTTCACACCAATTTTTCGGACCAACCTTCTTCATCAGATCACCTCCTAGGCATTATTTCAGGCACTGCCATCCAGGATCTTGTGGTTAGATTCATCACAGAATAGGCAGCTGTTTGTGTGATGTGACTTGAAATATTGGACAGGTCACCTCAGCCAAAGATACCTGTTCCTCATCTCTACCCTGTTCCCCTGTATCCCTAGGTTCTGGGATTTCCCTCGGTTTTTGATAACCAGTTACAGTCATGTTTGATTAGGACCATGGTAAATAGTCAGGGATGTACTTCTACTAGAAAATTCCTTTATTGAGGCAAAATCTGTCAGTTACAAACAGGCAGCCCCCCCAAATTGAACACATAACACCCTCTGTAAAACGTGGCAAAGCTTTCGTCTTAATAGAACTGTATTTTAATTAATTTATGATCTTTTGCAAATATTTAAAAACCAGAGCTCAGCTCATAGGGTATTCTCAGCCTTCTGCAGAGTCTTGTGTTTGCCAACTCCTAACTGATGTTCCAAAGAACATAGAAATGAAACTTGCACCATTTGCCCAAACCAAAGCCTAGGTCGATGACTCCTTCTCAAGACAACAGAACTGTACCCTATGCTCAAAAAGAACTTTCCCACAATGTCATGTCCTTTTGTCCCTTTTCATGCCATCACCCAAGACCCAATAGTTGTTTTCTCTTTAATCTGTAGAACATTTTCATCGGCCCCAAAATTTCCCTCATACCCCTTTACATCCAATCACCTCCCTCCACCCTCACTGGGCAGCCACTTATCTGTCTTCTGTCCCTATGTTTGTGCCTTTTCTAGAATGTCATATAATTGAAAACATACAGTACACAGTTGTTTGTCAGGCTTCTTTTGGTTGGCATAATGCCTTTGAGATTCATCTATGATGTTGCATGTACCAGCAGTCCATTCATTTTGAGTGCCCAGTAGTGTTTCATTGTATGGATATACCAGTTTGTTTATCCACACCAGCCATCTTTTGATAAGTATCACACTTCTGATATGTTATTCTCCTAGGAGGCCATGACCCATTCAAACATTACTGGTACACAGAATATAAAAATAGACTCTGTAACAGACATTGTTTGTTGTCTACCAAACCCATTCCCTGCCCGGTCCCCATCCCTGATGCCTCTCAGTTTCCTCCTTCATCTTTGTTGGCTTCTCCCCATTCTACTAGCATGAGTCAGGGAAGAGGACCCAGTGCCACTTTCACCAGAGTGAATCTTCACTGGATTAAGCTAATCATAGTGATTCCATTTCTGTGGCCATGTTATATAACCAATGGGACTTGATGGAAAATCTGCTGGGAGCTTCTGGTAAAAAGCTTCTTGGCTCTTAATCCCTGCTCTCCTGATCTCCTCAGCCTCCACAATCTCCTACTTAATGTGAGTAAGTTCCTGCTCTCATAGGAGCCCGCGGAAGGTAAGCTATAGCAAAATTTTCAATGGGCACTGGGGTTCCCTTTTGTTGGTTTCCTATCACATTGGCTTTTGTGGCAAACAAATAAAAAGAGCATGGTAGTGCATTCTCCAAAATGCCTGACCAGTGCTGTTCAAAACTGTCAAGGTCATAATAAACAAAGAGAAAATGAGAAACTGACATAGATTGGAGGAGACTAAAGACACATGGTGACTAAATGCAATGTAGTATCCTGCACTGGATCTGCAATACAGCAGGGACATTAGTGGAAAAACTGGTGATACCTAAATAAAGTCTGTAGTTCAGTTAACAGTATTGCAGCTGTGCTAATTTCTTAGCTTTGATAAATGTACCATGGTTATGTAAGATGTTAACATTAGGGAAAGCTGTGTGAAGGATATATGTAAACACTCTGTACTATCATTGTAACTTCTCTGTAAGTCTAAAAATTATTCCAAAAAAATTTTTTAAGTTTTAAGGCCACAGAACATTTTGAAAGGTATAAGGCTTTTGTGATTTATTGCTTAAAGTGTATCACCTCAACTGCTTAGGATGGTTTTGAGAGTTTCTTACTTCATTTAACAAATATTTACTGAGTTCTTACTAAATATCAGGCACAGTTTAGGTGCTAGGAATATACCATGTACAAAACAGATGAAAACCCTGTCCTCGTAGAGCTTACGTTGTAGTATGGAAGGTTAGAAGAGAAAGAAAGAATAGAATAAATGTATTGTCAGATAATAATAATGTCATAAGGAAAACAAAGCTGGATAACGTTATTTTAGAGCAGGAGGTTACAGAAGGTTTTTATGATAAGCGATATTTGAGCATAGACTGAAGGTGGGGGGAGGCGTGCCATGTAGATATCTAGGGTAAATCCTTCTGAGACAGAAGCAACAGCTTTTGCAAAGGCTCTGAGGTGAGAATGAGCTTGGCATGTTAAAGAACAGCAGAATATACAAGGAAGAAAGAGTAGAAGGACACACTACTATATATAAAATATATAACAAATAAGGACCTACAATATAGCACAGGGAACGCTACTCAATACTCTGTAATGGCCTATATGGGAAAAGAATCTAAAAAGAGTGGATGTATGGATATGTAAAACAGATTCACTTTACTGTAGACCTGAAACTAACACAACATTGTAAATCAACTATACTGTAATAAAAATTTTTTTTGAAAAAGAGGAGGAGATATGTTCAGAGAAATGCCTGGGGTTCAGATCACGGCAGACCTTGAGGCCCTGATACTTTGGATGTTATTTTAAGTGCAGTGGAAAGCTGTTGGGGGGCTTTGAGTAGGAGAAAAACACAATCATATTTATTATTTAAATTCTAGCTGCTGTGTTTAGAATAGACTATGAAGGAGGAAGCACAAGGACTGTGGCTATTGTAGTAAACCAGCATGGCAAGGGAGGATGGTGTTTTGTCTTGGATTAGAGCGATAGAGGTGAGAGTAATGAGCAGTGGTTGAGTTCAGGATATGATTTAGCTGATAAGACTTGCTGATAGGTTGGATAAAGATTGTGAGAAAAAGAGAGGAGTCAAGAATGATTCTAACCTTAAAAACCAGGAAAAAGGATAGTACCATTTACCAAGGTGAAGAACAATGAGATGCAACAGGTGTGCTGGAGACGAGCACTCAGTCCAGGGCCATGTTGTTTTGACATGTCTGTTGGGAAGTTGTATGTTCATCTCAGTCCTTTGAGGGAGAAATGAGGGCTGCAGATATAAAATAGCTGGGATTTAAAGTCATGGAACTTAGATGATTTCCTATAGCAATGACAGTGTCTGCAGAAAGCAAAACAGGGTCAAAAAGCTTGAGAGAATCCTCGAAGCAAATAATTTGTGTTAATTACACATACTCTCACACACACAGATATCCTGATACATGCCCATGGGCCTTCCTCTCCCACTGAAAATCACTGTTCTAGTCTCTCTTATGAGGCATCCAACTGGGACATCAGAAACTAATGCATTTTAACCTGCATTTCAGCAAGATATAAGCATGTCCATTAGGATTAATATACACATGAGCAGGCAATTAGCATTTAAAATACCCTACTCAGAAATGCTATTCTAAGGGTGATTGCCCCATGTTGATCTTTTCACAATTTGCAAGAAAGAATTATAAAAAAAGGTTTTGAGTTCATTTTAATGAACTCAAAACACTTTCTTAGTCCTATTTTTTCCCCATTCTGGCCTCTTTTTCAGATAAAGTCTTTATTTCCTACCTCTTTCTCTTCGGTAGACTTAGCTCCATCATGTACACTCAATCCTCAGCTCTCCTCAGCAGCCCCCACCCTCAGTGGTTCAGTTTTGGGGCTTTCCTTCCATCTTGATCCTCCCCACACTGTTGACATTACAACTCTCCTCGTTTATAAGGAACATGATTATTCCACAGCAAACTGTGAACCCAGCAGCAACCAAAAGTAAATCCTCAATACTGGGGTCTGGATAATAAGTCTGCTGAGCTGTCCTGGGTGTGGGGACCTTAGGCTCATCTTCTTCTCAGCGCTATGGGCAACGGATCTCGAAGAACTGGGTCTGAATTAACAGGTGTTATGGATTTGCCTGAACCTATGCCAATTCGTATACCCTGTTCATGCAAGGGAAGGCTGTCTGTGTAGTATTTCTAAGCCTACCTACATATCTTGAACCCCTCTCATTTCACAATGAAAAAATATTTCTAATGTGCATTGTGCTAATTAACAAATCCTCTGTGATGGGAGATAAGGATAATTGAAGCTGCGTTTAGTAAGCACCCAACCCCCACCCCAACACACATGGGCTTTAGATGAGAGTCACTATGAACTCCCTAACTACCCCCGGAATAGGCATTCCTCTAGGATATTTCAGATATTAACCAACGGCCTGCTTATCTGTCCACCTATACATCTAACTAACACATACATCTAGTTGACGTGCGGGTTAAAACACAGGTTCCTCATCCCCAAAGTTCTGCTGAATCAGAAACTCCAGCAATGGGAGCTGAAAATCAGCGATGTACCAAGCTCTGTGGGTAATTCAGGTGGTTCTGACACCCTAGAGTTTGAGGATTCCTGCTGTAGAGAGAAAGAGGAGAGGCGCCCCAACATGAACTTACTCTGGAAAACTCTGAGCAAGCCAAGGGAGGAACCAACCCTCATTCTTCTTCCCTTCAGAGGCTGAGACTGTACAAGAAGCCGTGGAGAAGTTGGGAGCAACTCTGGAGGATTTATGAGCTGCAGATGACAGAACCCACTCCTTATCCGGAATTTCCCAAGATTCTCCAGGCACATGACCATAAAGGAAATGGGCCCTTGTCTCTTTTCTATTTACCCCAGCACGAGGGTGGATCATATATAATTTGATAAGGAATATCTCTTTCTGGGAAAAAGAAAAAATATTCTTTAACCAAGAAGAGGAGAAGAATTAAATACTTTAAATGCAACTACCTAGAAACCACAGCTGTTCTGTACCTCAGGTGGGTTTCAAACAAATCTTTATCGTAGTAACTCAACTCCCTGGCTGTTTGCCATGTATTATATTTGATTTTCATTTAAATGTATATCTTATAGTAAAATTATACTATTCTTATAAAATAGAACAACTGACTAAGATGAAGATTAAAAACTAATCCCCAAGGAGTATCCAACAACAGATGAATGGATAAAGAAGATGTGGTATATATATATACATATATATGTGGGTATACATATGTATATGTATATATACAATAAAATACTGCTCAGCCATAAAAAAGAATGAAATTTTGCCATTTGCAACAACATAGGCTTGGAAGGTATTATGCTTAGTGAAATGAGTCAGACAGAGAAAGACAAATACTGCATGATATCACTTATACATGGAATCTAAAAAATAAAACAAACTAGTGAATATAACAAAGAAGAAACAGACTCACAGATATAAAGAACAAACTAGTGATTACCAATAGGGAGAGGGTAGAGGGAAGGGCAAGATAGGGGTAAGAGATTAAGAGGTACAAACTACTATGTATAAAATAAATAAGCTACATGGATATATTGTACAGTATAGGGAGTATAGCCAATATTTTATAATAACTATAAATGGAGTATAACCTTTAAAAATTGTGAATCACTATGTTGTACACCTGAAACTTACATCAACTATACCTCAATAAAAAATTTTTTCAAGTACGATTATATACCAGTAGTAATGATACTGTAGGTTTAACATGACCAAATGGAATTCATTCCTACAGGAATTTGACACTAACTTCACTAATCAGCTTACTGCAGAGGCAGTTTCTTTAGGCACTGATTGATACCAAAAATAATACAGTTGTTGTCAAGAAAGTAAATTTGGTGTGACTCAGAATCGATAAATATTTTACAGACTTAATCCCCACGGAAATTATTAGAGTGCTTGGTTTTGAGGACCATAGATAGGTTGTTTAACAGAATTGCGTACCAAGAATGAAAACTACTTCACGTAATGGAAAAAGATCGAGGTTTAAGAAAGTATGCACACATAAATATTTACACCGAGGGAATATTTTTAAGTTGGAGACTTTTTTAACTACTGAAGCAACTCACATGGGAACACAAAATTATTTGGGGATAAACTAGATCTTTGGTTGTATCTCTTTCCTCTCAATTAATGAAGAATTTCAGCCATAAAATCCCAATCCCAGTAAACTATGCATTTTCATTCCCTTGGGAGGTCTCTAAAATTAGGCAACCTTAAGAGAAGGAATCTATTAGCTAATCCTTTCGTGGGATCAAGGGCTTAGCAACTGATTTAATGTAGCCAAGTGGAAACAAGCCTGTGAATGGTAAGTGCGGCCTCCTCCTTTAATTTCACTGTGTTGATAAATATGAGAAGTATTGTCCAAATGAGATAAACTCAAGCTGAAAAATCTAAGAACCACCAATATAAAATGGACACTGAGAGCATTCTTCCAAGTCGGCCTTGTATTAGAGAGGCTTAAATTGACAAGGAAACACCTAACACTAGAAGCCCTAGATGATAATTTTGCCATGAATTCCTGCTGCTTATTTTGCTGATGAACAAAGGGGCCCAGAAAGAACCATGGGATGCCAAAGGATTACAGTTGGAACAGAGCTCCATCCTCCTGGTTCCAGCCCTGTGTTCTTCCTAATGGTGCTTGTTAACGTTTTCCCTGTTGTTCGTATTTGCGTTGCTTTTTTAGCTGAAGAACGCTCAGAACTCAAATGATGATAGGGGGAGCCGCTGGCCCACATAGGGGTCTGCTGCCTAGGCCATGACCTCTGCTAACCTTGACGGCTCACAGGGTCACGGGTAGAAACCACTGTGGTTCCCACCTCCCCGGACTCCCTACTGTTGCTTGACCTTCGAGAAATCTAATAATTCCATGATTCTGCCTTGCTTTGTAAACAGTGGTGGTAAAAATCTTTTCCCTGCCAAACTGCTGTATGTATACTTTTTAAAGCAGCAGCAGGAAAAGAGGTTGCATGACCTCAACCCTGGAGCCAGTCTGTGATGAGGTGTGTCACGAGGACCACGTGACCCTGACACAGGCCAAGGGGCTCTGGTGGTGTCAGACGGAGCCAGTATGCCCGTCACCCTGCCTCTCCAACACCTCAAAGCTGGCAGGGCGATCCAATGAGGGACAAGTGTCGAAGGTCATTAGTGACACTAAAGGCGGGCCTCATAGCAGAAGCATTGGTAATTAACTCAAAAGGATTTTAAGATCTTAAGCCAGCCTGACCCAGAGTGGTAACCTGTGGCATCCTATTTCTGCATCTGCTAGAACCCTGACCCTGGACTTTCTGCCACCTGTTTTCAGCCATTCTCCTGCCTGGCTGGTGACAGCTGGACTAAGATTCCTCAGCTTTACCCTCTGCATGCTCTAAGGTGTGGGTTCTCAAATGGTACTCACCTAAACTTTGGCTGGGATGCTTTTTGAAATGCCTGTTTCCAGGCTGTGCACCCAGGGGGTCTGATTCAGTGTCTTTGGTATCTGTCCTGGGAATCTGCATTTTAACAGACAGTGTGACTGTGGATCACTGGTTCTCCACCCTTTGCCCAGCACTGCTGACCAGGACACAGACAAGCCTCCTGATTGGGCCAGCGGGATCCTCCATGGCCACTCTGCCAGGCTCACCCCAGCCTTTGATGCCCTAATTGCCTGGTCCTTTCAGGCGCCTGCTAGGCTGGTCCCCTCAGAGACCCCACGCCTTGGCTGCATCTGACTGGGTGTGGGCTCAGCCTCTGAAGAATTCCTAAACCATTTTTATCTCCCAGGCCTGCGGCTCTAAGCTTGAAATCAAGCTAATTTTCTTTTCAACCCTCAAAACACAAAGGATCCATTTTCCTCCCTTTCTTGGGCAATAAACTTATTTGCCTTGAGGAACCTAGACTTATGAAACAAATAGGACTATTTACTAAAATTTCTTGAGAGCAGCTTCTCCCTCAGCCTATGGCAACAGCCATTCCATCTGTGCAGCCCTTTGAGTGGCTGCTAATGGAAAATTCAATCAACAATAAAGAGATTTCTTGGCCCAGGTCACTGGAAGGTCCAGAACCGGGTCAGGCCTCAAGCCTGTCTTGATTCAGTTTCTTTTTTTTTTTTTTATTTTTTATTTATTATTTATCTTTGGCTGCATTGGGTCTTTGTTGCTGGTCATGGGCTTTCTCTAGTTGTGGTGAGCGGGGGCTACTCTTCGTTGCAGAGCATGGGCTCTAGGCACGTGGGCTTCAGTAGTTGCAGCACGCAGGCTCAGTTGTGGCTCGTGGGCTCTAGAGCGCAGGCTCAGTAGTTGTGGTGCACGGGCTTAGTTGCTCCGCGGCAATGTGGGATCTTTTCGGACCAGGGATCGAACCCGTGTCCCCTGCATTGGCAGGTAGATTCTTAACCACTGCGCCGCCAGGGAAGCCCTCAGTTTCTTTCCATCTGCTTTTTTTGTTCTGTTTTCAATCTCTCTTTTGCCTTCCAGAGTGTAAGCAGCACACACCTCCATAGCCACATACCACAGAGGGAGAGAGATTGTGTCTGCCACAACATTCCAAGCAAAGTAACCCTGCGATTCCTCCCGACTAGGCATGTCTGTCCCGTGCTTGCCCTGAGCCAGTGACCACAGACTGCTGGTTGACTTACTCCCACATGCCCAGTAACATAGGCTGGACGGCCGGGGTGGACACTGGGCCCTTGAGGGCGGGGGAAGGGAGGGACAGGATGCGAGGTAGTCATGACAACAGCCGAATCAGCTACTGCTGGCCCAGAGTTCACCCAGGGGATTCTCGGACTAAAAGCAGCAGGAACCAGGCACAAAGTAAGCCTTTAGAGGTTAATCTGCTACATGTGAATACAGGAGAGGGAGCCGTGAGGGGTAATGGAAAGGGTAGGGTTCCCATAAAATGAGGAAAGGGTTGACCTGACACACAAGTTTCTCTCCTTTACTAACCCTTTCCTCCAGGTTGAATCTTGAAGTTTTCCCCAGATAAAAGTCGCTTCACATTTCATGGCTCTTATTCCTTAAGTAACTTTGTATCACTTAAAAAATATGACAGATATCTCCTCCTAAAGGCATGGTGCCTATTTTCTTTGTAAGCTTAAAAATATGCTCAAGCAGAGGAACAAATCGAGGTAAAACGTTTTTAACCATGAAAACAGTAGTTTGTACATCTAGATTTTTTTCCTTTGAAGCAATTTGTATCCCATTGTTTTTTTGTTTGTTTGTTTTTTGTTTTTAAACTACACCTGTTTTATAATTTGCAGGGGTGGATTAAGGACCCAGAAACCAAAAAAAAATCCAATTCTTTTAAGAGAAACCAACTGATAACATTAAAGAATCACTTGTCAGCTAGGAGGGATCTGAGTGAGTTAAGGCTCAAAACCAAGTTAGAAGGGGGAAAAAAGGATCAGTTAGAGCTCTCAGAGATTCTAGGTAGAAAACGAGCTCACCAGGGTCCATGAAAGATCTCCAAGAAGAGGGAAAATAAGAAAAATGACTCTTGGTGCTTGGTGTGGGTTCCCCAAATCTATTCCACCCAAATGTAGCCCATGAAGATCTTAGGTTCCCATTGGCAGAGAATGACTTAGGAAAGGATGGAAAATGAATTATCACTAACAAAGAAGCTTTCCTCACTTCTCTGAAGAGACACAGGGATGGACAAGTCCTCTTCTTCCACTGGGGACGTGGTCTTGTTGGGACATGGTGCCTAGAACTTGGCAGTCAGCTGGCCTGAGGACCAAAGTCACCAGGACGAGCAGAATAGGAGAGTCTCAGAGAAGCAGAGACAGGGCATGCCTGCCACCTAAAGCCTGCCCTGACTCTGTGCTTCCTGCCACATGAGGTGATAAACTTCCCTATATTAAGCCAGTTGGAGTAAGGACTTTGAATTACTTGAAGCAGAAAGTTTTCTTATGCAAAGTTTTTTGGTAACCATGGGTTCTAACACTTAAGTTCTAGCAGGTAAACTTGATAATCCTGATAATTTTAACTATTGGTATAGGATGCTTTGGGCTGCAAAGTAGGGAATACATGACAAACAGGCTTTAAACAATAAGGATATTTCTCTATCTTGCTTAATGAGAAATAGGGAGGTAGAAACTTCCAGGCTATCCACCTAGACACCAAAACTGTCACCCTCAGATGACAGTGTCCAAAAGCAGGTAAGGACATGTGGAATTTGTGCTTGAATGTCCCTGCTTTTTTCAGCAAAGAAAATTGTTCCTAGAAGCCCCTTAGCATGTTTTCCCTTGGCCATAACTGGGTAGGCTACATGGCCATCCTCCCTTCAAGCAAGTACCTAGCCTTTCCAGCATCTCGTGGAGCTGGCTCTGCCAGGCAGGAGGATGTGGGAGGGGAATGACTGATGGGTAGGAGACCCTATCCCCTTAGTCAAATCCCCCCAGTCCAATTTCCTTCAACCCAAGTTATGCCCATATTTTTCCATAGGAGGAAAAATTTTCATACTCTTTTGGCAGAAATTGTATAATAATGCATCAGTTTAGTTCCAAATATTATATTTTTAATGAATAGCTGGATATCAGACTCTTAGAAACACCTGTGAGTTTCTCATTGCCTGGTATGCCAACAGCAGAGAGAGCAAGGAAGGCAGAGGCTCTCAGCTGGTAAATCATTACGAAGCTCTCTTAAACTGGGCAGGAAGTTAGTGGAGGTGGCGTGCGCCCTCCTGTAGAAGAACCATACATGTTCAAAGCCCTTGGCTTGCTAAATGGGTCATTAGACAACAATTTGATGCTTTACGTACTTGAAACTACACCTGGATTTTATTGTATCTTTGCAGTTTCGTATGTTATTCTTTTTTTCCTTCCCCAATACCTAAGGTGCATTCTCAAAAATAAAAAAATAATGTTTCTGGCATTGTTCTATGACTAGACCTTCCCAGGGATGTCTGGGATCTGGTCCAGGACATTTTCTACCAATATATTTTTCATAGAAATGGTAAAGAAGGAAAGGAAAGTAACATTAATTAAGCATCTATTACATGCCAGATGCTGCGTGTGGTACTTGTCCTTTCTTCATTCAATTCAAAGAGCAGGGAAGACAGTCTAGTAGAAAGGATACAGGCTGTGTGTCCACACACAAATCCCTTAATCTCTCCAACACTCTATTCCCTTATCCCTAAAATAAGGATAATAATAGTTTCTACATCAGCATTTTTATGAGAACTAAACGAGATATTCTAAGCACAGTGCTAGCAGGTAGTATGTGCTCCAAGAATGATTGACATCCCATGAGGTTGCCTCCAGTGGTGAACTGTATCCTGTCACTTATGAGATTTGATTTTTTAGATTTGCAGGAATTTTGCAAGCTAGCTGTTAAATGGTTGTTAGCTTGATGGGAATATTTACGCCCCAGAAATCAGCAAATGCTACAAAGCAGAGCTTTTCTTCTTGGAGAGCCAACTGTAAAACACTTACCAGAGTATCACTGATTAGTTCCACTTGATAGATGAGATTCAGAGAGGTTAAGTAACTTGCCCAAGGTTACACAGCAAGTAAAGGACAGAAATGAGATGTGAACTCCGTGCTTTATCATTTCAATCCTGGGCCCTTTCTACTCATTTGCAAGTATAAATATAAAATATTGTGCAATTTTCACAGCCATTCATTCTTTCATTTAGCAACTATTTATTGAGCATCTATGTAGTATGTGCCAAGCACAGTTCTGGGGACTGCAGGGTCTACATACAAAGAAAGTCACAATGCCTCAAGTCTACCCTCCAGGGGTGCTCGTTATCACATTAAATTAAGCCTCATATCATTTGAATTCAATCCACTTGTCAGCCGCTACACTAGGTAAATGCTGCCACTCAAGACTTGGACAAAACTGTGAGGTTGGTGAACTGTCTTGGGGTCCACTCCACGCCACGCCCACTGCAGCCCAGGGATCTCCTTTCTCCTTCCAGGTATGTCCTGGTCAGAGTGTAAGTGGAGCATTAAGAAATGTGCCTAAAGAGTTCCTTGGTAGCCTAGTGGTTAGGATTCCGCACTTTCACTGCTGTGGCCGGATTCAATCCCTGACTGGGGAACTGAGATCCCACAAGCAACACGGCGTGGCCAAAAAACAAATGAATAAGAAATGTGCTTATAATATGTTACGATATGACGCTATCCTCAAATTACTTGCATTTTTAGAGAATAATCTTCGTGAGAGAAAAACCCATGCAATGAGGTAACCTGGTGAGAAATTATCTGTGTGTGGTCATCACAAACCTTGTAAGCTACTTCCTTCCTACTTCTCCACCCAAATGTAGCACAACTTTTGATGTTTCCCAAACATTAGTCATTCTAATACTACCTTCTATTTTTCCATACTATCACCTGTTTATTTTAATAAATACCTATACTTTTTCTTTAAATCAACTCACTTTTTTTCCTTAAATTTATTTTAAAAGAAAGTGTCAAAATGTTGGGGGAAGGGATAAATTAGGAGGTTGGGATTAATATATATATACTACTCTATATAAAACAGATAATCAACAAGGACCTACTGGATAGCACAGAGAACTCTACTCAATATTCCGCAACAACCTATATGGGAAAAGAATCTGAAAAAGAATGGATATATGTATATGTATAACTAAATCTCTTTGCTGTACACCTGAAACTAATACAACATTGTAAATCAACTATACTCTCATATAAAATAAAAATTTTTTAAAACAGTGTCACTGCCTTAAATAGAAAACTATCATGAGTTGCCAAAGATAATGATAATCAAAATAAACATAGAACTATTAAAAGAGAAGAATATTCTTATGTTTATCTACAAGTATCATCTCACAGGCCACCAGTGGTCCATGTATCCCACTCTAGAAACATTGCTCTAGGAGGGGGGCTTTTCTCTCCTCCCAGGAGTTGAGTTAGCATTTAAAATGCTCTGATCAAAAATGTTTATTTTAAGGGCAATTGTGCTAAGTTGATAGTTTCACAATTTGCAAGAATTAAAAGAAAGATTTTCAATGCACTCAGAATGCTTTCTTATTCCTATTTTTCTCCATTCTGGCCTCTTTTTCAGATAAAGTCTTTATTGCCTACCTCTTTCTCTTCGGTAGACTTAGCTCCATCATGTACACTCAACCCTCCGCTCTCCTCAGCAGCCCCTACCCTCAGTGGTTCAGTTTTGGGGCTTTCCTTCCATCTTGACCCTCCCCACACTGTTGACATTACAACTCTCCTCGTTTATAAGGAACATGATTATTCCACAGCAAACTGTGAACCCAGCAGCAACCAAAATTAAATCCTCAATACTGGGGTCTGGATAATAAGTCTGCTGAGCTGTCTTGGGTATGGGGACCTTAGGCTCATCTTCTTCTCAGCCCTATGGGCAACGGATCTCGAAGAACTGGGTCTGAATTAACAGGTGTTACAGGTTTGCCTAAACCTATGACAATTCGTATACCCCGTTCATGCAAGGGGGTAGAGCTCCCTATGTAATATTTCTTAGCCTACCTACGAACCCCACTCGTTTCACCAATGAAAAACAGGATTTTTATGTGATCCAATGGAACTCTCAATTCTGACTGAAAATGGATGTTTAGGCCACCCTGGCAAATGGGAACGGAGGAGCGATTTAATAAGGTTTAGAAAAATAAAGATGTGTGGTGTTTCTTGAATTGGACTGTTGCAGGGCAAAGTAGTACCTTTTAGTCTCATAGGAATTAATCCATCTTGGTCAGGAGGACAGGCAGTGATACTGGCAATTTCACAGAGAAATCTGCTGGATGCTGGATCACAATGGAAAGCAGCTGCGCACACTGCCCGTTTATAAGCTAAATGTAATGATGACTCTGCTTTTTACACTTTGCACTTCCCTGGAGACATAAATATTTACATTTGTGAAGACATTTACAAAGTATTGTCACATATATCTTTTCTTTGAGACCTCAAATCAAGCCAGGACAGGCAGTACATCTTATGGACAAAGAGACCTTGGGAGGTCAAACAAGGTCATACCAACAGAGCTGGGGAAAAAACTCCGGCATAATTGCTTCAAACCCTGTCACTTGGTCATGCAGGCCCTAGGGAATACAGTTCCAAAAGAAATTCATGTTTCCCCAAATTGCATCTTTCCTCTTGGGTTTGAGTGGCGCCACGACCCAATCATCCAAGCTGGAAATTTTGGCATCTTCCTATACATCACCCACTCTCTCATCATCACATCCTTCTTAATATGTCTCAGATCTGTCCCTTCCCTCTTTACCCACTGCTGCTGCCCTCATCCTCTCTCACCTGGACCCTTGTAATTGAGTTTTAACTGGTCTCTTTGCCTGTACTTTGGAAACGCCTTCCAACCCAATTATCCACAACGCAGCTGCCTGAGTGAATTTTCAGTATGTAACTCTGAACGATCACCCCCTTGCTTAAAAGACTTCAATAGCTCCTTCTTGAATAGAGACTATAGTCCAATATTTCTCTCTCTCTGTCTTTCTCTCTCTCTCTCTCTCTCTCTCTCTCTCTCACACACACACACACAAACACAGGTAACTGTATGTTCCACTCCTACTAAATTGCATTCACTTTTCAGCTTTATTGAATGCCAGATAATTTTATAACTGTGTTTATTCTCCCTGGGAGGGCATTTTGTCCTGCACTGCCCATTCAGCTAGACAGCACTGGCTTATAGTCAAGACCCAACTTATAAATCATTTTACTTCCCCCAGGAAGCTTTGCCTCCATAGAGCTGACACTCGCTCTCCTGTGGCCACATTGTACACTAGAGACACTTCTGCTTTGGGGCCTGAACATGCCTTATCATGTTCACCTATTTACTTTCTGTCTCCTCCTAAACTTGAGCTCCTAGAGGGTAGAGACGTGTCTTGATTATGTTCACATATCCAATGACTAGCATGGAATAAAGCATCATGCATTGTAAATAAGTGAACTAATTAATTTCTATAGCAAATAATGATTTCTCACAACAATAGTCAAACCAGATTTTCTCTTCTCTATTAGATGAAGCTGAAGAACCACCCCCTGGGGGGGGTGGCACTCAGAAATTTGTCCAGTAGATTTGCCCAGTAAATGAGTAACCCTCTTTTCAAAGGGAAAAAAATAACCAATGAATGACCAGTCCCTCAACTCTTTACACTTGACCTTCATCAAACAAACAACTGCCAACCCAAAGGCTTTTCTTGGCCAACTTGTCAAGGGTAGCTTGTCCACCCAATCATGTGCTTTCTCAACTTATTCTTTCTTCTTGGGTCAGAGTTCCTCTCTCCTTAGTAAATTACTGATTCTAGATGAAGGGAATAGCATGCATACACTGTCTACAAGGAGCAACAAGAACACTGATCTGGCCAAACTTGAGGTTTTCTTTTAGGAAGCCATGGGAAATAAGGCTGGGTAGGTAAGGCCAGATGTGAACAATAATATGTTAGCACTGCAAGAGAGCTTAGAAATCAGCTTGTCCAGAGTCTCCCAGAGTGGGGTCTACATATCATCATAGTGGAATGTAATTTGAGATAGATAGATAGACAGATAGATAAATATTTTTAATTCTGTGCTTATTTATGTGTGTTAAGGAAAAAAGTCATTATCACATCAGTCCCACAATTTCATATACATTATAGTCAAGACTTTTTTTTTAAAAAAAAGGGACTGATATAAACGAATGTGTCAATTTAAAGGAAAAAAATGTTAAGAAAGTCATAATGTAAGTGAAAAGTCATCATGGCAAATATGATGAGAGTGATGCCTGAATGACTGAAGATGGAGCAATGCCAAGCTGGTACAACACCTCTTCATGTCTCGGGCAACAGAATCAAGACCCAAAGAGGCTAAATAACACGTCCCAGGTTAAGCCCGTGGAGGGCCTGGAATGCCAACATAAGAATCAGCTCAGCAATAGTTCAGGCACTGACTGTTCTATATAACTTCAACATATCTAATTTAAAAATGCTTTCACTGTTGTTAAATAAAAATATTAAAAATAACTTTAAATCCAGGAACTGCTTGAGGGCAGAGAGGAAAGGTAGAAAAGGAAGAGGGGTAAACCCTACCTACATCACCATGGCATGACCCCAAAGCCACCATTGCCTCCTGTTCCTGCTTCAAAGACAAGGGAAAACGCGAACATTGGAAACTCTCGCTAGAAGACATCCCGAGATGATCAGTCATTCTGTGCTGTCCCCACCCTTCCGCTTCATCACACTTGAAGTTTTGCCAGCTGGGATTTTTGCTGTCTTGGCAAACATGGTGATGGTGTCAAACCTAATGTTTCCTGAATTTTTGCAGAAATGCTGAGAAGACTTCCATGGGGCCCTACTGTCAATTATCTGGGGAAAAGAGAAGTTTGCAGACATTAGCAACAAGAACTGTGTGAGGTGAGGCTCTGGATTTTAATGAGAAGGATTCAAATTAGAATGTCGGCTATTTCCTAGAGCTTACTAAAAATAACCTGGGAGCCTGCTTCCTTCCCTAGCACTTCATTTTCAGTGCCTGCTCATGCCAAAGATGCACGAGGGCTGGAAAATCCTCTTTGAGATCCAGCACCGGAGCTGTTTGTTCAGATAAATGTAATTTAGCTGTGACCTGCTCTCTCATGCACCAATGGGCATGCTACCTTCAGGCTCCTGTCAGATTTACACTTGAGGAAGCTTGAAGGTGATAAGGGAAACACACACACCAAGCCCTGTTGATTTTGCCTCTAAAATCTCTCTTCCCGTCACTGCCACTAACTTAGCCCAAGCTATCATCATTTCTTGCCTGGGCTACTACACGACCCACCCCCCCGCCTCTTCTTTCTACCTTGAATCTACCACCACCCCCCACCCCCGCAACCCATCACATTGTAGCCAAAACAATCTTTTCCAACACAAATCTGAACACACCCCCCACCACTACCATGCCCACCACCACCAATTAAAATGGTTCAGTGGCTTTTCATTGCTTGTATGATAAAGACGAGAATCCTCAACATGGTCTACAATCAAGGTGCTCCCTGATCGGTGCCGTAGAACCTCTCCAGCCTCAGCCCCTCCCCCATTTGCTCTCCCAACTCCAATCCACTGTCCTTACTCTAGGGCCTTCTGCTCAGGCCCCCACAGGCCCCCAGCTCCAGCCCCGTCCTTCCCCCTTTAGCTGCCTAGTTCTTAGTCATAATTCAGCTCTCAAGCCAGTCATCACTTTCTTAGGAAAGCTTTCCCTGACCCCTCAGAATAGGTCAAATCCTCTCTCAAATTGCCTCTCCTAGCCCAACAAACCTCTCCTTAGCAGCACTTACCACTGCTTCATGTGCACATTTATTTAATGATTAATTGATTACTAGCATTATGCCTCCCAACACACACTCTAGCTCCGTGGAGGCAGGAACCATGTCTCTTTATGCATCCTTGTAACCTCCACATCCAGTACTGTGCCTGGCACACTCAATACTTGTTGAAGGATATAAACATTCATCCCCTGGAGGGTCCAAGCCTCCCTCTCTTGCAGAGGTCCTTCCTGAGAGAAAGGAAAGGGTCACCCCATCTAACTACAGTGCTTCCTCTACCTCAATCTGCCCCACAAACTCCCTGGTTTCCTATCCCTTACTGTCCTCACCTTAGTCCTTTTGATGGGAAATATTCTGTATACGATAGATTTGCGGGGAGGTCCCTGAATTTCCCCAAAAGTGCTGACTTCTGCCTGGATCTTCTGGAACATGGGTCCCTAAATAAACCACATTGCCTTTCTCAATTCTCAATTCAAATGGAAGAGCTCATATATCATTTTCCTCCTTAACTTAAAAATACATTTTTTAACATCTCATTGCAAAGTCTTAGGCACTCACTTGTACTGTGGAGGAGATTTAGGGAAGGAAGGGCAGAGAGGGAGAATTAATGGTGTAAGCAGAGGTGACTCAGAGTTTTCTACATGAAGCTTTAAGGAATCTGTCTCCATTGGGGGCAGGGCGGGGGTTGGGGGAAAGGTGAGGGGTGGGAAGACAGGGATGGTGAGATAAGCGGCAGGACCTGGAAAGCAAAGAAAGGTTAAGAAAAGCTGATGTAAAAGGTGAGAGATTTCCTTCCTCGCCCACTCTGCCCACACCCACATCTCCCTGACCTGAAGTGGACCAGGCCTGTGGTTTGGAGTGAGATGGACCTGGGGGCCAGGGCGAGGCCAGTGCCTTCAACAGGGCACCTCCTGGTACCCTGCTCAATGTCTTTCCTAGAGGAGCAGCATTCAGCATCTGGAGCTCTGCAAATCCAGTCCAGCCTGTGATGAGGGGGTTATTATTGGCACATTCTTGAATTTTATTGGGTGTTTTTAAACAACCATTACTGCGGGGATATGCACAAGTCCAGGAGAAGTCTGTAAACACTGGGAAATTTATCTGCTTGCTCTGTGACAGCTGGGCCAGCTTCCACATGACAAACGTTTGGGGCAGGGTCAGATCAGGGCTACAGATGGTCGCCGGCAGGGAGCTACTATTCTGGGGGCACAGGTCATGGGAAAGGCTTACAGTTCAAAGTTGGCTTCTATGACTGTCCCATAACTTTTCCTGCAGCCTCATGTATCACAATCAACAGTCCCGTCAAGTTTGAGGTTAGCATTGGATATTTTTGTTTAAAGACCCTGATATGGTGCTGCCGTACAAGCCCCTAATATAAGTGGGCTCATTTTACAGAAGAAGGGGCAGGCAGCCTCAGACCTCTCTTGCCTCTTCATAGAAGGGGGAAGAAAAAGGAAAACATTTAAATATCTTGTTATGTTCTATTTACGTACATGTTTTCCAATTTCTGATGCGGGCTGAGTTTTAGGAATTCTGTGCCCCTTGCAAAAAGTACACCTGCAAAAAGTACAGAAGACTATACATCAGTGCACTTTGTTAGGAAACATAAATTCAGATTTCCAAAGGGCAAAGAGCTGAGTTTTGAGATAGTTCATCTGGGAAAATTTTCCCAGCTACGTGAATGAGAGAGAAAGATCAGGGTCACACTGGCCAATGGGAAGTCCAGGTAGCTCTTCTGTTTCTCATTCACTTTCTATCCATGGATGGGAAAAGAAACTGATCAAAGGCAGAGAGTGACCTAAGGGTTTTGGGGGAAGAGCAGAAAGCAATTATAGATGATGGTCTAGGGCTAGGACTCTGGTTTTCAAATGCTAGTGCATGACAGAACCACTTGGGAGCATTTAAAAAATGCAGATTGTCCAACCTTCACAGTATCTGCAGTTTCAATGGGCATCTCATGATTTCAAAACAGACTGAGGAAAAACTGTGCTAGGATAGCAAAAATCACAATGGAGGGTACGGGGAAGGATAATGATATCCAGAAGCCACTATCATTTTTAAAAGCTCAGAGATAAAAGACAAATATTAGGTAGAGTATAAATCCAAGAAAAATTTAGAATGTTAAAGAGGTGAGCTCCATTCAAACTTCAAACAAGACTAAGGTTAGCTTAGCAGTCATTGAAAGTAGCTGCAAATTAGTAAATTTGGTACAAAATTTTGGTTGTTAAGAGAAAGCCCAACTCAAAACGGCTTAAGCAAAAAATCAAGAATCTATTGGTCCATGTAAATGGAAGGTATAGAGGTATATCTGGTCTCCAGGGATTCAGGGCTCAAACATCACCAAAACCCAGTCTCTCTGCCTTTGCCTCTTGAATGTTACATTTCTTCTGTCTTGGTTCTCTTTTCATAGGCTCTCCTCTTGTGGAGAGGATATCTGCCTGAAGTTCCAAACTTTCATACTTGATTCCAAGTCTGTAAAAAAGAGAACTCCTCTTTCCAAGTTATTCCAGGAAAAAAAAAAAAAAATCCCAGGATTTTTTCTGCTTGGACTAGCTTGGGTCACATGACTACTTCTGAAACAATCTCTCTGTTCAGGGATTAAAATATACTGCTGACACCTGGATAATTTCCCCATCCTTAGATCTGGGGAGGGGGGTGGTGGGCTAAAAGTCCAGGGGGAAGAGGAGATGTTATCCTAAGAAAAAACTCGGGATGTTCTTCCCAGAAAAAGTGGAAATAGAGTTTGGGTAGCAGAAGCCACAATTGTCTGCTACAGCAGCTGAGAAATATTGTCATCTGTTTAGCTACACAAAAATGTTACTATCAGTTAATATTCACTTATTTTAATATTACGTATGGAGGTATATATTTGAATATGGGTGTTACATTATTATAAAGGCTTGTTTTGTCATTAATATTCCCTAGTGGATTATAACCCCTATGAGGGCAGAGAAACTGTGCTTATCTTGTTTATCCACGTGGACGAGCAGTCTCCAAAGTGAGATGTGTAAAAAAGTTTGGTGCACGAAGATAATAGTAGAATTTCTATTTATTTTTCTTACTAATTTTTTTAGGATAAAAGGAAGCTTCATTAACATTTTGTATATTGATATATGGATTGGCAACGACACCCTCACTATGTTCAGAAGTCAGATCTCCACGGTAACAGTAATAAGGGGCTCCAAGAGAAGAGTGTGAACTCCACTTGCTAATTTGCTCCTCTGGCTCCTGGCCTCCCACTCTCCACTCCATCTCTTCCTGCCACTCAGCACCTTTTAGATTCACTACCTGATGCAAGACCTCTCACTCAGGAGCTGCCCTCATCCAAGTGGGAGCCCCACCTTCTTTCCCACCCCAGGATGTCAGACACTAGCAGTACAATCTGTTAATCCCTAGCAATCTTTATCTAGAGCCTCAGTAGTCATGAATCCAACCTTTCAAAATGTGGATTGGAGAACAGGTTGACCTCAATTGTCAACCAACTAGGATTTATCAAACATCTACTATGTCCAGAGCACCATGACAGGAAGAGGGAGATACGGAGATTCATGAGAGAAGGGCCTTGCCCTCAAGGAGCTCAACCATGTAACTATAGAGATAGCTGATATGTAGAGAGAGGAGGATGGTGATAACACGGGCTTTCTTCAAAAGACATCATTCCCCTTCTGCTGTTTTAAAGGAAACACTGCTGTTAATAGGGCCACGTCTTCCTGCATCCCAGTTCTTTTCAACATAGTGTTGGACTTCACCCTGCCATGCCTAGACAAATGTCATTAAATCTTCCCTAGGTCGAAACAAAGGAAGCTGGAAATGTACCTGATTTATCCAGTGAGAACGGAAATTAGCCTGTCGACAGAAACTAAGGAGTAAAGATTTAATTCTCAGATTAGGAATCAGATACATGGCTTCCCCAGGGCTCATTCCAACAAGGTAAACAGACTGGCTGCATTATTTATCAATCTACAATGGTTGCAGGCAATATCACCAATGCCTAATTTTCTGTTTCATTAAGATTTCAATTAATCTCTTCCTCATTTAGTCTGGGAGAGGGATTGATCTGCCTTTAGGTAAATGCCACAGAATCTTTTCCTTTCAAAAGGCAAATAAGTTTACATGTTTGATGTATTTCCTGTCATAATATGGTTCAGAAGCAGCATCTATTCTTTCTATTTCTTTAACTATATTGACTTTGCCAGAAGTTGTAGTTTCAAGAATAGTCCTTTCTGTCCCTAAGAAGAGGATTTTTCTCTCTCTGAATCTTGTATTTCCAAACAATTTTGCTCCTCTCTGAGGAACATACCTCAGAAGAAAACTACTGTTTGTGAGCATTCAGACTTTTTGAAACTGTACTGATGAAGTAAAATGTCCCAAGAGATACCCAAAGTTCTCTCTGAGGTACCCAAGTCTCCACATCTAACAGGAAACAAAGGTTTTACTTTTTCTTTAAGCCTAACAAGATTTGGTGTCACTCAAAAATATGAAATATATGAAAATAGTTGCCAAAAGAACCTTTTGGTAATTATTTTTTCTACAAAATGAGTGGAGCTATTCATGTTTTTCCACAGCCTGCTTCTCTCTGAACAAAAAGAAAAACATCTCCGAGGAGAAAATAGGTTATTCATATCTCATAGTTGAATCACTGATGTAAGCAACAGAACACTCTAAATGGCTTGAATGGTAAAGGGATTTAATCTACTATACAGCAAGCCGTCCTGAAGCATGTTGGTTTCCAGCTGTTCAACAATGTCATCAAGAACCAGGTTCTTTTCTCCTCAATGCTGACTCTCATCTCGGGCTTGACACATTATGATAAAAGGATGACTGTAGCCACCTCAAGCATCACTTGTTCATATATCAACACCCCAAGGCTGGAGGACAAAATGTCCCATCCCTATTTGCCTATTTGCTTTTTAAGAGAACAGTTTTCTTTTCCAGAAGCCCTGCAAAAAAACCCCAAAACAAACAAACAAAAAGGCTTTCCTCACATTGCATTGGCTAGAATTGTATTACACACTCACATTCCCCATCCAGGAGAGAAAATTTTATATTGCAGAATTCCCGGCAAATGGCTCAAGCTACAAGCTGATTGGATCACCTATGAGTCAACCTTTGTGGCTAAGGGAATAGCACAGATAGTTCTAGGCCTACATTGCTTGAACCAATCACCTCAGCAAGAGGAAATGGGATTACCTGGGTTGGCTTATACCACATAGCGCCCATCCCTAAAACTGAGGGATTGGGTCAATCCCACCCAAACAATATAGTTTTTACTTACGGTGAAGGAGGTAAAATCAATGTTGGGGAAGCAATGACGGTTTCTTTTTTTTTTTTTTTAACTTATTTTTATTTTTGGCTGCATTGGGTCTTGGTTGCTGCACGCGGGCTTTCTCTAGTTGCGGCTCTTCCTTGCGGTGCGCAGGCTTCTCATTGCAGTGGCCTCTCCTCCTGCAGAGCACAGGCTCTAAGCGCACAGGTTTCAGTAGTTGTGGCTCACGGGCTCTAGAGCGCAGGCTCAGTAGTTGTGGCACACGGGCTTAGTTGCTCCACGGCATGTGGGATCTTCCTGGCCCAGGGCTCGAACCCATGTTCCCTGCATTGGCAGGAGGATTCTTAACCCCTGCCTCACCAGGGAAGTCCCAATGACAGGTTCTTGAGAGTGTTTTCTTAGAGTGGGAAAGTGGGGGAAATTTGCACAAGGGATTCTGTTTACAAAAATACTCACTGAAACATAAAACCCTGCTATCATTCCAGGGAGGAGAAAGTATCACCAATGAAGATTTTTCCTGGTAAAGTCTATAGAGGAAGGGGTAAGTACAAATTCACTCTTGAGCAGTTGGATTCTGGGTGGGGTTTACATTTTTAAATTATTTTTGCTATCTGTATTTCTTATTTTTTTCTATAGTCAACTTGAGAGATTTTCAAATTTTTTTAAAGCCCACTTTGAAAAAGGGGATGAAGGGTGTGGTTTACTGACAAGTACTTGGAAAGCCAGCCCAGAGGACATCACCAGCATATGGGTTTTCCCACATTAGCATTACGTAAAGGAAATTAGATTTTAAAAAATAATATTGGAGATATTCTTAGAATTAGAAGAGAATTCATCACAGAGTGAATGTTCCTAATGCATTTAAAATATAACATAATTGATAAATGTGTGCCTGCATATTTTTAGGAACATTTCTATTGCATTTACCCCATGACAATTCCATAGGACACCCTGGATCACAGATGCTAAGGACTTCAGACTCAGCTGAAAGTATATCCACTAGATGGTACTAAACCCCAGTGACCAGTGATCATCTAAAAAAGAAATTTCTATAACCCTCAAAAAGATAAAGCCTTTATACTATATGCTAAGCCCCTGGTTTTTCCTTCATGAAAAAAATTGTTTTAACGAGCATTCCTCACTTGAAAGGAGTCCTCTCTTGCTGTAAACATTCTTTAACAAAACCTAACAATAGGTAGATGAGACCAGCAGCAGGTATCCCTCTATTTCCTTCATGTTCCCAGCCCTTATAGGCACTTAACAGTGTATCTGATTCAAACTTTAACAACCAGGTGAGTAAATTTTATAATCACCACATTATAGAGGAGGAAATTGCAGCTTTGAGAGATTAAGCAATTTGCTAAGACCTCTCAGCTCCCAAGTAGATCAAGATTCAAACCCAATTCTTCCTTATTCCAGAACCCACATTCTCTTTACTTCACTAATGCTGTCTTGCTGGCAGATAACCAGAGTATTCATTCACTCCTTCATTCAATAAATAATTATTGAGCACCTACTACGTGCCTGGCACCATGATAGAGAGTATAGAGAGACATATTCTTTGGCCTTCATGAACTATGGACACTGAGCGGGATGGCAGAGAGACAATAAACAAATGAACGAACTAATAAATATATAATCTGAATGGCAACAAATACGATGAGGGAAAAGAAGAGGATGGAGGGTATAGAGATGTAGTGAGCTTACCTAGCGCAGTCCAGCCCTTCACAGGTGCGTGGTATCAAGAAGATAATCTCTGCCTAATAGCCGCACCTGCTTATAGGTAGATGAAGCAGTAATAAAAGCCAGGTCAGACCAATTTTTGCTACACATACTGAGAAAGAAAAATTGTCCCTGAGTGGAGGCAGAGACTCCGTGGTCTGATGTGAGTTAGCTGCTCCTTTGGAGAGGTAATTACCATTTCTGATAAATCGCATAAGCTATTTTCTGATAGACTTCAATGAGCTCAAGAGTTCTTTCTAGAAAATTTCCTGCGCTGGGTCTTCTGTTTGCCCCCCCAGCTGCACTCTGCACCTTTCACCACACTCATGAGCCCTGGAAGCTAGCTTGTATGGACTGCATTCCTGGGTTCCCTGGCCTTCCAGCTTGGGATGGGTTTGGCCAGTGAGAAGCACCAGTAGGAGACCGGAGGGTAAAGGGCAGGAGGAGAGTGAGTCTGGGTACACACGCCCTGGCTCTCTCCCTGCAAAGACACCATGGGTTGGCTAGACCCCTCTCCTGAAGGCCTCTGCTCCTGGGAGATGGCACCTTCTATGTAGCTCTCTTCTTCCGGTCTAGTGCCGGCTCCCTTCCCTTGGCCCTTCAGCTAAGAGTAGCAATGGCTCCCACTGCTGCCAGCTCTGAGGTGCACACCCCTTGTTGGTATCCCCAAACCCCACACGCACACCACAACAAACAACCTCTCTCCAACTGTCTTCACATTACCCATTTTGAGTGAACCATTTGCTTTCTACCAAGACCTAGACTAACACATCCACCATCAACCTCACGAGTTGTCTAGCAACCTATGACCAGTCTCCTAGAGTGTCTAATGATCTTTAAACATTCTTTTTTATTTTCTTTTCTTTTAATTAATTTTTATTGGAGTATAGGTGATTTACAATGTTGTGTTAGTTTCTGCTGTACAGCAAAGTGAATCAGTTATACATATACATATATCCACTCTTTTAGATTCTTTTCCCATATATGCCATTACAGAGTATTGAGTAGAGTTCCCTGTGCTATATAGTAGGTCCTTATTAGTTATCTGTTTTATGTATAGTAGTGTGTACATGTCAATCCCAATCTCCCAATTAATCCCTCCCCCCCTTGCCCTCTTAGTAACCATAAGTTTGTTTTCTACATCTGTGACTCTATTTCTGTTTTATATCAATAGATAAGTTCATTTGTACCATTTTTTGAGATTCCACATATAAGCGGTATCATATGATATTTGTCTTTGTCTGACTTACTTCACTTGCTATGACAATCTCTAGGTCCATCCATGTCGCTGCAATGACATTATTTCGTTCCTTTTTATGGCTGAATAATATTCCATTGTATGTATGTACCACATCCTCTTTATCCATTCCTCCATCGATGGACATTTAGGTTCCTTCCATGTCCTGGCTACTGTAAATAGTGCTGCATTGGGGTACATGTATAAACATTCTTTTTTTAAAAATACAGCCTAGTAGTGATTATCTAAACAATTTTTCCCCTACAAAATATGTGTCAAGTAAGAAATATTGAAGTTAGTGTGCTCATAAACCTCTTCCCTGGCAGTGGGTTTGAAAAATACCTTTGAGATATACTTGCAATTAATTTGCCTGAGAAGTTACTTTAACACATAAACAGAAAAAGAGTCATACATTCTATTCCATAAACGATGAAGTCCCAGCTTTCTGTCCTTTTGGGTGCTGGGAAAGAACCTTTCATGAAAAGTTTACTAAAAGCAAATGTGGTAATATTCTAGCAGCAGATTCAGTTGCCAAGTCAAAGCAGGGTCACAAAAATTCTCTAATCAGCATTTGAGTCCAAGGCAAATTTGTAATCAAATCCTAGAGAGACGTATGGGCCTTGCTAAATCCTCATACCCTGTTTATATAAAGATAGGAGCTCCCAAACAATATTTCTAGCAAGTCCACACATTTGAACACCACTCACTTCATCGGTGACAGAATTCTAACATCCACTATATTCATCCAAGTCTCTAGTGTGGATCACAGATAAGGAATGCTGAGGTCCCTCTACAGTCAGCTGTCTCTGGAGTACAGACTTTATTCAGAACTTTCAAATGCTAACTAATTATCCCTTTGGTGTATAATTTCTGATTTAGAATACTTCAAATATTAACTAACTGCCTCTGAAGTGTAGATAAAAGCCAACTAATACAGATTTTACTGTGTTTATGCAGAAGTGTTTTGAATTACAAACAGTATAACAGATAAATGCCCTTGGACAGAACACTGTCATCCCATGAGGCTGGCTCAGGTCACATATTCATCTGTATGTAGAGCACATTATTGTTGTCTTGTCACACAATTTCTATAAGAAAAATCTGCATACTCAACATTGATAAAAAATCATCATGAAAAGCCATAAAATGCCATTGTATTACAGAAACCATATTGTGTTTTAAAATCCCTAACAATCCACTGTCTTATATAAACTACATTTAATTTCTAAGAAGGCATTCATAGTTTATTGAATAGCCCTGTCGCCATCTCAGTGACGTGCTATCCTTCTAAATTTACCATTTCCTTTTGCTCTGGATAACAGCTTACATAGTTTGCAAATCCAAGGCCACACCCTTGGACGTGCTCAGTGTGACATGCTCAGGTTATACTGTGACACTCCCTCTTCACTGGCACCATCCATCTTCAGAATTTCCTGCTACAAGAGAAAAAGCCACTCCTCCATCCTTACTCCAGTAAGAGAAGTGGGTGGGATCCATCATCCTGTCAATCTCAGTTCATTCATTATTAAGAAGCTAATGTGAGCATAATTCTCAGCTGACCCAGGAAGACTGAAAAGGAAAATTTAAGGTGATTGTAGGAAGGCTGTATCCATCTGGCTGAAGATTACTGGCAATTATTCAGTTTTTAAGGCAGGGAAGAATCTATTTTTATGAGGCTTATTGGTGGCTAATTGCTTGAAAATATTCAACAGAATACAATTTCTCAGGCGTTCAAACAGCTCCCAGTAGCTTTCCTTTTCTAACATGGGTCTAACCCACTACAAATGTTTCCAAAGGACTGTCCATAGTATTTTATCATGAAGGAATTTCATTGTGTTGAGATAGAAGGCCAATTAGATGCTGTTAAGATGAAAAACACAGACTCTTCACTGAAATGATGTGTATTGTAATAAGATTCATGTGCAATGTAGTCATGTGAAAGATAGTTCAAAAAATGAGCTATTATATTAAAATCTCCGCTTTGCTACTAATATAAAAATACATTTTATGACAGGCATTCTACGCACAAGTTACGAATCCATCAACCGATTAGAACCAATTCAGTTAGAAAGTCCTTAAAATTGAAGATGAGATACCTAAGGTGATTTGTCCAAGTAGAGAGAAAGAAAAGGAAGAAAAGTGTGACAAGGAGGTCCTGGGGAAAAGCTGGAGAAGACAGTCTACTAAGTGGATATCCTGATGCTAACAGAATTTGACATGAACTTGATAAGAATCTCTAGAAACGTCCTCAGAGACATCTTAAGGCTGGCTGTAAAGGATTATAGCAGTTTGGGTTTTTTTTTTTTAATGGTGGCAAATTATCTGGTATTCCTCTCATCAAGAGTGGGTCTCTGGGGCTTCCCTGGTGGCACAGTGGTTGAGAATCTGCCTGCCAATGCAGGGGACACGGGTTCGAGCCCTGGTCTGGGAAGATCCCACATGCCGCGGAGCAACTGGGCCCGTGAGCCACAACTACTGAGCCTGCGCGTCTGGAGTCTGTGCTCCGCAACAAGAGAAGCCACAATAGTGAGAGGCCCGTGCACCGTGATGAAGAGTGGCCCCCACTTGCCACAACTGGAGAAAGCCCTCGCACAGAAACGAAGACCCAACACAGCCAATAAATAAATAAATAAATAGATAGATAGATAGATAGATAAATAAATAAAGAGTGGGTCTCTGCCTTCTCCCTTGAGTGTGGGTGGACCTATGACTGTATCACCCAGTACAGTCGCCATGTGACTTTTGAGGCTGGGTTGGAAATGGCCATATAGCTTCCACTTGGTTTTGTTGGAATGTTTGCTCCGTGTTGGAAGCCAGCTGCTGACTACTCACAGACTGCCCTGCTGAAGAGGCCATGTGTGGACACTCTCGTCAGCCAACAGGAGGCATCAGCTGCCAGCCACGTGATGAGCCATCTTGCACGTCCAGCCCAGTCAAACCTTTGGATGACTGCGGCCCCAGTACACATCTGACTGCAATTACATGCTACGAACTAAGTGAGAACTTCCCAGCTGAGTCCTTCAGAATTTCTGGCCCTGAGACAATTGGACTTAGAGCAATGGTAACCAAAACGAGGACTGATTTGTTGACCTACAGGAGATCTGTGTGCGAATTTTACAGACAGAATATTCTGGGACTGCATTAGGCAAACTTAAAAAAATAAAAGTCAATGTGTTGGCTGATTCTGGCAAACTGTCCTTATAACTGTGGCACCTTCTTTTCTTTCCAGATCAAGAAGAGTGCCCCTTGTCTACAGACACTATATAAAACTCAAACAAATTACCTTTCACTCCAGAATCCATTTTCTCATATTTTATTTTATCAGAAATCCCATTGAGTACTAAAATATTTTCTCAAAACATATAGATTTGAGATATAAAGACAAAATTCTTTTTTTTAAAGTGTCTTGTTGTTTTTAAGCCCAAACTGAATCAAATCCTTCTTAGGTGCTCCTGAACTAAGCCTTTTTCACTAATAACAGCTTTATTCTTAAAGGTTTCACTAGCTCTGAATCAAGATCTGTTGTGACTCATGTGGTGTGTGGGTAGCAGCTAAAGACTTTCTGGAAGGGTAAGTTACTCTAGGGAAAACATCCCCAATGAATTTTAAAAATACGTTGTAACAGTTATAAAACATCCATGGCAGGATCTGCAGGCAGCCCTAGAATTAACTGCATGGAGGGTTAGCAGCAAGTGCATGGTTAGAAATGGAATAATCTGGAAAATAACCTTTTAAAGAATGGGTTAGAATAAAGGTCTATGCTCACCAAAATAAGGTCTGACAGGCTTCCCTGGTGGCGCAGTGGTTGAGAGTCTGCCTGCCAATGCAGGGGACACGGGTTCGAGCCCTGGTCTGGGAAGATCCCACATGCCGCGGAGCAACTGGGCCCGTGAGCCACAGCTACTGAGCCTGCGCGTCTGGAGCCTGTGCTCCGCAACAAGAGAGACCGCGATAGTGAGAGGCCCGCGCACCACGATGAAGAGTGGCCCCCGCTTGCCTCAACTAGAGAAAGCCCTCGCACAGAAATGAAGACCCAACATAGCCAAAAATGAATAAATAAATAAATTTTAAAAAATAAAAATAAAAAAATAACATCTGACAATTGGCTTAACAGGAAGACGGATGCCCCCAGAATTATGAGGCGTTGGAAGGAAACATGAAATGCAGTCAGAGACGAGTTCAGCCTCTAGACAAGATCTCTTTCTCATTCACACGCACACGCGCACACACACACCCCCTGGAAAATTATCTTACAGCCGTACAAATCAGACCGCTACTTACTGCAGTTCTTCATGGCAGAGCCTCCTGCACTGATTTTGCCTCTCACATAGCATTGAAAGGACCCAACATGAAGCACGCTGACCAGATCTCTTGGTCTGCTCACAGTCAAAACTTGGCAAAACTACAACACAGAATAATTATGTTCATTGCCCTCTTGCTTTTCCTTTCTGTACTTTACACCCCCTAAGTGCACTGCCCCATAGACCTACCCCACTTCACTATCCCCTCTCTGACCAAGTAGGTGTGACCTATTTGGTTGAGGGTCCTTGATAAAGTCCGCAATGGGACTTTTCCAACTCCCCTTCCGCCGCCCACTAAAAGTTGCCCCCCCAGTTTCCCATTCTCGGAAAGCTAACGTCCCTCTGTGGCATCTCCAAGGCCTTTGGGGAAAAAAATCAAACTCCCTATCTTAGTACTTAAGAATATCCACAATTTAAGATCCAACCTCTCTTGACAGCTATGTTTCTCACCCTTCCCTTCTCCAGACAAAGGCAGTTATTCATTGCTTATTCTTCTTCTGGTTGCTCTTCACCATGTACTTTCCCACAAAGACCATACCTTTGCTCCTTGCCTCCAACCCAGAATGCCCTCGTCCCACTCCAAACATACCAAAGTCCCCCTTTCTTTTAAGACCCAGATCAAATCTGACCATCTTCATGAAGCCTTCTCCTCTACCCAAGCCCTGGTGATAATGTCCTCCTCTGACTTCTTTATCACTCATTTCGCCCTTAGCATGGGTGGTGTCACAATGCTATTCATTTGTTTATGTTTCTCTTTCTCAATGTGGAGCAGTGACAGTATCGTCACTGGTTTGCGGAGAGAGGGAGCGTTTGCTTTCTGTGGGGTGAACCTTGATCAATGAGAAATAGGAAATGGGAGGACCAAGGCCAATAAATTCTTCCCCATCTTTATCACCTGTTAGCTACTTCAGGTGGGGTTCCTTCCTTACAACCTGTCTGGGCAAAGTGCTGCGTATGCTGAGTGAACACACCTGCTGAGCAGCCTGTTATGTCCCTTGTATCTTTGTGGCTCATTGTGAAGTGGTGACTAGTGTGTAACGTAATGCATCGCGTCGCTTCCCGTCATCTGTGGCCATTTCTCTTTCTCCTTTACTCTCCCTGCTTTGGGCTTGTACCTCCCTAAAAAAGGGTTAGCACCTTAATCCTTGCCTCAGGCTCTGGAGTACCCAGGCTAAGACAGTTCCCTTTATAATCACCTCATTTTATTATTGTGACCTGGAGTTCTACTTCACAGAATGGAGTACAAATAACAGCTTTCCAGGAGTATCTCTAAGTTCAAGACTTGAGCTCCCATCTCCCCACTTTATAGAAAGTCTCATTCTTTCTGGAATCTTCCTCCTCTTATAGACTCCAAAGCTTACTAACTTACAGAAAGCCAGACCTGCATATTCTTGAATCACTAATGGAATCAGAATAGCCCCTCGAGGCTGGAAGACTTCCAGGTCTTGCTTTTAAAAGAACTAGTACATGCATCTCTGGCCCTTTTCTCCTTCATTCTGGCTAAGAGCTGAAGACAATTGGGGTAGATTCCTTGTCTTGAGATGGAAACCACAAGTTGGGAATGACAGAGTAGTTCAAATAGCCCCGGACAGCTTATCGCTGGAATGCTGCATATGAAGGGAAAATTTTCCATCTTGCTCAAGCCACTGTGTTTGAGGTCTCTTTTATTATAGGAGCCGAACCTGTTCCCTGTTTTCTCTGATTGCTCTGGAACCCTGCTGTCATCACACTGAGAGATGTCTCTGATGGACCATGTCACTGCTTTTGCTGCTGGTGCTGGAATCTGTTGTCACCGCCTGCTGAAACCCCAGCATTCTGAAGATGTATTCTCCTGTGTGACTCACATAGTTCTTGTTTCCGGTCACTAACCCACAGTCAGGCCAGCTCAGTCTATCTGAACAAGTTCAGGAGGAAATAAGTCGTCTGTGGAAGACTGCTCATTGCTATTTGTTTCCTAATATCTATTCTTCCCCTTTTCCTTACTAATGGAAACCTGCTTTTGTAATGGAGTAGCATTTGCCATCCTTCCACCCCAATACAGCTTTTGCCCAAGGTAATGAAAAGCTATAGTTCCCCAACTCCTTGTGTCTGAGGCTGCCCACATGACACAGTTTTGGAAGAAGTGACTTCAAGGAAGATTTAAATTTCCTGTTGCACCTTGTCCCTTCCTCTCCTTCTTAGTGAATGGAGAACGAGTATCAGACCCAAGGTGGAACAGCCATTTTGCAGCCTTGCGGAGGAGAGTCTGATGCTTGGGATGGCAGAGCAGGGGGATAGAAAGATCTTGAAACACTGACCACATCATGGAGCCACCTGTTTGCTATATGAGGAAAAATAAACCCCAATTTGGTTAAGCTCCCGCAGTCAGGACTCTATCATATGCAGGCAAAAGCAATCTCTAATGGATATGCCCCACCAGAAAGCCCTGGGTTTCTTCCAAGCGTTTGTCAAACTGTACCCAGCAGCCTTCAAGTTATACCTCAATTGTTTTCCTCCAAAAGAAACAAACAAACAAAATTAAAGTTCGACTTTACAAAAAGTGCAATACACTGAAATTACTTGTTTATTTCTTGTATTTCCTGCTAGACTCTAAGGTCCATGAAGGCAGGAGCCAGGGAGTTCTTGTTCATTGCCTTAGCCTCAGTGCCCAGCACACTGCCTGGCATATGTCTCCAAATAGATCCTGGATAGAATGATTACTAAATGAGAGAATGCAAACACATTATTATCTACTTACTTAGAAGACTCATTATTGGAATGCAACTCATTCATACATTTATTCATTCATTCATTTAACCAATATTAATCACCTACTCCAAGATGTGCACAGTGATTTTTTTAACATACTTTACTGCAGTATAATTGCTTTACAATGGTGTGTTAGTTTCTGCTTTATAACAAAGTGAATCAGCTATACATATACATATATCCCCATATCTCCTCTCTCTTGTGCACAGTGATTTTAACTGAGGATCTTTATGCCATGCATAAGGCAAAGTCACTGCCCTCAATGAGCTTAACTTCTAGTGGGAGGGACAATCAACTCTTAAACAGAAAAATAAGAGATTCAGATAGTGATAAGTATGGTAGGCAAAAAAGCTACTTTACCTGGCTTATTCCTGGAAGACCATATGTAAGCATAATTTATTGTCAGTATATCAGCATGGCTTAAACCTTAATCACATCAATCTAAACAGCCCAAGCCCTGGGACTTCCCTGGTGGCGCAGTGGTTAAGAATCCGCCTGCCAATGCAGGGAACTCAGGTTCAAGCCCTGGTCTGGGAAGATCCCACATACCGCAGAGCAACTAAGCCCATGCGCCACAACTACTGAGCCTGCACTCTAGAGCCCGTGAGCCACAACTACTGAGCCTGTGTGCCACAACTACTAAAGCCCGCGCACCTAGAGCCCACGCTCCGCAACAAGAGAAGCCACTGCAATGAGAAACCCATGCACCTCAATGAAAACCCAATGCCTCCAATAAATAAATACATTAATTTCTTTTTTTTAAAAAAAAGGAAAGAAAATCATTAAACAGTCCAAGTCCTGAGAACTAATTGTTTTCTAATGACTAGCAAGGGATGAGATGGTCAATTTCCTTCTTTGAATTTAGGATCACATGCATTTCTGAAGAAAATAAAGGCAGAGAAAGGAAGGGCGGGAGGAGAGAGAGGGAGGGAGGAGGGAAGGAGAGAGGGAGAGAGGGAGGGAGGAAGGGAGATGGAGGAAAGGGAAAGGGTGGGGGAGGAGGGAGGGAGGGAGAGAGGAAGGGAAGCAGGAATTTTATCCCCCTATTAAACAGCCTTCCTCTTCTCTGGCCAAAGACTACATGGGAGAGAAACAAGGCCAAAGGTGAAGGTCATCTCTGAAAGTAGACAGCACTGGAAAGAATTGCCAGTATCCCACAAGAACAGCCTTTGAACTCTCCTATGCGCAAAAGAATGTACTGTGTTATTAATTTTGCAGCTCTTGTTTGTTTGTGTTCCAAACCCTCTGACAGCCTCAATCATTGTTACCCCTCAAATCCCCTCTGGTTCTCTGATGTGATTACTGACTCCACAAGTGAACGCTCTTGAAATCCTAGAAGGACCACTAAGACTTTCCGCATGTGCTCTGCCCTCCTTCCACCATGTGAGCTCCAAAAACAGAGCGAGCTGCCTCTTTAAGAACTTGCTCTTGTAAGAACTGGAGTGAAGAAAAATTTTAATGCCTAAAATCCAGAGATGGCTATAATATCACCTAGATCAGGCATCCTAGGAATTAATGTCACATGTCTTTATTACTGAGTTAGTTTGGCAACTTTATGAAGGAAAAAAAATTAACGTGGTTATGTTAGTTAGAACTGTTTGTTTTAGTGCTGGTTAAATGATTTGTTTACAATTTAAATACAATTGTCTCTTTCAATAGGCAAGTTAGAAGAATGGCTGTGGGGGAGAAAGCTATCTGCACCCAGCTGAAGGTCATATTGAGGGAGTGAGATTGTATTGGAGAGGAAGTTTCTAGGTTAGCAGTGCTGTCGCTTCCATAGGATGGGAATTGATAGGGTGAGGCAAGTGAGGCATCTTGGGTGCTGACTCTGCACTTGGACAACACTGAGAGGGAGGCCTCCTTACTTTTTTTAAAGTCTTTATTGAATTTGTTACAATATTGCTTCTGTTTTATGTTTTGGTTTTTTGGCTGCAAGGCATGTGGGATCTTAGCTCCCCGACCAGGGATTGAACCTTCATCCCCTGCATTGGAAGGCGAAGTCTTAACCACTGGACTGCCCGGGAAGTCCCAGAGGCCTCCTTACATTTTGTGCCCAGACACCCACTCACTGCATCTGGTTCCTAGTTCTGGCCCCGGGGAATTGAGCTCTGTGGGGCTACAAGAAAGTGAGGGGATCCAGACATAAATTCTCCTGGTAGTGACAAATGGGCATGCAAAGGTGGAAAACGGGATTGGTGAAAAGTTGACAGATTTAACTACTAGAAAATAGAGACCTCATTCTCTGTCTGAGAAGAACAAAAGTGTGTCTTGGCTTAGAAGAGAGAGTCACTTTCCCAAGGTAAGAAGAGGTGCTGGTTACAAATATCCAACCTGTCACTTTGACCCCCTCCTGCCCCTTCATGTTCTTCTTTCATTTCCACACCCTGTCTATCACTGAACTAAAATAATAAACAAGCGCAAGTCATGAAATGAACTAGAGTAGGGAAATATACATCACAACTGTTAAAGAGAGAGCAGGATTCTCCATAAGAAATGAAGACTCCAATCAAGGATAAGGTTTCTTGACCGAAGAAGTGGTGTGAGAGTCGGAAAAAAACCCCAACTTCCAAATATCCTCTTCCAGGGAGACATTTGAAGGGTTGAACAAGTCCAGAAAACAAACACTGTTGGAGACTCTTTGGGAAGCAGAGCAAGATAGACCAAGAAGCCAAAACCATCCTTAGTAAAATTATACAGATTTTCTAGTTCTTTCACAACCTCTGTTAAACCTGCTAAAATATGCCACAAGGCATGAACTGTAATCTTGGCATTCACTTTCTTTCCTCCTGGGCAGAAATCATTTGCACTGCAATTGAACAACCATCATTTGTAATTCTGATGATTTTCAATATACTAAAATATATAGAGTTGTAAAATAACTGAATCAATCATAAATAGGAAATCAAACACAGGTCAACATCCCTAGAAAATCATCCCCACACAGGGTAGAAGATCATCCCCACACGGGGTAGACTGTTAAACAGCACCCAGCACTGCACTGAAAGGACATACAGTAATCCTTTTTGCCTGTTTCCAAGTTTGGAATAATTTTTCATAGCAAACCACACCTTTTTAATGTGCTGTCCAGAAAACAGGGACTTGGATATCTGCACATCAATGTTCATAGCGGCATTACTCACAATAGCCAAAAGGTGGACCCAAATGTCCATTGATAGATGAATGAATAAACAAGAAGTGGTATATCCATACAATGGAATATTACTCAGCCATTAAAAGGAATGAAATTTTGATACATGCTACAACATGATGAAACTTGAGGATGTTATGCTAAGTGAAATAAGCCAGACACAAAAGGACAAATACTGTATGATTCCACTTATATGAGGTACTTAGGATAGTCAAATTCATAGAGACAGAAAGTGGAATAGTGGTTACCAGAGGCTAGGGGGGAGGAGGGAATGGGGAGTTAGTATAATAGGTACAGAGTTTGAGATGATGAAAAGTTCTGGAGATGGATAGTGGCGATGGTTGCACAACAATGTGAATGTACTTAATGCCACTGAATTGTACACTTAAAAATGGTTAAATGGTAAATTTTATGGTGTGCATTATTTTACCACAATAAAAAGGAAGGAAGGAAGGGAGGAGGGAAGAAGGGAAGAAGGGAGGAAGGAAAGAAAAAAGTGCTGTCCAGTTGTTGGACTCACCTTTAGTTTTGGGGGTTTGTGATTTCGTCTGCTACTGTGTGTCAGGCTCTGTGCTAAGCAACTCATTTAATCTTCACAGCACTGTGAGGAGTTATTCGCTTATCTGATAGATGAGCTACAGAGATTCAGAGAGGGTAATTCAGTCCCCTTAAGTCACACAGCAGAGCCAGTTCTATCTCCATTCAAAGCCTGTGCTCTTAACCACTCCTCTCTACTGCCTCTTCTTTCCAGGCAAATCTTTCACTTGTGAATAAAGCAAATTTTAGAATTACCTGTTACATCTCCAAGCTCTTTCATCTTTTGCTTTCGAAGAGGGGGAATGAAAATAGCTTTCTCCCATAAATCCACAGTGAGTTTTTGCCCTGTGAGCTCCTACAGCTTTGAAGCCCAGTTTTTTCTCCCTTTTCATAAGCCTCGGGCTCAGAATTAAGAACCCAGACAACGGGTGTGTGTAGGGCAGAAAGCGAATAAACTGTGAAGTGGACAACATCCAGAAAAACTATGCCCAAAATGTCTGATTAAATGTCACAAAACCAGACACAGAAGCAAAGGTTTGTTGGGACTCTTAAGAAATAGAATTCTAAATCAGCATCCCTCAATGAAGGGATCTGCGGCTAGGATAAAACAAACTGAATTAAAAACAAAAACAAACAAAAAACTCATTTCTGTTAGGTTTTGGAGTATATTTTCTACATTTACACATACTATCTCTTCAGTTATTGCTAGGTTCTACCCAATTATACCATGAGATTCAAAACTCCCTTTAAGACCACGAAAGCCCTGGGGCTTTCACACAAAAGGAATGATTAGAGACCCCGGGGTCCACGGCAGCCCGTGAGCACCCCTTAAGCCAGATTAGGCTCCGGGAGCAGAAAAGAAAGCATTTTAGTGAGCTGGAGAGAAAAGAAATCATTCCCCTCTCCGTCCGATCAGAGAATCCAGCCGTGCCACTCGCATCACGGAAACCTAATCCTGGGAAATTGTGCGCACCACGGGCGAGAGGGTGGGATTGTCAGTGGGAGAAGGGAGCCCTGAGTCACCGAATGGATTCTTCTTTTATCCGATCCTGTGGGCGGAAGTGTGGCAAACTGCTCGTTTTTAAGGAGTGGGGGTGGTATTGTGTTCACTTGTAATTAGAACCGAATAAACCTCAGTCAAAGACGGAGCCAGAGCCCTGCTGGGCGGCTGCCCACGGGCTGCTCCCGGCAAAGCTCTCAAGGAGGGACGCCTGCCTCCCTGCTCCCTCACCTCCCGGCTCATCTGCCCACCCCGTCCGCCCCTGCGCAGGTCAAGCTCAAATCTGCTGCCCCAGGAAATCGTCGTTGGAGGTCTGGATGTAAGTGGGTGATAGGACACCGTGAAAGATGCTCCAGGGAGATTCGCCCAAAAGCAAGGTGAGGAAATGAGCTGGAGAGGAAAGAATGCTGTTGGCTAAGTCCCCTGACAGTAACTCAGGTGTGAGGTGATGGAGACGTGGGTCAGGGCGATAGGAACAGCAAACAGGAAGGGGAAGAAGGAAATCACCTGACCTCGATGGCCATGCGAATGTGGTGGGTGAAGGAGATGGTGTACAGAGAGCAGCACGTCCAGGTTTTGAGCTTGTTGGTGACACCCGGGTCTCAGGAACATCCCCACGAGACGGTCTCTAGGTGGTCAGGAGTAGAGATGGGTTTAGAGGAGTCCACAGAGGTGATATTTGAGGAGGGGGCTTCTTGGGAATTAGCTCTCAGAGGGAAAAAATCAGAGCAAAAAGCTAAAGTCCAAACCTTGGGAACACACAGCATACGGTGTGAAGGAGGGCGAAGAGTCACTGAGGGCAGACAGGAGGAAAGAACACAGAAGTTATTCAGAGACTAGCAAGAAAAGGATATGGGAGTCTTAGGCAGGCAGTCTGGCTTCTATCGACCACTTCTTTTTTTTTTTTTTTTAAACATCTTTATTGGAGTATAATTGCTTTACAATGGTGTGTTAGTTTCTGCTTTATAACAAAGTGAATCAGTTATACATATACATATGTTCCCACATCTCTTCCCTCTTGCATCTCCCTCCCTCCCACCCTCCCTATCCCACCCCTCTAGGTGGTCACAAAGCACCGAGCTGATCTCCCTGTGCTATGCGGCTGCTTCCCACTAGCTAGCTATTTTACATTTGGTAGAGTATATATGTCCACGACACTCTCTTCGACCACTTCTGTAGCTTGTGTTGGTCTCCATTTTTAGGAGTGGAAGATTCTGGGGGAAATGCTCTGGTTTGGGATTTTCCCTTCCTTCCCTTTTCCCAGTCATTGTTTTGAAAGTATGGTGTCTGAAGTTACCACTGAAGTTACCCTGTACTCACTCACCAGCTAGCTCCTCACCCCTGAGGAGGCACGTTCCTCAGGAACAGGGTCTCAGTGCAGGAAGCTTTCTCTACGCTGTTCCATTCTGACCCGGAGGTCAGCGGGCACCCTGGGGGCTGGGAAAGCCTCAGCAGGATTGGTGGGGCAGCTGCTTGACTTCTTCCCTGCCCCCACCTCACTACTGTAATTGTCCCTCTTCCCAGGAGGACTTGTATACAGCCTGTGCCACCTCACAGAGGTACAGGCATCAAACTATGTCCACCTTACACAGTGACCCAGGTGGGAGGCCCGAGGCCACTTAATAAGGCTGACTTCTCCCTTAGCGCAGCCCTGAGCTGAGCAATCTCTGTGGACAGTCCTGGCACCCTGGGAACCCCTGGCAGGGGCAGGACCTTGGCTGCTGCACCCCTGGGCTGCGGGTCGGCACTGCTGCCTGCATGCGACCTCGCTCCAGATGTTCTGGAGGGGCTACAGGAACTGGGCAGTGACAGCAGCCAAGGCCCCTAGTCTTGGAATTCTCTGGGGGACTCTCGGCAGCCTTGGTGTCCTTCCTGGACACCAAGCCGTATCACACACAGAGGTGCCCGACTCAGTGAGGAAGGCACGAACCCCCCAAAACTACCCGTGCTGTGGGTGAATTCTCAGACGCCCCAGATGTCTTTAGCATCAACGCCTTAAACTACTTCTCTGGTTACCCTGATAGTGTTTAGGGGTCATCTGCAAACTTCAGCCCCTACCCCTGCTCCTGAACAGCCTCGACCATCTCCTAGGGAGGATGTGGATTTGCCTTTTACTAACACTGAAGACTCTCCATTCTATTTTCTTCCCGCGCTGGAGGTGAATCAGACTGGTGTCATTGTTATCCTGGCTCTACTCAACTTACTTTAGCTTAGTTGCAAAGGGACAAATAGTTGAATGAGGAAAAAAAAAAAAAAAAAAAGCTAAAAATCAGTAGGGATGGTTTTGCCTTTTGTCATACAGGATCGGTCACAGTGTGCTTCCAAAAGGAATTGACTGGGTGGTGCTCGGAAGACCTTGGCCTGGAGTTTAGCAGCTCATTCTTTTGGTAAACCACACTGTGTCAAGTTTTGATATGCTGATCCAGTGGTTTGGTGGTTTTTAGCCAAAGGTGTGTCTCATTTCCTTAGGAGGCATTCTATAGCTGGAACACTGTGCTTTATTTCAAAATGGATATTTTACTTTTAATTTAGCATACTGGAAGGTAAGTCATTTTCCTTTGTTGGGAAAGCTTGTCAGTTTCAGTTTTAGTCTCTGCAGAGACCATAGCAACAATGTCTGGAGAGCACTTTTGTTTCCCCAATGTCTGTCATTTCCACCTAACTCCATTTGCAAAGTGAAGGACAGTCTCCCTTCCTTCGCTTGGGAAGGTTCCCCGGGAATCGCAGTCCAGTCCTGGTAGGCACAGTGGGGTTGGGGTCTGAGAGCCTGTCTGATTCTGCTTTCTCCTGGCAGACAGTGGGCACTTGGTATATCGCATGCCTCTAGCTGGCGGCATCTTCAGCGCTAACACTCACACTATTCGAGCCGATTCTCAAGGCAAATCTGGCACAGAAACCAGAGAAGGAATATTTTGAAAATCAAGGCAGGTTTGCACACCTGTCCCTGTCTGAGTTCCCCAGAAGCAGAGCCTGAGGCAAAGGCTCATATACTACTCCTTATTAAAGAGTACGATCCCAGGGAAGTGGGTGTGAGGGGGAAGAGAGCTGAGGCAGAGAACGAGGGGATGTGGGTGTCAGGTGCGAATGGCTGCTCAGTCTCAAAGGCTCCCCTTCCAAGGGGTGCTGTAAACTGCAGCTCAAGGCAGCCTGTCCCTGGAGGAAAGGACGATGTAGCCATTTCTCATTGGGTGACCACTCTTGCATCATTCCTTGGGACCCCAGCAGACCTCAGGGCAGAGTTGTGGCTCCCCCCCAACAGGGATGCCCCAGGGCAGGAGTTAGGAGTCTAGTAGAGCAAAAGGCCAAGAGGCTATGGAATTGGGCCCTCCTGAAAGTGACTGGGGTCCTTGAGAAAATGTTTCCTGGAGCAGTCAAATGGTCAAGGGTACCCAGGACAGGTGAGATCAAAAGGATCAGAAATGGTTCCTGAAGTGTACCACACATTGACTTTCTAGAACTTTCTTCCATACCTGTGCTATGTGACCACCTCATTGCAAGATCCTGTCCAGCCTTCAGGATGGCATACCATTTGGCTTGAAACAGTATAGTCAATTGGACAATTTTTTTGAAAAGGAATATATATAATTGGTTTAAAAAGGGGGAATCCCACACTGGAGTGGAAACACAAAATGGGCCTAGTTTTCCAGTGCCTGCTCTCTACTGGGCTCTGTGGAACACCCTTTCCCACTGGAGGAGTGAGCTCCCTTAATGACATTTCTGTTTAAGCCCATAGCTCCTCGATTACTTTCAGTTATCAAAGTCATCTCATTTTAGGGGCTTCCCTGGTGGCAGTGGTTAAGAATCCGCCTGCCAATAGAGGGGACATCGGTTCAAGCCCTGGTCCGGGAAGATCCCACATGCTGCGGAGCAACTAAGCCCATGCACCACAACTGCTAAGCCTGTGCTCTAGAGCCCACAAGTCACCATTACTGAGCCTGTGCGCCACAACTGCTGAAGCCAGTGCATCTAGAGCCCGTACTCCGCAACAAGAGAAGCCACCACAATGAGAAACCCGTGTACTGCAATGAAGAGTCGCCCCCGCTCGCCGCAACTAGAGAAAGCCTGCGCGCAGCAACGAAGACCCAACGCCGCCAAAAATTAATAAATTAATTTTTAGAAAAGTCATCTCATTTTAGTCCTTGAAGTTCAGTCTTGTTTATTTGAAACTTTCCATTTCAAATTCAATTCAAAGCCCCCCATCCTCTCCGCCTCCCACCAAGCCCAGGCTAGTTTTCTTTTTTTTTTTTTAAGTATTTGTTTATTTATTTATTTATGGCTGTGTTGGGTCTTCATTTCTGTGCGAGGGCTTTCTCTAGTTGCGGCGAGCGGGGGCCACTCTTCATCGCGGTGCACGGGCCTCTCACTATCACGGCCTCTCTTGTTGCGGAGCACAGGCTCCAGACGCGCAGGCTCAGTAGTTGTGGCTCACGGGCCCAGTTGCTCCGCGGCATGTGGGATCTTCCCAGACCAGGGCTCGAACCCGTGTCCCCTGCATTGGCAGGCGGATTCTCAACCACTGCGCCACCAGGGAAGCCCAGTCTAGTTTTCTATGGTCTGGTTATGGATGGGTGATTGGGTGCTGGTCTCAACAAGCTTCAGTGATGTGAGACAGTTTCCCAAGGTGTCTAGGATCCCTAAAGATGAGTGATCTCATCCTCAGCATGACCCCCACGGGCAATCTAAGCTATATTCGTGCGAGGCCTAGGCTCTTTGCTATTTGCTATGACGTTCCCCAGTTAGCCCTATCCCAACCTCATCAATTCAAGGAGGCTCATAATCGTGGAATCGGCCGACACAAGAGGAATCTACTTTCTGTACTTCTAGGAGTGAAACATTTAGAGGAATGGTCCTTGTCCTCACCTGATCTGGACATCTCTTATAATCTCTCCCAGGGCTCTTTCTTTAGTCCTAACCAGAAGATGAGATGTCAGCCTGCCTTTCTTGAAGACACTCCCAAGTTGTACAGATGTGAATCTCCCCAGGTCCTGCCCCTTTCAGGAGCTTATTCTCTATCCCCATGAGGGGCACAAGAAAAAGGAGACATCGCTGTTCTTCATAATATTTTCCTGCTTAAAAAACCATTTCCCTCCCCCAAAGTCCTATACTGGGAGATGGTGTGGGCGTTTAGGATGGGGTCAGAGGGATACTGGGAGGTTGGAGTTTGTGGTGGTATGGGACCTGCTGAAAGTATTGCCTCTCAGCAAGTCATTTTGGAAAGCTGCCATCCCCATGGCTGGCCATTCTCTGCGCTTACAATGTGGGGAAACTTGAGGTTTTGTTTTCAGCAGTTAAGTTAGTTATCAGTTCCAACCAAGATGAGAAAACACTCCCACTTGGCACCTAGCTTCATCCTGTTACATAAATATCTCCAGTTGCTGACTTTTTTAAGTATTAACAATTCTAGTGCTTTTGGGGGTGATTTTGCAGCCTCTACGAATTTTTGTCTGTTTCTCTAAATATTTTCCTGTTTTAGTGAGGGAGGTTTGCTGGTTTTTCCTTAATTGTTTAGTTCATTTTCAGTCAGTTATCCCTGGCCTTAACACTTGGAGTGTCGGCCATCATATCCAAGTTCAGGCAGAGGACAGAAGATGAGAAGTGCAAGGACCCACTCCATCCCTTTTAAGGAGACGTTCTGGAAGGACCACATAGCCCCTCTGCTAAGGTCAGAACCCAGTCCCAAGGCCCATGCAGCTACAGGGGAGGCTGGGGGAGGCAGCCCTCTGGCTGAGTGCACTGCTGCCTCGAGTAACATGATGATGGTGCAGGCAGCTGCAAGTCTCCATCACATCCCCAAAGCATGAAAGTTCCAGATCATTCTCTTATAGTTTATTTTATTAAGGAAGTTTCTAAAATTATTTTTCTTACTAAAAAGGCAATGGATGTTCATTAAAAGGAAAAAAAATAGAACATAGGCAACTATAAAGAATTCCCATATCAATCCACCTATTAGAAAAAATCACCAAAGCGTACATCTTCCAGATTTTTTCTGTGTGTGTCCATATGTCTTTTCTAGAAGAATGGGTTACACATTTATATCCCTTAGGTCTGAGTCTTGATAAATAGCTAATTTGGGGGATAGCTGGGGATTTTCATACTTCTTTGAAACATGCTATAACATGTTTAAGCAATCCACCTATTGTTGGACATGGAGTTTATTTCAACTAGCTTTCTTTCGCTCAGCATTTAAAATGTTTCCAACTTTTCATTATCATATAGAGTGCAGAGCTGGAATACATTTTTTTTTTTTTTTTTTTTTTGGCTGTGTTGGGTCTTCATTTCTGTGTGAGGGCTTTCTCTAGTTGCAGCGAGCAGGGGCCACTCTTCATCGCGGTGTGCGGGCCTCTCACTATCGCGGCCTCTCTTGTTGCGGAGCACAGGCTCCAGACGCGCAGGCTCAGTAGTTGTGGCTCACGGGTCCAGTTGCTCCGCGGCATGTGGGATCTTCCCAGACCAGGGCTCGAACCCGTGTCCCCTGCATTGGCAGGCAGATTCTCAACCACTGCGCCACCAGGGAAGCCCCTGGAATACATTTTTGAAAATTAATTCCAAAGGTAAAATATCCAAAGAATAAGGAAAAAAACTCACTGCACTTAAAAAAGGCAGGGAGAGGAGACAAAAAATGCCCAAACAATACATTAAGGGTTGCAAAACCTCCCTCCTAGTCTGCCAAAATGATTAATACATGAAAAATCAATGATCAAGAAGCATTCATTTTTGACCCAAATTATCTTATTGTCCAAATTATATTCGACCAAATTGCTTTTGCTCAAACTGCTTTCAGCCAAATCACCTGCACCTGAGTTAAATAATTGAACTCTCTTGGAAGGCACAAGGGCGCCCCACTTAACCTGCACTCTTTTCCTTAGGGAAGTGTTGGAGTGAAGCTGGCAGAATACACTAGTGCCCTTTCAAACAGAAAAGAGAAGGTGGACTTTTAAGATTTTTCTTTTTATATCCTCATCCCTTGGTTTTTTTTTTTTGTTTGTTTGTTTGTTTTTTATACAGCAGGTTCTTATTAGTTATCCATTTTATACATATTAGTGTATACATGTCAATCCCAATCTCCCAATCCATCACACCACCACCACCACCACCCCCTGCCGCTTTTCCCCTTGGTGTCCATATGTTTGTTCTCTACATCTGTGTCTCTATTTCTGCCCTGCAAACCGGTTCATCTGTACCATTTTTCTAGATTCCACATATATGTGTTAATATATATTTGTTTTTCTCTTTCTGACTTACTTCACTCTGTATGACAGTCTCTAGATCCATCCACGTCTCTATAAATGACCCAATTTCGATACTTTTTACGGCTGAGTAATACTCCATTGTATATATGTACCACAACTTCTTTATCCATTCGTCTGTTGATGGGCATTTAGGTTGCTTCCATGACCTGGCTATTGTAAATAGTGCTGCAATGAGCATTGGGGTGCATGTGTCTTTTTGAATTATGGTTTTCTCTGGGTATATGCCCAGTAGTGGGATTGCTGGGTCATATGGTAGTTCTATTTTTAGGTTTTTAAGGAACCTCCATACTGTTCTCTGTAGTGGCTGTATCAATTTACATTCCCACCAACAGTGCAAGAGGGTTTCCTTTTCTCCACACCCTCTCCAGCATTTGTTGTTTGTAGATTTTCTGATGATGCCCATTCTAAACAGTGTGAGGTGATAGCTCATTGTAGTTTTGATTTGCATTTCTCTAATAATTAGTGATGTTGAGCAGGTTTTCATGTGCTTCTTGGCCGTCTGTATGTCTTCTTTGGAGAAATGTCTATTTAGGTCTTCTGCCCATTTTTGGATTGGGTTGTTTGTTTTTTTAATAGTGAGCTGCATGAGCTCATCCCTTGGGTTTTGCTCAAACAAGATTCCCCAAAAATTAGAGCACCTCCAGAATATTTAATTAGAGATTGCCTGACATTCTTCAGATATAAACAGGACGCCTAGCAGACCCACCTGGCCCTGATTTACAAGAAATGAGGAGACTTTCACATGCATCCTTTTGATTCCTGGGCCAACAAGAGAACACACCACTGCTTTCCTGCAGTTTTTCCTCAGGATTTCTCTAAAACAAAATTAAATGTAACTGCTCGTGCTTACATACGTAGATTCATTCCTCCAAGGGCCTCTTTCCTTGCAAGGCACTAAAATAACATCTTATGGCAATATAGCCTGGCTCCTTTGTCCTTTTCTGCCTTTACCTCGTTCACTCCAGCGATAGGGCCCTCTCCAAAAGGAACCAGAAGCCAGTATAAGTGATAAAAAGACCAGCCTGGGTCATATCCGTCAGGTAGACACAGGGAGTTCACGTGGAAAGAATGGGTGATTCTGAGCTGAGCACAGCCTGTGTACCCAGGATCCCCTCGGGACTGGGTTCTGTGGAAAGCTCAGTGCCCTGAAGATCTGAGAGGGCACCTTTGTAAATATCAACGTTTTTGTTTCTCTTTTAGTTATTTGAGATGGTAATCTTTTTCAAAATACAGTTTACACTTTCCAGCTTTCTAAACAGAATTTTAAAAATATAATTAAGCCCTTTCTTGATGGGGGTCACCTTATGGAACATCATTTTAAACATTTATTGAGAGCCAATTTTTGTTCCAGGCACTGTGCCCAGGGGATACAAACATAAATAAGACAAAAACCCCACTGCCAAGAACTCACAGTCTAGTGGGAGAGACAGAGAACTACTCAACTACTTACAAAACTTCCTGATAATTAAATGGATTGTGAAAAGGATGGTTTGGAAACACAGAAAGTAACATCTAATTCTTCCTGACTTTCAGAAAGGGAAATGTTTAGAGATAAGTTGATGTCAAGGATTAAGTAAGAAATGCTTCATTTGGTTCAAAAATGGTGACAATGATGGAAGAACATTCCAGGCAGAAAGGAGCACATGCACAAACCCAGGGTTTGAGGGGGAACTTTCAATGGTTTGGGATAGCCAGGAGGTAGTGTGCATTGGTGAATGGTAGGAATGTGGACCAAGTTTTAGAGAGGCTAATGTATCATGCTAAAAGATCCAGTTATGACCCTTGAATGTCTCTCACAGAGATAAAATAGATAAGCTTGTGATACTCTTGGAGGATTTTAAAAATCTCATGTCTTTTATATGTGGTATAAGATAAAGAAATATTTTTGAGTTAAAAAATATTTTTAGGTTAGTGGATTGCAGATTATATTACAAGATTCAGTTTTTAATAACTGTTTAATAGTATTTATTTAAACAGACAAATTCCTTCTTTAATAGGCAACACATGCTCCTTAATTTACCTTGTTAATTACGTAAGGAAAAGCATTGTTTCTTGTCCAGTACATTTACCATTAACATCTTGTATTGTGGATGTATTTTGAGATTGAGCACACCTAATATAGAATGATTTTGACTACACTTTACAGTAGCAAAAATAGATTAAAACTGCTTTTATGACCTAATGTTGGAATGCTTGCCTTTGCTGTGAAAAAAAATACCAACTGGTTTATTTTTGAAACATTAGTGTTTGTTTCTAAATGATGAAATTAGGGAAGGGCTTCGGACTGCTCTTTCCCAGCTCTTCTAGCCCAGAACACTTTGTAGGTATTAACGGTCTTTATACCCAATAAACCGGACACCAGATTACATGTAACAGTCACAAGTATCAGAGATCCCTTGATATACTATACAACAAGTGTTGTTATATATGTGCAATTTCTAGATCTGATGAAATCATCTTGAAGAGATTTAGAGAATGTTCTTTCTTATGTTTTTTCATTCTTTTGTTGCATTTCGATGTGAGTACCTAAATGTGTCCCATCTTTAGCCATTAATTCATTATGGGTATAAATTTTAAAATACATAACCAAAAATGCAAACAACTTAAAATAGTGTACCAGCTAAAAACCCCACTGTGGTTATCAGTGGTCCCCTGATAACCCAGCTGAGTAATTGCTTCAAGACAGTTTTCCTTCTTCCCATCTCATTAACCACCGTGCAGGCCCACTCAAGAGGGGAGCAAATGCTTTGGCTTTCACAGGTGGGAATAATTAAGTAATTCTAACATTTGTATTTCAAGTTCAGAAAAATAGACTCTGAAACAGGAAATCAAAAAAAAAAAAAAAGAAACTTTTAAGGGCATACACTCCCTAGGACATCTGGGACATTCCCTGGCTGAGAAATACTGCTACTGAAGGATTTTAAGCATAATTTGGTTTGCATGTTAAAATGATCTCTCTGGCAACAGTAGTGGGGACGAATTAAGGAGACGTGAGCATGATACTAAAGAGGCCTGATAAGTGGCTGCTAATAATCCAAGCAAGAAGTAAGAAGGGTCTATACCTGGGCAACAATGGTGGGCAGTGGATTACCACATCAGGTCAAGGGCAGGGATCTGGAAGTTAGAACAGTTCATCTACAATTCTATAAACACTGACCCATTGGGACCATCTGAAGTGTGTAGTGCTATTTGTCCTAAACTAAATGGTCCCCATCTGCTGTGGATACCAATAACCATGGCTGCTTATTTTTTTTCTTCCAGTTTTATTGAGATATAATTGACACACAGCACTGCCTAAGTTTAAGGTGTACAGCAGAATGGTCTGACTTAACATACCTCATGAAATGATTATCACAGTAAGTTTAGCAAGCAACCATCATCTTGTATAGATATAAAACTTTTTAAAAAGAAAATTTTTTTCCTTGTGATGAGACCTCTTAGGATTTACTCTTAACTTTCACAGGTAACGTTCATCAGTGTTCATTATATTTATCGTGTTGTCCATTACATCCCTAGTACTTATAACTGGGAGTTTATACCTATTGACCACCTTCATCCAATTCCCCCTCCCCCATGCCACCCCGTCTCTGGTTACCACAAGTCTGATCTCTTTTTCTGTGAGTTTGCTTGTTTGTTTTTGAAGTGTAATTGACCTACACCACTATGTTAGTTCCTGCTACACAACATAGTGATTCGATATTTCTATACATTATAAAATGGTCACCACCGTAAAGCTAGTGACCATCTGCCACCATAGAAAGATATGACATAATTATGGACTATATTCCCCACACTGTACCTTTCATTGCCATGACTCGTTTATTTTGTAACTGGAAGCTTGTACCTCAATCTCCCTCACCTATTTCTCTCATCCCCCCAGCCCCCCTTCCATCTGGCAACCACCTGTTTGTTCTCTGTATCTATGACTGCTTATTTTTTCAATCATGTTTTTGCCCTTCCCTTGCATTCATTTTTTAGTTCCTTTTCTGCCTTCCTGTAGCATAAAACTACTCCCTTCTAATTTTTTACTTCTAATCTGTTCTGGATTTAGAACACAGATATCTAAGTTTGTTAGAATTGACACGAAGCAATAATAGCTTAGCCATTTGTGTGAGACTCAGTAGCGCCTCAAAAAAAAAAAAAAAGCATGAAATAGTGATGTCTTCTTTGTCTGCTTATATATGCTGTTCCTCATAATACTGTCACCTGGGACCTGTCTTAGTTTGGGTTCCCTCAGAAGCAGATTCTAAGACAAGGACTCTAGGATAACTAGTCTTTTTGGGAGGTGAAGGGAACACCATGGGGGGGTAAGCATGTGTTCTTAAGGCAGCCGCCATTGTGGATGCCTGGAGCGTATCCCCCAGGGGAGACTCTGGCAGCCAGCATACAGCGTATGCCTCGGATTTACTCCACGCAAGGGGCCATGTATACACCAGTTCGCATAAGTCGTTGGTTGAGGGCTGCTCCTAGGGAGCATTAATGCCCTGGTACTTCTGCCTGGCGGTGTGAGCAGCTAAGTGGGCTCCAGCAGCAAGAGAAGGTCCGCACACAAAGAAACGCAGGTGCTGACAATGAGAAACCTGTTGGGTCCACGCTCGAGTGGTAAGAGCGAGGGGCATGGGCCAGAAATCCAGTGACTGCGGAGGGATTTAGGTCGTTACGTTTACAGAGGGCTGAAAGTCTGTATGTTTCTTTATTCTTATTTTTGTTGTTGTTGTTGTTATTATTATTATTGCCACTGTATGTTATCACTTTAGAGACCCCCAAATGCACTCAGAGCTCTCTGGCTTCTCAGCACCTCCCACTGCTGTGCTCAAAAGCCAAATAAATGCAGGTCATGGCGGTTAATTTTATACGTCACCTTGACTGGTCTAAGAGCTGCCCGGATCACTGGGAAATCATTATTTCTGGGTGCATCTGTGAGGGTGTTTCTGAAAGAGATTAGCAGTTGAAGTGGCGGATTGGTATCCTCATCAGCGCAGCTGGGTATCATCAACCCCCTTGAGGGCATGAAAAGGACCAAAAGGTGGAGGAGGGGTGAGTTTGCTCTCTGCCTGAGCCGGCACATTTACTTCCTCCCGCTTTTGGACCTGAGAGCTCCTGGTTCTCAGGTCTTCGGACTCGGACTGGCCTACACCACCGGCTTCCCTTGTCCCCCAGCTTCCAGATGGCAAATCATGAGACTTCTTCATCTCCATAATCACGTGAGTCAATTTCTATTTTATATATATGTAAATGTGTTTGTTTACATTGATTTATTGTATTTATTTATTTACAAATATCCGATTGGTTTTGTTTCTCCGGAGAGCCCTGACTAATACACATATATATTTCCATATTTTACTTATCACCACATACGGGCCATCACAGCAATACAGTGGGAGGGAAAAGATTAGAGCTAAAAACACAGCTGAAAAGGAGAAGCCTAGCTGGGGAAGAGAAGAGAGCAAAACCGTGAGACACAGTTTTTCCAGGTAACAGCATTAACAGACCCCTGAGGAGGGAGTTCTGGAAGATAGCAACGAAGGACAGTGCTGAAAACGCCTGTGTCCCTCCCAAAGGCGGGGGCGTCTCTACAGTGGAGAGGAAATGGTGGAGACACTCCAAGTGCCACAGAAGTGGGTCGGTAGAAGAGCTACCGGAAGCCTTTGCTCGGCCCAGCGTGTGCAAATCCTGAGTGATGGCCCAGCCTTTAGCCCCAACTGCTGGGCAGTCCTACGTCACCTGCAAGCCTGGAGGCTACCATATGGGTCCTCAACTCAATCAAGACCTAGTCAACGTGGAGCTACAAGTTGTAATTCTTCCCGGAAGCTTCCAGGAATGGAAGACACTTTTTATTCTCAAATCCTGACAGATTGGAGAGGATCTTCTCTTGGTCAGACTGACAGTCCTCCTGGTAAAGGGATTCTTACTGAGGCTGAGTTGTTCTCCACAGCTTATTCAAGCAGATAATCCCCCTGAAAGACAAATGCTTCTCTGGGCTATTGCAAAGTGCCTTTCTGCCCACCCTTCCTCATGAAATCAAATTAACCCTCTCTCGCGTGGGAGAATCTATCGCAGAAACTACTAGCTGAATACCCAACATCCATTTCCCCTCCTTCATTAGTAACAGAATTCTGATCTTATCCTGGGCTGCATTGGGCCCAGCTGAAAAACTACATTTCCCAACCTCCCTTGCAGATAGGGCTAGCCATGTAACTAAGGTCTGGCCAATGAGAGGAAGCATACATGCACCGCCAAATAAAACTCCTTAAACGGACTTGACTCAGTTGGAAGTTTTTTGCATATCCTCCCCTTCATCTTTCTTGTTCCCTTGGAAGATAAACAGAACGGTTGGAGATCCATCAGCTATGGCCCATGCGGTGACCCTGAGGATGTAGGCTATATGCTAAGGATGGAGGAGCAGAAAAATGGAAGGTTGGGTCCCTATTGTGTTTAAGCTGCTGTGGTCAAAACAGCTCCTGATTGAAATGCAGATGAGTTCTAATAAGGTTAGAATGACAACTTACTCTTTTCCCACCTGTTTCTTGTTTCACATGTTAAAGAAAATGACTGTTTCAATGATAAATTAAACACCTATTCTTTCCCCTCTCTTATCCTATTATCTTTAAAGTATTAGAGATTGTTTTACCCAAATTTGTAGTATTGGAAGCAATTAAATTAAATATAGATGAATCTGTCTTTACTGTTTTCCAAAGGAACTGCTCAATAAGAATAAGAGCTATAAGAATCTTGAGAGGTCATTTAGTCCAATATCTAATTCTTAGGGTTTTCAGAAATTATTTCAGAAAAGTAAATGTCTATTATTATTAAAGATTCAAATGTTACTTTTTAAGTTAACATATAATGTACATATAGTTCTATGGATTTTAACACATGTATTGATTTCTGTAACTACCACCACAGTCTGAATGCAAAATAGTTCTGTCACCCCAAAAAAATGTCTCCTGTTATCTTTGTAATCTCACCTTCACACCACCCCTAATCTGTTCTCTGGCACTGTGCTTTAGTCCTTTCAAAAATGTCGTATAATGGAATAATACAGTGTATAACCTTTTGAGAATGGTTTTTTTATCATTTAGCATAATGCCTTGAAGAATATCCAGGTTGTTACATGTATCAATAGTTCAGTCCTTTCTATTGCTGAGTAAAATTCTATTGTATGGACATACCACAGTTTGTATTTATTCATCTTTTGATGGACCTTTGGGTTATTTCCAGTTTTGGTTGATTTTCAATAGAGCTGCATGAACAAAAGTTTTTATTTCTCTAGGGAAGATACCTAACAGTGTGATTGCTGGATCAATCCTTCTCCTCCCATTAAATATTGAGAGCTTTTTATATACTGTGCATACAAGACCTTTGATATGTGATTTATAAATATTTTATCCAAGAGTGTAGTATGTATTTTCATTCTGTTAACAATATCTTTATCAGAGCAAAAGTTTTTAACTTTGTTGAAGTCTAATTTACCAATATTTTCTATTGTGGATCATACTTTTAGTGTCTTATCTAAGAATTCTTTGCCTAATCAAGATCATGAAGATTTTCTCCTTTGTTTTTTTGTAAAAGTTCTATAGTTTTATGTTTTACAATTAGAGCTATGATCTATTTGAATTAAGTTTTGTGTAGGTGTGAAGATTAGGTTGTTTTGGGTTTTTTTTACATATGGATATCCAGTTGTTCCAACACTATTTGTTGAAAAGATAATCCTTTCTCCATTGAATTGCCTTTGAACCTCTGTCAAACATCAATTGGTCATATTTGTGTAGGTCTATTTCTGGTCTCTCTATGCTGTCTCATTGGTCTATGGTTTGTTCCTTCACCAATACCACACTGTCTTGATTTCTTTATTTTTTTAACATCTTTATTGGAGTATAATTGCTTTTCATTGTTGTGTTAGTTGCTGCTGTATAACAAAGTGAATCAGCTATACGTATACATATATCCCCATATCCCCTCCCTCTTGTGTCTCCCTCCCACCCTCCCTATCCCAGCCTTCTAGGTGGTCACAAAGCACCAAGCTGATCTCCCTGTGCTATGTGGCTGCTTCCCACTAGCTATCTATTTTACATTTGGTAGTGTATATATGTCCATGCCACTCTCTAACTTCGTCCCAGCTTACCCTTCCCCCTCCCCATGTCCTCAAGTCCATTCTCTACATCTGCATCTTTATTCCTGTCCTGCCGCTAGATTCTTCAGAACCAATTTTTTTTCTTTTTAGATTCCATATAAATGTGTTAGCATACGGTATTTGTTTTTCTCTTTCTGACTTACTTCACTCTGTATGACAGACTCTAGGTCCATCCACATCAGTAAAAATAATTCAATTTCATTTCTTTTTATGGCTGAGTAATATTCCATTATATATATGTGCCACATCTTCTTGATCCATTCATCTGTCGAAGGGCACTTAGGTTGCTTCCATGTCCTGGCTATTGTAAACAGTGCTGCAATAAACATTGTGCTACATTTGTCTTTTTGAATTATGGTTTTCTCAGGGTATATGCCCAGTAGTGGGATTGCTGGGTCATATGGTAGTTGCATTTTTAGTTTCTTAAGGAACCTCCATACTGTTCTCCATAGTGGCTGTATCAATTTACATTCCCACCAACAGTGCAAGAGGGTTCCCTTTGCTCCACACCCTCTCCAGCATTTATTGTTTGTAGATTTTTTGATGCTGGCCATCCTGACCGGTGTGAGGTGATACCTCATTGTAGTTTTGATTTGCATTTCTCTAATGATTAGTGATGTTGAGCATCCTTTCATGTGTCTGTTGGCAATCTGTATATCTTCTTTGGAGAAATGTCTATTTAGGTCTTCTGCCCATTTTTGGATTGGGTTGTTTGTTTTTTTGATATTGAGCTGCATGAGCTGCTTATATATTTTGGAGATTAATCCTTTGTCAGTTGCTTCATTTGCAAATATTTTCTCCCATTCTGAGGGTTGTTTCTTCGTCTTGTTTATGGTTTCCTTTGCTGTGCAAAAGTTTTAAGTTTCATTAGGTCCCATTTGTTTATTTTTGTTTTTATTTCCATTTCTCTAGGAGGTGGGTCAAAAGAGATCTTCCTGTGATTTATGTCATAGAGTGTTCTGCCTATGTTTTCCTCTAAGTTTTATAGTGTCTGGCCTTACATTTAGGTCTTTCATCCATTTTGAGTTTATTTTTGTGTATGATGTTAGGGAGTGTTCTAATTTCATTCTTTTACATGTAGCTGTCCAGTTTTCCCAGCTCTACTTATTGAAGAGGCTGTCTTTTCTCCACTGTATATTCTTGCCTCCTTTATCAAAAATAAGGAGACCATATGTGCATGGGTTTATCTCTGGGCTTTCTATCCTGTTCCATTGATCTATATTTCTGTTTTTGTGCCAGTACCAAACTGTCTTGATTACTGTAGCTTTGTAGTATAGTCTGAAGTCAGGGAGCCTGATTCCTCCAGCTCCATTTTTCTTTCTCAAGATTGCTTTGTCTATTCGGGGTCATTTTCATTTCCATACAAATTGTGAATTTTTTTGTTCTAGTTCTGTGAAAAATGCCATTGGTAGTTTGATAGGGATTGCATTGAATCTGTAGATTGCTTTGGGTAGTATAGTCATTTTCACAATGTTGATTCTTCCAATCCAAGAACATGGTATATCTCTCCTTCTGTTTGTATCATCTTTAATTTCTTTCATTAGTGTCTTATTGTTTTCTGCATACAGGTCTTTTGTCTCCCTAAGTAGGTTTATTCCTAGGTATTTTATTCTTTTTGTTGCAATGGTATATGGGAGTGTTTCCTTAATTTCTCTTACAGATTTTTCATCATTAGTGTATAAGAATGCAAGAGATTTCAGTGCATTAATTTTGTATCCTGCTACTTTACCAAATTAATTGATTAGCTCTAGTAGTTTTCTGGTAGCATGTTTAGGATTCTCTTTGTATAGTATCATGTCATCTGCAAACAGTGACAGTTTTACTTCTTCTTTTCTGATTTGGATTCCTTTTATTTCTTTTTTGTCTCTGATTGCTGTGGCTAAAACTTCCAAAACTATGTTGAATAATAGTGGTGAGAGTGGGCAACCTTGTCTTGTTCCTGATCTTAGTGGAAATGGTTTCAGATTTTCCACCATTGAGAACGATGTTGGCTGTGGGTTTGTCATATATGGCCTTTATTATGTTGAGGAAAGTTCCCTCTATGCCTACTTTCTGCAGGGCTTTTATCATGAATCGGTGTTGAATTTTGTCGAAAGCTTTCTCTGCATCTATTGAGATGATCATATGGTTTTTCTCCTTCAATTTGTTAATATGATGTATCACGTTGATTGATTTGCGTATATTGAAGAATCCTTGCATTCCTGGGATAAACCCCACTTGATCATGGTGTATGATCCTTTTACTGTGTTGTTGGATTCTGTTTGTTAGTATTTTGTTGAGGATTTTTGATTCTATATTCATCAGTGATATTGGCCTGTAGTTTTCTTTCTTTGTGACATCTTTTTCTGGTTTTGGTATAAGGGTAATGGTGGCCTTGTAAATGAGTTTGGGAGTGTTCCTCCCTCTGCTATATTTTGGAAGAGTTTGAGAAGGATAGGTGTTAGCTCTTCTCTAAATGTTTGATAGAATTCGCCCGTGAATCCTTCTGGTCCTGGGCTTTTGTTTGTTGGAAGATTTTTAATCACAGTTTCAATTTCAGTGCTTGTGATTGGTCTGTTTATATTTTCTATTTCTTCCTAGCTCAGTCTCGGAAGGTTGTGCTTTTCTACGAATTTGTCCATTTCTTCCAGGTTGTCCATTTTATTGACATATAGTTGCCTGTAGTAGTCTCTCATGATCCTTTGTATTTCTGCAGTGTCAGTTGTTACTTCTCCTTTTTCATTTCAAATTCTGTTGATTTGAGTCTTCTCCCTTTTTTTCTTGGTGAGTCTGGCTAATGGTTTATCAATTTTGTTTATGTTCTCAAAGAACCAGCATTTAGTTTTATTGATCTTTGCTATTGTTTCCTTCATTTCTTTTTCATTTATTTCTGATCTGATCTTTATGATTTCTTTCCTTCTGCTAACTTTGGGGTTTTTCTGTTCTTCTTTCTCTAATTGCTTTACATGTAAGATTAGGTTGTTTGAGATTTTTCTTGTTTCCTGAGGTATGATTGTATTGCTGTAAATTTCCCTCTTAGAACTGCTTTTGCTGCATCCCATAGGTTTTGGGCCGTCGTGTTTTCATTGTCATTTGTTTCTAGGTATTTTTTGATTTCCTCTTTGATTTCTTCAGTGACCTGTTAGTTATTTAGTAGCATATTGTTTAGCCTCCATGTGTTTGTATTTTTTACAGTTTTTTTCCTTTAATTGATATCTAGTCTCATAGCATTGTGGTCAGAAAAGATGCTTGATACGATTTCAATTTTCTTAAATTTACCAAGACTTGATTTGTGACCCAAGATATGATCTATTCTGGAGAATGTTCCATGAGCACTTGAGAAGAATGTGTCATCTTTTGTTTTTGGATGGAATGTCCTATAAATATCAAGTCCATCTTGTTTAATGTATCATTTAAATCTTGTGTTTCCTTATTTATTTTCATTTTGGTTGATCTCTCCATTGGTGAAAGTGGGGTGTTAAAGTCCCCTACTGTTATTGTGTTACTGTCGATTTCCCCTTTTATGGCTTTTAGCATTTGACTCATGTATTGAGGTACTCCTATGTTGGGTGCATAAATATTTACAATTGTTATATCTTCTTCTTGAATTGATCCCTTGATCATTAAGTAGTGTCCTTCTTTGTCTCTTGTAATAGTCTTTATTTTAAAGTCTATTTTGTCTGATATGAGAATTGCTGCTCCAGCTTTCTTTTGATTTCCATTTGCGTGGAATATCTTTTTCCATCCCCTCACTTTCAGTCTATGTGTGTCCCTAGGTCTGAAGCAGGTCTCTTGTAGACAGCATATATATGGGTCTTGTTTTTGTATCCATTCAGCCAGGGTATGTCTTTTGGTTGCGGCATTTAATACATTCACATTTAAGGTAATTATCGATATGTATGTTCCTATTACCATTTTCTTAATTGTTTTGGGTTTGTTATTGTAGGTCTTTTCCTTCTCTTGTGTTTCCTGCCTAGAGAAGTTCCTTTAGCATTTGTTGTAAAGGTGGTTTGGTGGTGCTGGGTTCTCTTAACTTTTGCTTGTCTGTAAAGGTTTTAATTTCTCCATCGAATCTGAATGAGATCTTTGCTGGGTAGAGTAATCTTGGTTGTAGGTTTTTCCCTTTCATCACTTTAAATATGTCCTGCCACTCCCTTCTGGCTTGCAGAGTTTCTGCTGAAAGATCAGCTGTTAACCTTATGGGGATTCCCTTGTATGTTATTTGTTGCTTTTCCCTTGCTGCTTTTAATATTTTTTCTTTGTATTTAACTTTTGATATGTTGATTAATATGTGTCTTGGCATGTTTCTCCTTGGATTTATCCTGTATGGGACTCTCTGTGCTTCCTGGACTTGATTGAATATTTCCTTTCCCATATTAGGGAAGTTTTCAACTATAATCTCTTCAAATATTTTCTCAGTCCCTTTCTTTTTCTCTTCTTCTTCTCGGACCCCTATAATTCGAATGTTGGTGTGTTTAATGCTGTCCCAGAGGTCTCTGAGACTGTCCTCAATTCTTTTCATTCTTTTTTCTTTATTCTGCTCTGTGGTAGCTATTTCCACTATTTTATCTTCCAGGTCACTTATCTGGTCTTCTGCCTCAGTTATTTTGCTATTGATTCCTTCTAGAGAATGTTTAATTTCATTTATTGTGTTGTTCATCATTGTTTGTTTGCTCTTTAGTTCTTCTAGGTCCTTGTTAAACATTTCTTGTGTTTTCTCAATTCTATTTCCAAGATTTTGGCTCATCTTTACTATCATTACTCTGAATTTTTTTTCAGGTAGACTGCCTATTTCCTCTTCATTTGTTTGGTCCGGTGGGTTTTTACCTTGCTTCTTCGTCTGCTGTGTGTTTCTCTGTCATCTCATTTTGCTTAACTTACTGGGTTTGGGATCTCCTTTTTGCAGGCTGCAGGTTCGTAGTTCCCATTGTTTTTGGTGTCTGCCCCCAGTGGGTAAGGTTGGCTCAGTGGGTTGTGTAGCCTTCCTGGTGGAGGGGACTGGTGCCTGTGTTCTGGTGGATGAGGCTGGATCTTGTCTTTCTGATAGGCAGTACCGCGTCCGGTGGTGTGTTTTGGGGTGTCTGTGGCCTTATTATGATTTTAAGCAGCCTCTCTGCTAATTGGTGAGGTTGTGTTCCTGTCTTGCTAGTTGTTTGGCATAGGGTGTCCAGTGCTGGAGCTTGCTGGTGATTGAGTGGAGCTGGGTCTTAGCGTTGAGACAGAGATCTCTGGGAGAGCTCTCGCCGATTGATATTACATGGGGCTGGGAGGTCTCTTGTGGTTCAGTGTCCTGAACTCGGCTCTCCCATGTCAGAGACTCAGGCCTGACACCCGGCCAGAGCACCAAGACCCTGTCAGCCACAAGGCCAGGTACGTGAGGAGTTTCTTGCCTTTTGGGAAGTCTGAAGTCTTCTGCCAGTGTTCAGTAGATGTTCTGTAGGAGTTCTTCCACATGTAGATGTATTTGTGATGTATTTGTGGAAAGGAAGGTGATCTCTACATCTTACTCCTCCTCCATCTTGAAGGTCCTCCTGTCTTGATTTCTGTAGCTGTATAGTAAGTCTTAAAGTTTGAGGAATCAAGCTATACAATTTTATTTATTTTTATTGAAGTATAGTTGATTTACAATATTGTGTTAATGTTTGGTGTGCAACAAAGTGATATATATCTTCCATGAGACCTCATTTCTCAAGAGCTGCGTTCCCTATGATGTAGGTGAAGAGAGGAAGTCTTTTTTTTTTAATATCAGTTTTTTTAATTGAAGTATAGTTAATTTGCAATGTTGTATTAGTTTCAAGTGTACAGCAAAGTGATTCAGTTTTACATATACATATTCTTTTTTGGATTGTTTTGTAGTTTATTACAAGATATTAAACATAGTTTATTACAAGATATTAAATATAGTTCCTTGTGCTATACAGTAGGACCTTGTTGTTTATCTATTTTATATGTAGCAGTGTGTATATGTTAATCCCAAACTCCTAATCTATCCCTCCCATCCCCCTTTCCCTTTTGTGACCATAAGTTTGTTTTCTATGTCTGTTAGTCTGTTTCTCTTTTGTAAATAAGTTCATTTGTGTCATTTTTTAGATTCCACATATAAGTGATATCATATGATATTTAACTTTCTCTCTCTGACTTACTTCACTTAGTATGATAATCTCTAGGTCCATCCATGTTGTTGCAAATGGTCATTTCATTCTGTTTTTATGGCTGAGTGATATTCCATTGTGTATATATATATACACACCACATATTCTGTATTCATTCACCTGTTGATGGACATTTAGGTTGCTTCCATGTCTTGGCTATTGTAAATAGTGCTGCTATGCATATTGGGGTGCATGTATCTTTTCCAATCAGAGTTTTTTCTGAAGATATTCCCAGGAGTAGGATTGTTGGGTCATATGGTAGTTCTATTTTTAGTTTTTTAAGGAACCTCCATACTGTTTTCCATAGTGGCTGTACCAATTTACATTCCCACCAACAGTGTAGGAGAGTTCCCTTTTCTCCACACCCTCTCTGGCATTTATTATTTGTAGACTTTTCGATGATGGCCATTCTGACCAGTGTGAGGTGATACCTCATTGTAGTTTTGATTTGCATCTCTCTAATAATTAGCGATGTTGAACATCTGTTCATGTGCCTGTTGGACATCTGGATGTCTTCTTTGGAGAAATAGCTATTTAGATCTTCTGCCCATTTGTTGATTGGGTTGTTTTGTTGTTGTTATTGAGTTGTATGAGCTGTTATATTTTGGATATTAAGCCCTGTTGGTCACATCATTTGCAAATATTTTCTCCCGGTCCGTAGGCTGTCTTTTTGTTTTGTTTATGGTTTCCTTTGCTGTGCAAAAGCTTATAAGTTCGATTAGGTCCCATTTGTTTATTTTTGCTTTTATTTCTATTTCCTTGGGAGACTGACCTAAGAGAACATTGCTATCATTTATGTGAGAGAATGTTTTGCCTATGTTCTCTTCTAGGAGTTTTATGGTGTCATGTTTTAAACTTACGTATTTAAGCCATTTTGAGTTTATTTTTATATATGGTGTGAGGGAGTGTTCTAACTTCATTGATTTACATGCAGCTGTCCAGCTTTCCCAACACCACTTGCTGAAGAGACTGTCATTTATCCATTGTATATTCTTGACTCCTTTGTCGAAGATTAATTGACCATATGTGTGTAGATTTATTTCTGGGCTCTCTGTTCTGTTTCATTGATCCATGTGATGGTTTGGGGCCAATACCACACTGTTTTGATTACTGTAGCTTTGTAGTATTATGTGAAGTCTGGGAGGGTATGCCTCTAGCTTTATTCTTTTTCCTCAGGATTTCTTTGGCACTTCTGGGTCTTCTATGGTTCCATATAAATTTTAGGATTATTTGTTCTAGTTCTCTGAAAAATGCCATGGATGATTTGATAGGGATCGAGTTACATCTGTAGGTTGCTTTGGGTAGTGTGGCCATTTTAAGAATATTAATTCTTCCAATCCAAGAGCATGGGATATCTTTCCATTTCGTTGAATCATCTTCAGTTTCCTTTATCATTGTTTTATAGTTCTCATCATATAAGTCTTTAACCCCTTGGTCAGGCTTATTCCTAAGTATTTTATGTTCTTGATGCAATTTTAAAAGGGATTTTTAAATTAACTTTCCCTCTCTGAATTTCATTCGTAGTGTAAATAAATGCAGCAGATTTCTGTATTAATCTTGTATCCTGCTATCTTACTGAATTTGTTTATCAATTCTAGTAGTTTTTGTGTGGAGTCTTTAGGGTCAAACTTTATTTTTTTGCAAATTTTTTTTGGCTATTCTAGTTTCTTTGCCATTCCATATGAGTTTTAGAATAAGCTGTCCACATCAACAAAAAGTTCTTCTGGAATTTGTATTGGAATTGTATTAAATTTTTAGGTTAATTTGTGGTGAACTAACATGTTTACTGTTTTGAGACTTCCAACTCACAAGGTTTACATCTGCATTTTTCAAGGTATTCTTTGCTTTCTTTCATGAGTTTTGTAGTTTTCAGCATATAGAATCTATACATGTTTTGTTAGATTTATATGTCAGTATTTCTTTCTCTCTGTTTTTGGGGGGTCTATTGTATTAAATTTGGGGTTCTAATTGTTCATTGTTAGTATATAACAAATACAGCTGATACTGTGAATTGACCTTGAATTCTGCTCTGTCAGTGAACTCATTTATTGTTCTAGGAAGGTTTTGTTTTTGTTTTTTGTAGATTCCTTGTGATTTTCTTAAAATCATCCCTATTCACAGGTAATATGATTATTTCTTTCTTTCTAATACGTATGCCTTTTTTTCTTGCCTTATAGCACTAGCTAGACTTCAATACCATGTTGACTAAGAGTGAGGAGAGTAGACATCCCAGTCTTATTTTTGATCTTAGAAGAAAAACATTCATTTTTTCATCATTAAGTATGATGTTAGCTGTACATTTTTTGTAGATGCTTTTTATTGGGTTGAGAATGTTACCTTCTATTTCTAGTTCACCAAAAATTTGTATCATGATTAAATGCTGAATTGTGAAAAGCTTTTTCTGTACCACTTGGTAAGATCATGTGGTTTTTCTTCTTTAGATTGTTAATATAGTGGATAACATTGATTGTTATTTGAAAACTGAGCCAGTCTTCTTGCATTACCAGGATAAGATGCACTTGGTCATGGTGAGATAGATAGGTAGGTAGATGGATGGGTGGGTGAGTGGATGGATGGATAGACAGGTATGTAGGTAGAAAAGAAGGAATGTAGAAAGTAAGGAACGTAGAAAGGAAGGAAGGTACAAAGGAAGGAAGGAAGGAAGAAAGGAAGAGTTGGATTTAATTCGGTAATACTTCATTGGAAATTTTTGCACTTATGTTCATGAGGGATATTGGGCTGTGGTTTTCTTTTCTTCTAATCTCTTTTCTGGTTCTGGTATCAGAGTAATTAAGTAATCAAATAACAAGATGGGAAATATTCCTTCCTATTCTATTTTTTTGGAAGCGATTATAAGGAATTTGTACTATTTCTTCTTTAAATGATTGGTAGAATTTGCCAGTGAAACCATTTGGGCCTGGAGAGTTCTTTTACAGGAGGTTGTTAACTATGAATTCAATTTCTTTAGTACTTATCAAGTTATTCAGGTTGTCTATTTCATCTTGGGTGAGTTTTTATAATTTGTGGTTTTCAAAGAAACAGTCCATTTCATCAGGATTGGTTGACTTTCTGTGTGTAGAGTTGTTTTTAGTATTTCCTTGTTATCCTCTGCAGGTCTGTAGTGAAATCTTTTCCATCCCTGGGTAATTTGTTGTAGGGTGACCAACCATCTCAGATTGCTCAGGAATGGGGGATTTCCTCGGATGCAGGACTTCCAGTGCTAAAACTAAAAGAGAGTGGTTACTCTCCTCTTTCTTCTCCGTCTCCTTTGGCAGTCTTGCTACAAGTTTGTCGACTGAAAAAAATGCACAACCTAAAAGTTGAAAATTATGTCTTATACAATGGACTTACTGAGGACTTAAACCAGAGAGACAGCCTCTCAGATAGCTCTGAGGGACTATTCCGAAGAGGTAAGGGAGGAGCCAGGTATATAGAAGTTTTTGCAAAAAAAAAAAAAAACCAGGTAGTCAGAACATCAAAAGATTACTGCTAATTAAAGAAAACCAGACATCTCAAGTTAATGAACTTAATACCTTTCTATGTATGGGAAGATGCAAGAGTCTGGATTTATTGTAATTATTCCTTTGACATGCACCTTAACTGTCTAGGGCCAGTATCCTGTTTTCCTTAATCCTGAGTCCCCTCGGGGTGCACCACTGGGGGTGGCTGCAGTGGCTGATGGCTTGATGGCCTCAACATCCTTTGTTCACTGATATGGCAGGTGACAGTCTTTGTCCACAAGTTGATCAATATTTATCAAAACCAGCTGTTTATTGATTTTTTTTTCCTGTTTTTAGTTCGGTTAACTTATACTTTTATCTTTCTTTCTTTATGCTTTGCTTGCTTGGAGTTTATTTTGCTCTTCTTTTTCTAGTTCCTTAAGATGGGAGTTGAGATGATTAATTGGAAACACTTATTTTCTAATATAAGCATTTAATGCCATAAATTTCCCTCTAAGCACTGCCTTAGTGGCATTCCACAAATCTTAATATGTTCTATTTTCATTTTCATGCAGTTCAAAATATTTTCTACTTTTCTTTGAGACTTATTTTTTGACACATGTATTATTTAGCAGTGTGTTTGATTTTTTTCAAACGTTTGGGAATTTTCCTGTTCTTTTGTTATTGATTTCTGTTTTAATTCCATTATGATTAGAGTACATACTTGTATGACTTGAATTATTTTGGTTAGGGTTTCTTTTATGATCCAGGACATGATCTATCCTGGTAAATGTTCCAAGCGCACTTAAAAAGATATCTAAGCTCCAGTGCCTGCCTACCACGGAGCTACCAATGGGGCATCTGTTAAATCGCCCCATCTCACATGGCCCTCTGTTTTCATGTCTGTAAAATGAGAAGAGTAAATTATATAATCCCTAAAAGTTCCCCTCTGTCTTTAATATGTACCCCTCATGTCCATGAATAAACAGGAATTAGACAACTTCCATTTGCCACGAGTAACAAAACAATTTTATTTTATCTGCTCCTGAATGAATGGACATAGAAAATACAACCTGCTTGTAAAGCCCTGTCTTTAGTTACCCAGAAGCCATGGGGAATTTGAGGAAGTGCATACAAAAAATATTCCGTCCTACAAGGCAATTTCCACAACCTTAATTATATTAAGGAGGGCATATGAACCTGTCAGTTTTTCCTCAACTTGAAAAGATAGTGCAAGTTCCTCAGTCTCTTGCCAGTCAACCTAGTGGTACAATTTCTATTCTATTCTGGGATCTATTCTGTTCTGGGATCACAGAAATGATTCAACAACCTCCTTGTAAAGCAACCTGCACCCAACCCTTCATCTCTTCCTGGCCCATCTTAAATAGTCATTCTGTTCTCAAATATTTCACCACTATCACATCCATGAAGCCTAAGATTAAATAAAAGCAGAAAGGATGGGATTTCAGAAATATATCCCAGAACATCTCCATGAGTAGAAAACTGGAGAAATCAGAGAAGTGAGAATGAAATGGAGGGCATCCTCTCCAGGGGGAAGCTTATGAATCCTCACCCCCATAACATGAACCTCAAAGGCAGGGTTTTATGTCTCTTGTATCTCCCCATATGCCTTTTTTTTTTTTTTTTTTTTTTTTTTTTAGTTTATGGCTGTGTTGTGTGTGTTGTGTCTTCGTTTCTGTGCGAGGGCTTTCTCTAGTTGTGGCAAGCGGGGGCCACTCTTCATCGTGGTGCGCGGGCCTCTCACTATCGCGGCCTCTCTTGTTGCGGAGCTCAGGCTCCAGACGCGCAGGCTCAGTAGTTGTGGCTCACGGGCCCAGTTGCTCCGCGGCATGTAGGATCTTCCCAGACCAGCGCTCGAACCCGTGTCCCCTGCATTGGCGGGCAGATTCTCAACCACTGCGCCACCAGGGAAGCCCTCCCATATGCCATTTTTGAGCATTTGTGGTGCCTTGCAAAAAGCAGGCATTAAGAATTTTAGAATAGAAGGGACATTCACTTATCAAACATCATCTGAAATCAAGAGACAGATCTCTCCCTGAAAACGTTCAGTAGAGAGAGCTTACAACCAGGACCCTTTGACATGGTGGAACGCTTAACCTCAGGAACACACCATGGCAGGGGCCAGCAGAGGGCAGCAGCGTGGCAGGAATATGGAGGCAGGCCTGGAGTATATGGATGAGGCCAGTGAAAACTCTGCGAACAGAAAACCATTGCGCTCTGCTCTTGGAAGAGCTTAATTATGAGCCGGAGCTTCACAAAATAATCACGATGGGAAATTTCTTGAAGTTCAAATTTTAAAAAACTTTTTATTATGAAAATTTTCACACACATGTGCACACACATACACACACATAGAAGTAAAGAGAAAAATATAGTGAATCCATGTATCCATTCTCCAGATTCATCATTTATCAGTATTCTGCCACACTTCCTTACCTATACCTATTTTCTTTCTTTCTTATGTTAGAGACAGTTGGAGTTTAAAATTCTAGGATGTATGTTCTTTATTTTTTAAAATAAATTTATTTGCTGCATTGTGTCTTCATTGCTGTGCACAGGCTTTCTCTAGTTGTGGTGAGCGGGGGCTACTCTTAGCCACAGTGCATGGGCTTCTCATTGCAGTGGCTTCTCCTGTTGTGGAGCACGGGCTCTAGGCGCACAGGCTTCAGTAGTTGTGGCGCACGGGCTTCGTTGCTCTGCGGCATGTGGGATCTTCCCGGACCAGGGCTGGAACCTGTGTCCCCTGAATTGGCAGGCGGATTCTTAACCACTGTGCCACCAGGGAAGCCCAGATGTATGTTCTTTAAAGGTGAAATTCTGTGGGTAGTCCAGCCTTGGTACAGTCCCACATTGCCACTGAGGACCAAGGTTTCTATCCTTCTGCCCTGACACCCTTAGGTTGTAGGCTAATCCTCAGGATGGCAAGATGGCTGCTCCACTTCTAGGAATCGTGTCAACATTCCAGGCAGGAAGAAGACCCAGGTTAAGAGATACTTGCTAAAGGGCCACTTTTTGCATTAGAGATGAAGACAGGGTACCGGGGGAACAGTAAAATTTGAGGTCCAAAAATAAGCTTTACAAACCACATAGGAAATAAGGGAGAATACAAAGAAGTCCAACTCAGACAAAATGCATTTATTGATTACTTCTTACAGCTCCAAATGAGACCAAGCCTTTATACAAATTATCTCATTAAATCTTCACAGGAACCCAATTGAGTAGGTGAAATAATTTTACAGATGATGAAATGAGACCTTGAGAAACTTAATAGCTTTCTCAAGGCTACAGAGCTGATAAATGGTGGCTCCAAAGCCATCTCCTTTTGCTGTTCTCATTTCCTTATTACTGATCTTCTCAGAGTTACAGTAAATGTCACTCACTGAAAAATCTGTAATCCTCACCATCGAAAGTCACTGTTGTATATGTATGATTCCAAACCCAGGAACACGGGAGTGCACATTCTTCATGTGTCCATTGCAGAATACTGCCCACCAGGCTGCAGGCCTGGCTGTGCCTGCACCACAGGGGCCTCTGGGTGAGGGTCTGTGCTACCTCTGGGCCGAGGCCCCTGTGCCCAGGCTCAGATGCCTCTGCTTAAAGAAATGGAGTCAAAACTTCCATAAAGCTATTGTTTTTCTGTTCTTTCCAATAAAAGAAAATGCATGTAGCTCCACCAGGGCTGAAAGTGACCTTCTGTCAAGGGCCTCTGAAATGTCTTCAAAGAAGGAAGGTATTGCTTTGTGCATAGCTCTTGGGATGGTTTAATCATGAACTGCACATAAAAGCAAAGATAAGAGATTTGATGAAGTCCTAAATTCTTTTTTAACTTTTTATTATGAAAGTTGTCAAAAGTACACACAAAAGAGGAGAGAATAATATAATGAACCCATGTGCCCATCCCCTGATTCAACCATTATTCACTTTCTGTGCCACTGCTTCATCTATTCCTTTTTATCTGTCTTCTTTTTTGGTGAATATTTTTTCAAGCCAATTCCCATGGTCAGGTCATTTTGCCCCTAAATCTTTCCATGTGTATCTCTAATAAGTAGGCATTTTCTTATATAAACACAAAACCATTTTCACAACCAGTGGTATTAACACCCACTCAATGTTCAAACTTTCTAATTGTCTCAAAAATGTCTTTTAAGAGTTGGTTTCTTTAAAACAGGTTCTAAACAAAATCGAGTCACTGCTTTTGACTGTTATGTTGCTTAAATCTCTTCTAACCTAGAGTAGTGTTAATATCTGAACAACGCCGACAAGGTCTTCGACTTCTTCGGTTCCTCAAATACCTCTCCCTCACCTCCGGGCCTTTGCACTTACTGTGCTTTCTGCCTGAAAGATGTCCCCAGGCCCCACACATCACCTGGAAATCTCCTACTTGTCCAGCTTTCAGATCAGATGTTTTTCCTTCTATGAAGTGGCCCCCTACCAGAGCTTCTCCTATTAAATGCAGACTCTGATTTAACAGTTCTGGGGTGGGGTATGAGATTCTGCATTGCTAACAAGCTCCGTGGTTATATCAATGCTGCTGGTCTGAGGACCATACTTGGAGTAGCGAGGGACTAGGTTATTCCCCACTTACTCTATCAGAACACTTATCACACTGTATCGTAATGGCCCCTTTGAATATCTGTCTTCCCTCTAGACCAGGGGTTGGCAAACTACTGGAGCTGTAGGAACACAGCCATATCCTTTCATCTATGTCTCATATGTGGCTGCTTTTAAGCTATAACACAAAATGGAGTAGTTGTGAGAGAGGCAGTACGTCCCACAAAGCCTAAAATATTTACCTTCTGGCCTTCTGTGGAAAAATTTTGCTGACCTTGCTCTAGACTGCAGTGCAGGGGTGATGGCTTTTTCATTAGAGCATCACAGAACCCAGTCCAGGGCTTTGTATGTAATGGGTACTCAACAAGTAGTTATTAGATGGTGAATAATGATAGTAGCTGACAGTAACTGAGAGCTTACCTCATGCCAGGAACTGTACTAAATGCTTTACGTGCACCATCTTGTTTAATTCCCACAATAACCCTATGTAGGGGGTAGAGTGTTCTCACATTTCAGATGAAGAAACAGAGGGTTAGAGGTCCCTGTCCTGCCAGGTTTAAAGTACTAACAAACCCATGTAATCTGACTCCTACACTTTAAAGAAATGATTGAAAAAGGTGGCTATGGAAAGCCAGGCAAAGCTATTTATCCTGGGCCCATTTGGGGCAGCCTGGGTCATTGTCTCTGTAAAAATGGCTACCAAAGGGACTGGCTAAAATTCAAAACATTCTTAGTGTTTACATCCAGATATACTAGGTCAGTTGAATGTATACACAAACATATAAAAGCGCCTTCTTTGTAGTAAATGCTATCCAATTATAATGGGCCCTAGCAACTCTTCTAAGAGCCCAAAGCAAAATCTGCATTTAAGAGACTAGCACTCTAAGATCAAAAACTACCTGGGGGCTCCTTTTCCTTGGTAGCTCTTTCCTCCCCCCAACCCACCCCAAAACCTCCCCCAGTATAGCACATTCCCTAGCCCTAAGCCCCTGCAGGCATTTAATGAGAGACAGCCTACAGGGAAGGATTAAACAGATAAAATCTGTTAACCTTGAGAACCTTTATCTACAACTGTATTACCTAGCACCAGGATTTCCATCATATAGAGAGGTGGCAACTAATTTAACCTTTATTATTATTTTGTTTAAAGTCAGTGGGTTGAAGTGACTTAGCCAGTGTTTCACGGGCATAGTAATAATTCTAGGAATAGAGTGTACATGTCTTGTGTCCCAGTGTAGTAAGAAAGAGAAATTGAAAGAGAGACAGAAAGAATGAGAGAGAAAGAGAGAGAATCACAGAGAATGGAGGGTGGGGGGAGAAGAACATGTATGAGACAGATAATAGCTTGCCCGGGAAGCTGAGCCAGCCCGGAAGCAGTGGTGAGAAGTAGGGGGGAAAAAAACCTTTGCTTGTGATCCTAATTTGTATATTTTAAAATTTATTTTATTTTTCATAATTTGTATATTAATTGATATATTTGTTAAGACTTTTTGAATCTTATTAAAAAAAAACTGGAGTACACATTAAAGAAACTCGAGTCGTACTGATTATAATCATTGAAGAAACTTTAATGTAAAAAAATTAGTCCTATTCTTAATCCCAACTCATTCTACAAGATCAGCATTACTCCGATAACAAAACCCAGAGAGATTTCAGTTTTCAAAAAATAAGGACATTAAAACATCCCATATGTTCAGAGAGTTAGGTAGACACATGGAAGAAATAAAATGACCCAAATTGAACTTTTATACAAAAAAACCTACAATGTCTAAGGTGAAAAAAAACTGGATAGAATTAATGGCATATTAGACATTTCAGAAGAAAAGATTAGTGAACTTAAACACAACAGTAGAACCTACCAAATGAAATAGAGAAAAATGAATTTTAAAAATGAGCTGTGAGGAAGCCTAAAGTATCCAATAAACACATAATTAAAGTCAAAAGGTAGAAATTTTCAGATTGATTGGGAAAAGTAAGATGCAACTATATGCTACCTATAAAAAACATTTATTCACTATAAAGACATAAATAAGTTAAAAGTAAAACGATTGAAAATGTATATCATATTGTAATGTATATCATATTGTACTAATCAAAAGAAAGCTGAAGTGACTAGATTAATATCGGTAACATTCAGAGAAAAGCATATTACCAGTGGTAAAGAAGGTCATTTCATAATGATGAAGAGATCAATTCATCAATAGGGCATAACCATAATAAGGGTTTATGCATCAAATTAGTAGAACTTCAAGGAGAAATAGACAAATCCGTAACTATAGTCAGAGATCTTAAAGCCCCTTTCTCAATACCTAGTAGAACAAATAGAGATAAAAATCAGTAAAAATAGAAAAGACTTGAACAACATAGTCAACCAACTTGACCTGATTGACACTCCACCCAACAATAGCAGGATTCACACCCTTTTCAAGTGCACAAGGAAAATTTACCACACTAGACCAAATTCTGGGCCATAAGATAACGTCTCAGTAAATTTAAAAGGATTCAAGTCATATGAAGAGTGCCCTCTGACCACAGTAAAATTAAATTACCAATATATCTGAAAAATCTCCAATTATTTGAACATTAAATAACATGAATACTTCTAAATAATCCATGAGTCAGAGAAGAAATCAAAAGGGAAGTTAGAAAGTATTTTGAACTGAACAAAAATGAAAGTACAGCGTATCCAAATTTGGGGAATGCTACAAAAGCATTACTTAGGGGGAAATTTATAGCTTTAAATGCCTAAAGTAGAAAAGAATAAAGGTATCTTACCAGTGGCCTGTTTTCAGCTTAAACTAGGAAAAAAAAATAGAAGAAATGAAACAATAAAGATTGAAATAAAAATCAGTGAAATAGGTAATAGAAGCACAATAGAGAAAATCTGTAAAACGAAAAGCTAATTCTATGATATGATCAATAAAACTGATAAACCCCTAGCCAGACTGATCAGGAAAAGAAAACACAAATTACCAATATCAAGAATGAGAATGGCTATTTCACTATACATTCTACAGATAGTAAACAAATAGTAAGGAAATACAATTCACAACTCTATGATAATAAACTTGATAATTTAGATAAAATGGACCAACACCAAACCCACTCAAAAAGAAATAGACAAACTGAATAGCTCTATATCTATTAAAAAAAAAAAAGAAAAAACTTGACTTTGTAGTTAAATACCTTCCCAAAAAGAAAACTCCAGGCTCAGATGGCTTCACTGAATATTTAAGTTCTACCGAATATTTAAGGAACATTTAAGGAAGTTCTACTTGATATTTAATGAAGAAGTAATATCAATACTACACAAACTCTTCCATAAAAGTGAAGAGGAAGGAATACATCCCAACTCATTCTACAAGGTCAGCATTACCCTGATACCAAAACCCAGAGAGATTACCATTTTTAAAAAATCTACAGATCAAAATCTCTCATGAACATACATGCAAACATTCTAAACAAAATTTTATCAAACTGAATCCAACAGTATATAAAAAGTGCAATACAGCATGACCAAATAGAATTCATTCCATGTATGTAAGATTAGCTTAACATTAGAAAATTAATTGATGTAATTCAGCTATTAAACTTTTTAAAAAGTTGTTAAAAAGAAAAAAACATATGATCATTTTAATAGATGCAGAGAAAGCATTGACGAAGTCCAACATACGTTTCTATTTTTTAAAAAAACCCTCAGCAAACTGGAAATAGAAAGGAACTTTCTCAGCCAGATAGTAGTAATCTAGAAAAACTTAATGTTAACATCACACTTAATGGTGAAAGACTGAATGTTTTTCCCCTAAGATCTAGAACAAACAAAGATGTCTGCTCTCACCCAGTCTATTCAACATTGTACTGGGGGCTCTAGTCAGTACAACAAGGGAGGAATAGGAAATAAAGGTCATCCAGATTGGAAAGAGAGAAGTAAAATTGTCTTTATAGACAACATTGGGTACAATTGTTTAGAAAATCTGTTGGAATCTATTTTTAAAAGCTACTAGAATTAATAAGTGAATTTAGCAGGGTTGTAGTATATAAGATCCACATTAGAAATCAGTAATATTTCTATTTACTAGCAATGAACATTCAAAAATTGGAATTTTTAAAAATTATTTATAATAGTATCAAACATGAAATACCTAGGAGTAAATCTGACGGATGTTAAAAAACATATACATTGAAATCTATAAAATTAGCTGTGGAAACTTTACGTCAAATGAATAGAGATACATGCCTTGTTCATGGGTTGAAAGACTAAAAGTTGTTAAGATTTCAGTCCTCCCCAAATTGTTCTTTAGATTCAATGCAATTCCTATTCAAATCCCAGCAGGGTTTTTTTGTTGTTGAAATTCACAAGCTGATTTTAAACTTGATATGGTAAGGCAAATGTCCTAGACTAGCCAAAAATAACTTTGAAAAGGACAAGTTTGGAAGGCTAATACTACCTGATTTCAAGACTTATTATAAAGCTACAATAATCAAGACAATGAGCTATTAGCATAAATATTAGAAAAATAAATGAAAGGCAGAGAATAGAGTTCAGAAATAGGCCCACACATATATGGATAATTGTGTTTTGAAAAAGTTGCAAAGACAATTCAGTGGAGAATGGATAGTCTTTTCAACAAATGATACTGGAACAATTGGATATCCATAAACCAAAATATAGAACTCCTGTCCAATCCTCCACCATATACAAAAATTAACTCAAAATGGATTACAGACCCAAATACAAAAACCAAAACTGTAAAAATTTCTAGAAGAAAACATAGGAGAAAATCTTTGTGACTTTGATTTAGACAAAGCTTTCATGGACATGATACCAAAAGCATAGCCCATAAAAGCAAAAATTGGTAAATTGCACTTCATCTAAGTTAAAAACTTCTTTTCTTTGGAAGACATTGTTAAGAGAACAAAAAGACTACTGAAAGACTGAGAAAAAAATATTTGCAAAGCATATATTTGATAAAAGGCTTATATCCAGGATATATAAAGAATTTTCAAAACTCAAAAATAAGAAAACAACCCAATTTTTTTATGGGAAAAGGATTTGAATAGACATATCACCAAAGAAGATCTACAGATGACAAATAAGCACATGAAAAGACGTTCAACATCATCAGTCATTAGGGAAATACAAATTAAAACCTCAAGGAAACCCTACTACACATGATTAGAATGGCTGAAATTAAACAGTATGACCATACCAAATGTTGGCAAGGATGCAGAGAAACTGGAATTCTCATATACTGCTGGTGGGAATGTAAAATGACACAATCACTTTGGAAAATTGTTTGGCAGTTTCTTAAAAAGTTAAAATACTCCTACAATGTGACTTAGTTGTTCTAATCCTTGATACTTACCCAAAGGAACTAAAATCATATGTCCACACAGAGACTTATACAGAATTATCTATGAATGTTCATAGCAGCTTTATTTGTAATTGCCAAAAATGGGAAACAATCCAAATATACATCAACAGATAAATGAATAAACAAAATGTGGCATATCCATACAATGAAATAAAAAAGTAATGAACTATTAATACATGCAACATGGATGGATCTCAAAATAATTATGCCAAATGAAAGGAATACACACAGTATAATTCTCTGTATAGAACAATTGAAGAAAATGCAAACTACTCTAGAGTGATAGAAAGCAAATCAGCTAACACAACATTGTAAATCAACGATATATCAATAAAAAATTTTTTTTAAAAGATAAACACCTCCCCCCCCCCAAAAGAAAGCCAATCAATAGTTGCCTAGAGGGAAATGGTGGGAAGGGGCAAGAGGAAGGATTTACAAAGAGGCACGAAGAAAGTTTTGGGGGGGGGGGTTATGTTCATTATCTTGACTGTGGTGATAATTTCGCAGGTGTATTCATATATCAAATTTTATTTTAATAAAATTTAAAGTGCATATGTGCAGTTTATCATATGCCAATTATACTTCAGCAAAGCTGTCTTTTAAAAAAAAATCTTTTATTTCAAATTAATAGAGTAGGATAGAGGTATGTGCAGCTCATTAAACAAAGCTGAATGAAGTAGATAAACTTGTCCCGGGAAACATTGTGAACAAGATGCAACTGCTATGAAACTTTCCTTCCTGCCTACACAGGGCTCTCTTTCTCCTTCCCTGGCATTCTGTGGCATTTCCTGCTTGCCTGGTACTCAGGATTCTCCATCCCATTCCCAAGAAGGATCCGTCTGGGAGTAACTCTTCCCTCTTGTCTTTTTTTCTTTTCCTTCTCAAGGAGCCTATTCTCAACTTATCTGTCGGTTTGGGAAGGAGATGCTTTACTAAGTCACACAAAATTGTGAAAAGAAAATGGAACAAAGGAACATTAGCAACAACTCATCATGCTGTCTCCTTAGCTCTGCCTCCTTCATCCCCTGATGATATTTGCATTTCAAAAGAGGCAATTGCTTTTCTCCAAAATGTTACAAGTGGAATTTGAGGCAAACACGTTGGGGTACAGGGGATTTGCTGGCATCCGTTTCATACTTTAAAGCAATCTCTGTATAAATAATATTCCCTATGCCCTCTTCTCATTGGTTAAAACAAATTTATTTGGAATCTGCCAAAAGGATTATTTCATAGCTTTGGCCACTTTTTTTTTTCTCATAAATATACATGACTTTGCATTTTAGGTTCCAGATGTTACTGGAATCTGTGAGGTCAAAACACCACGAGAAATGCTTTCCTAACTTCATAAAGCAAAAACCCCAGAAATCTCATCTCCTGAGGCTTGTTCTCAGGAGAATGCTAACCTAATTTTCAGATAGCGAATTAAATCTGGGATGTGAGCCCTATACAGTGTCTGAAGTGTTCATAAGATATTCCAAATTCTCAGAGGCCATGTGCCTAGAGAGAGAACTACTTCTCTAAGACACCAGTTTTCCTTCTGGAACTGAAATAGTTAAACATTTACTGCAGGACTGTTATGTGTCAAGCCCGTTGTGGAGCGATAAGGACCCAGCTGTGAATAAGACAGTCACCATTCCTGGCCTCATTGAGTTGAAAGTCCATAAGAAAAGACATATCGCCAAAAAGCATGATAATTTCTAGTTCCAAGCATGATGAGTGTTAGAGAATCCTGTGAGCACGTAAGGCAGGAGAATCTCACCAAGGAGTATCAGAGAAGACTTCCTGGAGGAGGAAAAGTTCGAGATTTAAAACATGATGAGGTAAAAATAGAGAGGAAGAGTGTTTCAGACCTAGGGTGAGTATGTGTCATGTTCTTAGAGAAGGAGAAACCATATTATATTTGAAAATCTTAGAGATGAGCAGTATGAATGAGGTGGACCAAGGGGCAAAATAACTCAAAATGAGGCTCAGGCGATGAGCAGGATCTAAATCTTACAGGAACAGGTAAAGAATGTTGGTCTTTAACCTAAGAACCATGACAAGCCATTAAAAAGATTTGAGCTGTCAAGTGTCATGATCAGATTTGCATATCCAGTTCAGAATGTAACAGTTGACTTGCGATCACTACATCACATGTGGACATAGTGGTTCCGAGGTGGGCTCCTAAACATCACTGCCTGGGTTCATGCTCTGCCTCTCTCCTCTGTTAGCTCTGCAAGTAATTGAACTTCTCTGAGCCTCAGTTTCCCATCTATAAAAGAGAATAACAATGTTATCCTCCTCATAGGGCTGCTACAAATATTAAATCTGTTAGTACATGTAAAGTAATTGGGATTGTGATTGTCATATAGAAAATGTTCAAAAAATTATCTCCACTTGCATTTGTACAGCTCTTGGGAATCTCCAGCATAACATGTATACATCTGAGTTCTGGTTCATCCCCCCCTCCCCCTAGATGCTATTCCTCTTTTAGCTTTCTTCATCTCAAAAAAAAGTGACACCTACCATTTTTAGAGCCAGAACCGCAAATAACTACATTATTAGTATAAGATTGAGCCATCCTGCCCCAATCAGGAGACCATAAGGAAAATCAAGTGTCTTGAACCTTGGCACCAAGTGAAGGGGAGAAAAATCACAAGGACTATGACCAGGGACATTTTGTAAAGATAAAAGGATTCGTTCACCAGGAAGACATAATAATCCTAAATTATTATGTACCTCATAATAGGGTTTCAAAATGCAGGATGCAAATTTGACAAAACTAAAAGGAGAAATAGACAAATTTGCAATCATAGTTGGAAATGTTAGCACTTCTCTTTCAATGACAGATAGGCCAAGTAGATTTTTAAAAATCAGTAAGAATACAGAAAATATGAACACTACCAACGAATGCAACCTAATTACCATCTATAGAACACAATGACCAAAAATGGCAGAACATGCTCTGCAGTGCACATGGAACATTCTCCAAAATAGACCACCTCCTGGGCCATGAAATAATCAAAAATATTCAAAATATTGAAATCATACAGAGTGTGTGTTCTGAACACAGTGGAGTTCAATTAGAAATCAATAAGGTATTATAAAAAGCTCCACAATTTAAAAACTTATACAACATACTTCTTAATGACCCATGAGTCGAAGAAGAAATCTTAAAAGAAACAAGAAAATATTTTGAGTTGAATAGTATTGAAAATACAACAAAATTTGTAAGATGCAGCTAAAGCACTGCTTAGAGGAAAATGTATAATTATAAATGTAGATCTTTAAAAGAAAAGAAACGTTTAATATAATGATCTAAGATTAAGGGCTAAATGAAGAACAGCAAACTAAACCCAAACAAGTAACAGGAGGGAAATGATAAAGAGCAGTAATTTAAAAATGGAGAATAGAAAAATAGCAATGAAAAATTTTAAAAGTCAGAATTTGGTTCTTTGTAAGATTAGAATTATTTTTTCCTTAAATATTTGATAGAGTTCATCAGTAAATCCATCTAAGCCTAACATTTTCTTTATGGAAAGGTTTTTAATTACAAAAACTCTCAAATAATACAAGAAATGTTTCCCAAATTGTTTTATGAGAACAACATAGCTATAGCAAAACTGACAAAGATATTAAAAGAAAGAGAAATTACAGAGCAATACAACTCATGAATATCAATATAGTAAAATGGCAATCCTCCATGAACAAGTGGGTTTTAACCAAAATAGTTTGATGGAACATTCTAAAACAAATCAGTATGGTTTATTAAATTAATAGAATAAAAGAAAAACATACAATTATCTCACAGATGCAGAAAAAAATTACATTTGACAAAATTCAACACATTTATGATAAAAACTCTCAGCAAACCAGGAAAAATGGAAAGTTCCTCAGTCTTACAGAGGGCATCTACAAACGATCTATAGCAATGGTGGCTACACAACGATATGGATGTTAATGCCATTGAACTGTACAGTGACAAATGGGTAAAATGGTCAAGTTTGCATCAAAATCCCTGTCTCTGCTCTGCTCTTAGGGAACCCAACTTAAGACAAACTATAATAATATCACATCAATGGACTTTAAGACAAACATGCTTACTTGAGATAAAGAGGGTCACTTCATAATTTTTTAAAAGATTCAATTTACCAGGAAGCTCTAAAAATATTAAATTTGTATGAATCCAATAATACAGGCTCAAAATAATGAAGGAAAAAATTGACAGAACTGTAAGGAGAAATATACAAATACACTATGTCAATAATTGATACACTAAAGATACAGAAGATTTGAACAACACTTTTTAGTTGGTCAGTTGTTTAGCTTCTGTTCTTGCCTCATTCCAGGCACTCTGAGCACTGCTTTGTCTCAAAACAGGCTTGAACCCTACAAAGTACATTTTCCATACTCCTTTGTCAGTTGGCTTCAGTTTATATGCTTCTAATGAGAGGCACTTGTCAGAGATTATAAGGCAGAAGGAAAAGAGAAGGCTTTTTTCTTTTTTTCTTTTTTTTTTTTTTCTGTTTCTGATGGCACCTCCAGCAACAGCAGCAGCAATCCAGGTGACTTCCGGTTGCTGGGCTCCTACATCATCCGTCACCATGCTTTGTTTGCACAAAGCAGCAGCGATGGTTCTAGTAACAGCAGTAGGTGCTTGAGCACCCTCAGATGTGCAATGATTCTGGGCTCTGGATAAAGTCATTCTAACTTTTTCTCCTGGGGGGAGGAGGTTGCTAATTGCTTTGTGCATTTACTAAGCTCCCTTTGTTTTGCTCTTCAAGCCCTTCTAAGAAATTTGTAACCAATTTCCTGTATTAAATTTTCTCTGTTTGAAATACCTAGCATGGTTTCCATTTCCCTGAGAGGATACTGACTGATAAAATAGTAAAGTATAACATTGCACTCACTGAAGAAATTTGCACTCACAGAAGAAATTTCTTTCTTCTGAGAAATTTGGGAAGTTTTCAGCCGCTATTTCTTCACTTATTTTTTTTCTGTACCACATGCTTTCTCTGCATGTTCCAGGACTCTGATGCCACAAATGTTAGACTTTTGGTATTGTCCCCTAGGCCTCTGATGCTCTGTTAATTTTCCCCCCAATCTTTTTCTCTCTCTGGTTTATGTTATATAATTTCTATTGGTCTGTCTGCAAGTTCACTGACTTTTACCTTTGTCATCACCATTCTGCTATTGAATCCATCCAATGGAATTCTTATTTCACATTTTGTATTTTTTAGTTCTAAAATTTCCATTGTTTTTTCCTTATATCTTCTGGGATTTTTGACTGAAACTTCCTATCTTTCCATTCTTTAAAAGAGTATTCACCCTTATTTTTTTTTTTAACCATTTTATTTATTTAGTCCTTGTCAGATAGTCTCCACATCTGTGTCATTTCGACAGTTGGTGTCTGTTGATTGTCTTTTTCTACACAAATTGAGATCTGTCTGGTTGTTAATATGCCAAACTATTTTGGATTGTATCCTGGACATTTTGGATCTTCTGTCATGAGACTCCAAGTCTTGTTTAAATCCTGTAGAGAACGTTGACATTTTTGTTTTGCCAGGATATAGACCTGTTTGGGTTCAGGCAGCAAGTTCTGACCAGTCTTCCATAGAATGTAATTCCAGTGTCAGTTATGTTTTCAAAGCATTTCCTGTGCTATTCATATCTGTCTGTCGTGTGTGCCACCTAGTGGCCAGTCTGGGACTTAGGTGGTAGCCTACCCAGTACTTCATTTTCAAGTTTGTAGTATTCTCTTGGCCCCATGTATGCACAATTTCCAGGAGAACCCAATAGATTTATGTCTTTTTTTTCCCCCAAGAACCCCCTCTATGTGATATTTCTGCTACTTTCTGACTCTCTGGGGCTCCCTTTTATGGTCCTTCGGCCAGAAAACTGGGACTTGTTAATTGAGCCCTGTTGTATATATTTCCTGCACCTATAACAGAGGCCAAATGGTAGAAAGACAGAGAGACAAACCAAAATAGAGGTTTATCTTACCCTTTTGGGACCACAGCACCTCTGATCAGAGAGGAAAATCCCCATCCCTCAGTATTAGGCACCTGCGGGTCCCACTACTGCTACTGTCATTGCTGTTGCCACCACCATCACAGGATTGTCGGGGCTAGGGTGTAAGAGAATGGAGAAAACAAAGGGAAGTGGAGGATTTCTCAACTTGTTAGGAATCCCCTTTCCCACTTTTCAAGCCAGAACTAGAGGACTTCTCCTGCCTTGGTGCTTACTTCCTGGTTTCAGGCTGCCTTGAGTCCAGACTGGGGGAAAACAGAGGAAAAACATTGGGGAGGGGGTGGGATTCATCACTGATTTGGTGATTCTTCAAATTCTGGTCTTCTTCCCATCTTCCTGCTATAAGTTAATTTTTAGAGTCCTCAAATATCAGTTCCAAGGATTCTGTCCAGGTTTTATAACTGCATTCAGTGGGAGAGACAAGATACAGTGTCTACTCCATCTTTCCAGGAACTGGAACTCTGGCCCCTTCCATCTTGCTCTTCACCATCCTCAATGGTCCAAGGTGGTTGCCAGCATTCCAGTTCTCATGTCTACATTCCAGCCAACATGAAGGAGGAAGAGACAAGAGTGCATCCCCTCTCTTTAAGGATACTTCCTAGAATCTCATGTAACCTTCCCTCTTACATCTTATTCATCAGAACTTTGCCATAAGCCCTCAACAAACTACAGAGGGGGTTTTATTTTAGGTGACCATTCGCTTACATAAGAAATGGTGTCTGTGTTAAAAAGGAAGAGAGAATTGATGTATTGGGGAATAAGTAGCAGCTTCTGTCACAAGTGGCTAGTTTTAGCTCTTTCCAATTTCCTGTCCTAATCCTCAACTCTTAAAAATGTCTAAAGTGTATATAGAGCTGAAGTCAGTCTAACTCAATTATAGAAGATGGAGGATGATTGTAAAATAATCCAGGCTGTTCTGCATTGTCCGCTAGTCTCTCTGCAGTACCCTGTGAGGGGCGTCAGGGCAGCTGAGATTTGTGAGTCAGAGAACAGGACTATTTTTGCCACCCCTCCCACCTATCCCCATAGGCTTCACTCAATCTGCAGAGCTCTTTGGATTTCATCTGAGTTTGATTAGAAAATGTTGGCATATGCTGGCCCTTTAACCACACTTTTTAACTTTTATTTCCCTGAAACTTCTAGCTCTGAGAACCTCAATCTAAAATAATTGGCAAGCCTCTTGACATTCTGCTGGCCCTGAGGAGACTTGGGAAGAACATGGCAGTTACTCTGATTCTTTTCTGTGGTAATGAGTAGGATGTCATATAAAATCAAAGAAAGGAACTGATAGGGAAAAAATAGAGTGTAAAAGAAGAATTTAAAACCAAAGGGGGTAAAATAAGAGACTATGAGAAAGAGTAAACTACTGATTTAGGCAGACAATCTCTCTAAATAATCTATATTTCTGCCTCTGGCACTCATTTGTGGGGGTGGGGTGTGTGTGTGTGTGTGTAGTTCGCATGTTTTAATAACTGTCACAAGTACAACCTCTTTAAGTTTCGCCCTAGGCTAGTCCTACCCCCCTGTAAGACCTTGTATGGTATGCTGTTGCCAACATGTACATAACTAGTTGCCTGTGACAAACGTATCCTCACACTTTCTTCCTCTTCCCATAATCTGGATCTTAATTTTGTAAGCCCTGTGTTTTTCATTACATTTCATTTATACCAAGCTTCCCTTCCTGCCTTACCTGGAATCTTTTTGAGGACAGAGAGCTTGTATGTCATTGCTTGAAGATGGGCTGGTTGCATCTCAGAAGGTAAAGTTTCCATGTAGTCATCTGAGCCTGGGAAGGAGAGCCACGTCTCCTATGAAGCCAGTCTTGGTCAAGTGACCCAACCTAGACTTTCTGGAATTCAGTTTTGCAAATCTCTGGAGCAGTTGCTGTCAGCTACTGCACACTAATATCACCTGAGGCTGATGTAATCGTTATACCAGACACTGTTACATCAGAAAATGTGGGGACGGGATTCAAGTATTAGTGATTTTTTTTCCAACTTCAGTGAGATATGACAGACAAATGAAAAATTTTATATATTTAAGGTATACAGTGTGATGTTTTGATATATATACATTGTGACATGATTGCCACAAAAACTAAATTACATATCTATCACCTCACAAAGTTACCTTTTTCTTCCTTCTAGTGAGGACAGTTGAAATTGAGTATATAATACATTATTATTATCTATAGCCACTATGCTGTACATTAGGTATCCAGAACTTTTTTTTTTTTAATTGAAGTATAGTTGATTTACAATATTGTGTAAATTTCAGGTGTACAACATAGTGATTCAGTTATACACACACACACGTATTCTTTTGCAGATTCTTTTCCCTTATAGGTTATTACATAATATTGATTATAGTTCCCTGTTCTGTACTGTAGGTCCTTGTTGTTATTATATACATAGTAGTGTGTATATGTTAATTGCAGCCTCCTAATTTACTCCTCCCTCACCCCACCTTTCCCCTTTGGTAACCATAAGTTTGTTTTCTGTGTCTGTGAGTCTCTTTCTGTTTTGGAAATAAGCTCATTTCAGTCTTTTTTTTTCCTTGTAGATTCCACATGTAAGCGGTATCATATGATATTTGTCTTTCTCTGTCTGGCTTACTTCACTTAGTATGATAATCTCTAGGTCCATGTCCCAGAACTTATTTACCTTATAACTGAAAGTTTGTGCCCTTTGACAGACATCTCCCCTTTTTCCCTATCCCCCAGCCCCTGGTAACACCATTCTATTTTTTTGTTACTATAAATTTGACTTCCTTTTTAGATTTAACATATAAGTGAGATTATGCAGTACTTGTTTTTCTGTGTCTGGCTTCTTTCACTTAGCATAATGCCCTCCAGGTTCATCCACGTCACACATGGCAGGATTTCCTTCTTTTTCAGGGCTGAATAATATTCCATTACATATTTTTTTTCACATTTTCTTCATCCATTCATCTGTCAAAGAATACTTAGCTTATTTCCATATCTTGGCTGCTATGAGGAATACTTCAGCAAACATGAGAGTACAGATATCTCTTCAAGACGGTGATTTCATTTCCTTTGGATATATACCCAGAAGTGGGATTGCTGGATCATCCGGTAGTTCTATTTTTAATTTTTTGAGGAACCTCCATGCTGTTTTCCATAGTTGCTATACCAGTTTACATTTCCACCAACAGTGAATAAAGGTTCCCTTTTCTCCACATCCTAACACTTGTTATCTTTTGACTTTTTGATAATAGCCATCCTAACAAGTGTGAGGTGATATTTCATTGTGGTTTTGATTTGCATTTCCCTGGTAATTAGTGATATTAAGCATCTTTTCATATACCTGTTGGCTGTTTGTATATCTTCTTTGGAAAAATGTCTATTCAGGTCTTCTGCCCATTTTTTAATCAAGTTATTTAGGGTTTTTTGCTATTGAATTGTATGAGTTACTTATATATTTGGAATATTAATTCCTTATCAGATATATGGTTTGCAAATATTTTCTCCCATTCTATAAGTTGCCTTTTCATTTTGTTGGTTGTTTCCTTCACTGGTACCCCCAAATTCCATGGGCTTTCTTCACTCTTTCTCATTCTTTTTGTTCCTCTAACTGGGTAATTTCAAATGACCTACCATTTAGTCTGCAGATTTTTTCTTTTGCTTGATCAGATCTGCTACTGATGCTGTCTATCACACTTTTATTTCATTCATTGTATCCTTCAGCTCCAGAATTTCTGTTTGGTTCTTTTTTTTTGTGATTTCTCTCTCTTTGTTGAACTTCTTTTGTTCATATATTGTTTTCCTGATTTCACTGAGTTGTCTGTGTTTTCTTGTAGTTCACTGAGCTTCCTTAAAACAATTATTTTGAATGATTTGTCCAGCAATTTGTAAATCTTCATCTCTTTGGAGTCATTTAGTGGAAAATTATTGTGTGCCTTTGGTGGTGTCATATTCCCTTGACTTTTCATATTTCTCGTAGCCTTGTTTTAATGTATACATCTGATGTAGCACTCACCTCTACCAGACTCTGTGGACCGGCTTCAGTGGGGAAGGACTTCACCTATGAGTGTGTGCAAGGGCATTGGCCGGGTGGGCTGCGGCAGCTCCTGCTTCATGGAGGGCGCAGCGGTATGGTCTCTGTGCTTGTCCATCACCGGAGGTCAGCGTGTGCCAAGGTTACAGGGGTCCTCGGCAGCCATTGTGGTAAGTGACCACAGCAGCAGTGAGGGCTGTTGGGGTCTTTTATGGCGAAGATTCCGGGCTTTTCCTCATATCTTTTCCTCCCACAGGGGAAGTTATGGCCAAGGGAATCCCTCTTGGCACCAGGTCTGGTTTCTGGACGTACTTGCAGTGGTGGTGGCACCAGTGCTGATGTACACGCACCCATGGGGCAGCCAGGGAACCAGCGTCTGGAGCACAGAATGTGCAGAGTTACAGCTGGTCCGGGTCCCGCTGTAGGTGACGCCAGTGCGCTTGGCGTGGGCACTCACAGAGCAGCTGCCGAGCCGGTGGTCTGAGCACAGGTGTGTGCTATATTTACAGATGGCTCTGGGGTCCAGGACACAGACGTGCCCACTGAGGTGGTGGCCCAGTGTCCTCGGCACAGGTACTCACAGAGTGGCTGTGGAGCCAGAATCCAGAGCGTGGGTGTGGGCAGAGTGACTGTGGCGCCATGGTCCACAGTGCAGATACACGTGTTGCAGCTGTGCCTCTAATTTCCGCAGTGCTCACAAGGGGCCCCAGAGCTAGGGTGCAGAACTAGGCCAGGGCACAGGTTAGTCCACAGTGACGGTGGCTCTGGTCACTGAGGCACAGGTATACACAGAGCAGCCAGAGCTCTTGGGTCCAAGGCATGTATGGAGGAGGGGGATGGGGTGTGTCATCCCAGGATGGCACAACAGCGGCTCCTTCTTGGGACAAGAGCACAGTAGCCTCTCCCTCTCCAGGGGCGTCCATGGCTGCGATGACTGCTGTTTACCTAGTAAGGTGGAGGTTACCTAGCAAGGAGTTCTCTGTGGAGCTGGCTGCTGGGGTCGGTGCCAACAAACACTGTGGGGTCCTTCCTCTGCTGTGAAAGCTTCAGGGAGTCTGTGGCCATTGCAGAGGCTGTTGAGGTCTTCAGAGGCAAAGGATGGGAAGGTCCATCACAGGGCAGGCCACTAGGAAACACCGTATCAGCGGGTATCACTGAGAGTCCCCACGCTTCTTCTTTGTTCTCAGCCATCTCCAGACATGTCAGCTATGCAGATCTCCCCAGCAGTCCTTTCTGTGCAGTTATTCTTCATTTGCTGTTGCTGTTGATGTTCTTGATGTTCCATTGTGTTGCTGCAGGTTCTTAATTGGACTTGAGCCCTCCCAGGGCTATTTTTGTTCATGGATAGCTGTCTAACTGTTGTTTTATATGGGGGGACTGAAGGTTGGTATCTCCTACTCCACCATCTTGCTGATGACACCTTTCCAGGTATTAGTAATTTTTAAAGCTCCCAGGCAGAAGTGGTGTAGTGGTAGTGTTTAACAGCCAGCTCTCCAAAAGAAAAAAATCAGTATGCATATAACTACATAAGCTTATTATAAATTTTAGTGACATAAAAGATGTGTAGCACATAATTTACATATAAAAATAAAACATAATGCTCTTTATTGTAAATTCCATTTAACCAATTGATTCTCACAAAAAGCTTCCATTTATTTTTACTGAACTCTTTTATTCATAGTTAACGTACAGTTGTAACTGACACATGAGCGTAGTTCAGACATGAATGTTGATTGATATTCTCATTTATGTTAATGAGGAAAATGAAAGTGAAACACGTAAAAGTAGGTCAGATTTTCCTCAATTGTCCATAACATGAGTAACTTCTTTATTTAAACAGATAATAATGTTGAAGGCTGGAGGAATATTTCCTCAACTTTTTGTGTTATTCGCAGTGTAACAGTTATAAACAGGACATACTTTTAAGTTTAATCTGCATTATTGACATTTTTTTCTATCATTTCGTTAAGTCTTAGACAATCAACAAGACAATAGATCAAGCCCGGATTAAAGTACTTACCAGTTTTCATGGTGCAAATACTCCCATGATGGTCACTTTTAAGCTTACAGTGAGACATCACTGAGCACAGGAGTTGGGAAGAGGTGAGCGGTTGCATACCATCACGTAGGGCTTCCGCCCTACACATACAATAGTTGTAAACAACCTCAAGAGCATAGAGGAGAGTAAAATAATTAGGGAGTGATGGGCTTTGTTTTCAATATCATGTAGCTAATTATATTTTCATATAATTAATTTTTAATAATGGGTCTATTCAACCAGTGGTTCACAAAATTTCTGAAATTTTCTGAATTGGTTTTCATGAGCTAGTATATACCAACTCCAAAGCATCACTTCTTCCAGATGGGTCCAACGGGCTGCCAGGATTGGAAGCGCTAACATAGAGGAAAATGGGACAGGATTCTGTTGCTCTGAGGTCTGACGCCACAGGCTGATCCACATGGCTTTCTCAATGTCCAGGCTGGCTTAGCTTTACTTCCCTTTTCTCCTTGTGTTTGCTCTTTTCTTTTTATAACTTCTTTTTTTTTTTAATGAAAGCTTCATTTATTTATTTATTTATTTATTTTTGGCTGTGTTGGGTCTTCGTTTCTGTGCGAGGGCTTTCTCTAGTTGCGGCGAGCGGGGGCCACTCTTCATCGCGGTGCACGGGCCTCTCACTGTCGCAGCCTCTCTTGTTGCGGAGCACAAGCTCCAGACGCGCAGGCTCAGTAGTTGTGGTGCACGGGCCTAGTTGCTCCGCGGCATGTGGGATCTTCCCAGACCAGGGCTCGAACCCGTGTTCCCTGCATTGGCAGGCGGATTCTCAACCACTGTGCCACCAGGGAAGCCCTATAACTTCTTTCTTAAAAAATATTTATTTATGTATTTAGTTGCGCCGGGTCTTAGTTGTGGCAGGCGGGCTCCTTAGTTGTGGCTCACCAGCTCCTTAGCTGCGGCACGTGGGCTCCTTAGTTGCAGCAGGTGGGCTCCTTAGTTGAGGCTCACAGGCTGCTTAATTGCGGCATGCGAACTCTTAGTTGCGGCATGCATGTGGGATCTAGTTCCCTGACCAGGGATCGAACCCGGGCCCCCTGCATTGGGAGTGTGGAGTCTTAACCACTGCATCACCAGGGAAGTCCCTCCTTGTGTTTGCTCTTAAGCTAGAAAAGCCTCTATGGATATCCAAAGGGGCAAGTTCCACATTAGAGGGTATCTGTCAAAAAAAAAACCTGCCTTTATTTTAGACATTCAGACCAGTGGTGAGTGTTCAGATCTGTCCATCCCCCTGGATGGGAGAGGGGGGCAGGTTTCACCTGGAGCTGGAGAAACCATTCTGTTAGCAGAGCCAAACGTGCTCTATTCCAAGGGGGACCTCTCCCCACATCAGCTCAAAAAAACCAGTGATGACGCTCACCTCTGCCTTTCTGAGCCCCCATCAGGCCAGTTGAGAGAGAGTTTCTAGAACCAGTCTCTGTTTCTATAGCAGCCTCCACTGCCACCCAGAAACAAACCAGGCGGCTTCTGACTTATCACCACCCGGAAGTCAGTGACCTTCCTCCCACTCCAGGGCTACCTGGGAATTACTGACCACAGGTAAACAGTTTCTAGCCAGTTCATCTTCCCACAGCCCGGAACCCACTGCTCCACAGTCCATTTCCTCATAATATGTTATTTGCAAAAGCACGATGATTCTGCATGGTAATTGCTGAGGCCCTTGCACTTGAAGATAATCTAGTTAATAACTGAGACTCAGCTCACTTCATCATTCTTGTTGTTTGTCCTGTGGCTCTAAATATATTAAAAATGTCAGGTTTCCTCTGGTCTTCAAGACCTTTGAGGGTTTAATTATATCTGCTGTCTTGCTTCCTTTTTCCCTCTCAGAAATCTCCCATGGTTTTGTGTGTGTGGTTTTGTGTTTTGTTTGTCATTATTGTTGTTTCCTGCCTTTCCTCACTCTTAGAATAACTGCTAGCCCCAGGTATTTAAAACACTTTGCATCTCCTTGAACCCTAGATTTTAGCTGCTTCAGCATGTATCTCATTCACCCCCTGCAATTTCCACTGCAAGATTAGCCCCTGGAGGGTTGACCGCCTCTGCCAGATCCATCCAGAAAGGCAGCCTCATCCGCTTTGCCGCCCTTCTGGCTTAAAACAATTTCCTTATGTTGAGTCAAAGTCTGCCCTTCTATAACTTCAGCCCATAAATCCTAGTTTTCACCACTGTTACAACACTGCCTCATATAAAATAGCATTTCCCAACATTTTCTGATATAAAAAACTTCCTGAGGTGCTTGTTAAAAAACAAACCAAAACAAACAACAGAAAAAACAGATTCTCTAGTCCTACTCTGTACCCAATGTATCAAAGATCAGGGAAGAGCCTGGGGTTCCATGTTTTTAACAAGGTCCTCAGGGGATTCGTATGATGAAAAACACTTTTCTACAAGATTAAACTGCTTATATTTGAAGGCTATTAATTTCCATCTCCAAACTTTTCTCTTCTCCAAAATGAAATATCCCTTGTTCCTATAACCAAACCTTCCAAGAAACAGTCTCTAGACCTCCATCCAACCTATTTATTCTCCAGTACAAACAACAGACCCTATTGATTTCCCTATTCAAATATGACACTCACGTGTGAAAACAATCTTCACTGATTTATGTGTTTATTCTCTTAACAAACGCTTATTGAGCACATGTTAATGACAGGCACTGTGTTGAAGAGAAAGAACAAGATTATCACAGTTCCTTTACTCCTAAAGCTTATAGTAAGGGAGAGAAGGAGAAAGGAAGGGAAGGAGGAAGAAACAAGGAAAAGAAAGAGGGAAGGAAGGAAGAAAGGAAGGAGAGAGAGAAGGGAAGAAGGTGTCGATAAAAATTAATCAATAGTCAATCTAAGAAAGAAATAAAAAATTTTATTTGAGTCAACCTGAGGACGATAACCTGGGAGACAGCCTTTCAGAAAGCTGAAGCACAGTTATATACGTTCTTGAGACAAAGGGTTAGACATCAAATGATGAACTGACAGTTTACATAATCCAGATCTGCACGTACAAAGATAAAGAAGGTATCTCCTAAGGAGGTCCAGTTCATGCAGATGCGTAATATACACTAAAGGGGAGGGAGGGGGCCCAAACAAGCGGAGAAACATTTTATATTTAAAATTTTTATTGTCTTGCCATAAAATATGAATTTTATTTCATCAAAGGGAAAGAGACAAATAATTACAAAATATATGACGTACTATGAAAGGAGCAAGTATAGGGAAGGAAAAATAAATTTCCCCCTACCTTCTGAGTTCTTAGCTGAGACCCCTGTAGTAAAAGACAGATTAAGAAAATAAAAACAAACGAAAGTTTATTATCATGTATACCTTTTATATACACGAGAGATACCCAAGAAAACTGAGTAACTCTCCAAGGTGACTTAGAATTCAGGATTAAATAGCATCTTAGTAGGGAGAGGGAAGGAGGGATGTAGGCCTGTTAGGGGAGAGTGAATGGTTTTCAGGAAAGATGAAGGGGCCGTTAGCAGAATAGATGGGAGGTAGGATTGTGACAAAGTCTGTATGTGTGGAGTCCACCTCTAGTCTCCCCCCACTTGGTAAGAGTCTCGATCTTCCCTGGTTGATGAAACCCCCCATCCCCAGGTAGGCAGTTTAAGACAGGTGAGTTCCTTTTGGAGAATCTGTCTTTTGACAAATAAGGGGACTTCAGAGAAAGCCTCTCCCTGCATTTGCTGTTTTTCAAGAGTCTAAAGCTCAAAATAATCAGTATAGCAAAGGGGCCTATTTTGGGATGGCATGTTTTGCTACCCTTCACAAGCAAGGGGCTGGAATAGGATGGCCAGGGAAGGTATCTCTGAAAATGTGTTATTTTACACTCAGACCTATAAAATGAGAAGGAGCTGATAAAGTAACAAATGCTGAAGCCATAGGGGGCAGGGCAAAGGGAGTGTTTAGTGAACACAGACCCTTAGTGAGCAAGAACCTGGCATGTTCTAAGGAGTCCAAGAAAGTCAATGCTGCTGGAACATGGTGTGTAGGAGAGAGATTTAAGGTGAGGTTGGAAAGCTGGACAGAGACTAGACCACAAACAAGACTTACTAGTACAAAGGAATTTGGATTTTATCCTATGTGAAATGCAAAGCCCCAAAAAAATTGTAAGCTGGGAAGATAGGATCTGGTTTTTATTTTAAGAAGGTCATTCCTTACACACTACTATATATTAAATAGATAAACAACAAGGACCTATTGTATAAAACAGGGAACTACATTTAATATCTTATAAAAACCTATAATGGAAAAAAATCTGAAAAGTATATATATAATTGAATCACTTTGCTGTACACCTGATACTAACACAACATTGTAAATCAGCTACACTTCCATTTCTAAAAAAAGAAAGTCATTCTTCAGAACGTCTGATATAAACAAACTTATGCAAATCAGTATCTTTTCCCTTCTCCTGGAAAACATACAGAAGAAATAAAGAAAATAAAAACCCACAAATTCAGTTTCAGCTATACTAGGAGACAAATAAAATTTACAGGCCTTCAAAATATGCTAAAAGATGCCCCAAAACAGCTAAAATAGGGTAGAAAGTGAAGACAAGAAGTATAGCAAATTGCAAGAGGGTTCAGTGGTATTATATCCACGAAAGTGTCATAAAATACTCTTCCCGAAATTGACAGATTCACCCAAGGTGCAAAACTCTCTCTTCCTTACAAGTATGGAACCTGAGATGAGCAGGGCTGGTGACAGGTGACCTCCCTGGTCTGGCTTGCATCAGAGAAGCAGTGGGGATGGACCGTTCAAAGAATCACCAAATGAGCCATATTTGCAGAAGACTGTCTCTGAGGCAGCTGATAGCACAGAGCCTTTGAATTCTGAAGCCTTGCAGGTTACTTGCTGCCCTAGCCCAAAGGAATCTCCTGCAAAGAGCTTCCCCCAAATACTTCTCACTCAAAGGTGAGTGATCATAAAGGAGCTGACACAATATTGATACAAAGATACCATAAGGAAAAAATGGTGGAAAAGAACAGTAAAACCTACCAACAGATATAATTGCTACCAGAAAAAAGTTACAACGAAATGGATGGAAATCCTGAGCAAATTTTTTTTTAATTTTATTTTTTTTATTGGAGTATAATTGCTTTACAATGTTGTGTTGGTTTCTGCTGTACAATGAAGCGAATCAGCTATATGGATACATATCTCCCCTCCCCCCTGGACCCCCACTCCTGTCACAGAGCACTGAGCTGAGCTCCCTGTGCTATACAGTAGGTTCCCACTAGCTAGCTATTTTACGCATGGTAGTGCATTTATGTCAAACCTAATCTCCCAGTTCGTCCCACCCTCCCCTTACCCCGTGCTGCGTCCACATGTCCGTTCTCTACATCTACGTCTCTATTCCTGCCCTGCAAATAGGTTCATCTGTACCGTTTTTCTATATTCCACAAATATGCGTTAATATATGATATTTGTTTTTCTCTTTCTGGCTTATTTGCTAAGAATTAAAATAACCTAATGAGGTAATTGCTTCTATAAAGGAAAAACCACAAAGCACAGATGTAAGAAATCAAGGAAGAGATGGCAAACTTCAGGAGGAGATAAAACTTGACCTAGAATACCTCAATTTTAAAAAATTGTACATCAACCATACCTCAATTCAAAAAAAAAAAAAGCCTTGAACTAGAAAAACTCAGGAAAATTAACACAACGTTGTAAATCAACTATACTTCAATTTTTAAAAAACTCAGGAAACTATAAAAGAAAAAAAAGTAAAATTTGGAGGGAGCACAGGGAACATAGGCATTTCAGAAAAACATAAGGTACACAAGGTAGAAATAAAAACAAAGACTAAAACGAAATGGCAACAGAGGAATAACTAAAAAGGACTGGAGAAAACAGTGATAAATATGGAGAATGGATGAAAAAAAACCCCAATATACCTTTAGCTGTAAGAAGGAAGAAAAGCAAGACAATGAAAAAGAAGAACATTCGAAGGTAAAATTCAAGAGATTGTTCCTTCTTAAATTTGCATATTAAAATGATATACCTTATGTCAGGGAAGCTTATTCTTGACCGTGTAAAAATTATACAATAAAAAATGGCAGAGAAAGGGAGAAAGTTGTTAGGGAATAGAATAAGTTCAGAGGTGGTCTCATCTGTAAAAACAAGAGCCAAAGATATCACTTAAAACAAATGAACAAGTAATCAAAGTATAAGTACATATAATGGTTCAAAAGAAATGCTAAAAATATTGACAAAAATCAGGTGATGAAGGAAAAGAAGGAGAGGGTGTTACCGAGTCCAAGCTCGCTCTGCTTGCTGCACGACAGGCCAATAAATCAGAGACGAGGTGCTGAGGCAAGGAATACGACTTTATTCAGAAAGCTGGCAGACCGAGAATATGGCATACTGAAGTCTCAAAATAACCATCTTATAGGGGTTTGGATGCCAGTTTCTTTTATAGCACAGAGGAGATGAGGACGTAAAGTAAAAAGGCCATAAGTTTTGCAAATATCACCTGGAATGGCCTGCCTCCGGGAGGGGATGTGTTTATTTCTTCTTTCTTGTAGCCATCCACAGGCAGAACAGGGTCCGATGTTTCCCTGAACAAAGGCACTTTAACATTCAGGCAGAGGGGCAGAGTTTCCCAAGGCAGGCCATTATGTACAGACAGTATCCTTTTAGTGAACAAAAGCCACGGAAAGCAAAGGTTAAACTAAAACAGATCCAACATGTAGTCCGATCTGGCTCTTCCCTGTTACAAGGGGAAGTAAAAAGAAACATGTTAATTTTATCACTTCTCTTATTAAGGAATTAATGGATATTTTCTAAAGAAACAAAGGACTAAGGGCATTAAATGAAATTACATTATAAGTTGTTATTTATTAACAGAACAAAAATAGATACCTTTCTAAATATCAGAAGTACTGCCCAGAGAACCACACGCAAAGAAAACAGACTATAAGTTTTTAAAAAACTTTTCTAAATTCAGGAAACATACTATAAATTAAAATAATAGAACTGAAACCAAACATATTTGTTACATCAGTTAATACAAATGGCTTAACTTATCTATTAAATAAGAAGATTTTCAGGTTGGATCACAAAGCAAAAACTACCTCTATGCAGCATGCAAAATACACACCTGAAAAAGAAAAGTTATGTAGCAAGTTTGGAAACAGAAGTTTATGCTGAGACATACTAGGCAAATGCAAATAAACAAACCAAACAAAGCAGAGGTCATGGTCTCAAATAAAAGGTAAGCTAAAATTTAAGCCAAAAAACATTAAGTAGAGCAAAGAATAAATAAGATATAGAGTACCTAAATAATGAATAAGGTATATATCTAAATTGATACACATCAAACTGTGTATCCTAAAAATAATTTAAAATATGCCTTCTTGACTTCCCCGGTGATCCAGTGGTTAAGATCCCGTGCTTCCACTTCAGGGGGCATGGTTTCAATCCCTGTTAGGGGAAGTTCGACATGCCACGCGGGGTGGCCAAAAAATTAATTAATTAATTAAATATGCCTTCTTTTCGAGTACCTAGAGAACTTTCTCAAAAATTGACCATACATTAAATCCACAAAGGGAACCTCAATAAATTTCAAATAGTAGAAATAGTACAAACAATATTTTCTGGTCAAAGTCAATAAAATTTGAAATTAATAACAATCAGAAAACATTTTCCATCTGCAAATTTTAAAAACTCTTAAACAACCTTAGGGTCTGAAAGGAAATATAAACAGAAATTGCAGACTTCCTAGAAAGGAAAAAAAAATCATAAAGATGTATCAGAAGCTACAGAAAACTTCAAAAGTCATACACAGAGGAAAGTATTTAACCTTAAAAATACTTACAAAAATAAACATGAAAGAAAAAAAACATATGAATTAGGCATCTGGCTCAAAAAGTTAAGAAATGAACAACAAAATAAGGTGAAAGAAGACAGAAGAAATTAATATGGGTAAAAACAGAAATTAATATGTTAAAAAAAAAGAGGCAATAAATAAGTCAAAAAGTAGAATCTTCAAGAAGTAAAAAGTTGATAAACCATGTGGGGGACACTGATTTCCCCAGTTCTCCCTTCTTGAAAACTTGTTACTTCAGCTGTCAGTGGCTTTGAGGATTGTGTCAGCCGCAGAGAGTCACCTCACTCAGGTCAAACCCCTTCTGGAGCAAGTGGTCCATATCCACTATCTCTTCAAAGCAGTAAAAGAGGCCTGACCGTGCGGCCCATTGGGGGACAACTCCGAAGGCCATTCTAGCTCCAGAGCTGCCCAAGAAGTCACCAGAGGTTAGCATTGGACCTGGATCTCTTCTCTCTCTGACTACTTCTGCTTCCTACCCCTGCCTTCCACAAATCTTGATTCCAGCAGCATTCCCTAACAAACATCTGATTCACTCACCTCTGCCTCATGGTCTACTCCCCTGAGAACCCAACTCACAATAAAGCACTAGCTAGCCCAGTCAGGAGAGAAAGGGCAAAAGTACATAGATACAGAATGATGGATCGTAAAAGGACAATAATCATAGATACAGAGGAAATTAAGGGAATTACAGCATGTTAATATGAATGAAATGGACAATTCTCTAGGAAAATATAACTAAATAAAACTAACCCAGAAGAAAGAGAAAATCAAAACAGCCCTTTTCTATAGGCAAAAGAGAGAAAGTTCAAAGAGATGACCCCCAAGATGGCATCAGGGAGTTTCATGTGGGAATTCCACCAAAACCTCAAAGAATTGATAATTCTAATGCTCTCTTTTAGAGCATGGGTAAAAAAGAAAATGTTTGAATTCCTTTACGAAACCAGTATAATAATGATAACAAATCTGTCAAAGCTTGTACAAAACAAACTTACTATAGATCATTCTCATGTAAGGATATCAATTCTAAATTCAACAGTTTATTTAAAACTGAAACATCATGACCAAGTGGAATTTATTCCAAGAATGTCCAAATGCTTCAATATTAGCAAAACTATTAATATAATTTATCATGTCAATGGCTCTCAGGAGAATATCATGTTCACAGATGCCGAAATGCCATTTGACAAAATCAATAAACCAATCTTGACCACAACACACAATAAAGTAGGTGTATGTGATTACTTCTCAACATGATACATCTATTTCATGCCTGAGGTAAAGTTAATAGGGACTATGAGAGGCAGTCCCACTAAAGTCAGGAAGAAGCAAGTGAGCTGGCTATCACCACCATTGTTCAATATTAACCTCGAGGTACCAACCAACACAGAAGAGAGTGAGAAATTACAAGCATAAAAAATATAAAAGGAGAGGCTAAAATTATCATTGAAGATATTGCTCTGTATCTGTAAAACCCAAAAAACTCAACTGAAAATTCACTGCTAACAGTAAGAGTTCAGCACCATAGAGGGATACAGAATAAATATTTAAATCAGTAGTTTTCACACCACACACACCCACACACACACATAGACACACACACATATATATAAACAGCAACTAGTTAATAGATATAGTGGAAAAATCTTTTTAAGTAGCAATAAAAAGATAAAATACCTAGCAGTAAGCATAACGAAAAATATACAAGGATATATGAAGAAAATGTTTAAAAGTTACTAAAAGACTACATACAGAATGGATAAAAAACAAGGTCCTGCTGTATAGCACAGGGAACTACATTCAATATCCTGGGATAAACCATAATGGAAAAGAATATTAAAAAGAATGGAAAAAGAAATAAAAGGAATACAAATTGGAAAAGAAGAAGTGAAACTCACTGTTTGCAGATGACATGATACTATATATAGAGAATCCTAAAGATGCCACCAGAAAACTACTAGAGCTAATCAATGAATTTGGTAAAGTTGCAGGATACAAAATTAATGCACAGAAATCTCTTGCATTCCTATATACTAATGATGAAAAATCTGAGAGAGAAATTAAGGAAACACTGCCACTTACCATTGCAACAAAAAGAATAAAATACCTAGGAATATACCTACCTAGGGAAACAAAAGACCTGTATGCAGAAAACTATAAGACACTGATGAAAGAAATTAAAGATGATACCAACAGATGGAGAGATATACCATGTTCTTGGATTGGAAGAATCAATATTGTGAAAATGACTATACTACCCAAAGCAATCTACAGATTCAATGCAATCCCTATCAAATTACCAATGGCATTTTTTACAGAACTAGAACAAAAAATCTTAAAATTTGTATGGAGATACAAAAGACCCCGAATGGTCAAAGCAGTCTTGAGGGAAAAAAGCGGAGCTGGAGGAATCAGACTCCCTGACTTCAGACTATACTACAAAGCTACAGTAATCAAGACAATAGGGTACTGGCACAAAAACAGAAATACAAATCAATGGAACAAGATAGAAAGCCCAAAGATAAACCCACGCACCTATGGTCAGCTAATCTATGGCGAAGGAGGCAAGGATATACAATGGAGAAAAGACAGTCTCTTCAATAAGTGGTGCTGGGAAAACTGGACAGCTACATGTAAAAGAATGAAATTAGAGCACTCCCTAACACCATACACAAAAATAAACTCAAATGGATTAGAGACATAAACCTAAGACAGGACACTACAAAACTCAGAGGAAAACATAGGAAGAACACTCTTTGACATAAATCACAGCAAGATCTTTTTTGATCCACCTCCTAGAGTAATGGAAATAAAAACAAAAGTACACAAATGGGACCTTAAAAGCTTTTGCACAGCAAAGGAAACCATAAACAAGACGAAAAGACAACCCTCAGAATGGGAGAAAATATTTGCAAATGAATCAACGGACAAAGGATTAATCTCCAAAATATATAAACAGCTCATGCAGCTCAATATTAAAAAAACAAACAACCCAATCCAAAAATGGGCAGAAGACCTAAATAGACATTTCTCCAAAGAAGACATACAGATGGCCAAGAAGCACATGAAAACCTGCTCAACATCACTAATTATTAGAGAAATGCAAACCAAAACTACAATGAGTTATCACCTCACACTGCTTAGAATGGGCATCATCAGAAAATCTACAAACAACAAATGCTGGAGAGGGTGTGGAGAAAAGGGAACCCTCTTGCACTGTTGGTGGGAATGTAAACTGATACAGCCACTATGGGGAACTGTATGGAGGTTCCTTAAAAAACTAAAAATAGAATTACCATATGACCCAGCAATCCCACTACTGGGCATATACCCAGAGAAAACCATAATTCAAAATGACACATGCACCTGAATGTTCATTGCAGCACTATTTACAATAGCCAGGTCATGGAAGCAACCTAAATGCCCATCAACAGACAAATGGTTAAAGAAGATGTGGTACATATATACAGTGGAATATTACTCAGCCATGAAAAGGAACGAAATTGGGTCATTTGTAGAGATGTGGATGGATCTAGAGACTGTCATACAGAGTGAAGTAAGTCAGAAAGAGAAAAACAAATATCGTATATTAATGCATATATGTGGAACCTAGAAAAATGGTACAGATGAACCAGTTTGCAGGACAGAAATAGAGACACAGATGTAGAGAACAAACGTATGGACACCAAGGGGGGAAAGCAGAGGAGGGTGGGGGTGGTGGTGTGATGAACTGGGCAATTGGGATTGACATGTATACACTGATATGTATAAAATGGATGACTAATAAGAACCTGCTGTATACAAAAATAAATAAAATTCAAAATGAAAAAGAATGTATATATGTGTATAACTGAGTCACTTTGCTGTACAGCAGAAATTAACACATTTTAAATCAACTATACTTCAATTTAAAAATGTTTTTAATAAATAAAATAAAATAAATAAAAGTTACTAAAAGACCCAAAAGGAGGTGTGATCAAGTAGGGCAAAAGCAGGAGGGTCAGCAGGGAAGTTTTTGGCACTGGTGCGTGCAGGTGATACGCTCTGAGTGGTACAAGGAACTGGGAGACTTTCTTCTCTCATGATTTTGAACTTCCTCAGTCACACCTTGTTTAGTGGAAACTCATGGGTGATTGCTTGGGGTGCTTCAGAGGTCAAGCAGAGAAGTGGGCCCTGCCTTACCTAGACCAAGATGTGAATGAAGATCCCCCAGAGAGGGGTCTTCCCATCAGCTCTACAGGGGTCAGAGGAGAATAATCAGGCCTGAGCACTAAGTAGAAAGCCCCTCCTCTGCACCAGCCTGCAACAAGGAAGATGAAGGGGAGCAAGGGGAGCCGCAGGTAGGAGGAAGGGGTACCTCATCAGGACCAGCAGGGCAGAGGGCAGGCCAGGCCAGGCTGGTGGCCACACCTCTCATCCTCTCTCTGTGCTTCAGTGTGCTGTCTGTAAAACAGGGATAATAAGACTGCCTTCCACGGGGGATTGTTGTAAGGATTGCTGAGATGAGATAATAAAGTGCTTAGAACAGTTCCCAGCTCCTGTGACCCCAGAGGAGTACTGACCGTTGTTACTATTACTACACCACGGATTTAGGCGGGAGGAAGGAGAGAAGTAACACAGCACCTTGGCAGTTGATTAAAACCTCTTCCAGATGCCATTGTGCACCCCCCGCCCCTTCAGGAGCCCTAGGAGCCACTTCCTCTATCTTGAGAATGTCTCCAGGGGAAATTAGAGGATCGAGCACTGGGGGCTCAGGTGCCTCACAGGAGAGCACACCAGGGAAGCCGTATGTGTGTCCTCCAGGCTGTGTGAAATGGGGCCAATCACTGTTGAGTGGAAGGGGGAGAAACCTGAGCTCAGGTCCCCATTTCTCTACCGCTGAATCACCTGGGTGGGGTGGGGAAGTCAACCGCAGGGAGTGCCTGACTTCTCCCTTGAGCTCCAGACCCACACAGCCTCCACCTCCCTGACATGGCTCCTGGAAAGGCATGACGGACTTGTCAAACTTAAAGGAGTCGAAACAGAACGCCTTCCCAAACCTGATGCTTCCACAGACGATAATGGCGTTGCCATTTCTCCAGCAGCCCAGCCCCAAGACTGGGAAGCAACTTCCACTCTCTCTGCCTTTCACTCCTCACAACTCATCCCGTTGGCTGTGCCTTCAAGATGTATCCTGGGGGCTTCCCTGGTGGCGCAGTGGTTAAGAATCCGCCTGCCAGTGCAGGGGACACGAGTTCGAGCCCTGGGCCGGGAAGATCCCATATGCCGCAAAGCAACTAAGCCCGTGCACTGCAACTACTGAGCCTGCGTTCTACAGCCCGCGAGCCACAACTACTGAAGCCCGTGCTCCACAACAAGAGAAGCCACCGCAATGAGAAGCCCGCACACCGCAACGAAGAGTAGCCCCTGCTCACCGCAACTAGAGAAAGCCCATGTGCAGCAACGAAGACCCAACGCACCCAAAAATAAAATAAATAAAATAAATAAATTTATAAACAAAAGAACAATGTATCCTGACCTCAGCCTCCTCTCATCCCTCTCATCCCTTCCACCTCTATCCCTTGATCTTCCATGCCACCGTGAGTTCTTGCCCAGACCACTACAGAATCCTTCCATCTAGTCCCCCCTCCACTCCTGCCCTCCAGAAGCCAGAGTGAGCCTTTCAAACATTAGAAACGTTAAACCTTCCAGGGGTTCTCATCACCCTTCGAATATGGTCCAAGAGGACAGACGTTTCATCTGTATTGTACAGTTTATAACCACATTACCTACAACAGTACCTGGCACATTTTTTAACTTAATACACGTATTTGTCGAATGACCGAATGAATAGATACATGAATTAATGAATTGGAGTCCTTTACAAGCTCAATTTTTCTCTTTCACAAATGTGGCTAATATGGGCCAATGGGAACTCAGTGAGGCTGAAACAGAGCTGGTGAGTCTTTTGCATCCTGTATGGAAATAGCCTCTCGATGTTTTCTAACCTGTTGCAAATTATTCAAAATTCAGGATAAACCAGATCATTTGACTACCTCTTTTAATACCCATTTATGCCTTCAATTGTTCGGCCTTATCATGGTTTTAAACATCTTTCAAGAATGTCAAGATATTCTTTCACTGTGAGCCAGTAATCACGAGACTGTTAAATTACACACTCTGGAGTTGAATTTAATAGCATGTAATAACAAGGGAGGCAGGGGTGCTGTAGTGGAAGGAACATGGCCTTTGCGGCCAGTCCTACTTGTGAACCCTGGTTGTGAACCCCAGCTGCAACACTTGTTAACAGAATGCTCAAGTGCATAGCTGCCGAAGCTTTGGACTGAGTGTGAAGCCCACTTCTGCCCCGTACTAGCTGTGTGACCTTGGGCAGGTCACTTGGCCTCTCTGATCCTCAGCTTCCTTACATTTAAACTGATGAGAATAATATAATCTACCCCATAGAGTTGTCATGAGAATCACGTGAGATAGTATACACAAATGAGCAAAAATTTGATCTCTAGAAAGGTGGTAAATGCTCAATAAATATTGGCTGTTATTATAAATAATCTTGGGCATAAGCATTTGTGAGCATTAAATAAAATTACATGTAAAGTCTATACCGTGTATGTAATAAACGTTAGTTCTCTTTTTTCAATCCCAACTCTAACCCTCCCCTGCTATCCACAAGGAGAGAGAAAACCAAGCATATCCATTGCATAGATATCCAATGTTAGAAAAGGGAAATTTGACACTATCGGACACTAGTTAGGGAAAAAATTGTAAAGGGAGAGTTATAAGACAAGATAAAAAAAAAAAACAAACAAGCAAGCAAACCCACAGGAAGCCTAGAGACTATTTAAAAGGCCATTTATTAGAAACCCAGGAACAAGAGTGAGCCAAAGACCAAAAATACCAGGCACTCAAAGTCAGCAAAGTCAAAGAGAGTGCCACAATGAAAAGACTGCTTTTCAAACACTGGAATGAGAGCCCAAGTACCCCGAATGGGAAAGCCCACAAAACACAGCAGCTGAACAACATTGGACAGCAAATGTTTATTAAGTACCTACCATATAAACTGGGAATTGGGCCCAAAAGACTTTAATGGGCACTTTGCAAAGAACTCCTGGGTCAAGAAGAACTCCTTTGACTACAGCACAAGGAGGAAGTGATCATCACGTGATCTGCTCACCCAGGTTTGAAAAAGAGAGGAAGCAGCAGGGGAAACAGAGCTGAGTAGTAAAAACTGAGGGCTGCCTGGGCAGGATTGGGGCTGGGGTGCAGGAGGGGACATGTACTAAGTTCACCATCAACACAATTTCCCTTCTCTTTGTGTCATAATATTTATAAACACAGATTTACATAAATATAATGGCTACAGCTTTATTTTTTTTTAACAACTCAAACAAACATCACAGTAATGGCTGAGGAGACATGCCAGAATTATACTAAGAGGTACATAGAACAGGGTTTTCAGGCTGCTGAAACTCAGCTGATGCAAACTTAACAAATATATCTTTGTTAAGAGGTCAGGTTGCTCATGTCACATTTTGTTTTGAAGGAGCCTCTATCACGCTCAACAACCCCAGGAAATATTCATTAAGTGGCTTTTTCTGCGATAAAAGATCACTGCCAATGTTGTTCATTATTTTACCAATGGGGCTGTGATTTTGGATGCCAGGTAAACAGAGAGTCTTAAATGATTCACTGTCCTCACAGTCAACTGTCTTTATCCAACTCTCAAACTTCATTTTTATTTGTGATCAAGTCACGTGCAATTTAAAATATTTATTTTCACCTTTGCATTGAATGAGCATGCTCAGTCAGTCATGATAAAGAATATCTGCTGCAAAAAGGCAACTTTGTGAGTCACTTTTCATCATCAAGGTCAACAATAAAATTGTTTGCCCGCTTACGCTTTTACCTTTGCCTCAAGGTCGCATTTTCTCCAAAAAGATAAACAACCGTTTAATTCTTTGCCTGAAAAAAAATTTTTTTTAAATTAAATTTTATTTATTTTTTTATTTTTGGCTGTGTTGGTTCTTCGTTTCTGTGCGAGGACTTTCTCCAGTTGTGGCGAGGAGGGGCCACTCCTCATCGCGGTGCGCGGGCCTCTCACTGTCGCGGCCTCTCGTTGCGGAGCACAGGCTCCAGACGCACAGGCTCAGTAGTTGTGGCTCACGGGCCTAGTTGCTCCGCGGCATGTGGGATCTTCCCAGACCAGGGCTCGAACCCGTGTCCCCTGCATCGGCAGGCAGACTCTCAACCACTGTGCCACCAGGGAAGCCCCAGCCTGAAAATTTTAATGAGCGCCTTCTCCCAGCTGAAATAGCATATAGATATGTGCTAGCACAAGCTTTCCGCTTCCTCTGGAAAGGTCAGTATTCAAACCACTGATCTTTACACAGTTTACATCCTATTTTTTTACCAGTGAGTAAACTGAGAACGCTGATGCCACTGAAAAGATCAAGACTCAGACTCCGTGACGGTTAGTTTTCAGTGTCAACTTGACTGGGGTAAGGGATGCCTGGATGGCTGGTAAAACATTATTTCTGGGTGTATCCGTGAGGGTGTTTCCAGGAGAGATTAGCATTGGACTGAATCCAGTATTTATCAGTAGACTGAATAAGGAAGAGTTTCCTCACCCATGCAGGTGGGTGTTATCCAATCTGTTGAGGGTCTAAATAGAACAAAAAGGCAGAGGAAAGGCTAATTTGCTCTCTGCCTAGATCAGGACATCTATCTGCCCCTGCCCTTGGACATCAGCGCTCCTGATTCTGAGGCCTTTAGACTCAGAGGGGGACTTACATCAGCTCCGTTGGTTCTCAGAGCTTTAGGTTCAGACTAGAATTATACACCACTGGCTTTCCTAAGACTTCAGCTGGCAGGCAGCAGATGGTGGGATTTAGCCTACATAATTGCCTGAGCCAATTCCTAACAATAACTCTCTTTCTACGTATCTGTATATTTACTATTGGTCCTGTTTCTCCGGAGAACCCTGATACAGACCCTTTGAGGAAAGGTGATCTAAACAACTGTGATGTCACAGTTGGTGCACGGCTGTGGCTTCAGGGTGCGCTGCTTTTCCTGAGTGTTGCTCACATGCGGACGTGAGTATACGTATATGCTAGCTGAACGCACGCTCACTGCCTCTTAGGTACAATCTTATAAAAAAGAAGATGGTACTTCCAAAACCATAACAAGAAAGCTGTGGGCAATTTTTAAAGTGTAGGAGGTATTTAGATGCTTATGTTAAACCTGGGCTTTATAATTGTGGAGATGCAAATGAGCACAAACTTTCATATAATAAAACTCCTGTGTGATAAAACTGATCAGTAAAGAACCGTTGTTGCAGTGACATTGAAAATTCAATTATGCAATTTTGAGTGCGTCTCAGGAATTCTTGTGGCTAACAGGAAACATGTCTGGGCTAGAAATAAGACGATGGAGACAAATAAAATTGCTTGAAGCTTCTTTCAAACTTTCAGAATCATTTAATAGGAGAAAACTTGGTAGAGATCTGGGTTGTGGATCTGGGTTTAGGCTCAAGAAGAGACGGCCAAGCTGAAATGATGCATTTTTGCATGTTCAAAAGATGTCCTTGAACTCTGACTGAAAGACTAAAGTCAACCCCATTTTTACTTCTGATTGGACTAAAGCCATGAATGAATTTGACATTTTATTGTGCTTGTTTTGCTCCATTTTAAATGATGTGTGGGTGAAAATCTGTTGATTTGCAAACTCCTTTTGGTCAAGTTATAGAAATTTTTAATGAGCTCCATGAACCACTCGCTGTGGATGTGGTACTGCTGTCTTTGCTGGTCGTTATGGAACATTATGCTAGTCATTCACTATGGAGCCTCAGACCGCATCAGATCTGCTTTAATTATCATTTACTTCAGTGTGTTCTGAATGTCCTTCATTGTCACGTGGACATTAAAGCTTGCATGCTCTTAAATGGTTTTTAGTCATCTATCTGTGCTCCCAGTTGAAAATCTGAAAATTAAATTTAAAAATTATTCCACTTAAAAATAGAATGACATTAAGATCCCTGTCCCTCTCGCCCTCTCCCTCTCCCTCTCCCTCTCCCTCTCCCTCTCTCTCTCTCTCTCTCTCTCTCTCTCCCTCCCTCTCTCTCTCTCTCTCTCTCTCTCTCTCTCACACACACACACACACACACACACGTGTGGAATTTTCCATACTTTTGTCTGGAAGCAGACAAGGTGTGTTTCCTTGTAGGCTGATTTTGGAGGGAACTCAATCCATCTCTGGCTGGTGGAGCATCTAACCTGAACTGGATCAGGAAACCACATCATATCCCATAACCACATTTTCCTTCCAAATCCAGTTTGACCTTCTGCTGCCCCATCTTCCACACACATCTAGAGTCAGCAAAGGCAAACCTCCACTAGGCTCCTGTTGAAGTCCAAGTGGTCCGAGTTTGCAGGGCACAAGAGTATGGGGTCAGGACTTCTTTATTATGTAGGAAGGAATGAAGATCTCTAGGAGGGTTGGAAGATAGCCAGACAGGAAAGACTGGGGAATGGCTGTGTTTGTGTGTGTGTGTGTGTGTAAAGCCAAAGGAAGGACCTGAAATAGGGAGATAGAGGGCAATGAAGTTGGGAGGAGTTAAGCACACTGGAAGCCGAAGAGACAAGACCATCAGATAGAGGACGGAAATGAGTTAACTGAAAAGAATGACAACCTCTAGACCTCTGAGTCTGTAGTTCTTTGGGATGTTTATTTGAGCCCTTCAGAGAGGGAAGGTTTAATGCTCGTTGCAGGACCCAGCAGCAAGGGCAGGTAAGAATCATGGGAATTGGAGGCGGATGAAATAGGAGCCAATATTCAATTCACGAATCACTTGGTTTATTGTACACAATTAGCACAGAACACAGGTTAGTTAAAGTAGGGAAAAGAGGGTAACGAACCACCCCAAGGAGAGTCTGGAAGGAGGCATCTCAATGTGAGCAGCAGTCTCCAGTCTGGCAACTGGTCTTGTGACAAGCGTGAGTCAGGACAAGCTCCGACAGGGCAGCAGTGTGGAGTCAGGTCCCCCAGCAAAGAGCCTTCAAGCCACTCAGCTGAGTGGTTTCTTTTTAAGAAGTAATGATTACCCTAGGAAAGGGGTCTTGACAGTCAGTCACTCTTTCTGTTCCAGGGACGTACATTGCCCATCATACTTCTTATCTAAAGTAACACTCTTAGTTTACACCCTAAGACACTCGCAGTCCTACAGCAGACATTTCAAAACAACAATTAGGAAAATTCCCATTGGCCACTGGGACTCCATTTAGAACTACTTAACATATCTTAACATAGCTTAAACCGTGTAAGTTTCACGTAAGATGAGTCGGAACCATAACACAAATAAATCCCATCATAACACTTCATCATCCAAGTCTAACACGTGTTCTAGCCAGAAGGAAGGGTGAGCTGGCCCTCAGCAGGTGCACTGCAGTCATCCCCTGTGGTCCCTCGAGCATCTCAAGGTCCCCAAATAACTCTCCAGCCTGAGTCCCCAAGGCTGCTTCCCCTGCACTCCCAGTGCAATTCCCGCTGGGACCCTGCCTCACCGGTTACAAGTAGTTTGCCTCTATAGGAAGAGACACCTGTGGAAATGAGGGGGTACAAATCCCTGAAGCCCTCCTCATCCCCAATTACAGCCCCCTTTACAGCAATCCCTGCTTAGTTTGAAATGCACCTCTCTTTCCAAGGAGCACGGCCTCTTCGTGACATTGGCCAACACGAGATGCTGTTGTTTTCCAGCCACTGTAACGGATCTCTTTGGCCTTCACAACAGTCACGTGAGCAAGCGTTAGGCGGAGTTCTGTGCTACAGGGCAGGAGGCTCAGGTTCTGACTTGGACTCCAAATCCAGCGTGCGTCTCACCACACTGTATCTTTGAGAAACATCTAATTCTGGGCCTTCTGTGGCATAAACTAGATGGTTGGACGTATCCCTGACACTCTTTCTCTTTTTTCCTCTCCCCCTCCTCTGTGCCCCCAAAAACATTCTCTGAAATGTTTTTAACAGAAAAGATACTTCGGTGGGTTTCAGGAAGCCCAGGTACAACACAGATGAAAAATTCACTGAACTTTTGCCGAACAAGCCTCTTGCCTCCTAATCATATTTGACCCCTTCCCCAACCTTTTGCATATTATTATTAATATTATTTTTTTGGCTGTGTTGGGTCTTCATTGCTGTGCACAGGCTTTCTGTAGTTGCAGCAAGTAGGAGCTACTCTTCACTGCGGTGCGTGGGCTTCTCATTGCGGTGGCTTCTCTTGTTGCAGAGCACGGGCTCTAGGCGCACGGGCTCAGTAGTTGTGGCGCACGGGCTTAGTTACTCCACCGCATGTGGGATCTTCCCGGACCAGGGCTCGAACCCGTGTCCCCTGCATTGGCAGGCGGATTCTTAACCACTGCGTCACCAGGGAAGCCCCCAACTTTTTGCATATTGAAAAGAACTGGCTTGTACTGTTTACCAGCTGAATCACAACAGAGTTCTTTGTTGTAATTTTTTACCGTTGCTTCCAGAATTAGACATCACCCTATGAAGAGAATGCAAATGGGCACAAATGATTTGTTTTGCTTCTGTTTCATTGTTAATTATCTTTTGTTCACTGAAAATACCCTGAATGAAACCATAATCAGGGCATGCCCTTGAGAACTGGGTTTCTGGTGCTGGGCTTGCTGAGGTCTTCCCTCCCTAACTGAAACAGTCATTTTAGCTTATTAAACATATATGGGAAGCATCACATCTTTTTCAATTCCATCCCAGTTTTAAGTTTAAGGGAAATTTTAGTATTTGGATAAAAACAGGGAAAAATAGTATGGGCAAGGGTGAGGAGAGAAAAAAAGGGAGGGGAGAAAAATACAGACTAGTACTCTATGTTTCTCTGGGGGTCATTTTATTATGGAAGATGGGCTAACACCAGCCGAGAAATCTAACACAGAAGGTTAGAGCTGGAAGGGTCTCTAGATATCATTTACTCCATCTATTCCAGTCTCATTTTTCTAGATAAGGAAGGTAAGGCTCAGAGACGTTAAGGGGGCTTTCCCCAGGTCACACAATAAGTTATGGAGCAACTAGGGATGATATGACCATATCACAGCCCTGGGAAGCCTCAAAGGCAATATCTTTCCCCATTGGATACCAGCTTTCTCAGGAGTTACTCCTGGGAAGTCAGTCTTCCAAGAACCAAAGGCCAAGCTCAGTTTATTTCAGAGCCAAGGCACAAGAAAGTGGACCAGGATAAACCTATTTCAAATAAGCCGCTTTTTTTGGTTTTGTGCCCATAAAAATTTTCAAGCCGTCATGCTCCTGAAGTCACTGTGACTACCTGAGAGCTTTGCCCTTTGGTTCTTGTCTCCTTTCTGGATTATGAGCCGGAGCTCAACAACTGCAAATATTTACCATCTCCATCTCCCCACTTCCCAGTCCCTTTCTCCATATTTCCTCCACATATAAACACACAGTCTGGCCTAAATTAACCAAATAATCTAGAAGAGATACATCTGTTTCCTCTGCTTAACTTATAATTGCAGTGGTGCAATTCGTCTAAGGGTACCTAAATTAAACTAAAAGTAACCATTGTGAACACATTAGAAATCTAACTTCCTGCTATGGCAACCCTCAGCCCCACAATGCTTCTTGCCCTGGGACTTTGCTCAATATCATAGAAATGTAAAATAAATGTAAATCTATTACGGACCTCAAAAAAGGGGAGTTTGTTGGTCAAGTGTCAAAGAACCTTGTTATACCAGGATGTTAAAAGGGCACTCAGTCTGAGTTTCGGCTTAGCCCCAAGACTAGCTAGCAAGTAGTCACTCTAAAGGACTTGCTCAGGAGTTGGTTAAAAACCAGTTTTGTACTTATGGAATGCAGCTAAGTAGTGCTTAAAGGAAATCCATGGCTATAAACACCTACATAAAAAAGAAGAATAAAATAAATATGCATGAGTCCTACTGATACAAATAAGTTACTGAATAAACCAATAAATCACAGATATCCTATGTAGAAAAATTACAAATAAATTGTGTAGCTACTCCACTCTAAAAGAGGGGAAACATAACTCCCTGTTCCTTAAGTGTGGGCTGCGTGTAATGACTGCATTCCAAAGAGCACAGCACGGAAAGGAGATAAACAAGAGTCATGTTACAGTAGAGAAATCTGCCAAACACTGCTTCAGCCAGGTAATCAAGTTCAATATCAACAGTTATAAATCATGTTGGTAGTATATGCCCTTAATATGCTGTGATAAAAATGACACTTTACCTCTTTTATTTTCCTCCTAAAAATTCATAGCCCCAGGGTAATCATGACCAAAACCTAAGACAAGTTCCAATAAGGGGACATCCTACAATATACCTGATCAGTACTCCTCAAACTGTCAAGATCATCCAAAACAAGGAAAGTCTGAGAAACTGTCATAGCCAAGAGGAGCCTAAGGAGAATTGACAAATATCATGTGGTATACTAGATGGGATCCTAGAACATAAAAAGGACATTAGGTCAAGAGAATGAGAAGACAAACTACAGAGTGGGAGAAAATATTTGTGAAAGACACATCTGATAAAGGACTATTATCCAAAACATACCAAAAACTCTTTAAGCTCAACGATAGAAAAACAATCTACCCAGTTAAAAAGTGGGCCAAAGGCCATACTTAATAGACATCTCACCAAAGAAGATATACAGATGGCAAATAAGCATATAAAAAAATGCTCCACATCTTATGCCTTCGGGAAATGTAAATTAAATCAACAATGAGATACCACTACACATCTATTAGAATGGCCAAAATCCAGAACATTGACAACACCAAATGTTGATGAAATGTTGGTAAAATGATACAGCCACTTCAAAAGACAGTTGGCCATTTCTTACAAAACATACACTTACCATATGATACAGCAATTGCATTCTTGGTATTTACCTAAAGGAGTTAAAAACTTATGTCCACATAAATTAGGAGTTTGGGATTAACATATATATACTACTATATAAAAAATAGATAACCAACAAGGACCTACTATATAGCACAGGGAACTATGCTCAATATTCTGTAATAACCTAAATGGGAAAAGAATTTGAAAAAGAATGGATATATGTATATGTATAACTGAATCACTTTGCTATATACCTGAAACTAACACAACATTGTAAATCAACTATACATCCAAAAAAACTGAAAATATTTTTAAAAAAAAACTTATGTCTGCACAAAATCTTACAGATGTTCATAGCAATTTTATTCATAATTGCCAAAACTTGGAAGAAACCAAGCTATCCTTCAGGTGTGTGGATAAATAAATTCTGGTACATCCAGACAATGGAATATTATTCAGCACTAAAATAAATGAGCTATCAAGCTATGAAAAGTCATGGAGGAAACTTAAGTACATATTACTAAGTGAAAAAAGCCAATCTGAAAGGTTACATACTATATAATTCCAACTATATGACATTCTGGAAAAGGCAAAACTATGAGACAAAAAATCAGTGGTTTCCAAGGGCTGGAGTCGGAGGGAAGGGTGACTATGCAGGACACAGAGGATTTTTAGGGCAGTGAATTATTCTGTAAAATACTATAATGATGTATACATGGCATTATACATTTGTCAAACCCATAGAATGGACAACACCAAGAATGAACACTAATGTGGTCTATGGGCTTTGGATGATCATGATGTGTTAATGTTGGCTCATTAATTGCAATAAAGGCACCACTCTGAGAGGGGATGTTGATAATGGGGGAGGTTATACATGTGTGAGGGCAGCGGTTATATGGGACATTTCTGTACCTTCCTCTCAATTTTGCTGTGAACCTAAAATTGCTCTAGAAAGATAGTCTTTTTATAAATTTTTATTTTGTCTTAAATTAAAATTTTAAAAGGACATTAGGTTAAAATTAAGAAAATCTAAATAAACTAAGGACCTTAGTTACTAATAATGGTGGGTTCAAGGTACTTGTTTTCCAGGAAAGGTTGTGGGCACCTGACAGCCGCTCAGGTGGGGCTTAGACCCTGCCCAAGAGCTGCAGATAAGGGTGGAAGTGTCCTGTGGGTTGTCTAAAGGTGGAGGGAAGAATCATGAGTGTGTAGAGACAGGGTAGGTACACTTGCAGTATGGGAGCCGTGCAGGTGACAGTCACGTTGAAACAACTGCCTAGCCCACCTTCAAACATAGCGTCAGCCCTGGCTGGGATTAGGGCAACCGGAGCAGGACACTTAGGGTGGGCACAAAATTTAAGGGGACACCAAACAACTCAGTAATCAAGATAAATAATATTCTGATACAGTATTTTTAAAAATCAAAATTAATGGTAAAACATTCATGATGAACAAAGTATTAATATTTTAAATAAAAGCAGGATTGGTAACAGTGCCGCAGCAAGCCATATTGGAGCCTGAGGTGAAAGGAAAGACGTGTGCCCTCTACATACATTTTTTAATGTATCTTTTTAATGGTTAATTTTTTCCCAGAACATTAACATAGTTGAAAAAATACTGAGAAACTGAAAAATGTTTTGAAACCACATTACTTTAAATTTAAATATTTTATCTGTAACCCCAACAGATTTGCTATTATTTTAATTTCCTGGCTTTAATGGACACAAACTCATCAATAACATTTTCAGAATCAACTTTTTTACTTATCTCATTTTCATTTGAGAGAATTGCTGTGTTTGACAATTTCTCTTGTGTAAGTGAGCATTTGAAATAATTTTTAAATTAATTTCAGCTTATCCTGTCTTTAAAAAACATTGACATTTTGTTCATTAGGGATTCTTGCATTAATTTTAGTTTTTTTTAAATGTGGGATTAAAATACTATTTATCTTGATTGCTAATTTGGGGAGCCCCTTAAATTTTATGTCCTAATCCCAGCCCTCGTGACAGCCATGTCTGTACCTGTCAGGTAAGACCTCTCCTGACATCCTACTTCTCCTCCCTCTCCCCTGCTTCCTGGAAGGATTAGAAACTCTGTGGTCAGCACACCGAGAAAGGAGGATGGGAGCGCTGGTGTTAAGTGCTAGATTGGGAAATCTTGAAGAATCCAATCAGGCCTCCTTTTCCTGGGGCAGCCTGACTTAAAGGAGAAAAGAACTTGTAACTCTAAATGTACTTGGAGTTTGAACTATTTTGTGCAACTAAATATCCTAATTACTGAGATGAGACTGATTTCGTGACTTCAGGTGACCAGAAGATTTTTCCTTATCTGAGGGTGACCAAGACAGTCTGGGCTTGCCCTAGACCTCACCCGGGAGTCAGGAAAAGGAGCTGCACAGAGCAGATCTGAACCAGGACCTAGGGGTGGAGGCACCAGTAAGGTTGTTTGAGGCTGCACCTTAGAGGTCAATCATTTTTGTTCATTGCATTGGTTATGGAAGGTTATCACTCCCGAAGGAAGTCTCATATATGAAAGAGAGGAGGACACGATCAGAGTGACTCCCTAGGACTTTTATGTTTTCATGCTTCTCCAGACCCTGAATTTAAGTAGGTCAGACTCGTTGTCAGAAAGACGTGCCTCTTTTCCAGCACTCTTTGCACCACTGCAAGAAAACCTCTACTCTTCTTTCCCCTTTGAAATGAGTCATCTGTAATGCTACTCCTGCCCATGTGAAAGTCTGAAATATTCATTTCCTCTCCCAACCTTTTAATCAAAAGCTAAGAGTAGGGCTTATTCTAAACTGACAATATCTTTTTAATAGAATGAATTTTAAAATCAAGAAATCCCTCCAACTACCCTCTTTACCCCTCTCCCCAGTTACAGTGTTTCCTTTTCAATCTTATTCAACATAATCTTGATTTTAATATCTTCCCCTTTCAACTGTACTACAGAACAATTTCCTAAGGGAGGGCTGAGTCTTCTGTATTACATATCTCTATTAGCTTTTAAGTCTCTCATGGCCATGAACACTTCTAGTGCAATAACCCAATTTCAAGGGAGATTGGAAAGGGAAAAAGTACCAGTGCAGACAATTATGTTTGTGTGAAGTGGAGTTAGTGGGACTGGCTTGAAAGTTTTGTGAGAAAGGAGGGCCTTAGGGAAGAAGCTAAAGAGAGAACTGCTAAAGTTTGTAAAGCTCACCCACCTTCCCTGCCATGAGTATTTCAGTGGGTTACAGCATGCTGACACTCGTTGTCAGGGAGCCAAACATAAGGATCTATTCCCAAGCACGGTTGACCCAGGGGTTGCATATTCACAAGCCAGCAGGAACCCCGGAGGCCAAGTCAATGAATGGTGCTGTCTGGGTCTAAGAAAACTCTGCATGTTAAAAACTTAGGAACAGCCTTTATTTCTGCACAGAAATACGCCCTCTTTTATTTCTTGAAAACTGCAACTCCCTTGGACTTTTGTTTTTCCAGTTTTTGCTAGAATTATGATGCTGTTTCTTAATGCTACTGTAAGAAAAATAACAAGGTGAGTGAGAAGATAAACAGCAACTGACACTCAATGTCAGGTAGACATAGGGGCTAATGGGGACTGTGGACTGAAGAGTACAAGCCCCATCTAGTGGGGACACCATTGTCACCATGTCATACTGGTTGTGTAGCCAGGCATTCCTTAAAGAAATCTAGATATTTATGTGCTACCTTCCTACTCCTAAGTGTTGGTTGCTGTTTTCTTAACACCACATGGGCCGATACTAATGGGCTGAACTAATCCCATCTACAGGCTGGATTTTACCAGAGTAGGACAGTTTTACAACATCTGCTGTACACACTCCGAAGTTTTGTCAAGCCCAGCTAAATATTTTTGTAAATAAACAAAAACTAAAGGAACTTCTGTTTCTTTTTTTCTTTTCAATTTGAAAGATATATACATATACATGCACACACGTACATATGCATATCATATATACAGAAAATAAATTCTGGTTAACCCAGTATCATGCTGAAGAATCACAAAGCATCATTTAATCGTCCATCTCTGGCTGCCCTGTACCCAGGTGTATGCTCATGAGAAAAGCAGCTCAATTGCAAATCAACACCTGTAATTCAAGGTGAGTTTTGATTTGAAACCATTGCTTGTTTTCTCTGTTTACAGCATCTTAATACATAGAGTAGATTACTTCTGACCAGAGGCCATTTGGGCTTCCAGTAATATCTGAGATTCTGCTTCTCTTAAGTGTGATTCCCAGGACCCTCCAAAGTAAAATTTGGGCATATCACATAACATTTTTTTTTTTAAACCACCCAAGCACACCCACGAAATTTTATATTCACATGAAGTATTAAAAGACACCCCAAATCAGGAGTTTCCTGGCAGTCCAGCGGTTAAGACTCTGAACTTCCACTGCAGGGGGCATGGGTTTGATCCCTGGTCAGGGAGTTAAGATCCCGCATGCTGCGTGGTGCGTCCTAATTAAATAAATAAATAAACAAAACCAGTCCTTTAAAAAAAAAAAAAAAGACTGAGACTGGAGGGCATCTTTTCCCTGTATTAAAAAAAAAAAGAAAGACACCCCAAAACTCATTATCTTAAAAAGCTTTATATTGGACTTCCCTGGTGGTCCAGTGTTTAAGACTCCGCACTTCCAATGCAGGGGGCGCAGGTTCGATCCCTGGTTGGGGATTTAAGACCCCACATGCTGCACGGTGCAGCCAATAAATAAATCTATTAAAAAAAAAAAAAAAGCTTTGTGTTGAAGTCTCTTCCACAGAAGAATACCGCCATAATAAGGCTGGCTGTATCCAACTGGGGGACCAGCTCCCTGGGGAGAATTGGGCTCTGCCTCAGAGGTCTATAAGGCAATCAGCATTTGGGGGGTGTTTTTCCCAGATGAGAGGGAGGAGAAGCCTGCAGCCACTCCCAGATCCTGCCCAGAGACTGACCTCCATGTTACAGGAGAAGGCCATGTGATGGAAAGACCTCTGGGGTATCACTGGATTAAGTGACCACAGAACCGGACAAAGCTCTGAGATATCCATACAGAATCCAAACAGATGTCATTAAGTATCTATAAGAGTTATGGCCTGGGCAGGGAGAAACAGGAACAAAGGGAAAAGCTTCAGAACACAATAATGCAGTAAACAGATTAGCAGAATCCAATCAAGTTGCAAAGCAGGCTTGCGGAGTGGAAAGGAAATGAAGATACAAATGAAAAGAGAGAAGGTATCGTTTCAAACCAGAGACCCCAGACTGCAAGACCACATTATTTGGTGCAACAGTTTTAAAGGGGTTCAAAATGTAGTGCATATCCAGGGCTGACTCCTCTACCTACCTGCCGCTCTAGGCTGCCCATCACAGCCAAATCCTTCATGGTCCTCGGTTCACTGAAATGATACCCTCAGTCTGGGGATGGAGTAATGGCTTCCTTTACCCCTGGGAAAGATTTAGACTTAAGGAGATGGTGAAGTACGTCAGTTCCATAGAGTTAATACTTTTCTATTCAGTTTAAGAATAGATTTTGTGAACATTGGGACAATCTGTATATTTGATGCTTAGAGTGTCTAAAATGTTTAAGAGAATTTGGAATATTAGGGAATAAAACACTGCCTTGTGGTTCCAACTTAAAAAGTAAGATGGAGTAGTTAATTTTAGTGTGTGATTTTTAAGTTAAGTGTTAAGAGAATTTTACAGCTTTACTGGAGCATTTAAGATTGCTAATCACTGATGATTCTACTAGATTTATTAGATTTGTTAGTGTTGTTTAAGTATTTAGGAAAGTTGCTTATTAATTCAGACATTTTAAAACTTTTAAAAATGAAAATGGAATATATTACCTTTATAATCATGTTGAATAGATTTAAAAGAATTTTATTAACTGGATTAAATAGGGCTATTTGATAAATAAAAATATGAGATATAAGCTGAATGTAAAAATTGAGAGAAAAATTACACTTTTGAATTTATAACATTAATAAATCAACTATCTATTTTAAGGACCCCCCCCCCCCAAATAGCCCTAAATAGTCCTCAAAGAGGCAGAAATGTTGCTCTGGATATGCAGAAGCTTCAGGAAGCCTTCATTCTAATGCTCTTCCATCATTGGCTGTGTGACCTTGACTAAGTCATTCTGTCTCTCTGGTCCTTAAGTTTTTCCTCATTTATAAAATAAGGGAGATTGTCTAGCTGGTCCCTAAAGCCCCTTCCAGATCTAATATTCTAGAATTCCAGGACTACTTGTTCCATTTGCAATCCATTTTGACATGCCAAGGATTTGACTGGTTGCTCAGGAAGGCTGCCATTCCTTGATAACAATCCCGTTTGGCTGTCCTCCAAGGACTCTTTTAGTTTATGGCTTTTGATAGCATCCTACTTACTTATTTATTTTTAAACCTTAGGAAAATGTTTCCTTCCGCAACCCAGCTAGGACAATAGGACAAACCATAAACAGGGAAGGCCTCATGATCTGCAAAACATTCTGACTCTTCTTAACCATATCTTGACGTAGGCTTTTTGGATCTTAGTGTTGATTGTTTATTCCGCTTTGTCCACACAATGCCAAAATATCTGGTCGAGAAGGTCAGTTACATTCCCAGATTGGTCAGATGAAAGAAGTTGAACAATTACAACAGTTTTACAAGACTCTGACTATCTTATAGGTGAATCAACCAGTTGCTTGTCTTTTTTGGTGAGTTATTAGCTGAGCCAACTCTTCCAATGTGTTGGATTGACCACGGGCAAAATTATGATATTGGAAAGGTTGTCCCCATGTGCGGGTAGCATCTCCCACTTCCCGGGGTAGGGGGTCGGTTCTCTTGAATCCCTCCTGGAATTCTCTTTCCCCTCCACCAGTCCCTCTGCCTGTGTTTCCATCTGACTGTATTTGTTCTGGGTCAGCTCTCGGTGGCACCATGTATGAACTCTGTGAGCAACTGACTACGTCATGCACTGCCTACTCCATGGTCTGCGATGCCAGTCCCCCCCACCGACCCCCAGTGATGTGCAGTGACCCTGTGTGTAATCTTGGACAGGTTATTGACTTCTCTGATCTCCAGTTTCTTCATCTGTAAAAAGGTGTAATAATACCTACGTCGTGTGATAGATTTGAGGATTTAATTAATATAAGTAAAATACTTAGTGTGAAGCCTAGCACAAAGTAAGCACCCAGAAAATGGTATCTCTTTTAATAATTATTATAAAGAACTCTTGAATGGGAAAGACCTTCAACACATACGTGGAATTCCCATCAGAAGACCCAGCCCACTTCCCATCCACCAAGTCCAGTCCCAAGACAGCATGGTGGGGGGAAGGAGTTGAGTCATCAGTGCCTAGGAAGACACTAAGGTTGACAAATGGGGACCCACGGTGCCTCTCTGGATAGTGGAAGTAGGGTCATTAGATCTTAACTTGCCACAGCTTCTTAACCATAACACAGAAATAATTATAATACTGGTTTTTGAGTTGGCCTAAAGATTGAATAATTACATAAAATATCTCTCCCAGAGCCTGGTACATTGAAAGATCTTGATAAATGTTGGCAGTGCTTAGAGTGTAAGCTCCTTTGGTTCTCTCTTGTTTGCTCATGCAATCCTAGTGTCCAGCTCGGTGCTCGGTTCAATAGAGGAGCTCAATAAACACTTGTTGGATGAATGAATACTATTAATAGTGTCATTGTTTCCTGTGGAAAATTAAACGAGAAAAATCAATTCCTAATGAATAAGATTGTATATCCACTTGGACAATGTGCTCCGGAATCCTTAAGTCAAAACAGGAGCTTGGTAAACTCTAACTGGGGAGTGAGAATGCAATCCCAGAAGATGTCCAGAAAGGTGGAACCTTCCTTGGCAAACACCACAGTGTAAATGAAGAAAGTGTTGCTAGCGGGGGGGTTGGTGGTTTTAATGAAACCTATGAAGCTGAGGCAGATGTGACTGTGTATCTGGACCAGAGGAGACTTCAACCCTTCCTGGCAGGTGTGTGGAATAGAAACAGACAGATACATCAGGCTTTTACAGTTTGATGACACTAAACACTGAGCTCAACCAACTAACTCCCTTGTCCTGAAATTGGCTCTCAGAGCAGCCTTCTGGTTTCAATTTAATGAGCAGTTGCAAATGTGAAGTGTGTAGGCATGTTTGGCTTATACAGTGGGTTTTAAAACTTTTAAAAATTAATTGCTAATATTTATAAATCAGGAAATTTCTTATGCAACTCTGTATCTCAACTTCTAAAAAATCAGAAATTCTGCACACACCACCCCCTGAACAGCAACAACTGGGTGGAGATCATATTGGCTGCATAGTTTAGAAAGGGAATAGGGTCCCCTGTTCAGCAAAATTCCCATGCCTCCTTTTGACCTCACATCTGGTCAATTCATTTCTTTGCCTGCCTGGCCCCACGGGCATTGGAGTTTCCCATCCCTCCAGAGAACCAACATGCTGACCAGCTGACACAGTATGTCAACTGTTATGTTTCTTGCTAAAAATTAATGAATCATCAGTTGGGCTTTTGCATCTGCCTCTTATGCATTTGGTTAGTGTGAGTCAGTCCCTTGGGTCAGCTCACCTTGAAACACACACACACCAACATCAAATGTGTAGGTTTGCTCAGGGTGAGGCTCAGATTCCCCAGAGAGGTCCTGCCTCAGCTGACACCAACTATTCTCTGAACATCATTCTTCGACTTACCAAATATCTTCAAGAATTCCTCAAAGCCCAGAGAGCAGACTGCCAGACCATCATTCACCAGCTGAGTTGCAAATAAGTCACTGACCAAGTTAATCTATGAGCCTACTACAGCTGCTTGAAGAAGCTCTGTTTGTTTTTGACTGCCCTTGAAGAACTCAGCCTTAGATGTCACCTAATTGTCTTGTGCATAACAAAAGCAGATGGCAAATTGCTATTGACAGACTCATTCCTTCTTGGTTCCCTTGACATCTCTTTGTGGCTTCCTTCATTAGCTCTTCTTTCCTCTCAGAGAAAGCCCATGACCTTGGAGGCTTTTGCACTTCCCTTCTGAGTCTGCATCACCCCTATAATGGAGAGAAAGTGTCTTTCTGCTACCCTAGGATCTAAAGCCAAACAGAGACCACATGTGCCCTCTCAGCTTGTAGCCTATCCTTCTCTGTTTCATCTCAGCAGGAAAAGGGTCTTTGCAATCCTGTGCTTTTTTTTTTTTTCTCTCCTCACATCAGAGCAAAAGCAAACAATAATTTAAATAACATCTTTTTATAATAAGAAAAACCTTCGGCTTCCAACACAACTGGAAAAGAAGCCATTTGTCGCTGCCTGGAATGAGCTGTCAGCATGCACTTGGCATTACTTTCCCACTGAGGGTGATGGATACACACTGAGCCATCTGTACTTCTTAATCAGTTCTCATGACCAACATGAGGCATTTGCAAGTCACGTGAGGAGAATAATTTGTGGTCAGACATTGAAACTAACAGGTTGACGTATGGACTAAACCCTTCGCTTCATTCCTGTTGCTCCAGTCACGGCAGTAACCAGCCCAGACTTCCATGGATTCTCACAGGCAAAATGCCTCAGTCACTTTTCTTTTTCTTTACAGTAAGGAAATAGGTATTGAAAAAATACATACTCTCCCTTGGGAATGTATAGAAAATAGCCTTGTATTCTACACACAGGAAGCAGGATGTCTGCAGTGTCTAGTGCTATGTTAATGGATTCTTCTGGAAATAGCAAGGTTGATGATCTACCCAGGGGGTATGGTCCATAAATACACTCGCCACCCAGAGAATCCTAAGAATAAAGGGAGCTTGAAGAAAGCAGTTCTTGACAGCCTCCAGGAACAGTTACACTTTTGTCCCTAGATCACTTACATTTCTATGGCTTACTTACTGAATCTCCAACATTTGTGGAATCTTTATTCCTCAGATATGCTGAGAAAATAAGCCATCACCTTATTTGCTCCAAAGTCTCAGGACCAAGAGAATAATAATAAGTCAAGAGGCTGGAGTTTAAAGGAAGTCGGAATTTTCTCTGAGCCTGTGTGACCTCGAGATGCACAAAGAAGTTAAATGTTTGCCCTCCTGAAAGGTAAGAGTTTAAATGTCTTCTCTTCTGAAAATTAGATGCCCCTTCCTATTTTTTCATACGTGAAGTAACTCCATAGGTGTGGAAAACTCTAAAGAGAACGAATATGTGTTTTCATTCTCTTCAGTATGTCCACACAAAGGTTCTTGCGCCACGGTTTAAGATTTCTAAAAACTTTACCTTTCAGGCTCAAAGTCAGTCTGATCAGAGTATCCAAAACAATGAAGAGTCTGGGCAGGGCAATTCAGAACTGATCACCATTTTCCAGGATAAGACAAGGGAACATTCCTTAATGCTGGAGAGAGCTGGTTCAGTAGCTAATACAAGATTTAAACTCTAGAAATATAGTAGGTGCTGAAACCAATGAGAACAAATGAATAATTGAAATAATAACCAGGCAAACTAACAAACCAATGAACAGATGAACTTGTGGAATTCCTGATCCCAGGAGGAGAGGTGGGCTGAAAACCATAAGTCTCAAAAGGGTTTTCATCTTTTTTTTTTTTAAGTTTATTTATTTATTATTTATTTATTTATTTTTGGCTGTATTGGGTCTTTGTTGCTGTGCGCAGGCTTTCTCTAGTTGCGGCGAGTGGGGGCTACTCTTCATTGCGGTGTGAGGGCTTCTCATTGCAGTGGCTTCTCTTGTTGCGGAGCACGGGCTCTAGGTGCACAGGCTTCAGTAGCTGTGGCTCGCGGGGTCAGTAGTTGTGGCTCGTGGGCTCTGGAGCGCAGGCTCAGTAGTTGTGGTGCACGGGCTTAGTTGCTCCCCAGCATGTGGGATCTTCCTGGACCAGGGCTCGAACCCAGGTCCCCTGCACTGGCAGGCGGATTCTTAACCACCGCGCCACCAGGGAAGTCCTGGGTTTTCATCTTTTGTCCCCCACATTCAAGACTCCTGTATAGATGAACAGCCTGAGGCATCTTATCATTCCCATTTCTATTGCTAATTCTGAGCCCATCCCTTTGTCTCCTGTGCAAGAAAACTCACTTCTGAGCTGCTCTAAGGGTTGTCAGGACTGGCCAGGATCCAGGCCTCCCTGCCCTGCCACCATCGCAGCCTTACCTGCTTTCGCCCGCACATTTGTGAGGCCAGTAGAGCACCAGATGAATAGCAAGACATACAACCTCTCTCCTCCTAGATTCCTAACCATCAAGGGGTCTTTCCCCTGGACTCAGCCCCCAGACAGGAGGGATGGGGCAAGAGCACAGGGCCACACGCCAGCACCTTGGCTATCGTCTTCCTCCCCAGCTCTCACCCTTGATCAGGCTTAGGACAAGAGGACTGACTGTTACAACATCAGTCTTCCTTCCCAGGCCTATTGCGTATGGCACGAATGTTGGCTTTGGTACTCAAAAGCTGGGTGTGCTCCCAACTGGAAATGGAAATGTCCATTTGGAAATTCCAAACCCAAGAAATATGTGGGTTTTTACTTTGCCCTTTGCACTTCACTCTGACAACTCTATCCTGAGAACAAAGTCTGACCGATGCTAACAAGAGCGTAGGGACCAAGAGGAGTTATGGAAATGAAAACCATCACCCCACTGCACTTGCTCGTCCAAGAAGCTTCTGGAAATCCAAGGATACAACTACGCTGCCCTTTTATAAAAGGCTTCTCCACTCACTATTTTATTGCACCTAGGATGTTTCTCCCTGCTGCCAGCGCTCGCTCTGCATCTCTCTCCAAGGCACTCAATAGAGCACATCTTCATTGTGCTGGCCCTACACACAGGATCTGTCCCCTCAGCTGCTGTTCCCAAGCCATGTGCCAGACCCCTCACATGTCCTGCTTCTCTACCTCCAGGGGCAAGGGACCAAGGAGAGGTGGCCCCCAGACAGATGACAGGTTGTTGGCATAGCCACCTTGCCCTGGTCACAGCCCCGCGAACCCCTTTGATTTCCTCCTCCATCTTCCCCACTCACCCCAGGACCCCCTCCCTGACAGTTCACTTTGGATGAATTTCAGCCTCCAACTTCCTGTCAAGGGGAACATCTGACTTTCTTTTCCTTCCTGGGATAAGGAATAATCAAGAGGCTTAGGATGTGAACAGGAAGAAATTCAAAGATGTTTGATTTGGCCTCAAGGCTGCTACGTGGCCCGCAGTCTTTCTTTGGTAGAAAGAGAGCCCAAGTCTTTAGCAGGGCTTAGCCCTTTCAGCCCTTAGCTTAAAGATGTGATCCTGGACAGTAAGTGTTATAGTGTTTGTTGCTGGTTTATCAAGATTCCTTTATGGCCCAATTACATTGTGATTAATTGAATTTACATTATTTTTCTCAAAAATAAGATTTGAGCACACAAAGGTAAATGCAGATAAACATCGATGATTATATTACCAAATGTCCAACTCCAGTGGCTTAAGACATCACATAATATTACTTGCAATGAAAGATATTATTTTCAAATATATGAGTTGGAGAAACCATTTTTATTCATTTATCTCTTGTGTTATGACAATTTTTTTCATCCATATGAAATTTAAAGGCTGTTGGCCTATTCAGACAAAAAGTTGCCTACTCTGGAGGCCACATTAAATAGGGGTTGCTTAGCAAGATAATCATTACCTCTCAAAATTCTCTTTAAAGAGGTTTTAATTCGAGTCCTCCAGTGCCTCCGGTTATGAGTTGTTTTGGTTTGGTTTGGTTTGGTTTGATTCTTGCATCTAAATGATTGATATCAACCTATTCCCTCCTGTCCCCCAGGGGAACCATTCCCAACAGGCAAAAGTAAAGTCAACTCCAAGGACAGATCTGGGTTTTCCAGTCTGCTGTGAAGAATAACCCTCTGGTTCTAGGGGTGTTATAAATGTATCTGTCTTCAGGGACCGGTAAGAACAAACCCATATAAATAGGAAGGGGGTGTGTGTCTGTAAGGTGTGTTTGTGTGTGTTCTACAACTGCAAATTAGCAGTAGGTGAGAGTTTACTAGTAGGAGGTTAAGCACTCCAGGAAAATACAAGTGTCATCCCTGCGGGCTGGAGCAGAAGCGATCCAAGGCAGACATCTGAGGACACAGCTGGACCAATGCCAGATCCTTCCCCAGGACTGCCAGGGATGACAAGGGTTAGTTAATAGGCAGAAGGTATTTGGAATTAATCCAAAAGTGGATCTGGCCTCAGATTAGGAGTGCAAAGAAATGATCATTTAAGAGAGTCCAGATTTGGAGAGAAGCAGCTGAGACAGAAACCAGTGCCAGCTGTGAGGAGTCTGGGGGGAAAGGGCAATTTCCAAACTGAATTGCAAGAGGGAGGAAAGCCAGAAAGAACTTTGTTCTCATCTGGAATGGGGGTCATCAAGAAGTGTAGCTGGTCAAGCTTCAGAAGTGAGGACTTCAGATGAAAAGCCAGACCTTTCTGTGAAGTTATCACTACTTGTAAAACTGCCCATGAGTCACATTTGACACTCACAGTGAAGAAGAAAGGACTTACCCTCTGACGAGAGGGGTTTCATGGATTGGGATGAGTTCATATGGAGGAGAGAAAAGGATCATGGCAGTGTGGCCTAGAAGACAGAGCGATAAACGGACACAGGCCCATCCCAGTTCCGCCATTAACTAGGAGAGGACCTCGGGCGTGTCATTCAAAGGTCTGGGACCTCAGTTTGCTCATCTGGAGGAGAGCCAGCCAGTCCGTTCATTAGGGAGGCAACACGTGTCATTGAGCCGGGACCCGTGCTAGGTCTAGAAGAAGCCTGCAAGCATTTCACAGTCGAGGGTACAACTAAGTCATCTCTAAGTCCCCTTCCAGCTCTAAAGTGTAACCTGCTATGGAGAAAAGAGCTTAGGTTTGGGATGCCTTGCTGCCCAATTTGATTCCCAGCCCTGACAATTACTGGTTGTGAATTAGGGAAAGTTACTTAACCTACCTAAGGCTCAGGAAGGTGTCTAAAATAGGCATAATAATAAGCATCCTGTCAGTCACTATAAGAAATAAATAAGGCAATTCCCCTCCCATAGCACAGTGTTGCTACTAGGAGGCCACAGTGTTCCCAGCCCCTCAGCATCCAGGTCTGACCAGGTGACTAGGTGACTAGTTCTTGCCAATTGAATGCAGCACTGCAGATGTGAGTCATGTGCAAGCCAAGTCTTACCAAAACCTGTTTACTTTCTTCCATTTCCATCAGCAGATTAGGATGGAGTTAGTCTGGCTCTATTACCCACTTATTTTTCCATTTGAATTTTGTCACCAGTTTGCCCATTTCTCAATAATATCCTGTTAATATTTCTTTTTAAACCAGGATCGTGGCATAAATCATCTTAGATAAAATTGATGTCTTTAGTTTTCTTATACGGAAATATTTTGTCTTTTCCATTTGTTCAAGTCTTGTATATGTCCCCACAGAGGAATTTTTACATTTCTTAAGTTTATTCCTTTGTACTTCGCCTTAATCACCTGGACTAGTACAGCAATTTAATCAGTTTATAAAAATGCGCTGAGGGGATGGAGAATTAAAATGCTTAAGAAAGTTATAGGGGACTTCCGTGGTGGCTCAGTGGTTAAGAATCCGCCTGCCAATGCAGGGGACACGGGTTCGAGCCTTGGTCCGGGAAGATCCCACGTGCCGCGGAGCAACTAAGCCCGTGCACCACAACTACTGAGCCCACGTGCCACAACTACTGAGCCTGCATGCCTAGAGCCCATGCTCCGCAACAAGAGAAGCCCCCACTCGCTGCAACTAGAGAAAGCCCGCGCGCAGCAACGAAGACCCAATGCAGCCAAAAGTAAATTAATTAATTAATTAATTAAAAATTTTTTAAAAGAGAAAAAAATAAAGTTATAGGAATTCTTTTTTTTTTTTTTTTAATTTGGCTACGCCAGGTCTTAGTTGCGACATGGGGGATCTTCATTGCAGCATGCGGGATCTTTTTTTTTAGTTGCACCATACGGGATCTTTAGTTGCAGCATGTAGGATCTTTAGTTGCTACACGCAGGATATTTTAGTTGCGGCATGTGGGAGCTGGTTCCCTGACCAGGGATCGAACCCGGGCCACCTGCATTGGGAGCATGGAGTCTCAACCACTGGACCACAAGGGAAGTCCCAAGAAAGTTACAAGAATTCTGTACTGGGAGGATGGCAACTAGAAAGGAGTTGGAGGTGTGAAAAACAGAGACTGCAAGATGGTGGGGAGAAAGAGAGAAGAGAGGGAGAGAATGAGTTTCCATACAGCACCTTCCCCTATGTTGCCCTCTTCCCCCACTTTTTCCCCTTTTTCTTCCAAATATCGAGCACTCCCTACCAAAATAATCCATTTTAATCTCATCAGTCCCTTCTGCGCCTTGCAAATGTTTGTGTCTCAGTCTTACTTTTTTACCCTCCACCCAATACTGGCAGGGCAGCCGCAGTTGGGATGGATTTGTGCCATGGTGTCCGCTGGCAAGGGTTCTGGTCCCATGGATGAGGTTCACAATGACTGGTTCTCTCCTAGACAAAGTGTATCCATGAGTGTATTATGATCTGCATGAAATGGAAAGCCAACCAGTAGTGGCTTAAACACCTAGGTTTCTTTTCTTACACAAGAGGTCCAGGTGCATGGTCACCAACGTTAGTTGAGAGGCTTCAGGATTTTAGGACTAAGGTCTTCTCTACTCACTTGGCCTTTCCCTTTTGGTCTCAAGGTTGTGCTTCGTCTTTAGCCGTCAAGTCCATATTCTGAGCAGGAAGAAGAAGGAAAGGAAACTCCAGAATCTCTATCTAAGAAGCAAAGGGTTTCCCAGAAATACCAAGCTTATGCCTCAAAGACCAGAAGTGGATCACGTGGCTCCACTTTATACAAGGGAAGTGAAGAAAACAGCCTTTTCCTCACAATCGCATCCCCCACATCCCCCAAATGGGGATTCTTCTGGAAAGGGAGACAATGAGGATGGGTATTGATTGAGTACGCAACTAGAAGTTTCTACTACGAATGTAAAATCAAATGCATTGACCAGCTCCATGATGAATTTTCCTCTGAGCACTTCCACGTGTCTGGAAGAGTGTGGCAGAGATTGCTCTCTGCCTACCTCCTCATCCATTATCCCCTCCTCCTGGGAATCAGAACCTGGATTCAGAGCCACCATGTATTTCCCAGCCTCCTTTGTGCCTAGAATGGCCGTGGGACTACGTCCTGGACTATGAGATGTGAGCAGGAAAGTTGTGTAGGACTTCTGGAGGGTTCCTTTAAACAGAGAGAGCACCTTTTAGTCCTTCCCACCTTCCTTCTTCCTGCTGCCTGGATATATAGAGATATATGGATAGAATATAGTCATACAGTGTGTGGGTTGTGGCTCCAATATCCAGCCTGGTCACTCAAATTAACATGTTACCCCATTTAATACTGATAACAACCTATGAGATAGGTACGAGTATAACCGTCCGCTTGTTAAGGATGAGGAAGCTGAGACTTAAAGAGCCTAAGTAACTTGCTGTGGACCAACTCTTAAGTAGCAGATCCAGGATTTGAACTCAGGCCATCTGACTCCATAGTTTACTTTCACCCCATACCACTCTGCTCACTGCCCCAGCCTTTCTTTTTTTTTTTTTTTTAATTAATTAATTAATTTATTTTTGGCTGTGTTGGGTCTTTGTTTCTGTGCGAGGGCTTTCTCTAGTTGCGGCAAGCAGGGGCCACTCTTCATCGTGGTGCGCGGGCCTCTCACTATCGCGGCCTCTCTTGTTGCAGAGCACAGGCTCCGGACGCGCAGGCTCCGTAGTTGTGTCTCACGGGCCCAGTTGCTCCGCGGCATGTGGGATCTTCCCAGACCAGGGCTCGAACCCGTGTCCCCTGCATTGGCAGGCAGATTCTCAACCACTGCGCCACCAGGGAAGCCCCCCCCCCAGCCTTTCTGATAACGAGCAGAGGTGAGGTATGGAAGGAAGCAGCACAGGTATATAATCTGAAGTCTGCATGTCCTTCACATGTCTGTGAAGGACACAGGTATATAATCTGAAGTCTGCGTGTCCTTCACGTGTCTGTCCATCCATGTGACCAGAGGCTCCTCACTAGCTGCATTGCCCTGGACTAATTACTAACTTCTCCGTGTCTCAGTCTCCTCATGTGTAATGTGGAGATGTTCAGAGATGATCACGGAGAGATTGTGAGGATTAATGAGTGAGCATGTGTAGTCCTTAGAGCAGGGCCTCACATCTAGAGAGCGCTCAGGCAAGGTTAGCTATTACTGTTGTCATTGTCATTGTTGTCATTGACCAACGTAACAAAGCCCATCTGGGCATCACTCTTTCCCCAGCGTAAACCAGGACTTGTCTATCATGAAGATCACTCCAGCTACAACAGGTGTCTTGGGAATGAGGAGAGGAAAGGAGCAATACACGAGCTCAAGAAACCAGAAGCCCCTAGAGGACCCCGAGACCCAATGTTTTATCCCCCCAGAAACCCTATAGCTGCAGCATGTCTGGGGCCGGATGTCTCTCCAGCCACCACCCCCACCACCTACGACTGTGCCTGTGGCTTCTATCTTCTCTGTTCCTGTAGGCGGGGCCCAGGAGCAGCTAAGAGAGGCCTCAGGGCCAGAGGTCACTTGTTCCAGGGTCAGCCTGGAGACTTATACAGCCCCTTAGGAACCTCCTAGGCCCCTGACCCAGGAAGGAAGGGGGATCACAGAGCCCACAGCACCTCAGACCTCTGAAACCTGCCTGTCTCTATTTTTCACAGATTAGGATTGGGTGACCAGTCAGTCTGCTTCCTCAGTAACAACCCCTTTGGCCAACAACCATATTGTCTTATAAGAGTCTGGCCCTTGGGTCTTCCCCTCTTTTTGCTTACCCCCTTCTTCAACCCCCTTTCTTTCCATAGCTGCCAGACATGGCCCCTATTTGGCCCCTTAACTCCATCTTTTCCCTTGAGACATGGTATATGGTATATATAAGCAGCTAAAATCCTTATCCCACCTCTCACAATACTTCCCCACCCCACCCCCATCCAGGCATGCAACAAGGTTTCTTCTTGGAAACGTCTGTCTCTGTTAACTCATCTGGCAGACTCTGAGTCCAGGGCACATTGTTGAGCGTGCCTCACAATGCCCAGGTTTATCACATAATGACAACAAAATGGCAAAGTGTCTCAAATGGCTGTGGCTACATCAGTAGGATTCCACATGCAAGGTCTCAGAGGAACCTCCTTTGTGCAGGTATGAGGACCTGATTCCCCTGGCAGCCAATTCAGGAATTAGACAGGTGCGAGGCAATTCATTTGGCAGCAGGGGAGCTTGCATTAACCACCTCTTGGTTTCCCTTAACTTCCCTTGTTCAGCCCCTTCATGTCCTGTAAATGACACACTTCTCAGGACTCCTCTGACCGAGGGTGGTAATGAAGGAGGGAGCCTGACTCACCCTTCTCCTGACAAAACGACCCTGGTTGCAACCCTGCATATTAATAGATTTCAGATCTAAGTGGTTACGATAACCCAGTCCCTCTGATGGTGGCCTAGGAGAGACCTCTTTTGTCTCTTCCATCTTGTTCTTCAAAAGGATTTCCAGAAAAGCAAAGGAATAGAATTATGGGTAGCCTTGTCTTCCATTGCCTCTCCTTTTATGTTTGAACCACTGCTCTGTGACTCCTGCAGTCCATGGGCATAAATCTCTGACCACAAGGTCACAATCCCAGCTCAGCCAGGTGGCCTGCCATTGCCCCCAGGAGCCATGTCTCCCACACCCAAAATGACCTAACTGATCCCTTTGACTATTTCAAAATGGCAGTAAGAAGCTGTATGTTCTCCATGTTGGGCCTCACCTGTGGAATGTGGATGAAGGAATATACTACATGTGACAGGGTGTAGATACAAAGCAGAATTTGGGAGTAAACTTACAAGCAGTTAAGAGGAGACATGCGTCCCCCACCACCAAGCTCTCATTATCCCAAGGAAAGTTCAGGAGCCAAGGCACAGATGGGTGTACCTTGCCCTGTGCTCCATCTGGAAACTTTCCCTCAGTTGCTTTGCATTTTTATAGGGCAGCCAGAGAACAGCCTCACACACAGGAGAAAAGAGTCTGAGCATAAATTCCAACTGTCCAGGGAGTTTGCAGACCTATGCTGATAGCACCTGGAGACCTTGTGGGAAGTCCAGACTGTGTGCAGCCCCTTATACTGATCCCAGATGGCTTGTTGCCAGGCAACGTGCAGAGACCATCTGGGGTCATTCAGTGGACAATCTTGTTTGTCGAGCACTAACATCCCAATCTTGGGATGCTGAGTGCTAGCAACGTGTTTTAGGGGATACAAACCTGTGGGCATTGTGATACAGATTTTTAAAATTTATCTCTTTTTTAATGGTAGTTGAATAAAGACAACTCAAATGCTTAGTATGAATTTATACATTTAGAGATGTGTGCAATGTCTCAGTGTGCAATTTCTTTCTGAATAGCCTTACCATCAAATAGACTTTTCCCATCACAAAGTTATTTGGCTGCAAAACTTTCCTAAAACACTACTGTTTTGTTGTTTTTTTTTTACTTTGTATTATGAAAAATTTCAAATATATATAAAAATAGAAAGAAGAGTGTAATGAAACCCCATTACCAATCACTGAGATTCAGCAATTTTCAACACACTGCCAATCTTGATTTATCCATACCTCCTACCACTTGCTGATTATTTTTTAAGCAGTTTTATTGAAGTATAATTTCCATACCATTAAATTCAGTCGTTATACTTATATAAGTCAATGCCTTTAACTAAATTTATAGATCTGTGTAACGGTCACAAAAATTCAATTTTAAAACATTTCCAACACTACAAAAGTTCACTCATTCCACTTGTAGTCAATACCTATTCCCACCTCCAGCCCCAGGCAAACGCTGATCTATTTCTTGTCTCTACAGATTTGCTTACAAGTCTTTGTGTGGACATACTGCTTTCATTTCTTTTGAGTAAATACCTAGGAATGGAATAAATGAGCCATATGGAAAGTATATACTTAGCTTTTTAAGAAATCACCAAACTGCTTTCCAAAATAGTTGTACCATTTTACATACCCTCTAGCATTATATTAAGGTTCCAACTTCTCCACATCCTTACTAATATTTGTTACTCAAATACTGTGGTTATTTGAGTGGCTATCTCACTGTGGTTTTGATTTGCATTGCTCAGATGTTTATTTGAGTGGCTATCTCACTGTGGTTTTGATTTGCATTGCTCAGATGGCCAATGATGTTGAACATCTTTTCATATGCTTATTAGCCATTTATATATCTTTTTTGGACAAATATCTATTTAGATCTTTTGCCCATTTTTAAATTGGGTTATTACTGAGCTGTAAGAATCCTTTCTATATTCTGAATACAAAACCCCTTTCAGATACATGATTTCCAAAAGTTTTCTCTCATTCTATAGATTTTTTCACTTTCTTAATGATGTCCTTTGATGAATGCAAGTTTTTAATTTTGATAATGTCCAATATATGCATTTTTTCTTTTGTTATTTGTGCCTTTGGTGTCATATCTAAGAAGCCATTGCCTAATCGAAGGTCATGAAGATTTATGCCTATGTTTACTTCTAAGAATATTATAGTTTTGGCTTTTCCTAAAATGGTCTTGTTCCATTTGGAATTAATTTTTCCATGTGGTGTGAGGTAGGTACCCAAATTAATTATTTTACATGTGGATATCCAGTTTTCCCAGCACCATTTATTGAAAAGATCATTCTTTACTCATTGAATTGCCTTGGTACCCTTGTTTAAAATCTGTTGACTATAACTGTGACAAATTTTCTCTCATTTCCATTCTGTTGACCACTATGTCTATCTTTATCAGTACTTCACTGTCTCGATTACTACGGCTTTATAGTAAGTTTTGAAATCAGAAACTGTCAAACTTTGTTCTTTTTCAAGATTGTTTTGCTATTCTGGGCCCCTTGAATTTCCATATACATTTTAAAATCAGCTTGTCAATTTTTGCAAAGAAGCTGGCTGGGATTTTGATAGGGATTGCATTGAATCTGTAGATCAATTTGAGGAGTACTGCCATCTGAGCACTATTAAATCTTCCGATCCATGAACATGGAATGTCTTTCCACTTATTTGGGTCTCCTTTTAATTTCTTTCAACAATGTTTTATAATTTTCAGAACATAAGTTTTGCACTCTTTTTATGAAATTTATTCCTAACTATTTTAATATTTTTAATGCCATTATAAATGGAATTGCATTCTTAATTATATTTTTGGATTGTTCAATGCAAGTATATAGAAATATAATTGACTTTTTATATTGATCTTATATCCTGCAACATTGCTGAACTAATTTATTAATTCACATAGTTTTTTAAGTGGATTCTTTAGGATTTTCTATATAGAAGATCATGTTGTCTGCAAATAGAGATGGTTTTACTCCTTTCTTTCCAATCTGGATGCCTTTAATTTATTTTTCTTGCCTAATTGCTCATGCTAGAACCTCTGGTACAATGTTGAATAGAAGTGGCAAGATAGAATATCCTTGTTTTGTTCCTCATCTTAGAGGAGAAGCATCCAGTCTTTTACCATTGAGTAAGATGTTAGTTGTTAGATCTGCCCGACTCCTCAGTCCGCCATGCTAAAATGTCCCATGTCCAGCACAATTGGCTATTCTAGGTCCTTTGCATTACTATATGAATTTTAGGATCAGCTTGTCTATTTATGCAGAAAAGGCAGCTGGGATTTTAATAGAGATTGTGTTGAATCTGTACATCAATTAGGTGAGTATTGTCATCTTAAAGACATTAAGTTTTTTGATCCATAAACTTGGTGTATGTTCTAAAGTGGGTATCTGTCCACTCTCTTAGGTATGGACCTCTAGAGAGCCTTCAATTCCTTAGCACCATAAATAATGCTCTAATAAACATTCTCATAAATAAGCATGTCTCCTTATGAACCTATGTGAGAATTATTTTGGAAAATGTAACCAGGAGTAGATCGCCTATAAATATGGTGTGAATTTATTTTTAAATTTACCAAATAGTGCTAGACTACTCAGAAAAATGGCTATGCCAGTCTACCATCCCACCAGCAGTGCATGAGTATTTCTATATTCCCAAACTTTATGCTAATAATTGGCATTATCAGTCTTCCTAATTTTTGACACCCTGATATATGTAAAATAATATTTTGTTATTGTTTTAATTTGCATTTATCTTATAATTAATTAGCTTGAGACTCTTTTCATATGTTTGATGGCCTTTTGGGTTTCCTCTTTAAATCATGTTCTCATGACCTTTGTCCATTTTGTATTAGGGTTTCTGTCATTTTCTTGATGGTTTGGAAGTTTTTTATATACTCTAGATCCTTGCTATTCAGAAGCATTGGCATCAGCTGGGAGCTTGTTAAAAGTACAGAATTCAGGGCCCCACCCCAGACCTACAGAATCAGAATCTGCAGTTTAACAAAATCCCCCAAGGAATTAGAATCCCTATTAAAATTTGACACGCAATGTTCTAGATATTAATCCCTTTTCAGTTTTAAACACTGCAGATATCTTCTGTCATTCTATCAAAAGACATCCATGATTTATTTTGTTGAAAATAAATACTTAATTTTTATTTAGACAAATAAAATTTTTGTCTTATGGTTTATGCTCTTAGTTCAAAACAATATTGTTGACATTTTTTCCAGTTAACTATATAACCTTTTATATTTAGTTTTTTTTTTTCCATCTTGAGTGCATCTTTTTATATGGTGTTAGGTAGACATCCAGTGTATTTTCACCATATAGTTGTTATTTTTCTCAGTACCATTTGACAGACAAGCCAGTCAGTCCTCACTGATATGTGATACCATGTTTATCTCATATTAAGTTCTCCTATACCTTTGGGTCTTGCTGAGCTCTCTCTTCTGCTTCAATAGTCCATTTGACTGTTCTTGTGTCAATATCACACTGTTTATGGGTTTTTTGTTGTTGTTGTTTTTGTTATAATTCTGTGATGTGTTCTGTATTTGGTAGGGCAAGTACCCCTCTTTATGCTTCTTTTTTAAAACTATCTTACCTATTTGTAGACTTTGACTTTTTTCCATGTAAATTTTATCATAAGTTTATCAATATTCTCAAGAAGTTCAAATTGAATCTTCATTTTGATAATAGCAAATTTTTAGATAACTGGGGAGTGGATTGTAGTCCCATTCTAGAACATAGGCTATCTCTCCATTTATCGGATCTTCCCCTATAGCCCTTATAGAAGACTTGGTGTTCTTGGTTAATTTTTAGAAACTTTTTATTTTTGATACTATTGTAGATAGCATGCTTTGTTGTTGCTGTTGTTCTTACATTTTCTAGTTAATTGTTGGTGGTATAAAAACTGGTATTGGTTTTTTCATTGATCTTTAATCCAGCAATATTTCTGTGGTGAGTTCTAAATTTGTCCACATATTCCTTGATCTTCCTTTCAAGAAATGGAACCTATCCTTCTCCCCTTGAGTGTAGATTTAGTGACCCGCGTCTAACAAATAGAATGTGGTGATGGTGTGTGACTTCTGAGACGTTAAATCATAAAATTTAATTCAGTTTCCTCTATTTTCTTTCAGGGCATTTGCTGTATGAGGAGCCACCTGCCATATCGTGAGGACACTCTAGCAGTCTTATGGAGAGGTCTGCGTGGTGAGGAACTGAGGCCTTCTGCCAATGGTCACGTGAGTGAGCCATCTTCCAAGTGAATCCTCCAGGTACAGTCAAGTCTTCAGGCTGATAACTGTAGGCCCCAGCCAACATCTTGACTGCAATTTCATGAGAGACCCTCAACCAGACCGCTTATCTAAGTCACCAGTGACCACATATTATATGATTCCATTCATATGAAATGTACAAAATAAGTAAGCCTATAGAGACAGAAAGTAGATTAGCAGTTGCTTAGGACTGGGGACTGGGGGAGAATGGGATGATAGCTAAGGAGTATGGGGTTTCTTTTTGAGATAAGAGAAATGTTCCAAAGTTGACTGTGGCGATTGTTGTGCATATCTGTGCGTATATGAAAATTCATTGAATTGTATACTTTAGATGGGTGAATTGTATGGTGTTATGGGCTGAATGTTTGTGTCCCCTGCCCAAATTCATATGTTGAAGCCCTAACCCCCAACGTAATGGTATTTGGAGGCGGGCCTTTGGGAGATAATTAGGTTTAAATTAGGTTATGAGTGTGGGACCCTCATGATGGGACTAGTGCCCTTATAAGGAAGATGGAGAGATCCCCTCTCCACATGCATGCACTCAGGAAAGGCCATGTGAGCACACAACAAGAAGGTGCTGTATACAAGCCAGGAAGAGGCCCTCACCAAGAACTAAATCTGCCAGCACCTTGATCTTGTTCTTCCTAACCTCCAGAACTGCGAAAAATAAATATCTGTTATTTAAGCTATCCATCTATCTTGTTGTAGCAGCCCAAGCAAACTAAGACATATGGCGTGTGAATTCTAACTCAATAAAGATTTTTTTTAAAAAAAAAAGAAAGAAGGCAAACACAAGGACTAATTGCATCAGTTCATTTCCTCCTTGGAAATCAACTCTGCCTAATATGGGATAAGGTAGCTTTTTCTAGGACCCTTGAAAAACTCAGGAATCTTGTTATCCCTAACTCTAGATTCATGAGACCAACCTTCTTTATATTTACATAACTAGGAGGGACTCACAAGAGAATGATTTTTCTTAATTAAATAAAAACACACCAAGCTACACTTGTCAATAAATTGTCAATAAAAATCCAAAGAAAGCTACAATAACAGTTTTATATGAATCAAAAAAGTTTTTGATATAAATACAAAGGAGAAATAAAATCTTGTATGTTATTCCCTTACTTTTACTGCCTTGTATATAACACTGTTGATAGGAAGTGCCTGCACACATCTTTCCCAAAACACATATAATCCAATGTGGGAATGGAGTAAACATCTGTATATATCTGATGTTGGCCTAAACTACCTAAGTGATTCCAAAGCTGATACCTCATTTCCCTAGTAATTAGTAAGAAGAGTTATTAAAAATTGTGTTGCTTTACAAAATAAGCCAAATTCCTTCTGTGTTAAATTCCTTGGAAGACTCTATTTTAATTCCTAATCCAACTCAATCTGGAAAGCCTGATTGCTCAGCCTTTATTGTCGTGCTGTATTTAAGATGTTTAAGGTAAATTAATTCAGAGTCACTGCTAAGTGTGAGCTCATCAATAAAAGCACAACAAATCAGATTTTTCCCCTGTAAGTGGTTTCAACAGCTGTCTTTTCACCCTCCCTGGTCCCCCTCCCCCTCTTCCATGCTTGTTATCTCTTTAAGAAATCAGCCTCCTCCAGAGCCAGGAGTTTCACCTTCTCTTTTGCTTCTTGCTGTATCTCCTCACCCTCCCCAACACCTAATCCAAGCATGGGGGTGACAGTGGCAGGAATCACCCAGCAGAGTAGATCACAGTGGCTGTCATGTCTATGCTCTAAACCCAGGCTCTGGATTCTTTAAAAGCGCTTCTCAATCAATCAGAATCTTTTTACTGTTTTTTTTAACACATAGTTATGACAGTGCTAGCTACCTGCTTTTCTTGCCCCCAAAATACGAGAGGTAGCTAACTGGTGGTTGGAGGTTAGCCCCGGTCAGAGATCATAAGCATCAGATAACAGAAAGGAAGAAGGTAGAAAACCCTGACCTTGAAAATCACAGCCATCACTTAATGCAGATGCAAGGAAACATCTCTCAATAGCCACTTGGGAGTTTATTGTTCTGTAGAAACAGAATTCCTATCCTGAATCATGATCCTGAGACTTGGAAAGATTCTGCCACGCTCAAGATAGTCTATTGGGTTGGCCAAAAAGTTCGTTCGGGTTTTTCTGTAAGATCTTCTGGAAAAATCCGAACTAAAATTTTGGCCAACCCAGTATTTCAAAAAGCAGAGACATAATATAATAAAGTTATATATTTATGTATGTATGGAAAAGTTTCATTCAAAAAGGTAAAGAAAGTTTTAAAACATTGGCACTTGGAGAAGAAAATTTTGTTATGTAAGAGTTAGCCTTTTTAAAACAGCCCATTCCTGGTTACTCTGAATTAATAAAGGTGAACCTGATATAGAAAACAGCTACAGAGCAAAGAATTAGTTGCTAACATTAGCGATTCTCACATAGTAATATTTGGTGAAATTCCAGAGTCCCCTCCTTAAACAAATGTTGAATACCTAGGATGTGCCGGATGCTGAGTTAGGTAACATGAGGAAATCAGATATGGTACCTGACTCAAAGAGCCTGGGCCCAGTGAGGAGGGTATCTGGATCAAGAAATAATTACCACACAATGTGGTACTATTGTGAAGTGGTTCAGAGCCGTAAAGGGAGCAGTGTATTCTGCTTGGAAAGGATAAGAAAGGCTTAAAATAAGGTGTACCTTTTGAGATGTGTTTTATTGGGTTTTTAAGGGTGATAATAAACCTCATTCATCCCCTTGGAGTTTGAACCAACTGAGAAATAGAATAGGGAGTAAATGTTGCATATAAAACTGGATTCGAGAATGAGGCTTGGGGCTATGGGTGAAAAAAATCTTCACATTTCTCTCATAGTCTAGACTTCAGTACCTGCACACAGGGAGTTCATGAGAAAACCACGTGAGCAGGGCAGACTCTGAGCCAGCAGCAGGCTGGATTGTGAACTGTGGCACAAAAGTTGAACGCGGAAGAGAGAGAAAGGCCACGTGTAGGGGCGATTTTAGCCTGTTAGCCTCACTGAATAGAGAAATATAACTATAGGGGAGGGTGTCAGATTTCTCCAATGGTTCAGTCAAATAAATCATGCCTCCTTCCATAAGGAGATACAGTCAAGAGGAAAAGAGAGGGGCCAGTGGTGTTTCTGCAGCACTATTTCCTCCTGGTGAGTGTAGCAAGTGTGCCCTCCCCTCAACCTCAAAATGATCAGCAGTGATAAGCATCACATGCCACAGGTCTTGAAGGACAAACAGAGATTCAACAGGTAGATGAGAGGGAGCATTCCAAGCAGAGAAAAAACAACAGCAAAGCAGGGCAGTTTCAGTGTCCAAAGTGCCTTAGGAAATGGGGAGTGGTCATAGGGAGTTTGTGAAATATGTCAGTTTTCTAACCAAAGGTGGTCAATGCCCCAGAATAAATATTTCTATTTCTCTAATTCTAAGCCCTTACTTCTTATTGTACTCAGTTCAGGATCTAAAAACAGCACAGAAAGGCACCACAAGTTTGTATTTATCTTGCTTGGGGTTTGCTGAGCTTTCTGAATCTGTGGGAGGGAATCTATCTTTCATCAGTTTGGGAAATTTTTAAGCATAATCCCTATTGTTTCTTTCCATTCCCTCTTTCTCTCCTTCTGAGACTCCGGTGACCCCACATGTCACACTGTTGATGTTTACTTTTTCATATTTTTCTTCTGTATATTTATTTTGAATACTTTCTAGTAGGCTGTCTTCCAACTAGTTAGTAAATTATGTTCACAATCTGACATTAAACCCATTCATTGAGTTCTCAAGCTTAAATATTGTATTTTCCAGTTCTAGAATGTCCATTTGATTCTTTCTTTAGAGATTCTATTCCAAATGTCTGGTGAAATTCTCTATTCTGTCATCTCTTTTGTCCATCCTTTTCTCTACTTTCTTGAGTATATTAATCATAGCTATTTAAAAGTTCTTATCTGTTACTATCTGGACCATCTATGAGTTTATTTCTATTGTCTAGGTTTTTAATTTAGTTATCTGTGGTACAATCTTGCTTTTCACGTGTTTGGTAATTTTTTATTAGATGCCAGACATTTTGATGAAAGACCTGTAAAGGCTCCAAATGATGTTATCTTCCCCTTTTCCTCTGTTAGGCATCAGGCAGGAGACTGTCCATCAGAGGCTGAGCTGAATCAGGCCTTGGATGAGATTTTGGTAAGAGTTTTGGCAAGACTCAGTCTACCTCCAGCTTACCCTGTGCCTAGGGTATGACTCTGCAGAGTTTTCATTTAGAGCCTGGCAGGTCTTTGGCTCCTTCACCTGAAGACTACAGGAGAGCTCTGCCCTTCACAGGTTTTCAGCTTAGCTTTTTTAACATCTCACCTCATACAGATTCAAAATTTAGTACATACCCTAAGAGGGAGCCCAGCCATCTGTCTGAGGTCCCCTAGTCTTCAGTTGTATCACCCCAGTTTCTCATAAATATCATAAGCTCTCCACCTCTAGCTGCAGACTTAGAGGCAAGCCTCGACTCCCAGGCTCTAGCAGCTTCCAGAATTCATAAGTGACCCCAGGTAAAAAAGGCCTATGGAATCTCAGTGTCAGTGTACCCCTCTCCCTATAGCTTTCATCAGTTGCCTTTTTGTTTTCAGTTCATTTCCACCTGGCCATTTTAGTTTCTTCAGCACCCCTAGACCATAGGATATTTCACTCTGCCTTTTAAAACTTGTCACCTAACTCTTTTGTCACCCTCACTGCCTCAGATTCAGAAAAGTTTTTGCGGGAGAGCTAGCCGTGAGTTGGAGACTCCTAAAAGCCCTCTTTGAGCAGTGCAACCCCGCAGGGCCCCCGAGAGTTTGGCTGCTTCCTGCCTCGCGTGGTGCTCAGCCCAGCCCAGAATCAGAAAATGACCCAGGGAAATAAAGGGCAGCCAACTGTCCACTCAGCTCTGGACAGTTCTCCCCTTTCTGAAATGTTAGTCCATTTATCCTTGTAGCTTCCTCAACTCTTTGATGCCATTAAAAATATGACTTTTGTAATTTATCCAGTTTTTTCTGCTCTTTGTCAGTAAGTGAGTTGGTGTGCCATGACCTACTCTAGCCTACCCAGAAGCAGAACTCAGCTTCACAAGTTTGCCTATGCCCTCGGCTAAACCGCTGCTCACCCCGCCCCACCCCCCAAATGTGAACCCTCAATATGCCCTTCATTCTGCAGTCTTTTTCCTCACTGGACTCTTCACTTCTATAGATACTGGTGGCAATCTCCGGTCACCAAGTTTTCACCCCCCACTACAGCCCTGGTCTCCCCTGTCCACCACAGCCCTGGTCTCCCCTGTCCACCACAGCCCTGGTCTCCCCTGTCCACCACAGCCCTGGTCTCCCCGGTCACCACAGCCCTGGTCTCCCCGGTCACCACTGCCCTGGTCTCCCCTGTCCACCACAGCCCTGATCTCCCCTGTCCACCACAGCCCTGGTCTCCCCTGTCCACCACAGCCCTGGTCTCCCCTGTCCACCACAGCCCTGGTCTCCCCGGTCACCACAGCCCTGGTCTCCCCGGTCACCACAGCCCTGGTCTCCCCTATCCAACACAGCCCTGGTCTCGCCGGTCACCACAGCCCTGGTCTCCCCTGTCCACCACCGCCCTGGTCTCCCCTGTCCACCACAGCCCTGGTCTCCCCGGTCACCACAGCCCTGGTCTCCCCTATCCAACACAGCCCTGGTCTCGCTGGTCACCACAGCCCTGGTCTCCCCTGTCCACCACCGCCCTGGTCTCCCCTGTCCACCACAGCCCTGGTCTCCCCGGTCACCACAGCCCTGGTCTCCCCGGTCACCACCGCCCTCCACTAAGGATCTGCACTCAGTGTGGGGAGAGGTGCTAGAGTGCTGAACCCCGTGTCTGGCGGGGCGTAGCTCACAGACTGAGCTGTGGGACTAAAAAGGCTCTGATGCTTCTCACACTCCTGGGTCATCACCCTGCCCGAAGGGGAGTGCATGGCTTTAGGAACGGGATGAGAAAAGAGTTTTTAAAGGCAAAGTCTGCTGAGAAAAGATTTAAGCAAAGGGTCGTGGTTCAAATTTTGGCCCTCATGTGTCCCAAGGGAATGAAAAACATTTGCGTAAAAATATTTTTATTTTATTTTTTGAAGAAAAATAAGCAAATTTTATTTATCTATTTATTTATTTATTTTTAAATTCTCTATTAGAGTATATTTGAGTTACAATATTGTGTTAGTTTCAGGTGTATAGCAAAGTGATTTAGTTATACATACACATATATCTATTCTTTTTTAAAAATATTTATGTATGTATTTATTTATTTGGCTGCATTGGGTGTTAGATGGCGGCATACGGGATCTTCACTGTGGCATGAGGGATCTTTAGTTGTGGCATGTGGGATCTAGTTCCCTGACCAGGGATCGAACCCTGGTCCCCTGCGTTGGGAGCAGAGTCTTAACCACTGGACCACCAGGGAATTCCCTACATATATCTATTCTTTTTCAGCTTATTTCCCCATATAGGTTATTACAGAGTATTGAGTAGAGTTCCTTGTGCTATATAGTAGGTCCTTGTCGATTATCTATTTTATATATAGCAGAGTGTATATTTAAATTGGGAGATTTACATACACACACACACACACACACACACACACACAGACATCTAGATTCCTGTTGCTTCTTTAAAAACCAAGTGATCTGGTAACTGGGCTCATAGTCTCAGAAGCAAATACTGTCCTGAGGCAGGACATGCCCCTCCAGCAGAGCCTGGAGTGGGGTCAGTGGGTTGCCTAGTGTAAGCAGGGTCTGCGAGTGCAGAGCCAGCATTTGTATCATCACCCAGAGAGTGAACGCCTCCTTACATTTTCACCCCGATGTCTCACTGTCCTCACCTGCCTCACTCCAGTCTGGTCCTGCCCTCCAGTGCCTCACCTGCCTCCTTCCTCATTCAGGTAGCCCGCCTGGTCCCCGTGAGCATGGAGGAGGCTGCATGAGCAACTCCGGCTCCTGTAAGGACTAAGCCAGCCATCACCCTCGCACACACCTCTTCTCTTGTCACAACAGCAGACACAGCAACCCAGGGAAGCTCATTCTGACTACTCAGCCACAAAAAAGAATGAAATTATGCCATGTGCAGCTACATGGGTGGACCCAGAGATTATCATACTAAGTCAAGTCAGTCAGACAGAGAAAGACAAATATCACATAACACTTACAGGTGGAATCTAAAATATGACACAAAGGAACTTATTTACAAAAAACAGAAACAGACTAACAGACATAGAAAACAAACTTATGTTTACCAAAGGGGAAAGGGGGCGAGGGATAAATTAAGAGTAACATATATACACTACTGTATATAAAAGAGATACACAACAAGGACCTACTATATAATACAGGAAACTATATCTTGTAATAAACCATAATGGAAAAGAATTTTTAAAAAGAAAAGGAAAGCTTATTCTGAAAACTCTCCCTCTTTCCTTCACGACTCCTTAAATGGAATGTTTGTATGAATCACAAACAACTTCATTATCCAGTGGGAAAGCGAATCTGTGGCCCTTCACAGTGTTCCGAGTTCCTGCACAGCTCGATTGTGCCTCAGACAAGAAGCCAGTTGCTAGGAGACCAGCAGGCAAACTTCAAGAGTTGAGTGGTTTCTACTCTTTTTCTCTGAAGTTCTCTATCCAATCCCAGCCCAGCCCAGCCTATCAGTACATTAAGAAAAATAAAAATGGCAAACACACACACACACTCTCCCTTCCACAGCTTCAAAGAAGACTTTGCATTATCAGAGAAATAACAAAACTTTTTTATTTAGAGTTTATTAATATAGAGTAAAATATAGTCTCAACTTTCTAACTTTTACCTGGAACTGTGCTGTCTGCTTTCTTTAGGATATCAGCATGCTGTGCTGCTATAGTCACCCCTATGAAGTTACAAGGGCTTTTTTCTTTTTCTTTTTATGTTCCTTCTTCTAGAAATATGAAGGTGATGGGTTGGACCACAGAAAGAAACCTGAAAATATAAAAGAACTAGGAAACTCTTCTATATTGAATTTGCAATGTAAAGACAACTTTGTTGATCAAATAGCTTAGATCCCTTAGAAGATATGTGAATCCAGTTAAATGATAAAAGTCCTAAAATATTCACAATGAAAATATGCAGCACCGATAAGAGATTATTAAATATCATGTGCCACAGACATGTCTAATTTTGTCCTTCCAGTGGCAGATGGTAAACAGGATGTTGAGAAATTGAGGTTGGGGTCTCCGAGTCTGCAGGAGTCCCTTAACGGGGCTCATTTGTAAACAGGAACCCTTTTAGGCATCCTGGGCTGGGGATCCTGTGATCTCTTTCAGCATTTCCTAAAGTTTTCCGTCTGGGACAGGCTGACCCCAATACTATCCTGGAACCTATCCTTTATGCCTGAAAGAGCTGGAAGGATTGCAAGCACAGTCTAGCCTAGAGAGACTAAAATATTTACTATCTAGCCCTTTACATAAAAAGTTTGTGCATCTCTGCTTTCAATGAATGCCTAAAATTTAAACTTTTTTTAGTTCTTCTCTTAGAACAAGAATATTATCTTTTACAATATTTGCAAAACCAGTTAAAAACATTCATTAACTTCAACTTCCTTGTTTTCTTCTGGCAGCTCAATGATATGTATAAAAATGTTAGTTATGCACCATGATTTTGTCCCTCCCTAGTACAATCTAGTTGAATTGGATATATGTATGTTTTTTTGACTTTATTACTCATAAATTAATAATCTCATTTTGAATTCTCCATCCTAGGGAGGGATTATTTCTTTAATTTTTATCCAAACTACATGTTTCGGCCATTATAGCATCACATTTCAAAATCATTTCTGTTAAACTTAAAAATTACCCATTGTTTTCTATAAATATTGCACTGTTAGTGCCATCAAAAGCATCATTATATTTGGCTAAATATTGGACGTATAATATTTCAAGTCTTGACATGTATTTCCTTGTCATTGTTGAGTATCTTGACTGTTGGCTGCTTATCTAGTCTTCTGTCCATTTTCATAATGACATGAGTGCATTTTGACATGCAAACCTGCTCACTTTCAGCATTTCCTGTTTCTAAAGAATTTAAGCAGTCCATTTCTCTAAAGATTTTCTATTTCTTTTCTCTTTTCACCCTTTTTTCTGATTTCCTCTGTCAGATTTTCTATTTTTTTCATCATCCTGATTTGTTCTCCTCTTTTCAAGGATCTGGAGAAATTAAAGGGAATTGTATCCCAAATGCACACAATTTTTTTAAAATTAATTAATTAATTAATTTATGGCTGTGTTGGGTCTTCGTTTCTATGCAAGGCCTTTCTCTAGTTGTGGCAAGCGGGGGCCGCTCTTCATTGCGGTGCGCGGGCCTCTCACTATTGCGGCCTCTCTTGTTGCGGAGCACAGGCTCCAGACGCGCAGGCTCAGTAATTGTGGCTCACGGGCCTAGTTGCTCCGCGGCATGTGGGATCTTCCCAGACCAGGGCTCAAACTCGTGTCCCCTGCATTGGCAGGCAGATTCTCAACCACTGCGCCACCAGGGAAGCCCCCAAATGCACACAATTTTAATATCTATTTATCAAAAATGTAAACTACCATAAATGTAAACATAAAAATGATTTGGTATATTACTTCAAACATGTTACCCCTAGACCTTTACACATACAGGCTGAAGAGTAATATGAATTGTTTAATAGTACAAAATGGTCCTCAGCCGCCATATGCACCTGTTGTGAATGTCACAGAATTGGGACCATGAACTGGAACATGAAGAGAAGCTAGAAAATGGACACTTCAAACTATACAGAAGCAACACTTTGCTGTGCACAAAGCTATTCCTTTGATGCTACTTAAGAAGATGCATTTGACAAGCTAATGTGTCTTTTCTCCACCCTAGACACTCCCCGTGCTCAACTCCTCCCCACATTTCACAGTGGTATCCAGCTCCCTGCAAGCATTCTGTCTCCACCACCTTTTGTTTTGAAGCCACAGAGCAAAAGACAAGGGCAGGCATTTCTCTGAGGCCTGATAGGTTTTCGTAAGGCGACTGTTTGGGGTTTACAGGTGACTCTGTGCCAGCACTGGGGGTTGTGTCCCGAGTGCGTGTGTGTGTGTGTGTGTGTGTGTGTGTGTGTGTGTGTGTGTGTGTGTGTGTAGTGTGTGTACATGCATGATTTGTGGGCCCTGTATAGCGTGGCACCCCTCTTGCCCAGGCTTAAAGGCTGGTGCCGAGAGTGAGGGGCCATTTGGGGCTTACCCCTGCCTCAAGCTGCGCTGGGCACGGAGAAACAGGAAGACTGGAATGAGATTCTGAGAGCTTCCCCCATGCCCAGGAAGGGGACGGGAGTCCTTAGGTTCTGAGCACAGCATCCCTGGGATGTGGCAGGACCTCGAGGAGAATATCTGCTGGAACACAGCTGGGGCTGTGACCTGGGGAGTGACCTCCATGCCCTGGCTCAGCAGATAAGAACAAGGAGGGTATCAAACCAGGATATGGTGACCAGAAGACCTGGGACCTCCCTGCTAGGACCCCTGGCACCTTTATATGAACCTGGGAGGGCAGGTGAGGGCTTCGGTCATTACCAAGATGGAATTCCCTTTCAACCTAGCCAGATTAGAGCAGATAGGATAGATTTGGATTGGGAAGAAAGGAAAGAAATGTGACATTTCTTACACACCGTTTTATTCAGTAAAGTCATAATCCACTCCATAAATAAGTTTGGTGAATCCTGACACTCTTCTCCTCCTTTTATCTCTTGAAGTGGGGGGAGCTCATGGTCTGGGGAAGGGTGGACTCCAGGGCCTTCCCTGCTGGACAATCTTGACATGTCTGGAACTTGCTTTAGGGGAAAAACAAAATGTCTGGGTACTTAGCAGATCACTTTGTGGAGAATTCCTGGTCAGAGAAATCAGGGCCCCCGCAGCTCATCCCCACCCCACTCCCTAGTTCTTTCCAGTTGCTCTGGCTCCCCAGGACTTTTCAGATGCTGGTGGGGGGCGGTTATAGGTGGTAGGAGGTTTTCCCATCAGTCTGAGGGGAGGAAAATGGAAACCACGTGGAGCTATCAACAGAAGTTCTCTGTCTTCTGAACACCTTCTGGGTTGAAGCAATGCCTCTTTAAAAATTGAAGTATAGTTGATGTATGATATTATATAAGTTTCAGGTATACAACATAGTGATTCACAATTTTTAAAGGTTATACTCCATTTACAGTTATTATGAAATATTGGCTATATTCCCTGTGTTGTACAGCATATCCTTGTAGCTTATTTATTTTATGCATAGTAGTTGGTACCCCTTAATCCCCTACCCCGTCTCACCTCTCCCCCTTCCTTCTCCCCCTTGGTAACCACTAGTTTGTTCTCTATATCTGTGAGTCTACTTCTTTTTTGTCATATTCACTATGTGTCTTAAAAAATTTTTTAGATACCACATATAAGTGATATAATACAGTATTTGTCTTTTCTTTGTCTGACTTATTTCACTTAGCTTAATACCCTCCAAGTCTATTCATGTTGTTGCAAATGGCAAAATTTCATTTTTTTATGGCTGAGTAATATTCCATTGTGTATACACACCACATCTTCTTTATCCATTCATCTGTTGATGGACACTTAGGTTGCTTCCATATCCTGGCAATTGTAAATAATGCTGCTATAAACATTGGGGTGCATGTATCATTTAAATTAGTGTTTTTGGTTATTTTGGATATATACCCAGGAATGAAATTTCTGGGTCATATGGTAGTTTTGTTTTTGTTTGTTTGTTTGTTTTGGCTGTGTTTTGTCTTCGTTGCTGCTCTAGTTGCAGCGAGCAGGGACTACTCCTCAATGCGGTGCGCGGGCCTCTCATTGCAGTGGCTTCTCTTGTTGCGGAGCACAGGCTCTAGGTGCACAGGCTTCAGTAGTTGTGCCACGTGGGCTCTAGAGCGCAGCCTCAGTAGTTGTGGCGCACAGGCTTAGCTGCTCCGCGGCATGTGGGATCTTCTCGGACCAGGGCTCGAACCCTTGTCCCCTGCATTGGCAGGTGGATTCTCAGCTACTGCACCACCAGAGAAGTCCTTATGGTAGTTTTATTTTTAGTTTTTTGAGAAACCTCCATACTGTTTCCCATAGTGGCTGCACCAATTTACATTCCCACCAACAGTGTACAAGGGTTCCCTTTTCTCCACATCCTTGCCAACATTTGTTATTCTTAGACTTTTTGATGATGGCCATTCTGACAGGTGTGAGGTGACATCTCATTGTGGGTTTTTTTGTACATCTTTATTGGAGTATAGTTGCTTCTCAATGCTGTGTTAGTTTCTGTTGTACAACAAAGTGAATCAGCTATATGTATACATATATCCCCATATCCCCTCCCTCTTGCGCCTCCCTCCCACCCTCCCTATCCCACCCCTCTAGGTGGTCACAAAGCACTGAGCTGATCTCCCTTTGCTATGCAGCTGCTTCCCACTAGCTATCTATTTTACATTTGGTAGTGTATATATGTCCATGCCACTCTCTCACTTCGTCCCAGCTTACCCTTCCCCCTCCCCATGTCCTCAAGTCCATTCTCAACATCTGCATCTTTATTCTGCCCTGCCCCTAGGTTCATCAGTACCATTTTTTTTTAGATTCCATATATATGTATTAGCATACAGTATTTGTTTTTCTCCTTCTGACTTACTGCACTCTGTATGACAGACTCTAGGTCCATCCACCTCACTACAAGTAGTTCAATTTCGTTTCTTTTTATGGCTGAGTAATATTCCATTGTATATATGTGCCACATCTTCTTTATCCATTCATCTGTCGACGGAAACTTAGGTTGCTTCCATGTCCTGGCTATTGTAAATAGTGCTGCAATGAATATTGGGGTACATGTGTCCTTTTGAATTATGGTTTTCTCAGGGTATAAGCCCAGTAGTGGGATTGCTGGGTCGTATGGTAGTTCTATTTTTAGTTTTTTAAGGAACCTCCATACTGTTCTCCATAGTGGCTGTATCAGTTTACATTCCCACCAACGGTGCAGGAGGGTTCCCTTTTCTCCACACCCTCTCCAGCATGTTTGTAGATTTTTTGATGATGGCCATTCTGACCAGTGATACTTCCCTGTGGTTTTGATTTGCATTTCTCTAATGATTAGTGATGTGGAGCATCTTTTCACGTGCCTGTTGGCCGTCTGTATGTCTTCTTTGGAGGAATGTCTGTTCAGGTTGAAGCAATGTCTTTGTCATTTGCTCAGTGCTCTGTGGACCCCTTTGCCTTTACAGACTGCCTCTTCACTGCCACCCCAGGTACCCAGAAAAGTCCTTGAAAGAAATTGTGCTCCGAAGGCCACCGGTCAATGAGTGGGTCACTCCCAGCCCCGCCCATTAGCTCAGACAGTGACAGGGCTGTGTGTCCTGCTGAAATTCAGATCAGCGGCTCTCCCGGTCCTGTGAGAGCCCCAAGAGTCTGAGCCAAGTCTTCGTGCCTTCAGATTTTCTCCTGGCACAGCTCTTCTTCTTCACCTGAAGCAAGACTTAAAAGCATCCAGCAGAGGGAGCCAGCAGCCTCCCGTTGGCTTTCAGGCCAGGCTTCTGAAGTGTAGTAAGTATTCCAAGGGCTTGTTGGCTCTTCCCCCTGGAACTGGAGCGCCCGGAAAATACACATTGACTTAAGTGAATGCCTCTCGAGGGCCCACTGTGGTTTCCTTCCAAAGTCATCACCTGTGTCGCTCTCCCATGTCAACCCGTCTTTTCACAGGCGCTGTGTTATTAACAGGTGGAAATATAGCTTGTCTAGTAAGGCTCGTTTTTCTCAGATTTACAGAGGGAATTTACCTTCTTTTCCGATTCTTTTGCAGTAGACAGTCCCTTCCCTCTCTCTAGAACTTAAATGTGTGCCCTTTCCCTCTGGTCCTCTTTGAATAGCTAACCTGTGGACACCCAGAAAAGCGCTGGGGGCATTTTCTGTCTCTGAGGACCCCGAATCGTCTATAAGAAGCACCTTTTGGTAATGAAGCTAATCAACTCCTCAGCCAACTATCTGATACCTGATTTTAAACAGGTGTTCTTCAAGTAAGGCCCCCCCCCGCACTTTGTGCTACAAAGAGGGGCTGAACCCAATCAGCAAAGCCCAGGTGACGTGCATCTTGAGGAAAATGGAAAGCAGAAAAGCAGCAGAGGCAGCCTCTGTCCACCTCTCTCTCCACCAGAAGCCCGTGGGCTCCGCCAGGCCAGAACTCCTCTCTTCCTTCCCTCCTTCCCTCCTTCTGCTGAGAATTCCTTGCATCTCCCACACACGGTCCCCACAGACCTTGAGGGACAGGTGCTGTAAGTTTCTTGAGATCAGGGCTCACGGTTGGACTCTGGGTTTCAGAAACGCCTCCGCTTTCACCTTCCAGGACAGCTGCCTTCCCTTCCTCAGCCTCGTCCACCACTGGGGCTACCTGGTTATTTTAAAAGGTCCTGGTTGCCCGCACGCTGATCCCCTCCGGAACATCACAGAGGTCTCCGCTCCACAACTTTCAACTGCTGTCGGGAGACTCCGCAGAAAAACATTGACAGTTTCATGACTCGGGGCAGACATTGACCATGTTTAACAAAGAAATGGAAGTCTGTCATTGTCTTGCTCAGACATTCCAAGAATCCTGGAGGGAGCCAGGAGCCAGCAGTGGAGATGAGGAGGAAACCTGGAAGGAGAGGGGTGAGTACGGGGGTGGCATTGGGTGGTGGATTCATCGGGCTGACCGGTGCTTCCCAAGGGGCCCTGTTTAAACGCAGTGGATCCCAGTCTGGATGTGGCGTGTGGTGGCCTCAGGCCATATCCTCAGCCTCAGCCAGTCGGCACGTCATCAGTGTCCTTTGTGAGGCCACATTTACGCATGACACGCTTTGAGGGGTAGCGTGTGTGCTGAATGACAGAATCGGCATTGTTAAAAGTACTCAAGAGACTGAAACAATCAATCCAATCTAACACGACAAAATTTGATCGAGATAAATGTAAAGTTCTGAATGCAGAAGGAATACCCTAAAATACCGCGTGTGAACAAGCATCAGGTGTTGGAGTTGCCTCTGTGCTCATGTGGGATAGAGAGGCCAAAAGAAGGTCATCTTCGGCTGCATCACAGGGCATATGGGATCCAGAAGTGGAGAGGTGGTTACTAATGCTGCGGTGTTGTGTCCATTTCCACCTGTTGCCCTCTGAAGGGAGCCCGGGCAAACAAGTGACCAGGATGGTGAGGGGACTGAGGCCAAGGCTGCTAAGTGGCAATGAGAAGCCCAAGGCTGCTTGGTCTAGGAGAAAAGACCGGTGTAGAGAGGCCTAGAGAAAGAGGGGTGATGTTTTTCTTTGGGGTTTCAGAGGATAGAACCAGGCCCAACAGGCTGCGAGGAACATTGGTCCAGGGCATCCCACAAACCTGCGTTCAAACCCAGCTAAGTGACTCAGCGATCTCCTTAGCCCACTGAACCTTGAACCTCAGCTGTAAAGCAGGGATGCTGGTATGTCTGCACCCCCAAGCAGCACCCAGGATGGGACGACGGCCACAAAGTGCTCAGCAGAGGGCCGGAAGCATTGTGAGGCCTGGATAAAGTGCACTTGTTGTTACTATTAGGGGGTGCTTAGAGGGGGATAATTTGGGGTTTAGTGCAAAAGAATCTTCTAGCACTTGGAGCTTCCCCTCCACAGAGTGCAGTTTGGGGAGGTTAGGAACATTCAGGTGGTTATAATACTGAGAATGTGTGTACTTTGCTGCCCCAGCTAGATTGATTACAAGTATCGTTCTTGGTGTCGAGGGAGAATTTAGCCCTGCTTTTAAAAAAAGAACTGTGCTTGGCCCATCCGGCCACTGTGCTGCAGAACAGCCAGCCAAAGGGCACGGCTGCAGATGTCCCCACATCTGGACATGGGGAAGCTGTCCCAAACCTAGGGCAGTGCTTCATCGCACCCCCATTAAGTGAGGCTTAGAGGCCGCAAAGACAGAGACTGGCCGGACGTGGCTGGAAAGGTGAAAGGCATTTCGGTGCCGGGGGAGGTGGATATCCCTTGCTCCTCCGAGGGCGTCTTTCATGAAGAGTCACATGACATGAGATGGGGGGGGCTCACTGCGCCCCAGCTGAGGGCTTTCCTTGATTCCACTTCCTGCTACTTCTCGTGGTCAGTTCTCTGGCGGGTTAAGCATTGGGGCCCAGCAGGCAGGCCGTGTGAGTTGCAGGAGGGAGCTGTTTAGGGGATTACGCTGACAGATCTCCCACACGAAGCTCACTCAAGTGCAGGAAACAGGGCTGCCAGGCCACTTCGCATGCCTCTAGACAGCCGGCAGAGGGCGTCGCAGCCCTGCACACCGGCATTCTGGCGCATCGCTTCCCTGGCAGCAGAAGGGAGGCCGTCGCTGGGCTGCAGAAGCAGCTAGGGGACTGTCCCTAGAGCTTCGGCCCCTGGCTCCCTGCCTGCTGGCTGGGGCTCCCCGCACTGTACCACTTCCTACCAGCCACCTCCAGACTGCTCTGCTTACCCTTGTCCTTCTGGTAGCCCTTAAATGGCCTTTGGGTCCTAAGGGCTGCCCCAAATATGTAGTAAATCCCGAGTTCTCAGGAATGTGGTGATGGCCTAGGGAGCCAGCTCTTTCTTGGTCCTTCAGAGTTGGGGGCCTCTCAGGCCCCACAGCAATTGTCGACCTTGGGTGGACAGGGTCTTTGGATGGAGACTCTCAGGCTTAGTGGGAAGGGGGCTGGGGTGAGGGTTGACCGTCTCTTCTTCTGCCAGTCTCTTCTGATGGCACGCCATGGCACTCAGACCAAGCTGGGGTAAAAAATAAAAAGGAGTGTTTATCAACTGGTGAACCTCAGACCCGCTGATGGGAGTGGTGGTGAAAGGGGTGAGGGGCAGTGGGGCCTCTCTGTCCAGCAAAGACATTGAAAAGCGCCTGCCCTTCCCCCCCCATGACCACGTGAGGAATGAGGTAATTGCCCACAGGTGAAATCAGCATTCATGTTTCTTACGGCTCCTGATGAAACTTCTGGTATTCTAGTCTTTTTATGTTAATGGAAAAATAATTGACCATATAACACTATATTAGTTTCAGGTGTACAGTATAATGATTCAATATTTGTATATTGCAGAATGGTCACCACAGTAAGTCTAGTTAACATGCATCACCACACAATTTTCTTCCTGTGATGAGAACTTTTAAGATCTACTTTTAGCAATTTTCAAATACTGAAGGCAGTGTTACTAACTGTTGTCACCACGCTGTACACTGCCTCCCCGTGACTTACTTATTATGTAACTGGAAGTATGGGTCTCTTGACCCCCTTCACCCATTTCACCCACCCCCCAAGCCCCCACCTCTGGCAACCACCAATCTGTTCTCTGTATCTCCAAGTTCAGCTTTCGGGGAGGGTTTTTTCGTTGTTTTTTTAAGATTCTATATATAAGTGAGATATTACAGTATTTGTCCTTCTCTTTCTGACTTATTTCACTCAGCATAATGCCTTCAAACTCCGTCCATGTTGTCTCAAATGGCAAGATTTCCTTCCTTTTTATGGCTGGATAATATTCCTCTGTGTGTGTGTGTGTGTGTGTGTGTGTGTGTGTGTGTGTACACACACACCACTTTTTCTTTATCCATTCATCCATCCATGGATACTTGAGTTGTTTCTGCATCTTGGTTATTGTAAATAATGCTGCATTGAACATGGGGGTGCATATATCTTTTCAAGTGAATGTTTTTTATTTCTTTGATTAAATACCAAGAAGTGGAATTGCTGGATCACAGGGTAATTCTATTTTTAATTTTTTGAGGCGCTTCCATACTGTTTTCCATAGTGGCTGTACAATTTACATTCCCACCAACAATGAACATTCTTGCCAACACTTCTTGTTTGTCATCTTTTTGATAATAGCCATTCTGACAGGTGTGAGGTGATACCTCATTATAATTTTTTTTTTAGTTTTATTTATTTATTTATGGCTGTGTTGGGTCTTCATTTCTGTGTGAGGGCTTTCTCTAGTTGCGGCAAGTGGGGGCCACTCTTCATCATAGTGCGCGGGCCTCTCACTATTGCGGCCTCTCTTGTTGTGGAGCACAGGCTCCAGACGCGCAGGCTCAGCAGTTGTGGCTCACGGGCCTAGTTGCTCCACGGCATGTGGGATCTTCCCAGACCAGGGCTCGAACCCGTGTCCCCTGCATTGGCAGGCAGATTCTCAACCACTGCGCCACCAGGGAAGCCCCCTCATTATAGTTTTGATCTCCATTTCTTTGATGATTGGTGATGTTGAGCACATTGTCACGTACCTCTTGGCCATTTGTATTTCTTCTTTGGAGAAATGTCTATTCAGATCCTCTGCCCATTTTTTTAAATTGAGATAACATTGGTATATAACATTATATAAGTTTCGTATGTACAACATCATAGTTCTACTTCTGTATACACTATAGTAGATCACCACCAAAAATTTAGTTTCCGTTCATCACCATACAGTTGATCCCCTTTACCAATTTCACCCTTAACTTCTGCTTACCACTACTGTTTTCTGTATCTACATGCTTGTTTTTGTTTGGTGTGGCTTGTTGTATTTGTTTGTTTATTTATTTATTGTGTTTGGTTTTTATATTGCATATATGAGCAAAATCATACAAAATTTGTCTTTCTCCATCTGACTTAGTTTACTTAGCATAATACCCTCAAGGTCCATCCATGTTGTTGCAAATGCCAAGATTTCATCTTTTTATGGCTGAGTAATATTCCATCTTCTTTATCCATTCATCCATTGATGGGTGCTTAGGCTGTTTCCCTATCTTGGCTACAGTAAATAATGATTTAATAAACATGTGGCTGCAGATATCTTTTCAGATTAGTGTTTTCATACTCTTTGGATAAATACCCAGAAGTGGGATAGATGGATCATATGGTAGTCTATCCTCTTCTTTTTTTGAGGAACCTCCATACTGTTTTCCACAGTGGCTGCACTAATTTACATTCTCACCAACAGTGCACGAGGGTTCCCTTTTCTCCACATCCTCACCAACACTTGTTATCTCTTGGCTTTTTGATAATAGCCATTCTAGCAGAGATGAGGTGATATTGTGGTTTCGATTTGCATTTCCCTAATAATTAGTAACGTTGAACATTACATTCATGTGTGTGTTGGCCATCTGTATATCTTTGGGAAAACTGTCTATTCAGATTCTCTGCCCATTTTTTAATTGGGTTGTTTTTGTTGTTGTTGAATTGTATGAGTTCTTTATATACTTTGGATATTAATCCTTTATCAGATATATGATTTGCAAATATTTTCTCCGCTTGGGTAGGTGGCCTTTTCATTTTGTTGATGGTGTCCTTTGCTGTGCAGAGCTTTTTAGTTTGATGTAGTACCACTTGTTTAGTTTTGCTTTTGTTGTTTTTGGTGTCAGATCCAAAAAATCATCACCAAGACTGATGTCAAGTTGCTTACCATGTATGTCTTCTTCTAGGAGTTTTATGATTTCAGGTCTTTCATTCAAGTCTTTAATCCATTATGAGTTAACTTTTCTGTATGGTGTAAAATAGTGGTCCAGATTCATTCTTTTGCATGTGGCTGTCCAGTTTTCCTAACACCACTTACTAAAGAGACTGTCCTTCCCCATTATATGTTCTTGCCTCCTTTATCATAAATTAACCATATATGTGTGGGTTTATTTCTGGGCTCTCTATTCTGTTCCATTGATGTATGTGTCTGTTTTTATGCCAGTACCATACTGTTTTATTGTACCTCTGTAATAAAATTTGAAATCAGGAAGCATGATGCGTCCAGTTTTTTGGTTCTTTATCAACACTGATTTTTGGCTATTCAAAGTCTCTTGTGGTTCCATACAAATTTTAGGATTCTTTATTCTATTCCTGTGAAAAATGCCATGAGAATTTAATAGGGATTGCTTTGAATATGTAGATTGCTTTGGGTAGTATGGAAATTTTAACAATATTCTTCTAATCCATGAGCATTGATTATCTTTTGTGTCTTCTTCAATTTCTTTCATTAATGTCTTGTACTTTTCAGTGTACAGGTCTTTTACCTCCCGGTTAAATTTATTCCTAGACATTTTATTCTGTTTGATTCAACTGTATACGGGATTGTTTTCTTAATATCTCCTTTTGATAGTTTGTTATTAGTGTTATTAGAAACACAAGATTTTTGTGTATTGATTTGTGTCCTCCAAATTTACTGAATTTATTGATTCGTTCTAATAGTTTTTTGGTGAAGTCTTTAGGGTTTTCTGTGTATAATATCATGATGTTTGCAAATAGTGACAGTTTTACTCCTTCCTTTCCAATTTGGATGCCTTTTGTTTCTTTTTCTTGCCTAATTGATCTAGCTAGGACTTCCAATACTGTGTAAAATAAAAGTGGTGAGAGTGGGCATCCTTGTTTTGTTCCTGACCTTAGAGGAAATCTTTCAGCTTTTCAAAGTTGAGTATGATAACTGTGGGCTTGTCATATGTGGCCTTTATTATGTTGAGGTATGTCCTCTCCATACCCACATTGCTGAAAGTTTTTATCATAAATGAATGTTGAAAACTTCGACGGCTTTTTCTGCATCTATTAAGATGATCATATTATTTTTGTCTTGCATTTTGTTAATGTGGTGCATCACAATGATTGGCAGATTGTGGTGTATCACATTTATTTTATTGGAGTATAGTTGCTTTACAATGTTGTGTTAGATTCTGCTGTGCAACAAAGTGAATCAGCTATATGTATACATATATCCCCTCCCTCTTCGACCTCCCTCCCACTCCCCCCCTCCCAATCCTGCCCATCTAGGTCATCACAGAGCACTGAGCTGAGCTTCCTGTGCTATACAGCAGGTTCCCACTAGCTATCTATTTTACACATGGTAGTGTATATATGTCAATCCTATGCTCCCAATTCGTCCCACCCTCCCCTTCCCCCACTGTGTCCACATGTCCATTCTCTACTTCTCCGTCTCTATTCCTGCCCTGCAAACTGGTTCATCTGTACCATTTTTCTAGATTCCACATATATGCGTTAATATACGATATTTGTTTTTCTCTTTCTGACTTACTTCACTCTGTATGATAGACTCTAGGTCCATTCACATCTCTACAAATGACCCAGTTTTGTTCCTTTTTATGGCTGAGTAATATTCCATTGTATATATGTACCACATCTTCTTTATCCATTCGTCTGTCGATGGGCATTTAGGTTGCTTCCATGACCTGGCTATTGTAAATAGTGCTGCAATGAACATTGGGGTGCATGTGTCTTTTTGAATGATGGTTTTCTCTGGGTATATGCCCAGTAGTGGGATTGCTGGGCCATATGGTAATTCTACTTTTAGTATTTTAAGGAACCTCCATACTGCTCTCCATAGTGTCTGTATCAATTTACATTCCCACCAACAGTGCAAGAGGGTTCCCTTTTCTCCACACCCTCTCCAGAACTTATTGTTTGTAGATTTTTTGATGATGGCCATTCTGACTGGTGTGAGGTTATACGTCATTATAGTTTTGATTTGCATTAGAATTAGCGATGTTGAGCATCTTTTCATGTGCCTCTTGGCCATCTGTAAGTCTTCTTTGGAGAAATGTCTGTTTAGGTCTTCCACCCATTTTTTGATTGTGTTGTTTGTTTTTTGATATTGAGCTGCATGAGCTGTTTGTATATTTTGAAGATTAATCCTTTGTCAGTTGCTTCATTTGCAAATATTTTCTCCCATTCTGAGGGTTGTCTTTTCATCTTGTTTATGGTTTCCTTCGCTATGCAAAAGCTTTTAAGTTTCATTAGGTCCCATTTGTTTATTTTTTATTTTATTTCCATTTCTCTAGGAGGTGGGTCAGAAAGGATCTTGCTGTGATTTATGTCATAGAGTGGTCTGCCTATGTTTTCCTCTAAGAGTTTTATAGTGTCTGGCCTTACATTTAGGTCTTTAATCCATTTTGAGTTTATTTTTATGTATGGTGTTAGGCAGTGTTCTAATTTCATTCTTTTACATGTAGCTCTCCAGTTTTCCCAGCACCACTTATTGAAGAGACTCTCCTTTCTCCATTGTATATTCTTGCCTCCTTTGTCATAGATTAGGTGACCATAGGTGCGTGGGTTTATCTCATAGGTGCATGGGCTTTCTATCCTGTACCATTGATCTATATTTCTGTTTTTGTGCCAGTCCCATACTGTCTTGATTACTGTAGCTTTGTAGTATAGTCTGAAGTCAGGGAGTCTGATTCCTCCACCTCCGTTTTTCTTTCTCAAGATTGCTTTGGCTATTTGGGGTCTTTTGTGTTTCCATACAAATTGTGAAATTTTTTGTTCTAATTCTGTGAAAAATGCCATTGGTAATTTGATAGGGATTGCATTGAATCTGTAGATTGCTTTGGGTAGTATAGTCATATTCACAATATTGATTCTTCCAATCCAAGAACATGGGATAACTCTCCATCTGTTTGTGTCATCTTTGATTTCTTTCATCAGTGTTTTATAGTTTTCCAAATACAGGTATTTTGCCTCCTTAGGTAGGTTTATTCCTAGGTATTTTATTCTTTTTGTTGTGATGGTAAATGGGATTGTTTCCTTAATTTCTCTTTCTGATATTTCATTGTTAGTGTATAGGAATGCAAGATATTTCTGTGCATTAATTTTGTATCCTGCAACTTTACCAAATTCATTGATTAGATCTAGTAGTTTTCTGGTGGCATCTTTAGGATTTTCTATGTATAGTATCATGTCATCTGCAAACAGTGACAGTTTTACTTCTTCTTTTCCGATTTGGATTCCTTTTATTTCTTTTTCTTCTCTGATTGCTGTGGCTAGGAATTCCAAAACTATGTTGAATAATAGTGGCAAGAGTGCACATCCTTTTCTTGTTCCTGATCTTAGAAGAAATACTTTCAGTTTTTCATCATTGAGAATGATGTTTGCTGTGGGTTTGTTGTATATGGCCTTTATTATGTTGAGGTTCCCTCTATGCCCACTTTCTGGAGAGTTTTTATCATAAATGGGTGTTGGATTTTGTCAAAAGATTTTTCTGCATCTATTGAGATGATCATATGGTTTTTATTCTTTAATTTGTTAATATGTTGTATCACATTGATTGATTTGCGTATATTGAAGAATCCTTGCATCCCTGGGATAAATCCCACTTGATCATGGTGTATGATCCTTTGAATGTGTTGTTGGATTCTATTTGCTAGAAGTTTGTTGAGGATTTTTTTGTCTATGTTCATCAGTGATATTGGTGTCTAATTTGTGTGTGTGTGTGATATCTTTGTCTGGTTTTGGTATCAGGGTGATGGTGGCCTCGTAGAACGAGTTTGGGAGTGTTCCTCCCTCTGCAATTTTTTGGAAGAGTTTGAGAAGGATAGGTGAACTCTTCTCTAAATGTTTGATATAATTTGCCTGTGAAGCCATCTGGTCCTGGACTTTTATTTGCTGGAAGATTTTTAATTACACTTTCAATTTCATTACTTGTGATTGGTCTGTTTATATTTCCTAATTATTCCTGGTTGAGTCTTGGAAGTTGTACCTTTCCAAGAATTTATCTATTTCTTCCAGGTTGTCCATTTTATTGGCATATAGTTGCTTGTAGCAGTCTCTTATGAACCTTTGTATTTCTGTGGTGTCAGTTGTAATTTCTCCTTTTTCACTTCTAATTTTATTGATTTGAATCCTCTCCCTTTTTTTCTTGATGAGTCTGGCTAAAGGTTTATCAATTTTGTTTATCTTCTCAAAGAACCAACTTTTAGTTTCATTGACCTTTGCTATTGTTTTCTTCATTTCTATTTCATTTATTTCTGCTCTGATCTTTATGATTTCTTTCCTTCTACTAACATTGGGGTTTTTGTTGTTGTTGTTCTTCTTCTTCTTTCTCTAGTTGCTTTAAGTGTTAGGTTAGATTATTTGAGATTTTTCTTGTTTCTTGAGGTGAGGTTGAATTGCTATAAACTTCCCTCTTAGAACTACTTTGCTGCATCCCATAGGTTTTGGGTTGTCATATTTTCGTTGTCATTTGTTTCTACGTATTTTTTGATTTCCTCTTTGATTTCTTCAGTGATCTCTTGGTTATTTAGTAGAATATTGTTTAGCCTCCATGTGTTTGCGTTTTTCACAGTTTTCTTTCCCTGTAATTGATTTCTAACTTCATAGCATTGTGGTCGGAAAAATGCTTGATACGATTTCAGTTTTCTTAAATTTTCTGAGGCTTGATTTGAGACCCAATACGTGATCTATCCTGGAGAATGTTCCATGTGCACTTGAGAAGAAAGTGTATTCTGCCACTTTCAGGTGGAATGTCCTATAAATATCAATTAAATCTATCTGGTCTATTGTGTCATTTAAAGCTTGTGTTTCCTGGGACTTCCCTGGTGGTCCAGTGGTAAAGAATCCAGCTTCCAATGCAGGGGACCCTGGTTTGATCCCTGGTCAGAGAACTAAGATCCCACATGCCACAGGGCAACTAAGCCTGTGCGCCACAACACTGAGCTCACGCACCTCAATGAGAGAGCCTGAGTGCTGCAAACTACAGAGCCCATGCACTCTGGACCCTGCGTGCCACAACTAGAGAGAGAAAAAAAACCCACACACCACAACTAGAGAGAAGCTTGCACACCACAATGAAGAGCCCACGCCACAATGAAAGATCATGCACACCTCAACAAAGACCGCTCGTGCCGCAACTAAGACCAGACACAGCTAAAAAAATTAATTAAATAAATTAATTAATTAATTTATATTAAAAAAAATAAAGCTTGTGTTTCCTTATTTATTTTCTGTCTGGATGATCTGTCCATTGGTGTAAGTGGGGTGTTACAATCCCCCACTATTTTTGTGTTACTGTCAATTTGCCCTTTTATGGCTATTAGTATTTGCCTTATGTATCGAGGTGCTCCTACATTGGGTGCATAAATATTTATAATTGTTATATCTTCTTCTTGGATTGATCCCTTGATCATTATGTAGTGTCCTTCCTTATCTCTTGTAACAGTCTTTATTTTAAAGTCTATTTTATCTGACATGAGTATTGCTACTCAAGCTTTCTTTTGATTTCCATTTGCATGGAATATCTTTTTCTATCCCCTCATTTTCAGTCTGTATGCGTCCCTAGGTCTGAAGTGGGTCTCTTGTAGACAGTATATATATGGGTCTTGTTTTTGTGTCCATTCAGCCATTCTGTGTCTTTTGGTTGGAGCATTTAATCCACTTACATTCAAGGTAATTATCAATATGTATGTTCCTATTACCATTTTCCTAATTGTTTTGGGTTTGTTTTTGTGGGTCTTTTTCTTCTCTTGTGTTTCCCTCCTAGAGAAGTTCCTTTAGCATTAGCTGTAAAGCTGGCTTGGTAATGCTGAATTCTTTTAGCTTTTGCTTGTCTGTAAAGCTTCTGGTTTCTCCATTGAATCTGAATGAGATCCTTGCTGGGTAGAGTAATCTTGGTTGTAGGTTTTTCCTTTTCATCACTTTAAATATATCCTGCCACTCCCTTCTGGCCTGCAGAGTTTCTACTGAAAATCAGATGATAACCTTATGGGGATTCCCTTGTATGTTATTTGTTGCTTTTCCTTTGCTGCTTTTAGTATTTTTTCTTTGAATTTAATTTTTGTTAGTTTGATTAATATGTGTTTTGGTGTGTTTCTCCTAGGGTTTATCTTATATGGGAATCTCTGTGCTTCCTGGACTTGGGTGACTATTTCCTTTCCATGTTAGGGAAGTTTTTGACTAATCTCTTCAAATATTTTCTCAAACCCTTTCTCTTTCTCTTCTTCTTCTGGGACCCCTATAATTTGTATGTTGGTGCATTTAATGTTGTCCCAGAGGTCTCTGAGACTATCTTCATTTCTTTACATTCTGTTTTCTTTATTCTGCTTCTTGGCAGTTATTTCCACCATTCTATCTTCCAGCTCATTTATTTGTTCTTCTGCTTCAGTTATTCTGCTATTGATTCCTTCTAGTGTATTTTTCATTTCAGTTACTGTGTTGTTCATCACTGTTTGTTCTTTAGTTCTTCTAGGTCCTTGTTAAACATTTCTTGTATTTTCTCGATCTGTGCCTCCATTCTATTTCTGAGAGTTTGGATCATCTTTACTATCATTACTCTGAATTCTTTTTCAGGTAGATTGCCTATTTCCTCTTCATTTATTTGGTCTTGTAGGTTTTTACCTTGCTCCTTTGTAACATATTGTTGTGTCATTTTTTTTTGATTGGTGGGGCTGTGTTTCTGTCTTACTTGTTGTTTGGCCTGAGACGTCCTGCAAACTGGAGTTTGCAGGCAGTTGGATAGAGCTGGGTCTTGGGGCCAAGATGAGGACCTCCAGGAGACCTCACACTGATTAATATTCCCTAGGGTCTGAGGGTTCTCTGTTAGTCCAGCAGTTTGGACTTGGCACTCCCACCACAGGAGCTCAGGCCCAGCCCCTGGCCTGGGAATCAAGATTTTGCAAGCCCCACAGCATGGCAAAAAAAAAAAAAAAAGAGCAGAACAATAACAAAGAATAAAAAATAAGATAAAATTAGAAAAATAAAAAATATATTAGAAAAGATAAAAACATAGGGCTTCCCTGGTGGCACAGTGGTTAAGAATCTGCCTGCCAATGAAGGGGACAGGGGTTTGAGCCCTGGTCTGGGAAGATCCCACATGCTGCTGAGCAACTAAGCCTGTGCGCCACAACTACTGAGCCTGTGCTCTAGAGTCCACAAGCCACAACTACTGAAGCCCACATGCCACAACTACTGAAGCCCACACAACTAGAGCCCATGCTCCATAACAAGAGAAGCCACCGCAGTGAGAAGCCTGCGCACCTCAACAACAGGTAGCCCCTGCTTGCTGCAACTAGAGAAAGCCTGCATGCAGCAACGAAAACCCAATGCAGCCAAAAAAAAAAAAAAAAAAAAAAAAAAAAAAAAAAAATATATATATATATATATATATATATATATGAAACAACAAGGCAAAACAGAACTACAACAGCAAAAGAAAAGAAAAAGGCTGGAAAAGGCCTTGGTAGGGGGGCAGGGTTTAGCTGGGGGGGCAGGGCCTAGGCTCAGGACCTCCACAGCTGGAAAAGGCCCTGGGAGTGTGGGGGGGCGGGGCTTAGGCTCAGCACGGATGGAGGGGGCCCCGGAGGGCTGAGGTTTAAGCCTGGGACCCGAGTAGGCTTGCTGGGGATCGAGCAGGCAGGGGAGATGCTAGCCTCCTTCCCCTCTGATCCCCCAATACCCTGAAGGTCTCTCCCATCCCCACTGATCCCTGCTCTGTGGGTGGGCCCCTCAGATCGTGGGAACCCCTCCCCTCCCCCAGCCATCCCTTGCGGTGCCAGTCCCATCCTGTCTCCTCTCCTCCTTCACCCCCCCAACATCTTACCCAGTTGCTTGGGGATTCCTCCCATCCCTTTAGGTGTCCAAGGCCCCCAAACAACACCTGGTAGGTGCCCTAATTTTGAGGAGACTCGAACTCCACATCTTCCTACTCCACCATCTTGACTCCTCCCCCCTGTATCACATTATTGAACCATACTTTCATCCCTGGAATAAATCCCACTTGATCAGATGTATGATCCTTTTAATGTGTTGTTGAATTTGGTTTTCAAATATTTTGTTGGATTTTTTTGCATCTATGTTCATCTGGGATATTGGCCTGTAGTATTATTTTCTTATGGTGTCCTTTTCTTTCTGTCTTAATACCTTTTGGTATTAAGGTAATGCTAGCCTCAAAGAATAATTTGGAAGAGTTCCCTCCTCTTCTGTTTTTTGGGATATTGAGAAGGAAGCTGTCTGGTCCTGGACTTTTGTATGTTGGGAGGTTGGTGGTTGCTGATTCAATCTCCTCCCTAGTAATTCATCTGTTCAGTTTTCTATTTCTTCCTGATTCAGTCTTGGTAGGTTGTATATTTTTATGAATTTATCCATTTCTTCTAGGTGTCCAATTTTTTGGGTGTATAACTGTTCACAGTAGTCTTTTATGAGCCTTTTTTATTTCTGTGGTATCAGTTATAATATTTCCTCTTTCATTTCTGATTTTGAGTCCTCTCTTTTTCTTGGTGTGTCTAGCTGAAGGTTTGTCAATTATGTTTATCTTTTCAAAGAAGCAGCTCTTAATTTTGTTGATTTTTTTCTATTGTCTTTTTAGTCTCTATTTCATTTATTTCTTCTCTGATTTTATTTCCTTCCTTCTACTAACTTTGCTCTTTATTTGTTCTTCTTTTTCTAGTTTCTGGCAGTGTAAAGTGAGGTTGTTTATTTGAGATCTTTCTTGTTTCTTTTTTTTTTAATTAATTAATTAATTAATTTTTTAAACATCTTTATTGAAGTATAATTGCTTTACAATGGTGTGTTAGTTTCTGCTTTAAAACAGATCTTTCTTGTTTCTTGATGTAGTCCTTATTGCTATGAACTTCCCTCTTAGAATTGCTTTTGTTGCATCTTACAAATTTTGGTATGTTGTGTTTCCATTTTCACTTGTCTCGAGGTATTTTTTAATTTCTCCTTTGATTTCTTCTTAGACCCTTTGGTTGTTCATTAGCATGTTGTTTACTCTCCACCTATTTGAATTTTCTGGTTTTCTTCTTATAATTGATTTCTAGTTTCATATCATTGTAGTTGGAAAAGATGCATGATATGATTTCAGTATTCTTAAATTTATTAAGACTTGTTTTGTGGCCCAACATATGATCTATCCTGGAGAATGTTCCATGTTCACTTGAGAGAATGTGCATTCTTTTGCTTTTGAATGAATTCTTATGTATCTGTTAAGTCCATCTGGTCTAATGTATCATTTAAGGTTGATGTTTTCTTATTAATTTTCTGTCTAGATGATCTATCCAATGATGTAAGTGGGGTTTTAAAATTTCTACTATTATTGTATTGCTATCTATTTCTCTTTTTAAGTCTGTTAATATTTGCTTTATATATTTAGGTGTTGTTGTGTTGGGTGCATAAATATTAACAAATGTTATATCCTATTGTTGTATTGACCCCTTTAGAATTATGTCATGATCTTTTTTGTCTGTTATTACAGTTTGTCTTAAAATCTAATTTGTCTGATTTAAGTATTGCTATCCCACCCAACTTTCTTTTGGTTTCCATTTGTGTGGAGTATCTTTTTCCATCCCTTCCCATTTAGTCTGTTTCCTTACATCTGAAGTGAGACTCTTGGAGGAAGCATAGAGATTGGTCTTGTCTTTTTATCCATGCAGCCACTCAATGTCTTTTGCTTGGAGAATTTAGTCCATTTACATTTAAAGTAATCATTGATGTGTATGTACTTATTATCATTTTGTTAATTGTTTTCTAGCTGTTTTGTAATTCCTCTTTTCCTTCCTTTTTCTCTTGCTCTCTTCCTTTGTAATTTGATGATTTTCTGTAGTGGTATGCTTAGATTCATTTCTTTATATCATTTGTGTATATACTCTAGGTTTTTTGCTTTGTGGTTAAAAAAAAAAAAGCCATGAGGCTTTTTAGATTCCACATATAAGTGATAACATACAGTATTTGTCTTTTTCTGTCTGACTTATTTCACTAAGCATGATACCCTCCAGGTCTACTCATGTTGGTACAAATGGCAGAATTTTATTCTTTTTTATGGCTGTTTGGGTTCATCTTGTTTGGGACTCTCTGTGCTTTCTGTACCTTGATATCTGTTTCCTTCTTCAGGTTTAGGAAGTTTTTAGCTGTAATTTCATCAAATACATTTTTGACCCATTTTTCTCTCTCTTCTCCTTCTGGGACCCCTATAATTTGAATGGTGGTATGCTTGATGTTGTCTCAGAGATCCTTTAAACTGTTCTCATTTTCTAAAATTTATTTTTCTTTTTGTTGTTCCGATTGGGTGATTTTCATTATTCTGTCTTCCAGATCACTTACACATTCTTCTGCATCACCTAGTCTGCTGTTAATTCCTTCTAGTGTATTTTTCATTTCAGTTATTGTATTCTTCAGTTCTGACTGGTTCTTTTTTATATATTCTAGTTCCTTGGAAAAATTCTTACTGTGTTCATCTATTCTTTTCCCTAATTCAGTTAGTATTCTTATTACTAATGCCTTGAATTCTTTATCTGGTAAATTATTTATTTCTGTTTTGTTAGTTGTTTTGTCAGGGGTTTTCTCTTGTTCTTTCAATTGAAACAAATTCCTCTGTCTTCTCATTTTGCTTAACTTTCTCTGTCTCTATGAAATTGGGTGAAACATTTACCCATCCCAGTCTTGAAGGGGTATCCTTGTGTGGGAGCATCCTTGTACAATCTGTATGTGCCCAGTGGCTTTGGTGAGCTGGATCTGGCATAAGCATGAGTCACATCTTCCTCAGGGTGTTCTGGCAGCTATCACCTTGGTAGGAGATGGGGCTGGAGATGGAAGGGCTATGGTCAGAGCCAGGTGTGAGCTGTGTCTTCTCCTCTGCTCAGTGGCCAACATCACCCTGTTGGTGGTGGGGTCAGGTCCCAAATCGCTGGGGCAGAAGCACTGAAGGCCAGGTTCAAGTTGGCTTTATTCCCTCTAAGTGTGTGCTCTCCTCCATCCTAGCACTGGCACCCTCACCTCAGAGGGAAGCACTGATGGAGCAAGAGGAGTCAGAGTGGGTGCTTGACATGGATGTGGGTGCAGGCTCTGGCAGTCCCAGACTACTCCCAATCCTCTGCCTCTGTGAGCACCGTCAGTGGCCATCCTCACCCTGTACAGATGCTGTGCCAGGTCTGAGCTGGTTTCTTCTCTCACAAATGGGCACTGCCCTCAGCTGCAGCAGGCCTTGCCCCAGTGTGGAGCTGCAGCACAGAGCAAGAGGGGACTGGAGTGAGTGATCAGCTCAAGCTGGGCCGTGTGCTGGGGTAGTCACAGGAAACCCACAGGAAACTGGCAGAGTCCTGGGCATTTTCAATCTTCTTCCTCTGCCTTCTTTTGGCAGTAAGCAAGTATGTGCATGCTTTTCACAAGTGGAGTCTTGGTTTCTTACAGCCCTTCTATCAGTCCCTCTGCTTTTCAAACCAGCGTGGGGACTTGTCCTCCCCAGTGACAGACCGCAGGGTTGGGGTGCCCAATATGTGGATCAAACGGCTCACTCCCCAGGGAGGATCTAAAGGTCATGCTTCCCCTTCTAGGAGTGCAGGACCCGGCATGACTGCTTCTCTTCCCTTCCTGTTTCCTTGTGGATCTTTCTTACAGCCTTGGTTGTATGTGTCTCTCTGCCAGTCTCCAGTTTGTTTTCAGTGAGAATTACTCCACATGTAGATGTATTTTTGATGTGTTCATGGCGGGGGGGGGGGGGGCGTGAGCTCTGCCATCTTGATCTCCTTCCCTCTTTTTTCTTAACTTTTGACACTTTATAATGTGTCTTGGTGTGGGTTTCTTTGGGTTCATCTTATTTGAGACTCTCTGAGCTTTCTGGATCTGGATGTGTGTTTCCTTCTCCAGGTTGGGGAAATTCTCTGCCATTATTTCTTTTTTTTTTTTTTTTTTTAATTTATTTTTGGCTGTGTTGGGTCCTCGCCTCCGTGCGAGGGCCCTCCCCAGCCGCGGCAAGCGGGGGCCACTCCCCATCGCGGTGCGCAGGCCTCTCAATATCGCGGCCTCTCCCGTTGCGGAGCACAGGCTCCAGACGCGCAGGCCCAGCAATTGTGGCTCACGGGCCCAGCTGCTCCGCGGCATGTGGGATCCTCCCAGACCAGGGCTCGAACCTATGTCCCCCGCATTGGCAGGCAGATTCTCAACCACTGCGCCACCAGGGAAGCCCCATTATTTCTTCAAATAAGTTTTCTGCCTCTCTCCCTCTTCTCCTTCTGGGGCTCTTATAATGCAAATGTTGGTCCATTTGATGTTGACCCATAAGTCAGTCCCTTAAGCTATTTGTGTTTTTTGCTGCTCTGATTGGGTGAGTTCTACTACTCTGGCTTCGAGTTCAGTGATACTTTCCTCTGCATCTTCAGGTGTGTTGAACCCCTCTACTGTATCTCTCAGTTCAGTTACTGTATTCTTCGGCTCTGTGACTCCTGCTTGGTATCTCTTATATGCTCCACCTCATCGTTGAAATTCTCACTTTGTTCATGCATTCTTCTCTCAAGCTTAACGAGCATCTTTATCACCATGTATTTGAAGTCTTTATCAGGCAGATCACCTACCTCCATTTCATTAAGGTCTTTTTCTGAGGTTTTATCTTCTTTTTCATTTTGAATATTTTCCTTGGTTTCTTCGTCTTCCTTGACTGTGCTGGGTTTCTATGCATTAGATAAAGCAGCCACCTCTTCCAGTCTTTAAAGGGTGGCCTCGTGTAGGAGATGAAACTTATCATTCTACCCTGCCCTAGTTTTCAGGACAAACCTTTGTGATCGTTCAAGCTGCTTATTTTATTTTTAATAGCCTCTAGTAGTTGAAGATGTGAAAAGACCTGTCAGTATCCTAAAGGGGAGGATTTCAGTCAGCACCTAGACTCTGGCTAATCGGAAGCCAGACCTTCAGGCAGTAGCTTTTAAATTATGCAGATATACCTCTCTCAGGGGAAGACTGGGAGATGAGCATTTCTCCCTGTGCTGAGACTTGAGAGCTAGTTAAGAACTGTTTTTTTCTTTCTTACCAACCCATTGAACTCGTGAACACAAGTCCCACTGGCCATTAGAGCCAGGTGATCAAGGGGTATCCCCGGGGTGGCAGCCATAACAACAGGGTACCAGACATAAAAACCGGGGCACCAGATACAGGCCCCATTCCAGGAGATAATGGTGTTCTGGAGAACAGCAGAGGGAGAGTGTGAAGATAGTGCCTGTCTTCCCAGGTCTCTGGAGAGGATTACAGTTGGCCGTTAAATGTGTGTTTAATTAGAAGCCACCCCTCAGGCTACAACTAGGAAGACAAGCCAGTAGGTTTCTTTCACAGACAGACTGGGCACTCCCATCTGTTGCCTCTCTGCCACGTCCTGCGAATGACAGCCAATTAAGAACTCTTTCTCCATTTGTTACAGTCTTGTGGTACCCGTGAACATAAACTCCACTGGCCACCCAAGCCAGGAGATCTAGACGTGTTCCCTAGGCAGCAGCCACAACAATTGGGGCACCAGACAAGGGTGTAAACTCCTTTCTGGGAGATACGAACAAGCTGGAGCAAGGCAGAGGGAGAACACGAACACAGCAACTGCTGGCCCTGTCTTTGGAGAGTACTTCAGTAGAGCCCTAGATGTGTGTTCAGTTAGATGCCTGCTCCTCTGGCCATTGCCTTAAGATAAGCTAATAAGCCTCTTCCACAGAAAGCCTGGGGCCTTTTCATTCGGCAGCCTCTGTATCAAGCTCTGGATTGGTGAGTCTGCACGTGAGCCCTTTAGGGACTGCTTCTCAGTTCACTATAGCCCTGTGGGTCTCATGGACACAAGCCTCACTGGCTTTCAAAGGTAGATGTTTGGGGGGATTCATCTCTCAGGTGCAGGTCTTAAAAGTTGGGGTGCGAAAGTGGGGTCCAAACCCTTTGCTCTTCAGGGAGAACCTCAGGTTTGTGAGTTTCCCCCTGATCCTGTGCCGGCGGTTGGGTTTATAGTGAGACTGTGCCTCAGCCTCTCCTTCCCACTTTGATGTGGGATTTTCTCATTTGCCTGATGTGTAGGAGTCACTTGTCTAGTTTTGGGGTTTGGGATTTGGGGTGTTCATGGGAGGAAGTGAGTTCAGGATGCTCCTACATCGCCATCTGGAACTGGAGCCTTGTATTCTGGTCTTAAGGATTTAGCGGTCTGTGAAGGGAGAACGGCTCTGAACCCATGGGAGCCAGAGGAGAAGAGGCTGGCTCTGGGAGATAAAGATGGTGCATATTCTTTGACAAGCCTCTCTTTGAAAGGTAGGGTGTGTCTATTTCCCCTCCCCATGACTCGGGGCCTGACAAAACACGAGAAGTGACACTAAGCCATTTCTGGGCCTACCTTTTAAGAAGACTGGCCGTGTCCACCTTGGTCTCTTGGAGCCCTGAGTACCATGTTAGCAGCCCAGCCACTGTGCTAGGAAGGATGCAGGTAGAAGCTCTGAGACTGTAGAGAGAGGGGAATGGGCCCTTCTGAGCTCAGCCTTCCACTGTTCCTGCTGAGGGGCAGCAACATGAGTGAAGTCATCTTGGACTTTCCAAACCAGTCCAGCTGAATGCCACTGAGTCACCCCAGTTAATGCCACATGGAATCGAAGAATCACACAGCTGAGTCCTGCCCAAATTCCTGACATGTGAGATTGTGCATAATGCAATGGTGGTGGTTTAAACAAGCAAGTAGGAAGTAGTTTAAGTGGCCATAGATAACCAGAACACTGGCTGAAGGAAGAGGTCCTGGCCAGGGACACTGACTCCAGCTGTCCTGCTGTAGCCTTGGCAGGCAGTCGGGAGGCATTTGGACTTTTGCCTGGGTTTACACTTGGGAGCTGGGCTTGTTTTGCTCCTCTCAGTCTGTTGCTTTAGCAGGCAGACTGCAAGCACCTTGGGCATGGTTTTCCAACAGATGGGTTTCGAAGTATAAGCTGGAAGTCTCTTCTTTGTCTTTCTATTTGCTAAAAACAGGGACCAGCTTTGAAATCTATGACTTCTATCTGCTCACTAGTAAGGATACAGAGCTGGTAGCAGGTTATTACAGCAACACCAGTAATGAGATCTGATTAGATCAGGGTGTAAAATTAACATTGTTGCAGTTTATCCTAAGGAGGGAAGAGTGTTAGATACAATATTTAGAAGTTGGTTTTAAAATAACGATTTTAATTGGCTTCCACTTAAGCAACTACTTCTTGTTTTAAAAAAAGGAAAACCTGGGAGTAGGGTGAGGTGAGGCTGAGAATTCTCAGCCACTGTATAAATGGCTGCTCAGAGGGTAACTCTACCCTTCTGTGACCAAGAACCCTGGCTGGCCAGCAGGGCCCAGGCTGCCGTTCTCCACCTACTGGGGGAGCAGCAAGGCATCCAGGTATCTCAAGCCAGATGACCACTTGGCCTACAACACCTTGCCTTAACACACCATTCCCTTATTCAGAAGAGCTGGCCAACAGTTTTTGAAAGCTTAGGGCAGAGTTTCTCAGAGAGTGGTTCAGGAGCCATCCACGCCATAAATACTTGGGATGCTTATTAAAATGAAGCTTCCACAGCTCCACCCAGACCTAATAAGACTAAACCTTCGAGCTTGGAGCCCAGGAATTGGTAATTAGATAAGCTCTCCAGGTGGTACTGATGCATTCTTAAGTCTAGGAAGCATTGGCTTGGGCTTCTCAAAGCCTCTTTACTTCCAGAGTTGGCCTGCGGTTGGACAGAGATGTTTTCTTGAATTGATATTTGTAGGGAGAACATCTGTATTGTATCAGAGAAAATGTCGAAGCACTTTAAAGCTTCCTCTCTGCTAAAGGGTCCCCAGAAGAGATGGTTTCCTCTCAGTCCTCCAGCCTTTAGGGACACTTTGTTGTCTTCCCTGGCTCTCAGCCCCACCCCACTTATGGCCCAGTGTCTGGGATGCTCACTGTCTAGGTGCCTTTGGTAAGGATCCACGCAACCAGGTCGTGAAGGGGGCCCATAAGTTGGAACCAATACAATCGAGAAAGTACAGATTAAGTATTGGCTCTGAAATCAGAGGCCTGGGTTTGAATCCCAGCTCCACCATTCACCAGCTGTTTTACTGCAGACAAATTATTTGACCTTTCCAGGCCTCAGTTTCTTGTTTTTGTAAAGTGGGGACAAAAAAAGCACCCTCCTCACAGGGCTGTTATAAGTATTCGAAGAGCAAATGCATATAAAGCAATTGTGTCTTTAATACATATTATGTGTGATTAGATTATGCAGGGGAAGGGACTGGAAACCATGACACATGAGGACAAGTTGAGAGAATAGAGAATTCTTATCCTGGGGAAGAAATAATATTGGGAAGACTTGATATTTCCCAACATATTGATGGTTATTACCTGGGAAGGGAAATTTATATTTGTTTGTGTAATTTAAAATGGTAGGACTGGGAGTAGTTACAAAAATTAAAGGAAAATGGATTTTCTCTGAATAAAAGGAGGCACTTTTTAAAAAGAGGAGTAAATATAAAGATAAAATGTGCTGTCTCAGGAAGTAGTGAGCTCCCCATCACTGGATGTATTCAAAACCCAGGTGCTTGAACTTGCGGCTGGGTGATGAAGAGAGACTGACTCCTGGGAAGGGAGGTAGAACCGTAATGTTGAAGGTTCCTTTCCATCTTGAGTCTGTAACTCATGACTCCAAGTTTATTTAAACAGGGAGGAGTCCACTAGAAAAGGTGATGAGTGGCATCTTTGCAAAGTGGTTCCAGGCCTAACTTAATTCTTGGCTTCAAGTCCAGGAAACCACCCAATCAGACATAATATATTTCCTGTAACTTGTATCCATTGGTCCCAGTTTTGTCTCTAGAACCACAGAGATCAAGGCTGCTTTCTCCTTCACACCATGGTGTGTCAAATACTTAAAGATAGTGATCAGTAGTTCCATATCCCTGAACCCCTCCTACCCTCCACTGAGTCTTTTCTCTTTGGGGGTAGAATTGTTTGTTCCCAGTGCCTGTAAATGAAGTTCAAGTTCTTACTGCAGCTGGAATCTTTAATATTAAGCTAGACTGCACTGACAGCACATGTTTCAATAGGCATAGCCTCATTAATTTGATATGTGCCTACACTGGGCTGAATGTATCTTTGTACCAACTACTGCAAAAGTTTGCTAAACATATTCTTTGCCTTAAGATTGTAGAGCAATGTTTAAGCTGCTTAAGAGAAGTAACTGTTCAAATACCCCTAAGCTCTTTACAAAAATTACTGGGTCACTTACAAATCCATTCCCAGCTCTTCACTAAGACAAGAGACAGAAGGACCGCCTCCGGGCAATTTTATTAGTTACTTCTAGCTTGCTATTTGAACTTGAATAAAACTCCTTTCTTAAATGTATTTTCTCAGAGCTTTCACTCCCAGGAACACAGAGCAGGTGGGGTCGGGGTGGGGTGGGAATGTCTGTCCATTATGGGGCGGGGTGGGGGTGGGGGTTGGCGGAAGTGCCGCCCTGGGTTTGGCCTGGGGATCTGGACACCCACTCAAATGTCTACCTACCAGTCTAGTTAAATGTGTGCAGCGAGTTGGGGGTAGGTAGGGCAATAGCGAGTGGAAGTGTCACTGCTGAGTGGGAGAACACACACCCTCCCAGCCATTTATACTTTTGCCAAGGGAGCTGGATTTGATTGGTGGATAGCCATTTTGTGATTCTTTTCTTACATGCTGAATTACAGAAATGTGTAGGAGAGGTACGGCTGGGTGGGCTCATTAGAGATTCAGGGAGTGTTCTAATATCTTAAAAAATGTGTACAGAGATGGGTCCCTTTAAGAGAACAGAGCATTCTGGTTAAGGACAGGGAGTGACGGGTGCATCCCTAGAACATGTGATGAGATCCTTTAAGGAAAGTATTTAAAAATACACAGTAAAATGCCCAAAGCTTAGGGGATTTTGCCTGGGAGATCATTCAGCTTGAAAATGGGTCATGAGGGATACAACTTGAAGGATGACACGAGCTGCACGTATTTGAAGGTGGGGCTGTCCTGGCAGAGGAGTTCTTTAAGGGGCACAGTGACGTGTGCTCATTTAGAAGAAGTAATGGGAGGACATTTGAGACAGGCATGTTCACAGGACCAAAGGCAATCGCGGTGAAGGTGTATAATGAGAGGTGTAATGCGACAGGGAAGGCGAAAGCTCTCTTTGGTCTCAGGTACGATGACTCGGATGCGCTAAGGCATGAGAGGGGGAGATGTTTGGATATTTAAGGATGGAGGACCGGAGGGGCTCAGCTGACAAGGAAACAGGAGCACGACACTGGCCGACTCTTCTGGGGAGAGGGGGGAGACCCGAGGAAAGGAGAGCAGCAAGGGGACAAAGCAGCAGCAAATAAAACCATGGTTATAATGATCTCCAAAAAGACCGCCAGTGTCCTCAAGCCTGCGCTGCAGCTTATCTAAAGGATACAGAGGATCAGCAATGCTTTCCTTCTCTCTGGACAGTGGCACAGAAAATGGGCTGTGATGCAGCATGAGGATAGATTTCTTAAGTTTGGAGCAGGTATGAGGGCAGTCGGGAAATTTGATTGTCTAGTAACTTTGAGGGTTGATAGGTTCTTGGAGAGTAGGGTAAACAGGACGGGCTGACTTTGGAAATTAGTGACTGGAATTCAATGCTCCCAGCCTGGGACCTAGTCTCCCGGTCTTTGTACTCCTGTGAAGCCGCACACTGTGGGCCTGGCTGAGGGCTCTTCACTGGCTCCCAAACTGTTAGCTCCTCAAGGTCACCAAGGTCATTCCTTGCTGACCTGGTAACTAGTCTCATACCATTAATGGTAGTTAAGGACACTCCAGTCACATCTAGGTAACACAAGAATTTAAAATAGTCAAGTGGCAGAAAATGTCATGCAAAGGGGTCTCTAAATTACCTTTTTAGTAAAAAAGAAAAAATAAGTTATTTTGCCTAAGCTCTCTTTAGCTATAATTTAAGCCTGTTTCCTTCGGCAAGGTGCTCTGTGGTTAGCCAACCTGTCAAAATAATACTCAGGTTTCTGGACATGGTTAAGAGCCTCGCATCGTAGCATCTATTTCTTTCAATTACTAATGGGCATGGCTATCCTCTTGTTAACTCTATTCTTCAAAAGTCCTGCTTCTAAATCATCACCTGGGAAGTTGGAGAAAATACAAAGTTCCCATCCCAGACCTGCCCAATTACAGACCCTGGGGATGCAACCCAGTGACCCAAGTTTTTAACCAACCCTCCAGGTCACTGTGATGCAAGCTCAAGTTTGAGTCACTGTTCTAAAATACACGGCAAAGGGTGAAAAGCCCCGGGCCGATATTAGGCAGAGTGGACGAGCTCATTCTGGCTCTTCCATCTCCCTCTCCTATTAATATGTCAGGACTCTCTCCTAGAAAAACAACATAAAAGCCCTAACATATTGGAAATGGAAGACAAGGAAAGACACATAATTACTGAGTGCCTTGAATTTGCCAGTCACTGGCTTTACACATATGATCCCACTTAATCCTTAAAACAATATGAGGCTGTTGCTGTTTTACCAGATAGGAAACCAAACTCAAATATATTCGGTAATTTACCTAAAGACACAGCCGCTACACAATTGGATGGGATTTGAGTCCAAGTCAAATGCCTTTTTTATTAGAGTATGTTGATTCCTTATGGACAGGTCAGTAGTGGCATAAATCATACAGGGAAAAGGTATCCAATATTACTGTGCTCTCATTCTCTTAAAATAACACACTTCATCTTTAACAATGCCCAAGTCTTTACTGTTTAAGTGCATTTCTGACCAAGGTGTGCCACCTTGCACTTTAATCTTGATTTTGTTCCTTCTGGGGAAATAGCACCAGGTGGTTACATATATCTACTGTGAGGCTGTAATCTGTTCAGGTCATTGCTCTGCATTTAACTAGAGGCAAATGGCTTAAGCTTGCTGGGCCTATTTCCTTTGCCCTTGTACTACCATTTTTATCCCCATCTACAGAGTTAGTAATCCAACACAACCCAATCTGTTTATCACCTGCAGCAGACTTGTAGTGCTACCAATTGGCCCCTCCAGTCAGCTCATGGATGAAGGTCCTCCATCAATGTAGGTCAATGGCACCTTCTCCCAGGAACTCACGACCCACGTCCAAGCCCTTCGGAAACCCTCTAAACCAGGTAAAAAGCATGGTCTAAACAGACTTTTTAGCTTGCTAATCAGAGTATCTTGTGGCATCCAGTCTTAGCCTGTCTTGTAATTCTAGAATTTGTAGAATTGCTGAACCAAATAAAAGGAAGAAACTCTACTGTCAGCTCTCAATTAGCTGCACCACTGGAGAGGAACAGTGACGTGGTAGATTTAAAAAATTTGGTTCCATTTGGCTTTGGAATGCATTGTGATTTTTTTCAGTAGATTAACTTTCCTAATTACATCTTGCACAGCCTAGTATTAACAGGCATTTGTATTCCCTGAGCATACGACATCTAACATTGAGAGTTGGGCAGATGCCGTAGAGGAGTCCAAAATGTGCTGGTCTCAGGGAATGAGCGTTGTTACGGACAATCCACACACGGGTAATGAAGAGGGAACTAATTATAAAGTGCTCTGCAAATATTAAATTGTAAGCAGAGAGGGCAAATTAGGAATTCTCTATGGACATGTGAACAGACAGTATAGAAGCTTATTAAAATTCTAAAAGGGACAAAGTTTCAAGGATCATCTTGGGTGTTAATGGAGTCTGATGGAAAAATAAGGATACAAGGAGGGTCAATGAGTTACTGGGTGGTCTTTCAAAGAAGAAAGAGAATGGACTTGAGGACACGGGGAGGGGGAAGGGTAAACTGGGATGAAGTGAGAGAGTGGCATGGACATAGATACACTACCAAATGTAAAATAGCTAGCTAGTGGGAAGCGGCTGCATAGCACAGGGAGATCAGCTCAGTGCTTTGTGATCACCTGGAGGGGTGGGATGGGAAGGGCGGGGGGCACGGGGCACGGGACGGAGGAGATATGGGGGTGTATGTGTGTGTATAGCTGATTCGCTTTGTTGTGTAGTGGAGGCTAACAGACCATTGTGGAGCGGCTGTGCTCCAGTAAAGATGTTAAGAAAAGAAAAGATAAGAAAAGAAAAGACAAGACAAGAAAAGAAAAGAAAAGAAAAGAAAAATAAATAAGAAAACCTCAAGCAATAATACCAAAGTGTTTTAAAAGAGTGTTTAAAATGAATTTTATTATTTGAATTTTACAAGTAGTCTTTAAAGGCTTCAAACAAGAACTCTGTTGCAAAACTCTAATAAATAGCTTGCCCCAAGTCCCCAGACAAAATGTAAAACAAAATAAAAACTAAACTCAGAAGGCTAAGCAAGACTTCAGAATGCTTGGATGTTAGCAGTATTTCTCATTTACAAAGAGATATCAGGCAATGTACAATCTCTTTCATACAAGTCAAAGAGAGAAAGAGACAGACAACTGAGATCTTTACAGAGCACTCCGAAATCTTCCTATTTCCATGACAGAAATGTCACCAGAAAAAAAAAAAATCCCATGGAGAAATCACAATCGTGAATGAAACTGTAGCATAAAAGTCTAGTGATGGGGGTGCAGGGGAGAAGAGAGGAAAATCCATCCCGTTTCTTTCAGGGATGGAGAGAGGAATGGGCTGAGATTACTTGGGGCAGGGAACTTCCAAGCAGGTGCCACTGGATAGCTGAACGTTCCCTTAGACCAGAGTTACCACTGAAGGGGCACAGGTGGCAATTTAGTGACAATTGTGAAGGCAAGAAACAAGGCCACCAGGAGCTCCCCTGGGGCCTCTCAACACTAGTGACCCAGTTTCTCTGTTCTGTGCAGGACTGAGAGCCTTGGAACAACGGCCAGGGGCCCAAAGCAGCTGCATCACTAGACAGGAAAAATAGCACATCAATCATTTCTGCAGCAGAATCCTTTGGAAGGCCACACAAGGATGCAGAAAATGCTGGGCTGAAATTGTACACTGGGACATGCAGGTCTCAAAAGGCCATTCCATTATCACAGTCATTGCTCCTAACAAGTAAGTATTAAAGTTCACAATTTAACATTCACTTTTCCTAGTTACAAATACTGGTGAAGTCTTGCTTTGGAGAGAAGGATTTACTAATTTATTAATAAGTTCATTTTGAGCAAGCTAAAAATACAATTTTGCCACATTGTTATCTTTAAAAATCTCAAACAAAAACTCTACTTTTGACCAAAATGCATACAAATCATATGATTTTTAGTTTGGAGGAATTCTGAAACCAATTACTGTTTGGAGCCAGGAGGCTATAGAAAGGCTGATCCCACTTTAGAGGGACTGACTGACTTACTTAAGCCAAACAAAAAGGGCTCCAGCTCAGAGGAGCACACAGCACCTGGGACCATTTTCCCAGGGAAAGGAAGGAGGAAGTAGTGATGGCATAATGCAGGCTGGAAAAGGGGTGTGGCCCACAGCCTCCGTCTCTGCCTCTCTCTGGTTCACTGATTTGTTATTGTCAAGTAACCCCGATCCTGCTGAGCTCTGGAAGATAGGGACAGACACCACTAGCTCATGCACAAGCCATTCGAGGGAGGCAGGCGTTTTCTCAAAGCACCTCCCTCCCCAGGCATTTCAGGAACGAAAGTAAGGAAATCCCCCTCCCCAAATAAACAGTTTTTAAAAACTTTATTGTCTTCCTAGGAATAATGACATTTGTCAGGATACTGAGGGAAAGCTTGGGTTACCTGAAATAGATAAGAAAGAGCTGATGGAAATAGAGGCAGATGGGCCAGTGGGGGGAACCCTGGTCCTAGGCCCAGTTTCTTTTTAAATACATAACAACAGATAAAGATATTGTGCAAAAAAATAAAGACATTCACATTTTAGCAGTTAAACTTTTATTTTACTTTTTAAAATTTTTATTTACCGTTTTCTTTTTCTTTTCTACAAAAGGCAGATAATGATTGTTGATCTGCAATTGTTGTGTTGTGCACTCCCCTCAAGGGGGCAGAGTTGGGAGCTGGGGCGGGAGCTCGGAGGATGCCTTCACCGGCGGCACCAAGGGGCGCGCGCTCCCGCGGCCCCCTCTCCCGGCCTAGCTCATGTCGATGGTGTTGAAGACCCACTCCGTGAACTTCTTCAGCTTGTCGGAGGCATTCTGGGACTCCTCCTGCAGCCTCAGGTTGTCCTCTCGCAAGTGCTGAACCTCCGCCTGAAGGTGAGCTTTGTCTTCTTTTTCCTGGGAGGGCGAGCAGGGCAGGCAAGAACTAAGAGGGTGGCCTCACCCTGCCCAGCCGCTAGGAGTGCTGTGGATCTGTGTGTGCCCTTCACCCACTTCCCTCCTTCATTCCACTGAACAGCTGTCTACGTGGCCTGGTGCTGGGCCTTAAGATGCTCTTACCCAGGGAACGGGACTTCCAGAGGCATCCGCTACAGGTTGATTTTGGAATGTAAATACGTGACTGCGTAGTTTAATGTCTTTGTTAAGTTGTAAGGAATAAGGGCTGTCTTACATTTTAGACGATTGCTCTGGGGGCTCCTGTCTTAATATAAAGCCACTCAAGAAACAAACAAACAGCATCTAATTCTTTTGGTGCAAGAGCCCGAATAGCAATGAGGACACGTGGGTCTGGGCTATGGACCAGGAGTGGGGAGGCCGGGAGAGGGCTGGCTGAGGTCTAAAGGCGTTCACAAAAAAGGGAACGCTTTTTCTGTGCGTGTGACAATGAAAGCTTTCTTGCACTATGTGTGTCAGTGGGAACCAAGCTCTAAGCAGCTCCCTAAACATGTGTTCGGAGAAAGTAGGGAAAACGCCCACATCTTATTCCACTAACAAACACTGCTGACACAGGGCTCTCACAGTTCAAGGGCAGCTTGCGTGGACTGGGTAACCTGCTTCGAGAATATGGTTTACCTTCTTCAGATCTTCTCGAAGCATCTTCAGTATACCTTCCAGCTGGTCCACTTTAGAAGCCAGAGTGGGAGAGGAATTTTTACTGCTGGGAACAAGAAACAAAAGACCTTGCTGGCAGGAGCCTCCATGGCTAGCTCTGTTTGGCATTTTTTTTTTTTTTTTTTAAGGCGGCGTCTGAATTTACAAAATGGTTTTCAATATCAAATTACTCAGTATGGTGACACAACCGTGCATTTTCATTTTAAAAAAGAAAATGGCAGTCTTAACAAAAGGTAATACAAGTGTGAACTACAGCCAATCAATGGCTTCCTTTGTTAAAGATGCTGCATCTTTGTGACAAAAGAACATAGGACAGTAAGTGAAAATGGTCTCTTTGGCAGCACAAGAAGAACCTTCTGGCAGACACGACTGTCAAACAGTGAAATGAGTATCTCTTTAGAGGCTTTAAGAAGAGGAGAGTTACTCCTCTCTGTGTGCATGTTGGCTGGGGTGGGGGGCTGGGGCAGGCTCTACCTTGGGGCAACCCACTCACCCAGTGGCGACTGAGTCATCGGGCCCACGTCTTAACTTACACTAGTTTAAATATCTTCAAATATTAAAAAAATAAGGCTCCATCTTTCAGAAGCTTGTCAGTCCAACCTTAATGTCTTAAGCTCTTTGCTATTATGATCAGCAAACTCTAAGGCCCACAGTTTTCTTATTTTCTCCCATTTCATTTAAGTGCTAAAAATGCCATGCCAGTGGAGCACCAAAAGGAGGGGGAGTTAGAGGATGAGAAGGCCGTGTAACCAGCTGGACAGATGACACAGCTCGGCAGGGGCTGAAGACCTGTCAACTCTCCTTCCCCGACTCTCCTCTACTTGAATTCAAGCTCCAAAAAGTTTCCAGGCGAGTTCTAGCCAGAAGCACAACCTCAGCCTCACACAACCAAGAATCTGAAGGCTTCCACGGAGCCAACTGGCAGCTGCCTCTTTCCAGAGGTCAAGGGGAAGAGGTGGCGACTCTGAACTCTTGGCATGATGAAATAAAAGGTATTCTTTACTTTAAAAATCGAAGTTCAAGTTGGAATTCCTGACCTACAATAAGCTGTGTCTGTCAGTCAACGTCTTCTGCTAATTCTAGGTCTACCGCAAGCCCACAGTGGCGTGGAGTGTCACAAGGCTGTAAATAAAATGGCATGATCATGACCTTCTCCCTTCTAAGCAAGACAGGACGACCCGTTAAACGCTGACAGTGAATGGATTTTAAAAGGGAAGCGGTCAGCTGCAGTCCACAGCACCTCACAAGCGGGTCAGGTTTGCATGGGTTGAAGGCCAAAGATGTGACAGAATAAGAGGGGTGTTGGACGGGAAACACTGAGGCTGGGGATGGGGGCGGGGCTGTCCTTCACAAGCCGTCGAGTCCACACTCCCCGCTCCTGGCAGGGCTGACGCAGCCACTGCAGGCTGTCAGTAACTCTCAGTGGCGTATCTTGATCTCTGAAGGTCTGCAAAATGAATTCTGTGACTGTGAGTGCACTGATAGTCTTTAAGAACATATTTAACTCCATTTGCATTTGCTCATCCACACCGAACAAAGCCCCAATCATCCTCCTCATCTTAAGCTTCTACAGGTTCTACAAAGATTTAGGAACCGCTTAATAATTCCTTCTCAGGAGAACAGTCTTTGCTCACTCAGACTTCTCTTCATCCTAAGAAGGGACATTTGGGGCTCTCCCCTCGACTCTGCAATTTTTAAAAAAGTGCTCAACAGCCAAACTAACTGCCTCTTTCCTTCCCCAACTGTCCCAACAATAGGATAAATGCAGCGTCTGTTACACTCACAACGAACGAGCCATTGCTCTTATACTTCCTCTTGAAGAGGGTTTCCTTACGGACTTGCTTCAGAAGTCTTCAAGCACAAGTCGCCGGTATGTCTCTGCAAACCTATGCCAACCTCACTCTTCCCGTTACTGGCTGTTTCTGACCAAGTTTTCTAGATACCTGGATTCTTATCCATCATCAAAAGGTTTTAAGAGATTTCAAATTGATGAAATTATTCTCCGTTAAGGAGGGCTTACTATGTGTCCACGGCTGACCGCTGGGATGCTTTAACACATAGGAACATCACACATTTATCCAACCACCTCACCATTTGAAACTGAGGGGGAAATGGAAAAGTCAGCGAGTCCATACCCTTAACTCAGCTACTGCTTTTTTTTTAACTTCTTATTTTACATAAATCTTTCTTACCTATCCTGGTGACCCAGTTCTAATGTAGGTCTGAAGCAGAACGTTGGGCGCTGCTAAGATGCAGGCACATTTACAAGCGTGACCAACTGACAGCTTCAAAACTGACAGACTCAAAAACCAGACTCAAGGACTAAACGCATAGGAGTCCGAGGATATTCAGCACAAATGATTTCTCTTACCTTACCTAATAAACCCTGAGGACACAAATGTACTACGGCATTAAATAATTATGAATATTCATAATGATGACTTTTAAGCCATCAAGAACAGTTTCAGGGTGTTTAGAGTATTTGGTTACAAAGCATTCGAACAAGAAGTGAAGCGTCTGGCGCTGCAGTGATGAGCTTCATTCAGTTGATCCATGTGGCCTCCATCGCCTCTTCCCCACACCTGCTGTCTGTCACTAGCAGAGGTGGTGTGTGGTGTGGAGTGGTACCCTCGCCACTGGATGACTAACCTGCTGTAAGACTTCATCTGGGCCAGAGCCTGGTCTTCAAGCTGGTCATTGTTGGACGCAGCACTCAGGGGGCGATGGTTTTCATCACTAGCAGCAAAGAACGAGGCTCTCTGGACTGAAACGGAGAGGAGAAACCATTCAGTATTTTGGAACTGGATCCTGGGCCCTCTCTATGGGGGGCCCTCCATTTCTAAAAGAAATGGCCTACACGCACAGTCAGATCTAGTCAAGGGGCAGGAATGCATCGGAAACCTTATCTCCCAACCCTTGTAGGAAAAATTTTTTACTGTTTTAGCTGGAAGAGGATAGTAACATTGTAATTTCTCTTTTAAAAACAGCTGTTGTGACTCAACTTCTATTCCAGCTTTTCCCTTCTTGCTCATAAAAGTACCATTCTATTGTTTCCCCGGAAACAGGCCTCGTGCCAAATTTCCAGACAGATGCTTTCCACTCAGTGACAACATGAAACGCATTAAAGAGCTAGTACTAAGCTTCTTGAGGCTTCCTGAAGTATGCTTTCCCTAAGACTCCTGGCCACCTTGGTGGGCTTTAGCCTAGGCACGCACCACCTCTGTTTCAAAATACACAAACTTCAGGCTTGAGCCAAGAAAAAAATCAAATTAAAAAAAAAAAAATCTCCCACTGAAAAACCAAAACTTCTTTGCAGCAACATGGATGGACCTAGAGATTGTCATACTGAGTGAAGTAAGTCAGAGAAGGACAAATATCACGTGATATCACTTATATGTGGAATCTAAAAAAAGGGTACTAATAAACTTATCTACAAACCAGAAGTAGAGTTACAGATGTAGAAAACAAACTTATGGTTACCAGGGGGTAAGGGGGGGAGGGATAAATTGGGAGATTGGGATTGACATGTACACACTACTATACATAAAACAGATAACTAATAAGGACCTACTATATAGCACAGGGAACTCAATACTCTGTAATGGCCTATATGGGAAAAGAATCAAAAAAAGAATGGGTATATGTACATGTAGAACTGATTCATTTTGCTGTACACCTGAAACTAACACAACATTGTAAATCAACAACTATACTCCAATAAAAATTAAAACAAAAAACAAAACTGTGATTTTATATGAAGGAGAGTGACCAACACACTGAAATTTACAATCAAGTCAGTCCTGGGGAATTGCCATCAGCTAAAACGGGGATTCACTGTTCACTGCTCTGTGGTTGTCTGACTTCTGAATTCCATGGCCTAGGCAATTGGCTCCCCCAAACTGGAGCCTGACTGAAGAGCAACTTTCAATCCTTCCAAGTAAGGGCAATAAAACAAAAACTCAAAACCAATCACCTGCTAGCACCATCATTTTACAAAGACCATTTTAGCATCAAAAAGTCTGGAAGGGCAACCTTAGAGTCAGTCTGTCAAAAAAAGACCTATGACAGCCTCATGTCAACACACACAGCAATACTTTTAGTTTTTTTTCTATTTCAGCAGAGCAGGTCAGCACTAGTCTAAGGGCCTGCATTTAAGGACCACTGGCTTAACGCAAGCACACAGCCAGTGCGTTGACGTAGGAACGAAGCAGGCAGAAAGCACACCTGCTGCCACACACCCGAGAGATGAGTGAGAAGAGCAGAGGGAGGAGCCTGGGGCCGGGCCAAGCAGGACAAGCATCCCAACAGATCCAACTGCGCGTTGAGCAATGACGTCTTTACGACGGGATAAAAAACTCTCCCAGACACGTGCTGTTTTCAGTCAAGTGGCAGCTGGGATTCCCCTGCACTCTGCCCTTCTCAGATACAGGGAGGCGAGGCATCCGTGTGATGAATTCCTGTGTAGAGGAAACACTGGGTTCCACCTGATTAAATCTGACAGTGGGGGGCCCCTACCAAGTGCTCAAGAACTGTTAGCTCAACTGGTTTCCGGCTGTGCTGGTAAAATGTGTGTGTTGTCAGCGTGTCCAGAGCGCTCACGCTGCCCACGGCCTCAGTGTGGCCCAGCCTGGGTCATCAGCAGACTCACCCTCATACGCCTTGGCAGCGTCCACCAGGTTGGACCAATCCAAATCCGCAGCGGCGTCGGGCAGGGGCATCAGGCCGGGGTCGGGCATGGGCGGCCTTTGGGTGTCCTGGATGTCATTGAGGGAGCTGTCCGAGGCCGAGAACTCTCCTGCAGGAAGGGACAAGGGATAAGATGTTTCTCATGCCCACAGGAGAACCACTCAAAGTTTTACCCATTTTCTGTTACAATATATTGGTAAGTCATTTGTTACCTGGAATCAGTTTCTAGTCTAACAGGACATTAGTGGTCATTCTAAAGCTGAGTGGAACTAGGGATTGACTTCCTCCAACCTTAATTCACTTTTGTATAACCTCCCACTGTCCCATTTCTAGTGGGGAGAGTCTTGGAAAAGTCAGTCCTGCACCGAGGCAATGTGTCTGCTTTGGCAGGAGCTGCTTGTCTACGGTGGGACCCAGGGCAGCTCCTCATGTTTCCTTGCAGAGTCGAGAGATTCAGGCTGGGGTGAAGGGACCTACTTCAAGAGAGGTGGGTTTTGCAGCCAGGCCAGGGAGGCTTGGTGATGCTTGTGTGAGGGGATAGGAAAGCTTATTTTTATCTGCACTGGAACCTGGGATCTGACTGCCCTCCATGTGGACTCCCTGCATCCCTGGGACTGGTGACGGACATCCCTGGCCCACGTCTGTCCTGTATCCCAGGAGCGGCCCACTGGTTTCTGCAGTTGGATGTATCCAGGGTGGTGTGAGAACCAAATCAGAGCACGTGAGAGTGAGTGCTGGGTCACCCAGCAGAGTTAACACAGGTTAACTGGTGTTGGCATCCTTCTCCTTCCCAAGGACACGCTAAGCAACTCCCGGCATCAGTTTTCTTTCTTTTTTTTTTTTTGCACATTTTATAATCTTAAGTTCTTATTTGAGAATGTAAAAATACAAGGTACGATAGACTTCAGCAGTCTTGGTTGAGTGCCAAGAATAATATAGAAAAGGAAGATAGTTGATACATGAGTTTACAGGGTTATAATCTTAAGACAGTAAAAATGTAGAAAGACAAAAAAAAATGGTCCACATCAAAAAAACTTAAAAAAAAAATCAATTATGTAAACTTACGACTAAATAAATCATATTTTTAAAAGATGGTACTCGGGCTTCCCTGGTGGCGCAGTGGTTGGGAATCTGCCTGCCAATGCAGGGGACACGGGTTCAAACCCCGGTCCGGGAAGATCCCACATGCCGCGGAGCGGCTAGGCCCGTGAGCCACAACTACTGAGCCTGCGCGTCTGGAGCCTGTGCTCCGCAACAAGAGAGGCCACGATAGTGAGAGGCAAGCACACAGCGATGAAGAGTGGCCCCCGCTCGCCTCAGCTAGAGAAAGCCCTCGCACAGAAACGAAGACTCAACACAACCAAAAATAAAAAAATAAATATAAATAAATAAATAAAAACTATTCCCTTTAAAAAAAAAAAAGAGATGGTACTCAAGACTCATCACTGGTTGATTACTTTTTTTTTGCTATTTTCTATGTTGTGGAGGTATCTATATGGTGGAAACTCTATACAGTAGTGTATTTGTATACATCTCTTCCCAGTTTGCTTTCAGTGACATCACTTTGGTAACCTGAAATCAGCCGTAGTAGGAGTATATCTACACCACAATTACTGGCAAGTGCTGCAAGTAAGGGCCTTTGCCTCCTTCCAGGAGCTGATTGTTAAACGTTTACCAGCACAACAAGAATCATACTTCCAATGGGGACAAAAAGACACTGAGAGAGACTCAGCTGGGAAGTGATGTAATAAACTTTGTTCATTGGGAAGATCATTTTGGTTTTTTTTTTTTTTAATTCAAACAGAAAGTCACAAAAATAATCATCCTCATCAGTTCACTCAGTCCCATGTAATTAATTTTTTTTTTCATCTTAATCTTTTGTTAGCACTTTTATGAATTCATCAGTTTTCCATTAGAGTTCTGAAAATGCTTATTCATTCAGTTCAGCAGTATAGTCAGCTACCAGAAACCTGTACAGTTTTCGATTTACAGCAGCCCAACATCCCAAGCCCCTTCTAAGGTGACAATTTTTAAAAATACAAATATTAAACTACAGTAACAGCTAATCTCTGCTTATCCTGGGGACGGGAGGAGTGGGTGAAATGAGCCCCTCTGTGCCGTGGAGGGTGTGCTGCTACCGCTCAGGTTCGTATAGGTGGAGAAGCGAGGGAAACGTAGCTCAGGAAACGAAGATGCTCTCAATGGGGCAGCAGCTGGGGCAGCAACGAGAGCAGAGCACGTGCCTCCGTGAGAAGGGTCACCCGCACAATGGGACTGTAACACTAAAACTCACGCAAACACAAAACTGAAAGTGAACTTCTCAGTTAAAATCTCTAAGCGACTCTGGAAATAACTGTGTACAATGAGTTAAAAAATTTTGTCAATTATGATGGCCTATAAACCAGAGTATATTTAGCGCTTGCTTTCCCTTTCAAATTACATAAAGAACTGATCTGAAGTGCAGCTACTAGTTATTAATGTGCTTAACATTAGCAAAATTATGAGTAAATGGAAATCAACAAATGTTGCCTGATATTAAAGGCTCAGTTGTATTTAAACTTGCTCCCACCAAGGGCAAGTAGTTGGAATGATTTACAATGTTGTGTTAGTTTCTGATGTACAGCAAAGTGATTCAGTACATATATATATATATATTTTTTTTTCTTTTTCAGATTCTTTGGAACAGTTTTGTGTGTCACACACAACCCTTCTGCCCTTTTATCTCTGGGGCCCAAATTTCCACTTGGAAAAAAAAGAAGTCGCCCATTCTCCAAACACATCTCAGTATCTCAGTGGTGGTCACACCACCGAGGCCAAGGCATAGGGATCAGCCCACCAAGGACTGCTCAGTTTAGGGCGTGGGATCACTGTGGCTGCTGCCTGACTTTCAGGAAAGCAAGAAGAGGTGATGGGAAGGGGCTGGGAGAGGGTGGCCCGCTCCTTCCCTTCCTCAGTGCCAAGCCTTCAGCCCCAGGCTTCACAGGGAAGGTGTGAGGGGAGCAGATTTCCAGGCTGTTCTCTTAGTATGTGAGCTTCTAGAAGGCAGGGCCTACTGTGACATGACACATGCACACAGGCTTTCACATAGGGTTTATTTTTATCCCTATAAAGGTTAAAAAAAATGGGGAAGTGAAAGAAACATTCAAGGTAGGCAGGAAGTTGTAAGAGGAATGGAGGGCAGGGAGGGTGGTCCCAATGCAGGGAGAGAAGGGGAGAAAAGAAGGCTACTCTTTAGGGCACAACTAGGAGGTGGTTTCTAGTGTCCAGATGGTAAGAAGTGGTCATTTCATGTGTCAACTTTGGTTCATAGACGGTGACCTTTCAGAGCAAAGAGAAATCAGGTTCAAGCCATAGTTGGACCTCTTATAAAGAGGGAGGAGGGGGAAGCTGATGTGATTCTTGAGTGATGTCTGCCACAGGGGAGAAGGGGAGAAGGGAACTGTGTGGGAAGCAGGATGGAGATGATGGAGGAACAGTCATGGGAGTGGGTTGAAAGCTCAGAAAAGATGCAGGGAGAAAGAAAACTAGGATGGCAGGAGATTGAAAGAAAACACTGCTTCAGAGAAGAAGCAGAAGGAAAAGAAATTGGGTATAAATGGACATAGAGAGAGATAAAGCTGCAGAACTCCCTGAAGGAAAAAGGGCAGAAGGGAGGTGGGGTTACAGCCATATGTATAATAAGCAGGCACACAGGTTCCATAATAGGTATCTGCTGTGCTGGGCAATAATGGGAGGGTAGGTGCAGAACCCTGGAATGGAGTTGGACAGAGGAGAAAGAAAAAAAGCAATTTTTTTTGGTCCCCGAAGATGGCCCTTAATAAAACTGGGATCAAGTAAGGTGATGGAGGAACAAGGCATTTATGAATCAAAGGGAAGAATACGGAGGTGCCCGTCATCAATAAGCCTTTTCCTAAATAATACTCACTCACTCAATGAATGAATGAGTCAACAAGTGAGTGGCCGACACCACAGCTAATATTCTCACAGCTGGGAAAGACAGAACAATGGTGTGGCTCAGGGAAGCCAGTGGATAAAATTCTCTAAGAAATAACTAATCTGGTGTTAGCCAAATTTGCCCAATCCTAACAGCAGCTGGGATGTTTGGTAAAAATACAATATAAACCACACTTTTGTATTCAAATTCAGCAGGTCTTGGGTGAGGTCTGGAAATCTCTATTTTTAACAAGCATCCCAAAGGAGAGCTTTTTACCACATCAGGTGCCCCAGTTCTGTGGCTGCTACACAGTGTCTGCCCCTTGATCGTATGGCTCTGGAGCCCAAGAGGAGCTCATGTTTCTGGGTCCCACGGGACTCTAACACCTGAAGAGGCAGTTCTTGGCAGGCTACCACCCCCCCAGGGCACTGCCAGGCAGCAGACTGAAACACACCCCCAGTCTTTCTGTGAAAGAGTCCTATTTGCTTGTCCTGGAGCTTTGGCCACAGGCATAGCCTTCTGTTTTGGCACATTTAGAGGCCTACAAGGTGCTCTCAGGGAACAGAGGCCAGTGGACACAATCTTTGTGCTCTCCATCTGCCTCACTCCAGCTCATAGGCATCTCCAGAAAGGCGCTTATACATACATCTGGTGCCCCAGTACTTAATACTGCCACCCGGCAGACACCTCCAGGTCACTGGTGGTGGTGGTGGTGGTGGTGGTGGGGTGGTGCGTATACTTGTGGTCCCATAGGACTGTACATACATGCATACTTTAAAAGCTGCTGCCTGAGATTCTGGTTTCCAATCTAAGTGAAGACTGAGATCTAAGTGATGACTGAATCTAAGTGATGACTGAGATCCATCCCTTGGAGACACTGACAGGTCTTGTCACACCCTCAGCTACTGGAGGCTCTTAAAAATAAACTAGGCTGCTTGGACAATGACAAAAGTTTGAGAGACGACCAAGAGCTAGGGCAGGGTAGGAAGATATGGTTCACCTTCTACGTGAGACCACTCCATCAGAGCTGGGAGAGGTGGCTGTTTTACCTAATACATAGAAACAAACATAGCGTCAAGGAAGATGAAGAAACAAAGGAAAATGTTCCAAATGAAAAACACAAGAAAAATCTCAGCAAAAAGTCTCAATGAAATGAAGATAAGTAACTTACCAGATAAAGAGTTAAAAATGATGGCCAAGATGTTCACGAAGCTTGAGAGAAGAAAGGATGAACACAGTGAGAACTTCAACAAAGACACAGAACGTAAAAGAGAGTACCAAACAGAAGTCACAGAGCTGAAGAATACAGTAACTGAACTGAAAAATACACTAGAGGGGCTCAACAACAGACTAGATGAAGCAGAAGAAAGGATCGGTGAAGTCTAACATAGGGTAGAGGAATTCAGTCAATCAGAGAGGCAAAAAGAAAAAAGAATGAAAAATAGTGACGAGAGCTTAAGGGACATATGGGGCAACATCAAGTGGACCAACATTCACATTATAGGGGTCCCAGGAGGAGAAGAGAGAAAGGGCAGAAAACTTATTTGAAGAAATAGTGGCTGAAAACTTCCCTAACCTGGGGAAGGAAACAGATATCTAGATCCATGAAGTCCAGAGAGTTCCAAAAAAGATGAACCCGAAGAAAACCACACCAAAACACATAATTCAAATGTCAACAGTTAAAGAGAAGGAGAGGGACTTCCCTGGTGGTGCAGTGGTAAAGAATCCACCTGCCAATGCAGGGGACACGGGTTCGAGCCCTGGTCTGGGAAGATCCCACATGCCGTGGAGCAACTAAGCCCGTGCGCCACAGCTACTGAGCCTGCGCTCTAGAGCCTGCAAGCCACAACTACTGAGCCCGCGAGCCACAACCACTGAAGCCATGCTCTGCAGCAAGAGAAGCCACCGCAATGAGAAGCCCGTGCACTGCAACTAGAGAAAGTCTGCGCAGCAACAAAAACCCAACCTAACCAAAAATAAATTAATTAACTAAAAAAAAAAAAAGAAGAGAGAAGGAGAGAATCTTAAAAGCAGGAAGAAAAGAACAACTTGTTACATAGAAGGGAACACCCCGTTAGACTATCAGCACATTTTTTAGGAGGAACTTTGCAAGCCAGAGGGGAGCGGCATGATATATTCAAAGTGCTGAAAAGAAAAAACTGCCAGCAAAGAATACGCTACCTGGCAAAGCTGTCAATTCAGAATTGAAGGAGAAATAAGAGTTTTTCAGATAAGCAAAAGCTAAGGAAGTTCATTACTACACTGGTCTTACAAGAATTGTTAAAGGGACTTCTTTAAGCAGAGAGAAAGAGTGCTAATTAGTAATAAGAAAACATATTAAAGTATGTATCTCACTGGAAAAGGTAAATATATAGTAAAGGTGGTGAACTGACCACTTGTAAAGCTAGTATGAAGGTTAAAAGACAAAAGTAGTAAAAATAACTATAATAAGTTAAGGGATACGCAAGAAAAAGATGTAAATTTTACATAAAAACATGAAATGGGGTGGGGAGTAAAAGTTAGAGCTTTAGAATGTGTTCAAATTTAAGTTGTTCTCAACTTAAAACAGACTGTTATAAGTTGTTTTAAGTAAGCCTCATGGTAACCACAAAGCAAAACTCTATAGTATATACACAAAAGATAAAGAGAAAGAAACCAAAGCATGCCACTAAAGAAAGTCATCAAACCACAAGGGAAGACAGTAAAGAAGAAGAAAGGATCAGAGGAAGTACAGGCAGCCAGAAAACAACAAAATGGTAAAAGTATATAGTTATCGATAATTACTTTAAATGTAAACGAACTTACTTCTTCAATTAAAAGACATAGAGTGATTGGATAAAATATATATATCTAATTGCTGCTTCAAGAGATTCACTTCACATGTAAGGACACACAAAAAGGGATGGAAAAAGATATTCCATGCAAAAGGAAACGAGAAGAAAGCTGGGGTAGCTATACTTACATCAGATGAAATAGACTTTAAGACAAAGACTGTAGTAAGAGACAAAGATCATGACATAATCCTAAAGCAGTCATTCAACAACAGAATATAACATTTGTAAATATTTGTGCACATAACCTAGGAGCACCTAATTATATAAAGCAAATATTAATAGACCTCAAGGGAGAATAGACAGGAATACAACAACAATAGGGGACTTTAATACACCACTTTCAACAAATGATAGACCACCCAGACAAAAAAATAATAAAGAAACATTGGCCTTGGGCTTCCCTGGTGGCGCAGTGGTTGAGAATCTGCCTGCCAATGCAGGGGACACGGGTTCGAGCCCTGGTCTGGGAAGATCCCACATGCCGCAGAGCGACTAGGCCCGTGAGCCACAATTACTGAGCCTGCGTGTCTGGAGCCTGTGCTCCGCAACAAGAGAGGCCGTGATAGTGAGAGGCCCGCGCACCGCGATGAAGAGTGGCCCCCGCTTGCCGCAACTAGAGAAAGCCCACACACAGAAACGAAGACCCAACAAGGCCAAAAATAAATAAATAAATAAATTAATTAAAAGAAAAAAAAAAAGAAACATTGGCCTTAAATGACATGTTAGACTGATGGTCTTAACGGAAATACAGAACATTCCATTGAAAAGCAACAGAATGCACATTCTTCTCAGGTGCATATGGAATATTCTCCAGGATAGACCATATGTTAGGCCACAGCAACTCTTACTAAATTTAAAAAGATTAAAACCATATCAAACATCTCTTCTGACCACAGTGGTATGTACCAGAAATTGATTACAGGAGAAAACCGGAAAATTCACAAATAGGTAGAGATTAAACAAACAACATGCTACTGAACAACCGATGGATCTAAGAAGAAAGCAAGAGAAACTTAAAAAATACTTTGAGACAACTGAAAATGGAAATACAACATACCAAATTATGGGATGCAGCAAAAGCAATTCTAAGAGGGAAGTTCATAACAATAAATGCCTACATCAAGAAATGAGAATGATCTCAAAAAACCAAATTTTACCTCTCAAGAAACTAGGAAAAGAAGAAGAATTGAAGCCCACAGTTAGTAGAAGGAAGGAAATAACAAAGATCAGAGCAAAATAAATGAAAGACTAAAAAGAGAACAGAAAAGATCAATGAAACTAAGAGCTGGTTCTTTGAAAAAAAATAAACGAAATTGATAAACCTTTAGCTACACTCAGGAAAAAAAAAGAGGACTCAAAATCAGAAATCAAAGAGGAGATGTTACATCTGATACCACAGAAATACAAGGGATCGTAAGATACTACTATAAACAGTCATATGCCAACAAACTGGACAACTTCAAAGAAATGGAACACACAACCTACCAAGACTGAATCATGAAGAAATAGAAGATCTGAACAGACAAATTACTAGTAAGGAGATGGAATCAGTAATCATAAATCTCCCAACAACGAAAGTCAGGACTCAGACAGCTTTACTGATGAATTCTACCAAACATTCAAAGGAGATTTAATACCATTCCTTCTTAAACTCTTCCAAAAAAATAGAAGAGGAGGGAACACTTCCAAACACATTTTACGAGGCCAGCATTACCCTGATGTGGAAATCAGACAAGGATGCCACAAGAAAAGAAAATTATAGGCCAATATCCCTAAAAACATGGATGCAAAACTCCTCAACAAAATATTAGCAAACCTAATTCAACAATATGTTAAGAGGATCATATACCATGTTCAAGTGGGTTTTATTCCACAGATGTAAGGATGGTTCATCAATGTGATAAACCACATTAACAAAATGAAATATAAAAATCATATGATCATCTCAATAGATGCAGAAAAAGCATTTTACATTTTCAACATCCAATTATGATAAAAACTCTGAACAAAGTGGGTATAGAGGGAACATACCTCATCATAATAAAAACCATATATCACAAGCCCACAGCTGATGCCATACTCAACTTTGAAAAGCTGAAAGCTCTAAGGTCAGGAACAAGACAGGATGCCCACTCTCACCACTTTTATTCAACATAGTATTGGAAGTCCTACCCAGAGCAGTTAGGCAAGAAAAATAAATAAAAGGCATCCAAATCAGAAAGGGAGTAAAACTGTCACTATTTGCAGATAACATGTCATATGTAGAAAACCTTAAAGACTCCACCAAAAAATTATTAGAACTAATCAAAGAATTCAGGAAAGTTGTAATACACACAATCAAAACAAAAAAACCTGTTGTTTCTATTCACTAACAACAAGCTATCAAAAGGATATATTAAGAAAATCCCATATACAAAAAAGAATAAAACACCTAGGAATAAATTTAACCAAGGAGGTAAAAGACCTGTACACTGAAAAATACAAGACATTAATGAAAAAACTGACGAAGACACAAATAAATGAAAAGACATTCAATGCTCACGGATTAGAAGAATACTGTTAAAATGTCCATACCACCGAAGCAATCAACATATTCAAAGCAATCCCTATCAAAATTCCCATGGCATATTTTACAGAAATAGAATAAACAATCCTAAAATTTGTATGGAACCACAAGAGACCCTGAATAGCCAAATCAGTGTTGAGAAGAACCAAAAAACTGGAGGCATCATGCTCCTGATTTTAAATTTTATTACAGCGGTACAATAAAACAGTATGGTATTGGCATAAAAATAGACACATAGATCAATGGAACAGAATAGAGACCCCAGAAATAAACCCACACATATATGATCAATAAATTTATGACAAAGGAGGCAAGAATATACAATGGGGAAAGGACAATCTTTTTAATAAACGGTGTTGGGAAAACTGGACAGCTACATGCAAAAGAATGAATGTGGACCACTATTTTACACCATATGCAAAAGTTAACTCATAATGGATTAAAGACTTGAATGTAAGACCTGAAACCATAAAAATCCTAGAAGAAAACATACATGGTAAGCTCCTTGACATCAGTCTCGGTGATGATTTTTTGGTTCTGACACCAAAAGCAACAAAAGGAAAAATAAACAAGTGGTACTACATCAAACTAGAAAGCTTCTGTTCAGCAAAGGAAACCATCAAAAAAATGAAAAGGCTACCTACCGAATGGGAGAAGATATTTGCAAATCACATATCTGATAAGGGGTTAATATCCAAAATATGTAAGGAACTCATACAACTCAATAGCAAAAAAGCAAACAATCCAAGTAAAAAAATGGGTAGAAGATTTGAATAGACGTGTTCCCAAAGAAGACATACAGATGGCCAACAGGTATATGAAAAGATGGTCAACATCACTCATCATCCAGGAAATGCAAATCGAAACCTATTGAGATGTCATCTCATAACTGTTGAATGGCTATTGTCAAAAAGACAACAAATAACAATTGTTGGTGAGAATGTAGAGAAAAGGGAGCCCTTGTGCACTGTTCATGGGAATGTAAATTGGTGCAACCACTATGGAAAACAGTATGGAGGGTCCTCAAAAAATTAAAAATAGAAATACCATATGATCCACCAATTCTACTTCTGGGTATTTAACCAAGGAAATAGAAAACACTAACTCAAAAAGATATGTGCACCCCCATGTTCACTGCAGCATATTTACAATAGCCAAGACATGGAAGCCACCTTAGTGTCCACTGATGGATGAATGGATAAAAAAAATGTGGACACACACACAATGGAATATTATTCTGCCATAAAAAAAGAATGAAAATTTAGAGTCATAGATGTAGAAAACAAACTTATGATTACCAGGGGGGAAAAGAGGAGGAGGGGTAAATTGGGAGATTGGGATTGACATATACATACTACTATATATAAAATAGATAACTACTAAGAATCTACTGCATAGCACGGGGAACTCTATCCAATACTCTGTAATGACCTATATGGGAAAATAATCTAAAAAAGAGTGGATATATGTATATGTAGAACTGATTCACTTTGCTGTACAGCAGAAACTAACCCAACATTGTAAATCAACTATGCTCCAATACAAATTAATTAAAGAAAAGAATGAAATGTTGCCATTTGCAACAACACGGCTGGACCTTGAGGGCACTGTGCTAATTGAAAAATGTCAGAGAAAGACAAATACTGTACGATCTAACTCACTTATATGTGAAATCTAAAAAAAAAAAATTTTGAGCTCATAGATACAGAGAACAGACTGGTGGTTGCCAGAAGTAGGGTGGGGGTAGTGAAAGATGCTGGAGGGAGTCAAAAGTACAAATTTCCAGTTATAAAATAAATGAGTCATGGGGATATACAGCATGGTGACTATTGTTAATACTGTACTACATATCTGAAAGCTGCTACAAAAGTATATCTTCAAAGTTCTCATCAGAAGGAAAAAAAAAACTTTATGTATGGAGACGGATGTTAACTAGACTCGTTGTGATCGTTCTGCAATATATACAAATATCAAAACATTATGTTACACATCTGAAACTAATATAATGTTATATGTCAATTATACCTCAACTAAAAAAAAATAAAGCAAGCATCCTAGATGACTCTTGCGGTCTGGTGAGGCTCAATCTCTGTGGTCTGGGACTCTAGGTGAGAGGCTGAATGAGGGAGGGGTGATGAGCCCAGATAATCAGAGCAAGCAAGCAGGACTTCCTCTAATTCTCATTCTTGAGCAAACTGAGTGGCACGTGTCTGGGGACACTGGCCATCATAAGCAGGGCTGTTCAGCTGCAGCTGAAGACACACTTACCGTGCAACGACTTCATTCCCAAGGTGTAAGAAGGCCTCCGCAATGGAAGAGACTTGGGGAGAGAAGGGTACGTGCTACTGAAGAGGACATCGTTGGGCAGGGCTTGGTCCAGAAGCGAAGCCCTTGAGGTGAAAAAGTGCTCCCTCTGGCCGCTGTAAATACTCTCATCGGACAGCGTTCTGTGCAAGGCCCGCCTTGAGGTGGGAGTGGTGGGAAAGGGAGACTGAGGAGAGGAGAGCGCGTGGAACTGAAAAATAGCGTCAAGACAACAGAAAGTCAATCTTCTGGGTCACACACCCAAGACCGGGGGCGGAGGATGGGTGGGTTAACAAAATCACTCTGGTAGACACAACCCTTCCAATCCTGGAGCCCAACAAGGAAGCCTCAAGGTCCACCATCACTGTCTACGTCCTTAAGGGCTAAAATAGGAGTTCCGGGCACCGCATCCTCACGGCCCAGCATGCTGGCTGCAGCCGATCAGTGCTCAGTACAAAATTCAGATGTGGGATTAAGCGGATTCATCACTATTGTGTCATGGTTAACAACAAGACTTTAGGATCAGACAAATATGGGTTTTATTTGAATCCCGTGTCTTTGACCAAATCATGTTATTGCTCTGAGCCCAATTCCTCGTCTATGAAATGGGGCCACCTCTCAGGATTATTATGAGGATTCCATGAAACACTGGACTGAGCAAAACAGTATGTTATCAGTGGTGTTACGAAATAATGTCATGGTCCCCAGCGAAACAGCCATGATGCCAGGAAGGTATCCTCAGAAGCCTGTCAAGTGATTGCATGTTTGCCAGGCAACAAGAGCCTCTGATCATCACAATATATTCACTCAAATAATAGGTGGCTTTTGAAAGCATTAACTACTAATATTATATTTAATGAGCTTGGGAGATTATTTTTTTAGATGGATTTCTATTCGTGAAATAAAAATAGGGAAGTCATCTTTATAAGTGACAAGTATTAATACAGTTATGTATAAATGACAAAAGCTCCAGATAGCTGTATCTCTTGTTAATGTCTTTTGCCTTTGTGACCAGATTTGATTTTTATTTGAGATTTTCCTACAAATAGCAAGCTTCTGAGAATTCCATTCATGGAGAAAAAACAGACACGTTAACAATATTGAAATATCCAGCATCCTGCAAGCCAACAGAGTATGTGGTCCATTAACAGAGTTATCCTTATTCAGTTCCTCTTAGTTAATGGTTCACATTGGCAGGGAGAACAATGTGGAGAACAGGTGAGGATGTGAGTAGGAGGGCTGAGTTACTGCTGGCAGGAAGCCACTGTGAAACTTTCCATGACACTTTGAAGGGACAGAGAGATAATGATATGGCAATGCCTCCATCTAGGAGGCTGAGAACAGAGCTGATGCTTGGACTCATTCATGGGTTCTGAGGTCTACCATGCTTCCGGTCCAACAAGCCAAGGGTTAATCAAGTCAAAGCTACCCACAGTGTGGTATGCACAGTTGCAGCGTAAATATGAAAAAATTATTAATCAAATGCATTGTAAATGAGCCCCAGGTGTAGCCAACTGTGTTCACTTTTTAAAATTCACAATGAGTTAAGCCCAAAGTACCTATGTGCTTACCTTGAAAACTAAGCTGCTGTGATAAATGCTTTGTGAGTCTTTAAGTGGGAGGGGACTTGGTATGGAAATGATTTCCCTTCTCACTTCACACAGAAGAGTGGGCATTAGAGAGGTTAAATGGCTTGCTAGTTGTAAATTAAAAAAAAAAAAAAAAAAAAAAAGCAGATCATCTCCCTCCACCTGCAAGGTTCTAGAATTGTCATATAAGGCTCCTGCCTACTAGACCAGATTTCAGATCTCTCTATTCAAAAACTGCTCTCGATTAAGGTTTTACTGAGCTCTGACCGCCACAACAACAGTCAGCTCTACCCACCACCAGAGCCTACCATCAAGCCTCTCAGATAGCCTCAACCACCAGAGGGCAGAGAGCAGAAGCAAGAAAAACTACAATCCTGCAGCCTGTGGACCAAAAACCACAGTTACAGAAAGACAGACAAGATGAAAAGGCAGAGGGCTATGTACCAGATGAAGGAACAAGAAAAAACCCCAGAAAAACAACTAAATGAAGTGGAGATAGGCAACCTTCCAGAGAAAGAATTCAGAATAATGATAGTGAAGATGATCCAGGACCTCGGAATAAGAATGGAGGCAAAGATTGAGAAGATGCAAGAAATGATTAACAAAGACCTAGAAGAATTAAAGAACAAACAAACAGAGATGACCAATACAATAACTGAAATGAAAACTACACTAGAAGGAATCAATAGCAGAATAACTGAGGCAGAAGAACGGATAAGTGACCTGGAAGACAGAATGGTGGAATTCACTGCTGCGGAACAGACTAAAGAAAAAAGAATGAAAAGAAATGAAGACAGCCTAAGAGACCTCTGGGACAACATTAAACACAACAACATTCGCATTATAGGGGTCCCAGAAGGAGAAGAGAGAGAGAAAGGACCAGAGAAAATATTTGAAGAGATTATAGTCGAAAACTTCCCTAACATGGGAAAGGAAATAGCCACCCAAGTCCAGGAAGCGCAGAGAGTCCCATACAGAATAAACCCAAGGAGAAACACGCCGAGACACATAGTAATCAAAGTGGCAAAAATTAGAGACAAAGAAAAATTATTGAAAGCAGCAAGGGAAAAACGACAAATAACATACAAGGGAACTCCCATAAGGTTAACAGCTGATTTCTCAGCAGAAACTCTGCAAGCCAGAAGGGAGTGGCATGATATACTTAAAGTGATGAAAGGGAAGAACCTACAACCAAGATTACTCTACCCGGCAAGGATCTCATTTAGATTTGATGGAGAAATCAAAAGCTTTACAGACAAGCAAAAGCTAAGAGAATTCAGCACCACCAAACCAGCTCTACAACAAATGCTAAAGGAACTTCTCTAAGTGGGAAACACAAGAGAAGAAAAGGACCTACAAAAAAAAACCCAAAACAATTAAGAAAATGGTCATAGGAACATACATATCGATAATTACCTTAAACGTGAATGGATTAAACGCCCCAACCAAAAGACATAGACTGGCTGAATGGATACAAAAACAGGACCCATATATATGCTGTCTACAAGAGACCCACTTTAGACCTAGGGACACATACAGACTGAAAGTTAGGGGATGGAAAAAGATATTCCATGCAAATGGAAATCAAAAGAAAGCTGAAGTAGCTATACTCATATCAGATAAAATAGACTTTAAAATAAAGAATGTTACAAGAGACAAGGAAGGACACTACATAATGATCCAGGGATCAATCCAAGAAGAAGATATAACAATTATAAATACATATGCACCCAACATAGGAGCACCTCAATACATAAGGCAACTGCTAACAGCTATAAAAGAGGAAATCGACAGTAACACAATAATAGTGGGGGACTTTAACACTTCACTTACACCAATGGACAGATCATCCAAAATGAAAATAAATAAGGAAACAGAAGCTTTAAATGACACAATAGACCAGATAGATTTAATTGATATTTATAGGACATTCCATCCAAAAACAGCAGATTACACGTTCTTCTCAAGTGCGCACGGAACATTCTCCAGGATAGATCACATCTTGGGTCACAAATCAAGCCTCAGTAAATTTAAGAAAATTGAAATCATACCAAGCATCTTTTCTGACCACAACGCTATGAGATTAGAAATGAATTACAGGGAAAAAAATGTAAAAAACACAAACACATGGAGGCTAAACAATACGTTACTAAATAACCAAGAGATCACTGAAGAAATCAAAGAGGAAATCAAAAAATACCTAGAGACAAATGACAATGAAAACACGACGACCCAAAACCTATGGGATGCAGCAAAAGCGGTTCTAAGAGGGAAGTTTATAGCTATACAAGCCTACCTAAAGAAACAAGAAAAATCTCAAGTAAACAATCTAACCTTACACCTAAAGAAACTAGAGAAAGAAGAACAAACAAAACCCAAAGTTAGCAGAAGGAAAGAAATCATAAAGATCAGAGCAGAAATAAATGAGATAGAAACAAAGAAAACAATAGCAAAGATCAATAAAACTAAAAGTTGGTTCTTTGAGAAGATAAACAAAATTGATAAGCCATTAGCCAGACTCATCAAGAAAAAGAGGGAGAGGACTCAAATCAATAAAATCAGAAATGAAAAAGGAGAAGTTACAACAGACACCGCAGAAATACAAAGCATCCTAAGAGACTACTATAAGCAACTTTATGCCAATAAAATGGACAACCTGGAAGAAATGGACAAATTCTTAGAAAGGTATAACCTTCCAAGACTGAATCAGGAAGAAACAGAAAATATGAACAGACCAATCACAAGTAATGAAATTGAAACTGTGATTAAAAATCTTCCAACAAACAAAAGTCCAGGACCAGATGGCTTCACAGGTGAATTCTATCAAACATTTAGAGAAGAGCTAACACCCATCCTTCTCAAACTCTTCCAAAAAATTGCAGAGGAAGGAACACTCCCAAACTCATTCTATGAGGCCACCATCACCCTGATACCAAAACCAGACAAAGACACTACAAAAAAAGAAAATTACAGACCAATATCACTGATGAATATAGATGCAAAAATCCTCAACAAAATACTAGCAAACAGAATCCAACAACACATTAAAAGGATCATACACCACGATCAAGTGGGATTTATCCCAGGGATGCAAGGATTCTTCAATATACGCAAATCAATCAATGTGATACACCATATTAACAAACTGAAGAATAAAAACCATATGATCATCTCAATAGATGCAGAAAAAGCTTTTGACAAAATTCAACACCCATTTATGATAAAAACTCTCCAGAAAGTGGGCATAGAGGGAACCTACCTCAACATAATAAAGGCCATATATGACAAACCCACAGCAAACATCATTCTCAACGGTGAAAAACTGAAAGCATTTCCTCTAAGATCAGGAACGAGACAAGGATGTCCATTCTCACCACTATTATTCAACATAGTTCTGGAAGTCCTAGCCACGGCAATCAGAGAAGAAAAAGAAATAAAAGGAATCCAAATTGGAAAAGAGGAAGTAAAACTGTCACTGTTTGCGGATGACATGATACTATACATAGAGAATCCTAAAACTGCCACCAGAAAACTGCTAGAGCTAATTAATGAATATGGTAAAGTTGCAGGATACAAAATTAATGCACAGAAATCTCTTGCATTCCTATACACTAATGATGAAAAATCTGAAAGAGAAATTATGGAAATACTCCCATTTACCATTGCAACAAAAAGAATAAAATACCTAGGAATAAACCTACCTAGGGAGACAAAAGACCTGTATGCAGAAAATTATAAAACACTGATGAAAGAAATTAAAGATGATACCAACAGATGGAGAGATATACCATGTTCTTGGATTGGAAGAATCAACATTGTGAAAATGAGTATACTACCCAAAGCAATCTACAGATTCAATGCAATCCCTATCAAATTACCAATGGCATTTTTTACAGAACTAGAACAAATCATCTTAAAATTTGTATGGAGACACAAAAGACCCCGAATAGCCAAAGCAGTCTTGAGGCAAAAAAATGGAGCTGGAGGAATCAGACTCCCTGACTTCAGACTATACTACAAAGCTACAGTAATCAAGACAATATGGTACTGGCACAAAAACAGAAACATAGATCAATGGAACAAGATAGAAAGCCCAGAGATTAACCCATGCACCTATGGTCAACTAATCTATGACAAAGGAGGCAAAGATATACAATGGAGAAAAGACAGTCTCTTCAATAAGTGGTGCTGGGAAAACTGGACAGCTACATGTAAAAGAATGAAATTAGAATACTCCCTAACACCATACACAAAAATAAACTCAAAATGGATTAGAGACCTAAATATAAGACTGGACACTATAAAACTCTTAGAGGAAAACATAGGAAGAACACTCTTTGACATAAATCACAGCAAGATCTTTTTTGATCCACCTCCTAGAGTAATGGAAATAAAAACAAAAATAAACAAGTGGGACCTAATGAAACTTCAAAGCTTTTGCACAGCAAAGGAAACCATAAACAAGACGAAAAGACAACCCTCAGAATGGGAGAAAATATTTGCAAATGAATCAACGGACAAAGGATTAATCTCCAAAATATATAAACAGCTCATTCAGCTCAATATCAAAGAAACAAACACCCCAATCCAAAAATGGGCAGAAGACCTAAATAGACATTTCTCCAAAGAAGACATACAGATGGCCACGAAGCACATGAAAAGCTGCTCAACATCACTAATTATTAGAGAAATGCAAATCAAAACTACAATGAGGTATCACCTCACTCCTGTTAGAATGGGCATAATCAGAAAATCTACAAACAACAAATGCTGGAGAGGGTGTGGAGAAAAGGGAACCCTCTTGCACTGTTGGTGGGAATGTAAATTGATACAGCCACTATGGAGAACAATATGGAGGTTCCTTAAAAAACTAAAAATAGAATTACCATATGCCCCAGCAATCCCACTACTGGGCATATACCCAGAGAAAACCGTAATTCAAAAAGACACATGCACCCGAATGTTCATTGCAGCACTATTTACAATAGCCAGGTCATGGAAGCAACCTAAATGCCCATCAACAGACGAATGGATAAAGAAGTTGTGGTACATATATACAATGGAATATTACTCAGCCATGAAAAGGAACGAAATTGAGTCATTTGTTGAGACGTGGATGGATCTAGAGACTGTCATACAGAGTGAAGTAAGTCAGAAAGAGAAAAACAAATATCATATATTAATGCATGTATGTGGAACCTAGAAAAATGGTACAGATGAGCCAGTTTGCAGGGCAGAAGTTGAGACACAGATGTAGAGAATGGACATATGGACACCAAGGGGGGAAAACTGCGGTGAGGTGGGGATGGTGGTGTGCTGAATTGGGCGATTGGGATTGACATGTATACACTGATATGTATAAAATTGATGCCTAATAAGAACCTGCAGTATAAAAAAACAAACAAAACAACTAATACTAAACTTTCATTGGGTTATTTGTATGGAAATATGTTAATATAAATGTTTCAGACATTACATGAAATTCCTAAAAATCTTATATTTGTATTTGTATGGAAATATGTATGGAAATATGTTAATATAAATGTTTCAGGAAAAAAAAAAAAACTGCTCTCAATCATTTTTAGCACATCTGGGTTTGGCAAAGGGATTTCCTTTTCCAGTGAATATCCCCACCCTGATGGTTTTGCAGGAGAGAGATTTTCCACCAGTTCTAGTTTCAGCCTCTTTGGGAAATGTTAATATACTTCAAGGTAGTAAACAGCTACCTTGAAGAGATCCTTTGAGCAGTGAGATTTATTCAAAGTTATAACATCCTGCACTAAAGGGAGGCAGGGGAGGAGACGGAAGGAAGCAATCTGCCTAGATGCTTTCTACCCGTTAAAAAATAGCAGGACCTAGCCTGGGCCAAGCACGTTGGGATGGCTCCTGACCCCAGCCCTCTTCAACTCCAGTCTTAAAGGTATGTGCACCTATCCAGTCCCCTAGGGCAACCTCTGTCTTCCTTGCAGGTCATACCTGAGATTGCTGAGTGGTGCTGCCCTATGCTGCCAGACCCTGGGAAAGAACCACAATACAGTGGGTGGTAGACTTGGAAGGGATTTTAGAGAGCATCAGGAAGGGGGATTTCAACTGTGTTCCAAGGAGCCCTAAGGGTTCCTCCCAGCATCACTGCCTGCGGAGAGGAGATGTTCAGGTGGGACCCAAGAGCCCAAGGCACCCCACCCCTCCCATCGGAGAAGTTCTGCTTTCTTAGTTATACATATCGGGCTGCCATGTGTAACTGTATTAGGAAAAAAAGGGTTCCTGAACTTTAAAATCATTTGGGCACCATTGATCTAGTCTGGTCTTTTGTTTCAAGGCTGAGAAGCAAGGCCTAGAGAGGTGGCATCTTGCTTCAGGTCCGTCTCCTTCCCCTCCTCACTCTTTTCACCCCTCCCAGCTCTCAGTGGAACGGGTTACCCGCACTTGCAATAAGCAAGTATTGGCTCTTCCTAAACACTAGAGCCGCATGAAGCCTCTTCCTTTGGTCTGTATCTGAGAGTACTGGCTGGAGAGCAAGGCTCTCAGTTTGCACTACTTACTGTCTGTTCACTTGCCAGACGCATGCAGCCCTCGGGGAGAATACAGTGATCCCAGCTCTGCCTGCCAATGAGGTTTCTTAGAATGTTAACAGCTCTGCCCTTTTCCTTGAGATACGAGTTCCACAGCAGCTGCTCGGGGCCCTGCAGCCACCCACCTCTCAGCTCCAGCCTGCCCAGCAGAGCCCTGCCACGTCCTGCAGCAGATATCTCACTCTGCTGGCAAACGAGCCGGGGTATCTCACTCTGCTGGCAAACGAGCTGGGGAATAACCCCGTCATTTGATATTCATGATGGCTCACTGGTAGCACTTGCTATCTGAGAAAGCCAATGTGGCGTGAGTGGGTTCCAAGTATCACAGCCCAAAGCAGGCTACTCCTTGTACCCTGAAGCCTGATGCAGTGGCTCGGAGCCTTGAGCCAGGCATGGCCTGGAAGACCTCTCAAGGGCATGTCAGCCTTACGGACACAGCAGAGGCACGGCCATTCAGATGATGAGTCTCACAAGACACGCAGAGCTACTTAGCTGAACTCATCTGAAACCAAACCAAAAAGGATGAAACGAGAGAGAAAACAGAGCATGTTTCCAGCTCCTGCTTCCAGCCTTTTCACCATAATAGTTTAGCCAGCAGAAGCATTTTCTTTGCAGAGGGTCTCACGGTAATATAGTCACAACATAAAGAATGTGCATTCCTATTTCAAATAGGAATGTTAAAGTAATTCACTTTGGAAATAAAAGCCAAGGCCTGAGTAAGGGCAAGACAGACATTTGCTTTCAATTATTTCCACTGCATGAGTAAATCAAAAGGATGAAAGCTCTGAGCTTGCTCCTTTCCAAGAATGTTAAACTAAGAATTGGTGGAAAGATTCCTTTCAGGGCAGGTTTTATTTTCCTCTAACCTCAAAGGAAAAATCTGAAATAATTTTTATTTTGAAACTGGTAGTTAAAAATTTTAATATACCTCTTTGGTTTTTGATGGATAAAGAAAGAAGTTTCAAGTACTATCTTTTGCAAGGTTGCTAAGGAAACCACTTGTGCCCTGGGTGATGAGTCAGAACTGTTAAGTGCTGGCTTATAAACTAGAAATTACAGAAATCCAGAATGGCAAGTCTTTAAAATGATTTATGATGTTAATGTTTATGTTAATAACTCACTGATTTCTCAGCAAAACTCCAGAATGGTCTTTGGAGCACATTTCATCTCTGTAAATGTTGATTTGTAAGTTTAGGAGGTATATCTGACCTGTCTGAAGGAAGACGCACACACACGTGTGACACACGCATACGCAGAGGCATGTACGTGTGCACATACACTAGAATGGCGACGAGAAAGCCTGGATGAGACAAGACCACACAGCTCATCCAGCTGGGCATGTCTCTCACCCTCTGATCACAGTTTGAGGATGGTGAGTGGTTAAGGAAATATGTCAGCTTCCATTTTCAATCAGTTCTCAAAGGTCTTCTTAAATTAAGCTTTCTAGTCACTTCAGAGAGACTACAAATCATTTAACTAAGAACACAGAGAACAGAAAACATTAAAGTTTGTAGCCATGACCTTCTAGGGGGTGGACTCCCTTCTCTTGGGGCCACCCGGTACACTGCAGACAGGAATCCCTAACGCTTGGAGTGAAATACCTTGGGGCCCAGCTAAGCCAACACTAGCTCTGAGCCTGGGAGCGTGAGACTGCACTCTTTAGAGGACAAGAAAGTAGAGAGCCTTAGGTGGGCTCCAAGGGTCCTCCAAGCTGAGGTGAGCAGAACAAACCCTTCCTCGTGTTCATGCAAAAGTCTGGCCACCAACATACCCACCAACTCTGAGCAAGTTCTCGGGACTTGATGGGAGGGTGGCTGGGTTCCAGAGAAGGCATTTCTAGTCTGGAATTCTGAGAGTGGAGAGAAGGTTTTACGAAGTGAAGAGAATCTGGAAAGTTCTGAAGGTAAACGTGCAGACTTAGTTTGCTGGACTAAACAGCATGCAGTATATGGCTGGTAGGTCTGCCTGGCCAGGGGCAGGGGGCAGAGGCAAGGCCGGAGTGCAGGGTGCTGTGGACACACACAGGGCAGGAAACACACTGGGGGCTACTGTGGAAGGAGGACGGGGACCCTTCGGACAGAAGGCACTAAAGCCCTTTCAGAAAACTTTCTGCCTGACAAGGGAGCCATGGGTGTCTCTGCAGAGTTCTCAGAAGCAATGTCATCTGAGTAATAATGTCAAGAAAGCGTAGCTTGTGCACTGTACGTAGGATACACTGGAAGAAAACATGCCATGGGGGTAGGGACAGGTTAATATAAACCCGACTCATGAGATGTGGCTGCAGGGACAGAGCATTTGGAAAACATGTGAACCAATTACTGGGACAGTTAGGTGATGGTGGGAAGTGGGGTCTGATGAAGAGGAGCCAGGAACCACCACTTCCTGGAGGGTGCAACTGCCCTATTCGGTCTCTCTCTAACTGCTATTTACCCCAAGTTCTACCCTGTACCTTAAAGTTCTTCTGGGATTCAGGAGTTGGGCTTTCCAGATTGATGAGTTTCTTGAGATCCTCCTCAATGGTGGACTTGGAGGTTGGCTTTGGGGATGCCCGGAGGTCCCTGGTTGAGGCACGCAGCCTGGTGTGGGCTATTTCATTGCCATCACTCTGATGACGCCTTGAAAGAAGGGGAAGAGAGGGTAGAAATTAAGTCGACAAGGTTGACTCAAGGGTACGATGGGCTCTGAAAGAGGTAAGTCAATGGAGAGCTATTAAAGGAGAGAAAAGGAGAATCACTTCTGTTCAATTACATTAGAATCTACTCAGATAAATGCTTGTTAGAGAAACAAGACCAATTTGAAATACAAAATAAAAAGCCTGAAGAACAAATCACTCTTTCACAGGAAACTATTAACTCCACTAAGCCAAAATTAGCAACAGACTTATTAATTAAAGCCCACAGGGTATGAATCCCAAATGCAATCTTTGTACAAACAAAAACAAAGTCATTGACTGAATCATTTATTTTTTGCTGTACTACTTTGTCAAAAAGTTCTTTATGTTCAGAGGTGGTCACTTACTTTCTAAGAGTCCCCCTGGTGCCTCCTGGACCATTTAGGAATTACACGGGAAGGCTGTGATTAATAGCATCAAAGGGACAAGTGTGGTCTTAGCACCAGAGGGGCGATTATTCTGAAGTTTGTTCTTCAGACATACTCTTTTCTAGGAGACTTAAGATTCTCAAATCTGAATGTTTTGCAATCTATCTTATTTAAGGAATGTGGCAGAGGAACAATTTAAGACAAGTTTCACTTAGGAAAAAAAAAAAAAAAATCTCCCTACCAAACCACCCTCTTCCCAGCCCCTAGCCCGGCCTCCTCTCTTGCAGGCAATTGCCCCAAGCTTTTCTCTTCTCTGTCATGTTAAAAGCAAGATACCCAGCAAGAGAAGCAAAAGAATCCTTACTTTCTTGTGTCCATAAATCCCACAGAGTTTATGGTTCCTTCGGGTTTCTTCCATCCAATTAGGTACTTGCTAGTAGCGCCCTGGCGAGGGTAGAAAGTCCTAGGACCGGAGGAGGAGGAGGAGGATGAGAAGGAAGGAACGAGCTGCGAGGAGGTGGCAGGATGCAGTTCTTCTTTCGGTGAACTTCTGGCACTGGTGAAGACAACAGGGCTGGCAGAGTGTCGGGAGCTCATAGTACTGAGGAGAAGCAGGACAGAGACAAAAGGACGCGTGTGCGTGTGTGCATCCCTGGGGTCAGTATGTCAGCTATCAAAGCGTCGTCCAGGACAGGGGTTATGGCCAGGTTAAAGAACAATGAATATTTCATAAAATATTAATGGGGCTGGCTGGCCTTCCTTGCTTTCTCGCTTTAATTTAAAGGTCTGCTGTCAAAGTGAAAGATGGTGACTGGGGCTTATTCTGCACTTTAAGTTGAAAAGTAAAAATAGTTAAGACAGTCAGGGACACTTTGAAGTATGCTAGCACCGCTGAAGTTTGTTACGGTGAAGTCTAGAAGAGGCAAGTGGTAGGGGGAAGCTGGCAGTAAAGGGTCTGGGAGTATCAATGGCTCTCTGTCCTCCCTTCCTCAGAACTAAGGGTCACGGTGACACTCCCCAGGCCCGAGCTGAAGAGGGGAGACAAGACTAGATCAGGCATACAGCTCTCTATACACTCCGTTCCAAGGCCAAAGGGGCACCTTGAGGTCTCCTTCCCCATGGCATCTATCAGTAACATTGACTCTCTACAAAGCTGTTTATCAGATTAACCTGGACCATTACCTTACAACATACACAAAAGTTAACTCATAATGAATTAAAGACTTGAATGTAAGACCTGAAACCGTAAAACTCCTAGAAGAAAACATAGGCAAGTAAGCTCCTTGACAGTGATTTTTTGGATTTGACACCAAAAGCAAAGGCAACAAAAGCAAAAATAAACAAGAAGGACTACATCAAACCAAAAAGCTTCTGTGTAGCAAAGGAAACCATCAACAAAATAAAAAGGCAACCTACTGAACAGGAGAAAATATGTGCAAATCATGTATCTGATAAGGAGTTAATATCCTAAATATATAAAGAACTCATACAACTTAGTAACAAGAAAAGCAAACAATCCGAATAAAAGAATTGGGTAGAAAATTTGAATAGACATTTTCCCAAAGAAGACATACAGATGGCCAACAGGTATATGAAAAGATGCTCAACATGACTAATCATCAAGGAAATGCAAATCTAAACTATAATGAGACCTCACACCTGTTAGAATAGCTATTATCAAAAAGATAAGAAATAACAAGTGTGAGCGAAGATGTGGAGAAAAGGGAACCCTTGTGTACTGTTGGTAGGAATGTAAATTGGTGCAGCCACTATGGAAAACAGTATGGAAGTTCCTCAAAAAATTAGAAAACCAAACTCCTAGATACAGAGTAGTTGTCAAAGGTGGAGGCTTGAGGGTGGGTGAAATGGCCAAAGAGGGTTCAAAAGGTACAAACTTCTAGTTATAAGTAAGTCCTGGGGATGTAATATTAGGCATGGTGATTAAAAATAAAAAACTGTTCATCACCAATGTATTTTAAACTTTGGTTAGAAATTACAAAACTAAAGTCCTGTAGGACTCAAGGAGAAGACTACTCATTGTACCTTTAAAACTCAGGCAGAATTTTAAATAAACTAGAGATGAGAGTTTAAGCTAACAACAAACCTAGAGGGCCTTTAACTGCAAGATTTCCATACTTCCTTCCCAGTGATCTCATGGGACCTACGTTCACACCACTTGAGCCCCGCTGAGTTTTCCAGCTTAGGCTGAGACCAAAGACAGGTCACTCCAGGGGACTTTGTTACTGAAGGTTTAGTTAACAGGATGTGGTCTCCAAGCATGCCTCACTAGCACTTCCACTGGTCAAAATCTAATGGTCCTGCTCTGAATAAAGTATGGACTTTAGTTAATAAGAATGCATCAACATTGATTCCTTAGCTATGACAAATGTATTACAGCGACATAAGATGATGAGAACAGGAAAAAACGGGTAAAGCGTACATGCGAACTCTCTGTACTATCTTTGCAACTTTTCTGCAAATCAAAAACTATTCTAAAATAGAAAAGTTCATTATAAAAAACTAAGCAAAAAACCAAAACAAAATACAACAAAAAATAAAACCCTAATGGTCCAGAGATTTTATATACGTGTGTGCACACATACATGTACAATATATATACACACACACACGTACATATATATATACACACACACATGTACACACATCTGAAAATGAATCTTGAACTCCACCTCAAACCTTACATAAAAATCAATTCCAGATGGGCTGTATATTTAAATGTAGATCTAAAGATTCTGGAGTGTAACATGGAAGAACATCTTTATGACAGAGGCAGAGGTTTCCTTAATAGGATTGTAAAGGAAATGATTGAACCCCATTAAAATTAAGAACCATTCATCAAAAGACAAAGAGAATATATGTAAAACATACATCCAACAAGGGGCTCCTATCCATACATAACTAACTTCTACAAATTAACCAGACAGACAACCCAACAGAAAAACGGGCAAAGATCTGGAAAGGAATTTCACAAAAGAGGATATCCAAAAACCATTAAACATCGGTGCTCAACATTATCAGTTATCAAGAAAATGTAAATTAAAGCCACAAAGAGGGACCACTATATGCCTACCAGAACAGCTAAAATTAAAAAGACAATATCAAGTGCTAGAAAGGATGGGAAGCAACTAGCACTCTCATACACTGCAGGTGGGTACTTGTTACAACCACTTTGGCAAACTGGTTCACAGTCTCTGCTAAAGTTGAATATGTATAAATCCTATGCAAGCAATTTCACTCTTAGGTATATACTGAAAAGAAGTGCATATATACATGTACCAAAGGACATGTGCAAGAACCTGTATTATCTCCAAACTGGAAATACTCCAAATGCTCATCAACAGTAGAGTGGATAAACAAATTGTGGTGTGTTCTCACAATGGAAATATAATACAGCAATGAAAATAAACGAATGCTACTTACTTGCAACACACGGATGAATCTCCCCAACATAATGTTGACTTAAGGACACCAGACACAGAGTAATACATATGGGATGATTCCACTTACACAAAGCCCCCAAATAGGCAAAATGAGTGTATGACTTAGGATTCAGGATTGTGTTCACTTGGGGAGGAGTGGGAGGTGACTGGGTGGGCGGACATGTAGGAGGAATGGTGTCTAGATGCTGGTCAAGTTCCAGTTCTTGATCTGGGAAGCGATGACATGGGAAGTTCACTTTGGGAAAACCCAACCCGATGTATATTTATGACCTGTGCCTTTTTTTGTACGCGTGTTATACTTTAATGAAAACACACCCACAAAAACAAAGCAAAAATAGATGACCTGAAAGAAGGCCGTATCACTCCCTGAGGCTTTGCAAAGACTAGAGAGAGGGGAACAGAGTGTGGGGGGAGGAATAGGACACGGGGCAAAGGTGATCCTGAGGGTTTTCCACACTAAGTGGGTCTTAACACTTCCGATTAAATATAACCATCTCCTTTATTTCTGAAACTAAGAAGGAGGAACCAGGTTCAAACTTCATAGAAAATATAACTTAAAAAATGACTAGCCATACTCTAATAATCCCTCTAACAATTTTCCCCCAAAGATTTTTCTATCTAGGGAGAAGGGGAAAGAAAAGACCCCTCACAAAACCTCAAAGGGCAACATAACTTTAAAAGCAATGCTATCTCATTTAGTTTTTACCTCTTGATAACAGATATCCCATTTGTTTGCTTTGAAAATTAAGGGAATGGGACTTCCCTGGCGGTCCAGTGGTTAAGACTCCCCGCTTCCACTGCAGGGTACGCGGGTGCAATCCCTGGTTGGGGAACTAGGATCCCACCTGCCGCGGGGCGACGCCAAAAAAATAAATAAATAAAATTAAGGGAAAGCAAAACTCTTCCATAAGTGCAGTATATTATTGATGAATCAATAAGAACAAAATAATAGTAGGTCTCTGTTATGGAAAAGAGACTAAAAGTGGAAAGGTGAACCAAAAAGACAAAAGCAGGGAAAGACACATAAAGATAGAGGCAGACAAGCCCACGGACAGTAACACCAGAGACCCAGGTTAACAGCAAATGCATTATCAACACAGGGACCATCAACCCAGAGAAGCTTCTGAAATACCAAGAGTGCAGCCTTTGGGATACTTTAAAAGCATATGACAGGTTTGCAGCTATTTGTTACTTAGCGACAAGATCTAACCTTTAGTTTGCAGATTTTTTTCACCCAGCTATACCTACCTCATACACATTTGTAGCCCAGATGTGGAGATGTCTCAAGCCTCAACCCTGGTTAGTGTCTGAAGCAGATGCCAATTAAGTGAAAAACAACAAATTAGTGTCTAATGTACTCACCTCTCATCTTGGATAATCACATGCTTGCTTCACCTGCCTTGATTGGTATCCACAAGTGAGTAACGTGTGTTTGAATGACTCAAGCCATTCTTCCTCATCAGCATGTTAAGATATAGATTGTGGGGCTTCAACCCAGAGATTCTGATTCGGGAGCTTGGGTGGGGTGGGGTACATGAGAATTTGCACTTCTAACTTGTTCCCAGGTGATGCCGTGGCCCTGACTCAGACCCTAAAAGCCACTGTACCAGAGGTACATTTGACTGCTCATATTTTACATTTCTCATCAATAAGTATCTTGATACGGTAACATCGGTATTCAAAACCCTGGGGCTTTCAAAGACTAAAAGTTTGGTCAAAATAGAAATAATTAACCATGAGAAAACAAAGTAAATTGCATAGTCTGTTAATTTACAAATCTTTCCCCCATGTTTTACGAAATAGCTATGCTGCTTTTAGTCATAATGTATGTACTCCATAAAAGGGAGCGTTATGGACAAGGCTTAGAAACATCAAAGGCAAGAGTAAAGTATACAGCATATATGGTTTCTGAAGCTCTTTCCTTCCTATGTAAATTAAATTACTACCATTATTTCCCTGAGAGGCATTTAATAGGTTTTGTACTAGATGATAAAACTCTTTGAAGGCAGGGATATCTTTGTATACTTAACAATGCCAGAATACAGTAGACTCTCAGTAAGATATTTATTGCACAGAGGGATTCTCTTTAGTATTTACAAAGCACACTATATATTTAATTTCTTTATCTTGTTTATCATCTGTCTCCCCCAGTTTAAATGTAAGCTCCATGAGGGCTGAAATTTTTGTCTGTTTTGTTCACTACTATATTCTCCCTACTTAGAATAGTCCCTGGCCATTGTAGGCATGCAATATTTGATGAAGGAAACTGTCAAATAAATGACAAATTAGCCATCTGTTTTAAATGCAGGGAGAGTTATGCACAAAGATAGTGTATTTTACCCATACTCTATTTAAAACTGGATGTTGCTTTATTTTTACCGCAAGAAATAATTAAATCTACAGAGTATGCGTCTGTTTACAGGTGTATTCTTAAAAGGATAAATGCTTAATTATCCATAGACCCCAATTATTGGTTTTATCTGTGACCACAGACCCTGATTATTGGTTTTATCCGTGAACAGGGCAGCTGACACTAGCTCCCAGGTGTGAAATGCCAGCACACTTTTGTTCACTAATGGTTATAATCAAGGACAGCCCTACTTAACAATTGATTAGATTTGGGAACAATGGAAAAGCAAAAACAAATGACTAATCCATTGGTGGTTCTTCCTTCTTTACTGTGTACAACTCACAGCACGAAGGTGAGCACTTTAGTTTGTTCACCTGCCCCCTAATTCGATTGTCACAGGAGGATCACCTGGGAGCTTTAAAAATACACATCCTTAGGCCCTAATTCCAGAGATTTTAATTTAACAGAGTTGGGGTGGTGCCTGAGTTGTGTATGTTGGCAAAAATCTCCCCCAAGTGTGCACATCCATTGAGAACTGCTCGAATCCAGGGGAATTATCATATTGTTATGACTTCATCAAAATCCAGCTTCACACAGTCAAGATCAAGAAAGGGAAGGCATCAGAGCAGTGTTTATGCAGCCATAAACTTTGGTCACCTGCAAGTCTTGATGTAAATAATGATTCCTTGGCTCACATCCCATCTCCTAGAGCCCCAGAAATGTGTATTTTAACAAACCCCCAAAGGGCTCTCACGTTCCCTAGAGCTTAAGAGCTACTGCATTAGCCCCTCAACTCTTCCCACTCCACAATGGGTTGTCTCCTCCTTCCTCTGTGGCCCCCTCCCCGGAGGGACCTGCACATACACACTTCCCCAAATAATCTCTGAGTGGCTTTAATTACAAAACAACTGAAATGAAGTTGTCAGCTTCATACTTTCAAAGGGGAACTGAGTGGTTTCATTATCCTGGAGATTTCATGTTAATTCAATACGCTGCAATTTAGTTGTACACATGGCAAATTAAATCTCTCCCCAGGAATTGTGTAAGAAGCCAATAATATGGAACAAAAAGAGACGAGCAATAGATATGTTAGGAAATGACAAGCGCAGTATCTGCTACTTTTCTATCTGTAGAAAAAAGTGAGATTAGCTGTGAGTATGGCTAAACTGGAAGCACTAAGAATTTAATCAGGGTGTTCCTGGATTCCACATGAAGAGACACTAGCTTTCTTTCTTACATAAAGTATAGGACATTTCCCCTTTCCTAAAAATGGACCAACCTTTGATTCGTTTGGTCATTCCAGGACATGAATTAAAAAAAATTTTTTTTTTAATCAAAGTAGAGTTGATTTACAATGTTGTGTTAGTTTCAAGTGTACAGCAAAGTGATTCAGTTTATATATATATATATATATATATATATATATATATATATATATATATATATATATATATATATCCCTTTTCAGATTCTTTTCCATTACAGGTTATTACAAGATATTGAATATAGATTACCTGTGCTATACAGTAGGTCCTTGTTGTTTATCTAGTTTATATATAGTAGTGTGTATCTGTTAATCCCAAACTCCTAATTTATCCCTCCCTACCCTTTCCCCTTTGGTAACCGTAAACTTGTTTTCTTTGTCTGTGAGTCTCTTCCTGTTTTGTAAATAAGTTCACTTGTATCATTTTATAAGATTCCACATATAAGTGATATCATATGGTATTTGTCTTTGTCTGACCTACTTCACTTAGTATGATAATCTCTAGGTCCGTCCATGTTGCTGCATTCTTTTTTATGGCTAATATTCAATTGTGTAATATACATCTTCTCTATCCATTCCTCTGTCAATGGACACTTAGGTTGCTTCATGTCTTGGCTGTGGTAAACAGTGCTGCTCTGAACACTAGGGTTTACAGGACATGAATTTTGAAAAGGAGGAGAGGGCACACACACATATGCATGATTCGTCATATAAACAGAGGAGAAGAGGCAACGGGGCATCTGAGAATTTGGGACAGTCTGAATCTGTCTAAACTTCTAATCCTGACCTGTTGCTCAAACGAAACCATGAACCAAATGCGCTGTAAACTGGTTATTTACATTCCCAGCTGTGGTAAAACTTTATAGGAGACGATGCTAGATGACTAGTTTCCAAAAAGGATGCCAGTCACGGCGGGGGCCACTTTGCAGAGGAGCAGCTACACCTGCTTGCCGACCTTGCAAAAGGATGAACCCCACAGGACAGGGCAGCCTGCATGTTAAGAGTCAAAGCCCCGGGCTTCCCTGGTGGCGCAGTGGTTGAGAATCTGCCTGCCGATGCAGGGGACACGGGTTCGAGCCCTGGTCTGGGAAGATCCCACATGCTGCGGAGCAACTAGGCCCATGAGCCACAACTACTGAGCCTGCGCGTCTGGAGCCTGTGCTCCGCAACAAGAGAGGCCGCGATAGTGAGAGGCCCGCGCACCGCGATGAAGAGTGGCCCCCGCTTGCCGCAACTAGAGAAAGCCCTCGCACAGAAACAAAGACCCAACACAGCCAAAAATAAATTAAAAAAAAAAAAAAAAAAAAAAAAAAAAGAGTCAAAGCCCCAAGTACTGAAGCTATGAGGGCCTGGGAAACTGTTCTGCAATTTCTGCATCATCAACGAGGCCACCGCCTCCTACAGAAAACACCTGCCAGCCACTCTCCGTGCCACCGAGAGCTGCTGAAGGAAACACCTGGAGTCACCACTATTCAGGCATGACACAGAGGGACGGATTTTAGACCGGCTGGGATGGTATTTTCAGGAGGGGGAGAGCAGCAATTAGTCACTTGTCAAATGACTGTGGCACAATCTGCCCAAAGGCTGAATGCTGGCCTGATACCAAGGGGAGGGGAACTGACGGGTTTCCTGTGACTACTTGCACAGATAACAAATAAGCCTTTGGGTGACAGATAATGTGGAGGATAGTGATTAAGGACGACTCCTCCCACTGCGTTCAGCACTAGCCAATTATGTCCAATACTGGCTCTACAATTTAGGAGAGCTTCAGAAGATACTAATTCTAAAGGACTGGGGGAAAAAGAAGTGAGGCAGGAATGATGAAGCTGGCAAAGGGCATATCCAAGTGACTGCAGTAAAGAAGACTGCTCATCTATAAGAGGGAGATATTTAATAAGTACAAGGGCACACGAATGCATAAAGCATAGGGAGATGAGTAGCTAGGCCTACCCAGCAGAACAGACCTCAGGGGTCACCGTGGACCTCAAGCTGAACAAGTCTGCAATGCTGAGTGAGTTAATAGGGAGCTAACAAGAGAACTACGAATATTATCATTCTATTAGGCATAGCTGAGAAAAGTGTCATGTCCAGATGTGGCATCTAAAAAGGATAAAGAAAACAAAGCAGGAAACTCGAGAAGCAAAGTTTCTTGGGAGATACATGTTTGTTGAAGGAAAAGTAGCTAGATAACTACACTAAGTGATGGAGTGCTTACAAAAGGAAATGACAGAAAAAGGACATTTACAGTTTGCAATACCTTTGATAACATTTTTTTTATTCTCAACAAACATATAAAAACAACCATTTAGTAAGGGGACTAGGTATTATTAAGTTACAGATAAGGGACAAGCTTGGCGAAATGGCGGCCCTGGCCAAAGGCCACATGGCTGGTCCACAACGGAACTGAGACTTGAACCTGGATCTCAGGATCCAAATCTATTTTCCCTACATTTCTCTCTTGACTTGCCTGGAGGTGAAGGGCTGTTACCATATATATATATATATATATATATATATATATATATATATATATATATATATGTATGTATATGTATATGTATGTATATATATATACACATACATATATATATATGTATATATAGTTAAATTATTTTAAAATCACCACTTGTTGGTATCTATAAATTTCATAATCTTAGACTTCAAAAATCTTCTTCAGTCTTTAGAAAAGACTCAGCTCAGAAAAACTGTTCTCTCTCTTAATCATAGATTTAAGCTGCAGCTAGAGGAATTTCAGATAGGTAGATACAGGACAAAATTTTGAAGAGGGAGGGGACTTAAGTACTGAGATTACTCAGAAAGATTATGGAATCTCTCTCTTCTTGAGATTATTCTTTCTTTTCTTTTAGCAATTGGATAAATTCTCACCCTAGTAGTATAGTAGGATGGTTTAAATATGGCAAAGAATAGAGACTCTGTCCTTGCAGAATTCCTGTTGGTCTTCGATTTAATGGCATTTGGAGAATTTGGGCTTTCTACATGGACTGGATGAATGCTTTAGTTGCTTCACAGAACCAAGTAATGAGAAACTTTTTGTCAGTGACCTCTGCATCAAGAAATCTGACGTCTGGGGCTTGACAGAGCTCTCATTTTCTCAATGTTGAAATTTCAACCATAGTCGTCGTATTATTCATTCTTTGAGGTAAGTTGAACATCACCGAAGTTCTGGCTAAAATCATCACCCACTTTCATAAGCTGGAAGAAATGGAAATGGGGCAAGAGAGCTTAGGCCAGATCACCTGGAGTCCTGATGTGTAAAAGCAAAATAAAATAGAACCCCGAATGTTCACGGTGTCCGGGACCACAAAGCAAAAATTACCAGTGAAAACAATTCATAAACATACAGCAAGTGGAGCCAACCGCATGTTGGGGAGAAGTCCTGGGGAACTGTAGAGGCTTCACTTTAAAGTCTGACTTAGTCCATAAAACTTAGAAAAATAATAGTCTCACCCTAAGAAAAAAATGTAGAAGAGAGGTAATTAATCATTAGCAATTTAAAAAGATCCCAAGCAGAAGAGATTTAAGAGGGAAACATTACAGACAAAGACAACAGAATAATTTCTAAACAAAGAAGGAAGGCCTATTTTTCACCCAGGGTGCCAAAGAGGGTAGAGAACAAAATTTAAACTCATAAGCTCTAACACACTCACACACACACAGAGGCACTCACATATAGTCAGTGCACTAGAGTAGCCTGAGGCATTCCTTACTGTTCCATGTAAACTGAATATAAGAAGTCTTTCTTCACCCCTACTCTCAAGAAACGTACAGCTTTTCTGGCATTAATAGTTAGCTATTAGGTCAACCAGAAAATAGTTAACTATTAGTCAACCAGAAAAAGCACATTCATGAAACTGAACTGTACTAACATCTGTGGGCAGGCATTTTTCCTGGCCTTTAATCATCCCCTCTAGTGAATGTCAGACACTGACCAACTTATACCCAGATTTTGATTGATATTTGTAGATAAGCGGTTATAAAGTCTCTCCCTGTTATATTTTGCAGATTAAAAAATCTTACATAGAAGTGACTTAACTAAAAACTCATGCCATAACAAGGACTTTAGGTACACTCTTATACATACACTTGTATATAAAAGCGCTAGAGCTCTGTGCAAATACTGACAGGTCTATACAGTAAGCTTTGAAATGTAGTGGTAGTTTTCCAGAGCAGTCAGGAGTTAAGGATTTATGCTATTTTCAAACTGGTTTATTAGTAGGGACCTTGAGTCATCAGGCAAAAAGTGGGAACATTAAGGAAGAAATTATTCCTATTTGTTCATCAGAATGTCCCGAACACCTATAATGCTGGGGTATTGAGCACCTATCTGTCACGCTCACAGCGGTGCATACTATGCACAGGCGCTGAGGGTGAACACACTGGGTGAGAAGTCCTTGTGTATTGGAGGGTAGTAAAAATGTGTACGTGATCACATAAGTGGGTATTAATTGGCACCAGAGCTCTGAGAGAGGCCTACAGGAAGCAAGATGAAGCAGCAGAACGGCTGGTAATGAGTGGGTGCAGAAGTCCGGACATTTGAACAGGTCAGGTCAGGATGTTACAGACAAGATGTATATGTGCAAGCCTGAGGTGGGTTGTTTGCTTTTTTTTTTTTGGCAGCACCGTGTGGCATGCGGGATCTTAGTTCCCCAACCAGGGATGGAACCCATGCCCCATGCAGTGGAAGTGTGGAGTCCTAACCACTGGACCGCCAGGGAATTCCCTTTAGCTTTATAATATGTGATCTTGAATCTAGTTCTGCCATTAGCGATGGCCACTGGTCAGCAGGAGTAGAGTTCTGTAAGCTAAGGAAGTCTTTGGTCACCACACAAACGGACACACTGCCTACTTCCGAGGCCAGAACTCTAAGACAAAAATGAACCCAGCTGGTAACAGTATACTAAAATTGGAACTATCTTCACCTCTCCTATGTTCACCACAGATTATTTTTTTGAGTGGTTTAAGACCTGAAAGTGAAACAGCCATTACAAAAAAAAAAATTTTTTTTTTAAATCTCTCCCTAAATTCCCAAGCTTCATAGAAAATACATTCTAGGGAATAACATTTTAGAGCAATTAATAGACTTTTTAATTGTAGAAAGCTTTCAATGTGTATGGTTCCTCTTAATGACATCCGAATATAACAACCCTATATAATTACCAACCTACATTAAGCAATTCTCATGGGGGGGCCACAAAAAAACCTGCACAATCATCAACAGGGAGACTGGAGGACAGAGGGAGTAGGAACACAGCCCAGGCAGAAATACGCAGTGGAACTTAATCACTGTAATTTAGATTTTGTCACCAAGTCCCAGGTACAAGCTCTTTTATGCACTGTCAAGAGGTCTCCACATTAATTGCTGTTCCTGTCTTCCGAGGACACAAACGCTCTAATTTGCAGTGATTTTAGTTTCTCTAGCAATGTGCATTTGGTGGCTAAGTCCCCCTTTCCTCCAGAAAAGGAAGTCTGCTAAAGCTCTGATTATCCAGCTCACTCTGCCAAGATCAACAGATTGAAGTCACAAAGCATCCCCGTTACCAGAGTCACGAATGAATGTGACTCAACCTATCAGTGGGTGGGAAGCCTGGCCATCCTCCCTGAAAGGCCACATTCTTCCTTGGCAACTTTGATTTTCAACAGAAGAGTTATTTCTAAATGATGATTTAAATGATTTCTGCATGGTCAGTTGGAAGCAGAAAATGTGGATAATCCTTTAAGACCTTCAGGCAGCCTCAGTCAGCATATTCAGATAATGCAAGCCCAGGTGCTGATTTTTCAGAGGGTACTTTGTACCTCCCCTGGGATTTGGTAGATCTGTGAGATGGCGCAGCCCACGTTTTGTGCTTTGGCTTCAGAGGCCCAGCTCTTTTCAACTTTACTCCGTGGTGATGCCACTTGAGACAAGACTTCTATGACTGACTTTCTTCTGCCATCAAATTAAACCAGAGATACATCCCCAGATGGAGTATCATTTCAAAAAAGACATTCTCCTTTCAAAATGAAGAACGGAAAACCAAATCTAGGAGTCAAGGTAAACCTGAAAACCACAGAGGAACCACTGTGAACTGAAAAATGTTCTGAGTCATGCACAGGCCATACTTAATGAGATGGTGGGTGTGCCGGAAACAGCAAGCCAGTGGCATAACTCTGCGTCAAGTGATTCTACGTCTATATTATATTATTATGGTATTTGACGCCCGGCTTTCTGTCTTCCAAACACTTCCTTAATCCACTTGAACCAAACATTCTATTTTCTGAATTATGGAAAGGTAACTGGATGCATGGTACCCAAGAATCCTGAGATGACTTTCCCAGTTGCCTTTCTGCTTGGAGGCCATGCGGTTTCCAGACCTGTGGCAATCACTTTTTATTACTGCAATGTGGTAGTGGTAAACAGAGATAAAACTCAGGAAACACGAGGGGAAGCTTGTGAATCTTATCAGTAACAATACAGACAATGGGAGAAGTGAATATTTAACTTATCAAGTTAAATCCAAATTAAGTCAAGGATGTCCTCTCTCATTAAGATTATCTGGGGTTTACTGACAGATTATGTGCCTGGATTCCCATTTGGAAAGTAAAACTAAACTCATCTTCTCTGCTACTTTTCTTGAGGGCATGACAGTAAAAGAAGCCTGGAAGACAACAAGGTTGGATGCTATTATACAAGCTGATCAATGACTGACAACGATAAAAGGTAAAAGGAGAAACCACCACAGAGATCAACAGGCCCCAAAAGATAGTGATGGAATGTTTCCTCCCTAAAAGAAAGGATCTTATACTTTGGATTGTAGGCTCAAATCCAAAAGAGGAAATGAAAAATAGTATTTACTTTGCCTATCACCGTGATCTCCAAGGATACGGGGGAATATGTACTTTTCTCTTCTGAAAGGTAGACGGGCTGTGTCTAATTTTAGTTACGCTTTCCTGTTGGACAACCCCCCCAACACGTGACTGCCAGGAGCCAATTACTGAAAACAAACTGCCGTGCAAACACTGGGTAAGCAATGTCCTCTGATAGAGAGGCAGTGTGAAAGATGCGTTCAGCATCATAAATGATGCCATGTTAGTCTTGGAAAAGACCCCTTCCTTTTAAAAATATGGTCAAGATTTTCTTTTAATGTCTTCAAAAGACTGTCCCATTCTATATTCTCTATCACTAGCTGGAAGCCACATGACAAAATTCTTCTCTCATGCTGGTATGCAGTTAGGAATGTTTTTATAAAATCAAATACAGCTATGAAGAACAAATCTGCAAACCTTTCCCACAGTTTAAAATAATGCATTAGGATGGTAGGAATAAAGGATTTGGGTGGTAAATAAAAGGCATTAAATATATAAAAATAACTGTCACTGTGCAAAAAAAACAAACCAAAATAAAAAAACCCTTTCTTTATACACTCTTGAGCAAAGGGAAGTGGGATGAGGCCAGAAACTGGCCGCAGGGAGGCCAGGAGTGGGAGGGGCGGCAGGGAGGGGCAGTTACCTGGTGTGGGAAGCAGCGTCATTGATACTGAACGTGCTGTTCTCCCTGGTCAGAGGGTTTGAGCCGGCCTGGCTCTTGGCATGGATGTCCAAGCTCAGGGAGGACTCGGTTTTCCGGTCCATGCCGTGGCTCTCTGAATCTAAAGTCCGATCTGCCATGGAAATGACTTCACTGGAACTGTGCCACAGGGGGGCCACTTTCTCCTTGCCTGGCCCCGAGCGTGGTGACGACGTGGCCGCCCCCAGGGAGGCCGTGCTGCCGTGGCTAGGGCCGTAGGAAGTGGTGTCGATGCCGCTGTCTGCGGAGGTGCCTTGCAAGTAGTTGTAGCTGTTCAGCTCGGATTCGGTGCGGTCCCCGTCGTACCACTTCTCGTCGCTGTGGGCACTTGATGCGTTGCTGGAGAGGGTATTGCTGCTGGAGTGGCTGGAGTAGTGGCTCTCAGACTGCAAGGGAAGCAGGCTTTCCTTAACTACAGGCTTGGCTTCTTGAACAGCAGGGGAAAATAACGGGGGAATGACCCTGTGAAATGTGTCTAAATAGGGGGTTCTCAAGACTCAAAAACTCCTGTGAACACAAAAATAAGGCAGGAGGTATCTGGAAAAACCTACTCAGAAGAGTCCACGGCAGACAGTGCTGGAAACTTAGTTTTTTAGAATCCATTTTTCATTATTTGGCTTATGCTAAAGTATTGATGGTATTGAGAGAATTTTAATCAGAAAAAAAAACCCCACCTAAACTGTCATTAAAGTCTTTAATATCTTAATCTTAAAATAGAAAGTGATACTTCCAAAGGGCTTATAATTAGAAAGACCCTATTGATCAGAGTAAATAGAAGGCAGAATATAAGCCTTTCTCTTAAAGACATCTTTTCTTTACCCATATAGCATCTATTTAGGAGACAGCTGTCTAAGGAGTGCTTAGAGGTAAACTTACACAGAGGTGCCAAGAGAATTCAATGGGGGAAAGTAATCTTTTTAACAAACAGTGTTAGGGTAACTAGATATCCACACGCAAAACAGAATGAAGCTGGGTCCTTACCACATAGAAAAAAAACCCTCAAAAAGTCAAAGATCTAAGCGTAAGGGCTAAAACTATAAAACTCTTAGAGGAAAACACAGGTGTACATCTTCATGACCTTGGATTATGCAATGGTTTCTTAGACATGACACCAAAAGCACAAAAATGATAAGAAAAAAGAAACAGATAAACTGGTCTTCATCAAAATTAAAAACCTCTGTGTTTCAAATAACCCAATAAAAAAATGGGCAAGGGATTTGAATAGTCATTTATCCAAAGAAGATATACAAATGGCCAATAAGCACATGAAAGGATGCTCAATATCATTAGTCATTAGGGAAATGCAAATCAAAACCACAATGAAATAACACTTCACACACACTAGGATGGCTCTAATAAGAAAAGCAGACAATAAAGATGGTGGGCATTGTTGGTACGAATGTAAAATGCGGCAGTTGCTGTGGAAAAACCGTTGCAATCCTACTCAAGAGAAATGAAAACCTATGTTTACACAAAAACTTCTACATGAATTTTATAGCAGCATTATTCATAAAAGCCAAAAAGTAGAAACAATACACATGTCCATCAACTGATCAATGGATTAAAAAAATGTGGTACATCCACACAGCTATTCAGTCATAAAAAGACATGAAGTACTAATACATGCTACAACATGGATGAACCTTGAAAACAGGCTATGTGAAAAAAGTCAGACACAAAAGGCCACATATTGTATGATTCCATTCATATGAAATGTCAAATAGGCACAGCCATAGAGATAGAAAGTAGATTCGCAGTTGTTGAGGGCTTGGAGGGGATGGAAGAGGTGGGGTGACTCCCTAAGGATACAGGTTTCTTCCTGGGGTGATGAAAATGTTCTGGAGTTAGATCGTGGTGCTGGTTGCAAAGCTCTGTGACTGTACTAAACACCACTAAACAGCACACTTTAAATGTGGGAATGTTATGATATGTGAATATGTGGTATATGAATCATCTCTCAATTTAAAAAATGTGGGCAGAACCCCTGTTGCACAGTGGCTCAGTTGCTTAGAAAGAACATTTTATGGCTAACCAAAGAAATACAATTTCAAAAGATATCTGAGTAAAATAATATTTAAATGAGAGGGGGCTAGAAGTTCAGATACTTGGTGGAGATGGAGAGAAAAGGAGAGAAAAGACTTGTGTGTGTGTCTTTACTAGTTGCGGGGAGAGGGCCACAGGAGGACCATCTTGTCTCACTTCAAAGTGAAAGATCTCCTCCCCTTGAAAAAGGATCAATCCCAGTTACTTTCCTGGTGCTACTCGAGTTTTTCTCAATAACAACTTCTACATTATAAGGCCATCATTTATTTTTCCTATTTCCTCTTTAGCACTGGACCTGGGCTGTAGAATTTGCTAGCCCCGGCCACGCGTGGCTACTGGGCATTTTCAGCGTGACTCGTCCGCATTCGGATGTGCTGAGTGTGTAAAGTACAGGACAGATGTATATGGAGATAAAACTCGAACCACATCTGGAATTTGAAGTGTTCTAGCCAAATTTTAAAGAGGAAGAAGAAACAGGTGAAATTAACTTTAAGAATGTATTTTATCTACCCCAATCTTTCCAAAGTATTATTTGACCATGTAGCCCATATACAAATTGTTAATGAAGGAGGGGAAATTGACAGGTGGTCTAGGGTAATCTAGCACTTACCAGTGCGACTGTGACAGCGTCACATTTCATCAGTAACTCTCTCTCCCACAGCCTAGCACGCTCACGAACGTGCTGTGCTCTCTTTAAGCTGCAATATTCATTTCACTGAAGCAAAACTGAGCCCTCTCATTAAAGTTCTGAGTATCTTATAAATTAGTGAATATGAAATACAGTATTTCCTCATCCTATAGAATGACATAAATATAAGTACACATTCCAGTGAAGAGACAGACCAAGGAGATCAACTGAATTTAAAGAGGGAGGAAACGATAGCCTCTGCTTCCCAATTCCACCTGTAAGTGATAAGGAACTGTTTATAACTATGGTAATGGGACAAAAATGTACGTAGCCTTGGAAGATAAGAGAAGCTGTAGGGGGGCTTGTCAGGAAGCTGTCTGTCTCCTTGACTGGTGCTCCAGCCATACATACCTCATGCTGGCAACTGTGTAAGCAAATAAAATCTATATCTAGCACGTTTCTATTCCAGACATTAGGATTGTTTGTGATTGGATCACACGGCCTTCTATCCAAATCTGCAGGTGCATACCCATGAGGAATTTCAATTTATCTCAAAGCAAGCTTAAGGCCATTGGCAGTAGAAATTCCAGGGCCGTGGCAGCCAATGTCCACCTACTAGGATGACTTCCTCTCTGACATTGTGGAAGAAAGAGAGAGCAGACCGGTACCATTTTCACCTTGCAAGAAAGCTACATGGCTAGGAATCTATCATTTTTATTATTTTACAGTGAACTTACGTGCCCTTGTTTGTTTGGAGACAAATGAACCACCGGATCCTGACGCATTAATCTCCCACCGGGGCTCTCTCGGAAAGCTGGCAGTACCTTTGATACTGCTGGGAGGTGGCACGTTGGCTCTGGAATACAGAACAGGACATTCTGGTGCAGGCACTAAACAGATACTGGCACAGGTTGACAAATGAAGACGGCTTGCCATTGCACCTCTCAGTTCACTGGCCAGCAAACTCGGAATTTCAGCAAGAAGCTTGTTGAAAGTTTACACAATAGACAGCATGTCAAAAACTAAGTGGCTGATGGATAAAGCTTGCAGCTGGTGACAGTGTGTCAGATCATACACATTAGCATAGCCAAGTACCACCAAACCAGAGGCCATGAACAATGCGGCAAAGTTAGGAATCAACTTTCGGTTTGGGGGGAAAGTCTCAAATACATGGATTAAATTTATGAAATTCATTCACTGCAGAGTGTGGCTAACCTCGCTTGGTCTACGTTACCTAGACAGGCATGGATGCAATCACGCGATACTTACCATGACACTTTGGAAATATTTTACCTGTATATTCATGCTGCTCGAGGACAAAAGAATTGAAATCCTGAGGTCCTCTATAACTGTAAGCTAAGCACAACAGAAAAGACACACAGCAACTAGTTTACTTAAAACAATTGCTTCCTTTTGGACTCCACTGGCATTCAAGATGGGGTTCAAAAGGTGAAAGGTAAGTGATTTAGCCTCTTTAACACACCTAAGAGCTCACGGCAACAATTCTGCACGTCTGCAACACCATTCCTAACACGTACAGGACTGGGCAGTGTACTCTTTGACTCTGACTCTCAACTGTGTCCAAAAGCGGAGAGGCAGAAAAACAAACTGCACTGAGATGAGTGAGCCAATGAAGCACGCTAAGCTCCACATCTCCCCTGGGCATCAGTTTATCACACACTGATGGACAAAGACAGGTGAGGTCTGGCTAACAAGTGAGAATCTGCTTGACATTTTCAACCGGTGACCTGAAGGTCATTAGAGAACTGTGTTCCTACAAATTGAGTGTAGGAAGGTCGGCCCTTTATACACTCAATACGGTGTACTGAGGAATGAGAACATAACAATTATTTGTCTCCATTCCTTCCTAGCATGGCTTATACCAGCAAAGCCCCAGATTCCTTCTGAAGTGCCAGGCAGAAAGGGCTGGGTTATCCTTCTGGAATGCTGGAATATCAAAAGTTATAAAAATGTATTTGAACATTTTCTTTGAAGCCTTAGATTCTGGATGGAGAAAGGCCGTGGTTTAAAAAAAAAAAAAAAAAAAGCTTCTCTGGCAGGCTCTAGGGGTATCTTATTTTTTAAAAAAAGGTATACCTTACTAAAAGGATGAATGAATGTGTTAAAAAGATTCACCGATGGCTCATCTACGCAACGTGGATGCCACTAAACTAAAGTGGATGCAAGGAAAGAAAGACTAGAGGAAGGCTTATGTGAAAGAATGAATACGGGTCTAGGACAAACCTTGTAATTACCCTTTCCAGTCCCAAGATACCGCTTCATTCCCCGCATGACTTCACATGAGTGGGAAGAGGGACCCTGAACAGTGCACAAAGGCTCGAGGGCAGCTTTGTTCAAAGCCTGCAACTAGGAGCCAAAAAAAGCTGCTAAAGTCACATGGAAGAAGGGATCCTGTTCACATGTCCTTACCCTCTCAACAGTATCAAAACACATGGGATGTGAAACATTCTGTCAAGAGCAGAACAGCGGATCAGGATATGCTCAGGTTCTCGGTGGCAGGGTGGGAGCTGGGATGAGAGTGGGGAATGACAGATGGCTTCAATAACGAGGCACATCTCACTGAAGTGATGGAACAAAGCCTATCTTCAGAACCTAAGAATTTCGTTTCTCTTCCTCAACTCCTGTCTTAGCTGAATGCATCTCCACTCCCTTCCATGTTCAGGGGTTGTTTTTTCTGTTGACCCCCCGTTGAGCAGCTGGGAACCCCAACTTGGCTCCAACCTCTGCACTGAGGATGCCCTTCCCAGGCATGGAAACATGGGCACAGTGGTTAAAACAGAACAAAACGATGCATTTGCAGAGAAGATAAAATGATGCGGTCTTTGCCTTACACGCTGATCTTTTTTCAGCCCTGAAATTTACTTCTTTTTATGGTACTGATGGGAAAGCTACTAGAGATAAGATAAAGGGAAAAAACCCTAACAGTCCAGATTCAAGTCCCTGATGTATCAACTGTGTTGACACTTAATCCCTGGTGCTACTGTGTTGAAACTTAATCTTGCTCATGGCAAAATTTTATTGTATCAACTAGTGTTTTGGTATCTTGTAGAACTGCTCAGAGAGAGAGTGAAGGGCTATGTGCCAGAAACCCAAAGGAAGGCTCACTCATGCAAATCTTTCCCTTCCAGCTGTTTTATCCTAAGACATTTCCTTAGCTGACAGCTTAATAGCAGAGCCAGGGGAAAAAGCATATAAAGGGAGGAAAGACATTCTCACCAAGCTACAGAAGTGACTAAAGAACAATTATATTTCTTTCCTTCTCTGCACATAGTTTAAAAAAATTTTTTAAACTCAACATTAATACCAACTAATCTCCCAGGGCACTTATACTGGGCAAAAACAAATCAATAAACAAACAAACAAGGGGGAAGGGAGATACTTAGGACACATGCGGCTTGGTACTCTGGCACTTTAACTCTGGTGCTGAAAATAATTCCTATGTCCTTTGTGTCTTTAAAGTCGGGGTTACTTAGAATTCCTTGACTTTTCTCTCAGGTCTTAATTGCTGCTTTCACTTATACATAAGCTAACTGAGACTTAATGCTCATTCCCATTTATGACCCAGGGCTGTATTATAGAACAGAATGCCTTGATGACATCATCCAAAGGTAACCAAAGTCACCTTAGTATAAAAGCAACTTGCTTTTTGTAGGAATTAGTTACTTACCCATCTGGTCGGCAATGCTATCCTCACTTCTTTGCCAGCTGGGTGTGGATTTCCCGCTGCCACCAATGTCTGACTGGGTGTTGTGCCTGTCGATGGAGGCTGGGGATCTGCGGCTTATTCCAAACCTGTGGTGATTTCCCCGAAGGCAAAGACAACATCAGGGACCTCACCCATAAGGGAAGGCGGTCCTGGGAGTAATGAACTAAACTCTAACGACAGGTACTACTAGTTTTGCTTACGTTTCTGTACTTGCGTACTCATCCTCGTGCATGTGTAAATGGATGCTGGAACTGTGGATGTTATGGTCAGGATACACCCCTCTGTTCAGAAAGGTATGTATGCTAAGTATGTAAACTGTCAACAAGGGCAGGGGCCATTAGGACCGAGCCAACCTAAGAGATATGCAGTAAGAAACCAAAAAACTTCTGGCCCTTGAGTAGCTAAGCTCAGACTGTCATTCGCACCCAAAAGAAAAATGTCACCATCCTAGTGTTCCTTTTTTGTCGTCCAATTGGCACATTGCAGGGGTTTCTCTTAACTCGGTTATCTGCTAAATCACTAAGGCACTCATTCTTCGAACAAGTATTTTCTGAGCACTTACTCTAAGGTCTGAAAAACAAAGATCGCTATCATTTACATTACATAGGGACCGCTTCCAAAATGTATAAATTTTAAATCGCCTTTAGGAAGGCAATTTGGAAATAGGTAAACTGGCATATATAAAGGCAAATGTCTATTTCTGGAAAGAATGTTTAGCTATTTAATGAGCCCATTTTAATTTTCCCTGTGTAGACTAATAATATAATATAGGCTTAATTAAAGCATATGCCTTGATTAGTAACATCAGCAAAGGAAATACTGACTGAGCCCAGGAAAAAGGGCCAGAATATAAAATTCAAAGATTCATGTGGAAACTTACAAATCTGAGTGTGGTTACTAATGAATTTATGAGTAATCTACACAATAAAACACAAAAGGGCCCGAATTAACTGATGCATGTGACAGGTGTCTTCTTTGCTACAAACTGATAAATGTGTGGGCAGAACCACCAAGGGGTGTATTGGAAAGAGCAGGAGATTAGGAGGAGGAAGGCTGGGAGCCAAGTTCAGCTTCTCCACCCAGAGTCATGGCAACTCTTATATGGATCCAGGGAGAAAAATCTATATAAAAGCATTAGGAAAGCAGGGAAACTATAAAATATTTTAGTAAAACTCCTACTACAACATCTCCCTCATTACTTTTTGCACCAATTACTGTCATTTACAAACTTGACTCATATGCCTCACTAAACAAAGTTACCTCCATTATTAAAAACAAACAAAAACCTTGATTTATGAAAACTTCAGTGAAAGGGCTCATTTAAAAAAAAGGATTCACTAATTATGATCTTTGCCACTTCCTCCCTAAGTGGGGTCCTTGTTTAGGTTAGGAGAATGAATATCCTCAAACTGGTCCTATGATCCTATTCTATTTAGTTATCCTATTTAGTTAAATATCTATTTATTAAATAGATTAATTAAATTTAATAATTTAATAGATTTATTAAATCTATTTATTAAATATCTTATTTAGTTATTTAGTTATGTGCACTAACTAAATTACGACTTTTCAAAAAGCCACAGAGATCAAAGTAAGAAGTGGATCGGAATTTTGCTTTTACTTTTTTGTAGCAGTGGAAACCAAAGCCAACTTTTTGAACTTCTGAATTTAAAGTCAAATGCTTTTTTGGCTGTCTGCTTTTAAAGAAATGATAAAGTAAGGCTGTCTTTCAACTTTGCCTTGAAAAACATTTTCATCCAATGAATTTTTAATTTCAGTTCTCACATACACTCCTTGTTTACTACGTGCCAGGGCATCAGGGCTACGAAGGTCCCATCCTTGAGGAGCTCAGACAAAACCTGTTCTAATTTGACACTGTGCCTCTTTTTGAAGAGTTTCATTGTCCCTTTGTTTGGAGGAGCACTTAATACTTTAGGAGTCACGGTTCAGACTTGAAGGAGTTTTTAAGTAATCATTTGGCTGATACATGAAACGCGTTCAGTGACCAAGAACTTCTACCTCGTGAGACAGTCCATTGCTCTCCAGGGCAGGCTGACAGCTTCCAAATACCTTCCTCATAATGGGCTAGAAACTCCTTCTCTATAACTTTCACTCATTGAGCTCAGTTGCCCTCAGAGACGAGTTTAATCCCTCGTCTAAGAGTGCTAGGAGAAAGCCATCGCGGCCTCCTTGCCTCCACAATGCCCACCTGCGGGCTGCACACCCGCGGTTACGATTCTTACACCACGACCTCCAACTCCGCATCTGCCCAGTCCATCCTGCCCTCTGAACGTGCCCTGCCTCGTCAACATTCCTCAGAGTATGCGGCCCCAAAACACATCTCAAGGATGGTAGAACAGACCCTACGTCTTTTCATCAGTGTTGCTTTTTAACTCTCTCTCATTCCCATCCTAAACTGGTGCAGGTGCCTTTTCCGCCTTCACTCAAGGTAGAGCAGGTTTTATCAACCAGCCTGTGAAACTGTGCCTCTCAACTGATTTGGACGGTCTCAACATCCTTACACCAGGGAGCGGGCAGCACACACCACGTACAAGCAGACACTGAGCCCGCTGAAGCACACAGAGGGCAACAAAGGGGCGGATTACATTTATGGACGATCAGTGTGTACGGACCTGTTGTTATTACCGCACACTCTGGAGCTTTTCCAAGTTTCACATTAATGAGTTTGCAGCAGACTCCATACAGTCCTGCTTCACTGTCACCCTGTACCTATTTATTTTTACTGGGCTAAGTTATAGAGTAGATGTAACGATTGTTCCCTTGGTAAGTGTGAACTTTAGGATCAAACCTGGCCCATGAGTAAGGCACGTGAATCAGACAGTGAACTCCAATGTCTCTTGCATCACTGATACAGACAACAATTGCTTGGGATCTAAAGGAAAACACTGTACCAGCATCTTCTTGTAAAGTTTCACCCCAGGTAAAACTGATGTTATACAGTATAGTAAATAATCACCAGGTAACCTCGAAAGCAATGGGGGAGACCCTCAATACCACCTATGGCAGGTTTAGTATCAAATATCAAGTCAAATAATTACCACTGCATTAAAAAAAAAATAGTGTAGCACGAACACTGGGAACCACGTTTCTAACATTAATATTCACCAAAAATTAATGTTTCAAATTACATTTTGGCATGCCTTGAGAGTGTATACCAAAATGGACAGAAGAAGCAAACAATGATTTTTTTGTGGCTGGTAGCTCATTTATATTTTATTGCTGTATTAACACTGAAGTTGCAGTGAATTCTTACTTTTGAAGTCAAACCGGGCCATTTAAAATCTACTAATTAAAACAAGAAATAGCAAGGGGGAAGAGATATGGGGATATATGTATATGTATAGCTGATCCACTTTGTTATAAAGCAGAAACTAACACACCATTGTAAAGCAATTATACTCCAATAAAGATGTTTAAAAAAAAAGAGAAATAATTAGTTGGGCTTGTGGTGTGGGATAATAAAAATACTTGATTCATAAAACTTCTTGCAGGGGCTCATAAATAAGAGCTAGAATTGTTTTTACTAATTGTCACTGAAGTAATTAAAATAAGAAATGTGCATTTTAGATACGCTACCAAGGGAATCCTTGGTGGTGGGGTGGGAAGTATATTTTATAGTGGTTTTTGTTACTTACTTTCTGCTAACATAAACATTTAGCAAAAACATGAATAAAATTATACTTAGCTGTAAAAACCAACAAAATACTATAGGATAAAAAATACCTATTAAGAAAGTATTCTCATAAGCATAATTATTTTGTAATATGGTAAAATCTCAAGAAAGTAAACAAATCATGTGCATTTGTTAAAAATAATTCAGGGAAAACTTGGCATAGAAACATCCTTTTTTTAAACACCCCATTTTTGATTTTCCAGTGGTTTCAAGTTCTTTATCAAGTTCGCCAGAGGTATCCCAGCAGGAAGCTGGTGATGGTTCTTTTACTCTCCCTCTGAGCAAAGCCAGCTTATGTGTGTCATGCGATGTTTTGCTGCTAATTACTTCCCAGCTTCAGACATTCCAATTTTTTTACCTTTTAGTAGCCTCTTCAATCATGTACACTTAGTTTTTTACTTTGTGAGTCTGGTCGGAAGCAAACAGTTACTTTTGGGTGTTTAGTGTTTTCAAAAAAGATGGGGAGAAAAACTCCCAAACAACCCACAGGCTGAAATCACCGATTTCTAAAGTATGAGAAAAATCCCTTTTAGCTTTGGATATGATGAACATTTCCTCTACTTTACCATCAATACAAACTCCACCCAGTGCAAAGCAGTATACTACTGAGCTCACTTTGGAGGAACTTTTAAGAAGTGGCAAAATCTGTACTGTGAAACTAGACAATACATATAATGGAGGAACTGATGTAATTTGATTTCTTTGCCATTGAGTCCTTAGAGACTAAAGAATGATAAACTTTCTAAGAAGTGGTTTGAACCAGCCATGAGAACATTTTTTAATCTGGAGTATTAACCCTATTTTCCCTTTTGCTCTTTTGTGAACCGATCCAGTCTGGCTGAATGGAAGTTCTTTTACACGTCTGAAATTACATATGAGAGACAGCAATGCCAACTCCGGCATACCTACCCTTCGGGCATGGACTTTTGCCTGTAAGTGCCCCCGCCAGAGCCAGTCTCGCTGGATGAAGACAGATTGCTTGGGGAGTTGCGACATGGCTGGGATCTTGCTAAAGCCATGGATGAGACCGTCACATAGATGTCTGAACCGGGAGACAGCCTGTGTGTGCAAACCAAAAACGTAAAGTCAACGATTCAAAGGGAAAATCCCAAGGCAATGCATGATGGATAACATACAGATGCGACAAACGCGGCCACTTCGTGGAGATAATAAAAATAAAGCCAGCTGGAAGCCCAGAAAAGAAACTTCCCCATAAAACTACTCCCTAAGGGGACAGCTGGAAAACGGCCTTGAAGGGGGTAGGGGCGTGAAAAAATAATAGGGGAAAAAAAGAAAACATGTATGTTTCCAAAAGCTGCCAGAATTCAAGGGCTGCACTGCTCATGCAATTTCGTAGTATGGCAGCACAAAGTATAAATGAGCCCCAGTGACATTAACATGGCAATTAATTCCAATCTCCCCACTGGCTCTACTCAGAGTATATGACCACAGTGAGACTGGTACATTCTTTGTATGCGTCTTTGTTTTCCAATTTTATTACTCAAAGTCTGGAATGAATATTCAGATATTGCTATTTAGTGTGTATACATTTGGTTGATAGTAGCATCACCATATAAAAACTTCCATGGAAACGTGCCTAGAACTGCAGTTGTTGAATTTCACTGAAATGACTGAGTTTATATAATAACACAGCGGAGATGTGCTCCACGTAGCCCACAATACATCTCTTTCTAAAATTAGGGATCCCTCACCCCGTGGACTGGCTCGACGCAGAAACCAGAGCTTTGGAGTTAGGAGAGACGTGATTTTCTGCCCTCTACCGTCTCCACTCAAATAGGCATTGGGGCAACTGCTGGATATTAACAAGTGAGGTTGAAGACTGTGATGAGACGTCGGCTAAATCTTGATAACAACGATATTTTATTTCCGAAGTGAATGCTGGCACAGATCACTGGCTCTTGTAGCAGGGCAGGTCATTTCCATTTTATAGCTGAGGGAGGGGAATCAAAGTCACTTTTTCAATAAGCCAGGCTTCTTGATTCTGAGTTCACTGTACTCTGCCCCCTACAGAAGGCTGGGTTTTCTGTGCTTAATAAGACAGTTTGCAAGGGGTCTGCAGGGTCAGACGATTTTGCACATAGAGTCTTACACTGAAGCCAAAGTTTTGAAGCCTTGGGACTGAACCTGATTCACTGAAACATGGCAGTTTTTTACAGTGAACCTACATACCTTCTGAAGCAGGGCAGGATGGGGCTTCAGGTACAGAAATTGACAGAAGGCATAATAAAATCACGCCGAGAAGCTTTTCTATCAGAAAAAGAATAAGGACAGGCACCGAAAAATATGACACCCCCCCCAAATCCATCTATGCCCATGTGGCAGATCTGACTTGGGAGCCCCAGTTCTTTCCTCAGCGACAAACCTGTTAGCAGCTGTGATTCTGTTATCCCTTCTTTTCTATTAAAACATCTCCCAAACTTCTCACTGCTTATTGTGAAGCAGTTGGAAGGGGACTGGAGTGGGGGAAGAATGGGAGGAGTAGGTCACAAAGAAAACTAGGTAAGGATTAAGGAATGGCATGAATCACTCCTTTCTGCTTTAAGAGTTTGTTTGGCTTTTAGATGCACCTAATACAGAGAAACTTCAAAAACAGTTCATTTTGCAGCTGCTTTGATTTTCTTACTGCGAAGAGGAGGAGGTGTTACAGAAAGATGGAAAGAAAGGAGACGGCAGCAGAAATGTGAACGGGGTTGGGGCCAATGCCACGTCCGGGCGCCTGATGACTTTTTAGCTCTCTTTGGGGTAAACAAGTAATAGCCAGTGAAATTATATTCACGGTGAATGTTAAAATGTTTTTGCATCTACGAAGAAGTGACAACATGATTCCATAGCCAAAGTCAAGATGTAACTTTTGTATTTATATTTAGAGCTTGCTTTTCTTACCCTGCTCTCCAAAACGTACATTAAGCTAAAATATATCATGCTAGTTCTCAACCTCAGCTCTTTTATTTGGCAAATGTATCAGAAAATTCTATCTGGTTGCTGGAGTTATCCCAAAGTGAAAAAATAGCATTTCCAGAAGGCCAGCATTCATTCCAATGCCTTTTCTGAATTTATATAACTCAATAGTGGCTTTGTTTTCAGGCTGTCCACACACACAGAACACACATACAGCAACTGATGGAAATGCCACCCAAATGTTTTTATGACTCTAGATGTATGTACGGTAGGCAAAAAAAATTCAGAATTAGCCCTTATTCTGATGACTTACTATTCTTTCCAAATACTCTGAATTTGATACCATCTCGCAAATATTATTTGAGAACAGATCTAGGTCAGGGAGTGGAAGGTACCCACCTGCCTGGCACTGGCTGTCTACTTCTGCCAGAGGCTGCGGCTGATCATTTCTGGAAGTTGGGCTGGTTGTTGTCTTGCCACTTTGAAAAAGAATAACCCCTGCATTGGCTCACATGGGAAGGCAGCACGCTAACCTCTTGAATCTCGGACATCCCCCCTACTCTACCTTAATGGATCACAAGTCTTTTCTTCTCTTTTGAGATAAACCCAGATCTTTCTACTTTCTCTCAGTCTTAATGAGCCCGGGCATCTGGATGTTAATGCCCAAATAGGTTTAGAGGACTAAGATGAATACATCTTTCACTTGCTGTGAGATCTTTAGATTCTGTGGAATATAAGAAATAATCTTCTTCAAGAATGCTATGGTCACTGTCAGAAAGGAAATGTCTAAAAATCTTTTAGCCTTAATTTCAGTAGATTCTCTTCCCTCCATTTTTAACAATTTAGCTGAGAAATAACTAAATGTTTTTAAAGTAACCGATCTTAAATGTTCTCTAGGGCTATGACTTCCCTCTGCAGAAATAAAACACCAGGGCTTTTGGACTGTACAAAGAATGCAGCAATTGAAAAAGTCATGATCATCAGCTCGACAGACAATACTCCCATAGTCTGCAGGACTGCACTCAATGTCAGCTTTCCATTTATATGCAGCACATTTCACTGCAATGAAAACAAAGAGTTGAATGGGATGGATTAGGAAGAGATGGTCCAAGATCAATATCAGTTCTTCATTTTTCCAGAAGCCTCCTCACGTCAGGATAAAAGAGAGAAGAGAAGTGCCAAAAAATCCCCAGATTTCTAATAAAATAACCCCTGCCCCCCACCATACCCTTCCCATGACTCAACTCACAGAACTACACATACGATGTTAACATTGATAGACTCTTATTAAATTGATCTCTTGAGACTGTGACATCAATTTATGGATAAGGAACTCTCAGTATCCGAGTAACGGATGCTAAATTTTTCTTTCCTGAGTATTTATGTATGGGTTTAATTATGCCTCTGTTTCCTGCTTTTTACTCCAAAGTGACAGCACTGCTTGGATGTGTCCAAGGAGATAAGGCCCTCTGTAACTCCAGTGCAGACAGAGGAATGACGGCAAGAACAACCGAGAGGATTTCAAAGAGCAGAAATGACTGACGAATTAGATATCTGAGTCCATAACTAAGCACAGCATTTTACCACAACTTAGCAATTAAAACACTATTCACCCAGGGAATGGGATCCAGTCAAAGTCTGTCTTTAGCAATGCTTATCAACCAGGATTCTTCCAGAATTGTTTTAAAAAAATTCTCTAAAATGACTCGAGGTAATGTCATTTGGGTGCTGTATCCAGACTAGTTTGAACAAGTTGTATTCAGATTCAATCACCCCACCCCCCTGTTGTTTCATCTCTTCCTAACTTTGTGAACCAGAGCCATTCCTGGCTTTCTGACCATGCAATCCCTATCAGCTATTCCGACTGGACCATGGAAGTCCTGTTCTGATGAACCTCCCGTGATGAGATCAATTTACAACAAAGAATAACTCTTGCACAGTTAGGGAAATACAGCAACTCATCACACCAAGATAACAGATCATCATCTCCCAGCTGCTGGCAAGCTGTTGGAGGTTCACAGCCTGGCACACATCATGGGTGCCTCTTGAGAAGAGCCAATTTTATATCTAAGGGTGACTCTACAGAACAGAACATTAAAATGGGTTGCAGACAGGACCAGCTACATCATTTGTGGGACTCAGTGCAACATGAAACTCTGGGTCTCCTTGTTCAAACGTATTGCAAATTTCAAGCAGAACACTGAACCCTGCTAAGCGTGTGGCCCTGTGCAGCTACACAGGCTACACACCTGAAGCTGGCCCTGACTGCAGCACACATGGCTGGGCCCCCTTAGCCTACAAACACGCATGCATTCATCTGGCAAGTATTTCTTGAGCACCATCTATATATGGTGGTAGGCTTCATCCCTGCAGCATGGTGGCGAGGGTAGGGGCTCCGCAGTCTGGTGGCCTTGGTGCTAATTTCAGCTCCACCACTAACCAGCCAGGACTCCGCACAAACGATTTCATCTCTCTGTCCCCGGGCATCCTTATGTGTAAAAGGGGGAAAGAGCCACCAACTTACTGGGCTGTTGGGTGGATTAACTGAGAAAACTCACATAAGAGACTCTGAACAGAGCCTGGCGTATGTGCCATTCAGCTGCCATCGTCATTTGTCATATTCTAAATATAATGGGAAACTAGAAGAGTCAAACCAAAAGCCAGAGATTGGGAGCCTCTAGGCTATTTAATCAGGCTGGATTCCGACTCTCCCCAGGAGTGGGGACTGGTGGGGAGACGGCAGTGAACTTGCTAGCAGGGCCACGGTATATGAGTCAATCACCTCCCCTGCCACCCCTCCTTGTGTATTGGTGCTTGCTCCTTAAAAGGAGCCTGCAGATCCTAAGGAGGTGGGTCCAGAGCAAATGGTCCAGGGCCGTCTTCATGTGGCCTGAAGCAGCGTCCAGCAAGCCCTCCGGTGGTACGAGTCACCAGCCGACAGCCCAGTGGCCAGAGACACACATACACACTCGGGTGAAGAGATCAATTCAACTCTGCTGACCGCCCCCAAGGGCATTCTGCCAATCTCATTATTTCACGACAATCGTTCCTGCAGGTAAAAAGGAGACTAAACCCACTTTTCCCGGCAGGCACTTCAATGATAGGTGGGTCCCAGACGGCCACCCTGTCACCATACGGAGGGAGCTCCACGGGTGGAAGGAGACCTCGGTCACACCACTCACTGTCCCGGGCTCTGCACAACAGGCTTCCGGGGAGACTTCACACTGCTGACTGTGGGCGTGGGTCTAGGTAGCTCACCTGTCTCATTATCACGCATTCGCACACGTTTACACACGTGTTGTGCAATCAACAAATCTTAAAGAAAAATGTCAGTGGTTTCAAATATAAGGCAGCGGGATATCCCTTTTTACCCCTGAGAATTATTTAAATTCCTAATGATAAACGTGTCCATATGGCTGATGTGCCCTCATCAGGCAAAGGGCCTAAGACTTGTATACACTGATGTGTATAAAATTGATGACTAATAAGAACCTGCAGTATAAAAAAAAAAAACAAACAAAACAACTAATACTAAACTTTCATTGGGTTGTTTGTATGGAAATATGTTAATATAAATGTTTCAGACATTACAGGAAATTTCTAAAAATCTTATATGTTATGGTATAATGTTATAAGTCACAATTCTAGTTATTACTTTAATATGTATATCTCAGAAATAACTAAATTTCCTTGTCAATTGCATTATTATGAACTTTCATCAAATCTTTAACCGTGGTCATTTTTAAGTCTTTTGTCATTTACAGACAGTTCTGGGTGTACTGTGATGCTTTTGCAAATATATTCCTATAAAAGGGTTTCATCTTCAAGGAATTCATGGAAAAGACTCTGACAAGTACAGGTTTCTGGTAACTGACTGTACTGCTGAACTGAATGAATAAGCATTTTCAGAACTCTAATGAAAAACTGATGAGCTCATAAAAGTGCTAACAAAAGATCAAGATGAAAAGAAAAATTAATTACATGGGACTGAGTGAACTGATGAGGATGATTATAATTTTTGTGACTTTCTGTTTGAATTAAAAAAAAAAAAAATCCCACAAGGACTCAGAGGCAAAGAATATACAAATCAGTTTTCACTGCGAAGTAAAGGAGCTGTTACAGTGGAGGATTACTGGACTGAATGTCAATATTATGACATAGCATGAGTGTGTTTCGTGTTTGGTAATTGCAATCATTGTTGCTTTTGTTGTGGTCATCCAAAAAAAAAAAAAAAAAAAAAAAGGGCCTAAGACTCCTGTTGCCTTCTCCATGAGGGGAGGGCTACAGCAGGACCCATAGTAGATCTGGCTTCTGGGAAGGCCTTCCCCGTGTCAGGTGTCGGAGGGTGGACAAGGGGGTGCTTTTGGAGGAAGCCCCAGGGCCACTGTGGGCCTTTAGACCCTTCCCATAAAGTGGGATCAGGCCAGGCCTCCCTGGGTGGTCCTAATGCAGCACTCCCTTAAAAAAAGGGCTAAGAGGGCAAGACCCTGCTGCTGGATGCACGCAGGAGGACAGCTCCTTACTGACACGCAGAACGATGTGCCCAGCTGCCACCTCATTCTCTTCCCATAACACGATTGCTTTCTACAAGATCACCTCTCAGTCTATTCTAATTCAATGGATGGTTTTTGCAGTATTTCCTACACCTGCTCACCATGACTGTTCCCAGCAAAGCAGCCCTCCTGAACTCAGCCTCTCCGTCTCACCGAGGTTAACCAGGATGCTGGCGCTGAAGACAGCACAACTTGCTCCTTGGAAACACACTGGCGTGACCTGCATTAGGCTGCAAACTGACTCGTCAGTCCAGTCTGGCCAGCTCTACCCATATCCTTAAGTACCCCATTGCAACTAGCTCTCTTTGACTTCCATGTAGCTGTGTGTAGAAGAGCATCTACAAAATGACATCAAAGACAAACAGGGACTACCATTTTCTAAGCCTTACCGTGTGCCAGGCCTGTCCTAAGAGCTCGGGTTGAACACAGAGTAACTATATTACCTTAGTTAATCATCATGCTGACTCTGAGAGGTGGGGCTAGTGGCCCGTTTGATTCCTGGCGATGCTGAAGTGTAGAGGGGATCAGGAGCTTCCCACCATCACATCACTCCCAAGGGGTGGGGCCAGGATGCCAGTCAAGGCCCCTGGACGGCAGAGCCTGCACTCCTGGCACATCTGGGAATTTCTGGGCGGGTTACAGTAAAACACTGGTGGCTCTGCAAGGAGGAGCCCCCTGGAACATTTCCCTGGGTGGAGTGCAAAGCAGCTACTTTCAAGGCCCAAGGAACGATGAAGCAATTCAAGAGCCTAAGCTGGGGACCACGTGGGAGCAGCCTGGTCTCATTCCCTGGCTCACTCTAGAGTTTATAAAAGAAAGGGAACTGGGAGGTGTGCCAGGCTCAGGCCGCTGTGCCCATTTCCTGAATGCTTAAAAAGGAAACACCTTTGTTCTCTAATCTAAAAGTGTGAACTTGCAAATTATCTAAACTCTGACCCCAATGTAGATGCCAGAGTACACTTACTCCTTTGAAGAGTTGGGGAAAAAGAGGCTTAAGAGCTCGGTGAGTTTAAGTTAAGTACAGCCCTCTGCTTTTCTACCTTAACTTGGCTGACAAATAAAATGCCATAATTCAGTTTCAGCCTAACTGAAACCAATTAGAGGAAATTCAATCAAGAACAACTCACGTTTCCCTTTGAATTCTAGACAGCTTTACACACAATATACTTTTAAAATAGGAGTATTCTAAACTTAGTCAACAAAAAGCAAAGAATTCTACTTAAATCTAAGCTTCAATTCTATAGCTTTATCGGATTAAAGCATGTTTGACTTTTATGTGTCATTTAATTTTATAAAAATAAACGGATTTACCTGACTGTCCATTGATGGATGAATGGATAACAAAATGTGGTACATACATACAATGGAATACTATTCAGTCTTAAAAAAGGGAAAGGTTACGGACTTAATGACTCCCCCCCACCCCCAAATTCATATCTTGAAGTCCTAACCACCAATGTAATGCCTTTAGGAGGTGGGGCCTTTGGGAAGTAATTAGGTTAAGATAAGGTCATAAGGGTGGAGACCCCATGATGGGATTAGCGCCCTTATAAGACGAGGAAGAAACCAGAGCTCTCTGCCGTGTGAGGACACAGCAAGAAGGCGCTTTCTACAAGTCAGGAAGAGGGTCCTCACCAAGAACCACACGTCCTGGAACCTTGATCTTGGAATTCCCAGACTCCAGGACTGTAAGAAGTAAACGTCCATTGTTTAAGTCACTGAATCTATGGTATTTTGTTATAGCAGCTTGAGCTAATAAGCAAGAAGGAAAACTGGACATATGCTACAACACGAATGAACCTTGAATACATTACACTGACGTGAAATAAACTAGTCACAAAAGGACAAATATTTTATGATTCCACTTACATAAAGTTTCTATTTATGTGAGGTACCAAGAATAGTCAAATTCACAGAGACAGAAAATAGAAAGGTAACAGCCAGGAGCTGGGGAGAGGGGGAGTTATTGTTTAATGGACACAGAGTTTCAGTTCTGGAGATGGATGTTGGTGGTAGTTGCACAACGATGGAAACATACATAATGCCACAGAACTGTGGTCCAAATGGTAAGTTTTATGTTATGTATATTTTACAACAGTAAAAAAAAGTTAAAAAAAAAAGAAAAAAAACCCCAACTATTTTCTCCCAAATTGATTTACTTCTGTTCTTACTTCTTTAAGTTTTTTTGCTTACTGGTTTAACTAATGAAGTTTTAAAAAAATTCACTGCAAGCCTATTAAAATGCCAGAATCAGTAGTTGGTCCTTGGGATATGATGATGAATAAGACAGGCTACCTTAAATTGGAAAAATGGACCAATAAGATTAAAATGAAATATAATAAATTCTGTGAAGGAAGCAGACAGGCAGCAATATGAAAATTCCCAGGATGGGCAATGAAGGCAGAGATGGGAGGAGACGTCTCAGAGAAGGTGAGGCTTGGGCTTGGTGTTAAAATACCAGCAGCTGTTAAGCTGCTGAAGGATGGGGTAGAAGGCAGATCAAGCAGAGCTGCAGGTATAAAGGTTATCAAGAGAAAACCTGGCAGCAGAGAGTCACAAGCCTAGAGCCTGGGAAAGACAAAGCCAAGTCAGTAAATCCACAGCGGGAGGTGGACTTGATACTGAAGGCTGTGCGGAAGGCTAGGATGAAAGGCAGGGCCTGAGGAGCAATTCCCTTTGTATTAGGCCGTCCCGTGCAGTATGCAGCGGACAGGGAGAAAGTGGGAGGCTGTTCTGGCCAGAAAAATCTTAAGTGTGAAACGAGAGCCCCTAAGGCAATGACAAGGAGCATGCTTACATGAGGGACTGAACCGAAGGGTAGAACTTGACAACTAAATGGGTGTCGAGACGGGGATGAGGGTGCAGGAGGGCAATTATGAATTCTAGTTCTGCTCTGGCTACCTGGGCAGAATTCAAAGACCTTCACCAAGATGGGCAACACGTGAGAAGGAAGAGGTGGAGGACGGGCAGGAGTATGGCTGAAGTCAGTTTGGACTGGTGAGTCTGGGACACTGGTGTGACATTCAAGTGCAGATATTCAGGAGGAAGACGGGTATATGAATATGAAAAGTAAAGAAGAGGTCAAGACCAAATGTGTACTATCCAGGAACTGCCCACATACACATGATGGCTGAGGTTACTAAAACAAATAAACTATTCAGAGATATTGCACAGTAGGGGATTAAAAGAAAAATGAGGAAGGAGTCATGGGGGAACACAGCATTTGCGGGGGGGGATAAGACAAAGGCAAAGAACTGACCAAAAAAAAGAAAAAAAAATCAGGAGGAAAGTTTTGGAAGATAAGGAAGAGGAGTTTGAAGGAGGAGGGAATGGCAAAAGGTACCGGATATGCCGAAGCCCACAACATCCAGTGGCTCTGGAAATACAGCAGTCAATGGGGATGCAGTCTGAGCAACCCCAGTGAAACTCAAGAATTCCATGAGTCAAGGTCCTCATGTCAACTCAAACAACTATGATCCAGGAGGGCAGTATTTGAAAGAACAAGTCATGCAACTTCTAGCCACAGCTAATATTCCAAACAAAGGAAGAGTAAAGAATAAATGCATGCTGGCTTTGTCTGAAAACAAAATGACACCGTGAGGATTATTAACACAGAACCTGTTCGAAATAAACCTAGAAAACATTTCCTTGAAAATAAAGATTGAGGGACTTCCCTGGAAGTTCAGTGGTTAAAAGATCCTGCATGGGGCTTCCCTGGTGGCGCAGTGGTTGAGAATCCGCCTGTCAATGCAGGGGACACGGGTTCGAGCCCTGGTCTGGGAAGATCCCACGTGCCTTGGAGCAACTAGGCCCATGACCCACAACTACTGAGCCTGCGCATCTGGAGCCTGTGCTCCGCAACAAGAGAGGCCGCGACAGTGAGAGACCCGCGCACCGCGATGAAGAGTGGCCCCCGTTTGCCGCAACTAGAGAAAGCCCTCGCACAGAAATGAAGACCCAACACAGCCAAAAATAAATTAAAAAAAAAAAAAAAAAGATCCTGCATGCAACACGGCATGGCCCCCCCCCCCCAAAAAGAATGGACACGCAACTAATTATGCTGAGAGGAGAACTCTTTTCGTTTGTTTCAACAGTATCCTCCAGCACAGTCTTCATGCTCTGTATGGTGCAGCTGTGTCTGCAGAGGAGGGCGGCATTAGGGAGGCTGCAGGTGTAGCCAGCTGTAACTCCGTAAAGGAACCAACACTCCATCCAGCTGCTGAGCGTCAAATACAGCAGGGAAAGGGGAATAGTATGGTATTCAGGTAAAATGCAAAAGTATCAATGGTTCAGTAAGATCCGACATTAAATATTTATACAAAGCCTGGAAATATTTCATCTACAAAAAAGAGAAAGGAAAATTCCTTTGTGTGCCAACATGCCTGTTGTTTTTGCAAAGCCTCTGAAATAGTTAAGCTTTTCTGAACATATTAACCCAGATCAGGGTTTTATTACTGATCCCACATTATGTTTAAACACAGTAACGTGTTAAGTTCAATGTACTATAGCCAGCTATTTACTTACTTACTTATTTATTTATTTATATATTTATTTATTCATTTATGGCTGTGTTGGGTCTTCATTGTTGTGCACGGGCTTTCTCTAGTTGTGGCAAATGGGGGCTATTCTTTGTTGCAGTGTGCGGGCTTCTCAATGCAGTGGCTTTTTTTGTTGCGGAGCACGGGCTCTGGTACGCGGGCGCAGTAGTTGTGGCTTGCGGGCTCTAGAGCGCAGGCTCAGTAGTTGTGGCACATGGGCTTAGTTGCTCTGCCACATATGGGATCTTCCTGGACCAGGGCTCAAACCCGTGTCCCCTGCATCGGCAGGCAGATTCTTAACCACTGCGCCACCAGGGAAGCCCTAGCCAGCTATTTTTATTTCAGTCCTACCCTTACACTCTAGATAAATTTGAGGCCAGAAGAGTGATTGCATCATATTACCTATTTTTGTTAAATATTAATTCTGTCAATAAGAACTACTCCCACAAATACCATAAAATTCTGTACTTGAAAGGCCACTTAGAGAGCATAAAGCTCCTGTATTTAAACCCAATCAAATCAGACTTTTTTCTACTTAGATGGCAAATGCGCCATCTGTTCTTACTGCATCAGTTTCTCTTAACAATGTATAGAGAGCACAATTCAGTGAAATAATTCTTGTTAGAAACTCCAAATACCAACACCTTTTAGTATGTCAAAAATCGTGACCTTGGTACTAAAGGAAAAAGGATAATCTGTTCCACAAGTATTTTTTAAAAAAATTATTTCTAATGGCCTTTAACTCTGGGATCCTGCACACCATTTAAGAAAATCTATGTTTCTACAAGCAGTAGATTAAGTTTCTACAAGCAGTATATTCAGTTTTCATCTAAAATGAACCGTGCTGGGTCCAACCGTGGTGAATGAAGTAGGCAATTTGTGCAGCACGTGCAGAGTAGGCTTGAGGCGGCTGCTAACTTAAGCTTAAATACAGCTGGTTTCTCTACAGTTAAACACAACTTGCCTAAACTGGAGGAGAAAAATAAATGGAACAAACCAACCATGTAAAGGGAATACAGCTGACCCTTGAACAACATGGGTTTGAACTGCGTAGGTTCACTTCTACAGGGATTTTTTCAATACATACACTACTATGTTTACGATCTGCAATTGGTTGAATCCGAGGACGTGAGGGTCAACTACGGGACTTGAGCAGGTGCAGATTTTGGTATCCATGGAGGGCTCTGGAACCAATCTTCGCAGATACCGAGGGACCATCCTTTAGTCTCAGTATCGGGCTCATGTCACTATTGGTAAGGCAAGATTCAAGGAATGGCAGACCTGGGCATTTGTTTTGACTATTTGTGATTCATCTGAACGGTCCATAGCACACTCTCTAGATGGCCCAGGTACAAATGCAAATGGCACCCAGGGCAGGGCTGGCATGAAGGGGAGAGTCAGATGGAGGAGGTGCGCCCGGCCAGGGGCCTCACTTCCACGTCACAGTAAGGTGGTTTGTTCTCAGTAAGACTATGAAGGGAATGCTTAAATTTTTTAGTTATATTTTACTACGTTTCATGGAGGAAATTATATTCCCAGGTACACTGTATGAATCTGAGGAATCTGGAAGTATTCCCGATGAAGGTCACGAGTCTATTCTATACTCAAATATTCTGCAAACAGTAGCAATACAAAGTTTCTCAAATAGTACCTTCTATTTATGACTCAAAGTTGAAACTTAAATAAGAAATACTGCTTTACTAAAAGTTAAGAATGATGGGATAGGACAGCGAACTCTTAAATTTTCATGAAAGAATAGCCGTCTAATTACCACACCTTTCAAAATGAAGAGGAGCCAAATAACCTGAAAATGTAAAGCTTAGATTTTACAAGCCCTCCGTCATAAGCTCTTACATCCTAGTCCAATGTCCTCAAGGATCTCTGAAACTAAGAAGCCTTAGAGGGAAGTGAGTAGAGGTTAAAAAACCATTGGCAGCCTCACTTCTGTCACTTTCCTCTTACAGCTTGGAGAGCCACAGGGCTATTATTAGTCTTAAAGGGAGAGCACGCGGATTCCCTTTCCTCTGGGTGGAGTTACGATGAAAGGCAGACACAAGTACCCACAAAAAGAACCTCTAGAACTCAAAGATCTCCATCTGGAAAAAATGGAGTTGTCTTCAGCACTAAAAGTTGCTTGCATCGTAAGAGGATAATTAGCTACAAAAAATATTTTCACTTTCAGAGGTCAGTATGTTCAGCAATAAGCTTTAGTTTCTGTTGCAGAAATTAAATTCGACGTGGAATCAAAATATATTCTGCTATTTTATTATAGGGACTGTTGTATAAAGAAAATAACACAAATCCAATTTCACTCATAAAAGCCTGATGACTGTCCTGGAGAGAAAGAAAATAGCACTGAGAGGAACAAAAGGTCCTTCTCTAAACAATGGTTTCCTAGGTTCATCCTTCCAAATGTGGGCCAAATCATGAATTCCAGTTAACACACACCTCAGAGGGAGCCAAGTTTGGAATGTGCAGAACAAAGAATTTATTCAGCGACCACTTGGATGCTTTTCCTTCTCGAAAATAATGAAAGCAAGAGGAGTCCAGATGGGAATGCAGCCACTTTGAGAGAGGAATCCTTTATTGAGATAAATAGCAAGGCTCTGTAAATAAATCCTCAGTATTACATGAGGAATTTTAGAAAGACAACTAGGTTTTTTTTTGGTTGTCTGTTGTGATTAAACTATTTCTACATGGTATTCTAGTATTTCTGCAATAGTTAAGTGACAATGTTTTATGTCTTTTAAGATAAAAGACATCATTGTGTGGTTTTTAAAATCTCCAACTTTCTGCTCTCAACTTGAACCAATGACTCCTGAAGCATAGCTGGGATCTGTTTTCCTTGGCGCCCTGTTCTTGCTGGACCTGGTTCCTGAGGCTCAGATGAGTCAAGCTCACATTTTGGCTCCAGAGACCTTCCTTCTACCCACAGCAGCTCCTGGAACAGAGACTTCTCCCCACCAGCTCTGAGGGTTCCTGATCCCTCTGCAGTGCGGGGGCCACAAAAACACTCAGAGATGTGATCAAGACAAGCACAGTGGTGGGGAAAGGACAGTGCATGGACAGAAAGAAGTTGGCTTCTTCTAGGAGGGCACTAGCAGGTCATTGAGTTCAACCGTCTCCTTCATTAGCCTAGGTAATTTGGGGTAACTGAATTTACAGTGCAATGATTTAAAATTATGTAGTCCATTTGTATTCACATTTTAAGAGTACTTTATCGAGTTCAATTTTTGGCCGAGGTTCTTAGTTCACAGTGCTGCATTTTACAGTGAATTCGAGACAAAAGTGCTAGGGCATCCTGGTTAAGGAAGAGTTCACCAGTTATCACCTGTGAGGGAATCCACTGTGACTTTCAATTTAACAGCAAACCTCGTTTTGTTACTTTCTGGGATCCCTCAATCCCTCTCCTTTTGCTTACTTTGCTCAGGACTGAGTGTTTTAACATATCCACTATTTTCTTTTACATTCAGAGCAGTGGTAAAATAGGTTTGTGCTATACTAGTGGCTTTCCCTTCTCACAATTCTTTATTAACAAAGTGACACAAACACAGACACTCAACCAAAAACCTGCATTCTCTTGCCACTGTTGTATCACTCATCTCCAAAAGACAAGGACTGTCAAAGATGATGATATGGTCAATGTCACCTCAAAGAGTCTGCCAAGTTCTAGTTCATATGGCTACTGAGTGTGCAGTGATGATTTCTGTTGATATCCCATGAAAATGAAAGAGCAAAGCCCAAATACCATTGTACAGAGCCGAATGCTTTGCTGGAATACATCTTCACTTATCCTGATGGCTTTGGAATGCTGCCATGTTTTGAAAACCACTAGTGCATGCATCTCAGTTTTAAGTCTTGATTTCTAGTAAAATATGGGAAGACCTAAAGCTAGTGCTTATGGGCCTGGTGCTATTTAAATTTGGGGCAGAGATTTAGAGAAAAGCTTGGGAGGCACACTCACCGCCTCTCCAGTGGGCGCCCGTCACTGGAGATACTTCGAGGAATGTTGGCGGCCCTTTCTGGAGGAGGCATCTTCCCGTCTCCTTTCCCGGCATTCAGCCTCGAGGTCATGGGACTCTGCACCTGGGACGAGACTTGAGGTGAATGAGGCCCCTTGTTGGCATTCCTCTGCCACTTGTTATTATTTCGAAAGGGAAACTTGAATTCGTAGGAAACCCCTTCGTTCATTTTGTACTCCATCACTGGCATGCGGTAGGTCTCAGAGCAACTCCTAGGGGGGAGGGCACAGAGAGAAGAAAAATCAATATTGCTTTTTCTTGTTGGTGGAACCACACTGATTCTCATTAACAGTTAAAATGGATCAAACACTTCATTCTCAGTTTCAAACCATCTTTCAATCATTAGGCCTATAACTATTTTCCTTTCAAAAACCAGAATCCCAGGAAGTATTATACTAGTATTTTCCTTTGCTCAATCCTAAATGTTGAGTCTGAGATATGGAGTCTTGAAAATTCAGTGAGACCTATGGTCACCCTGGTGGGGATGGAGGTGGAGTAGGGGGCAGAGTCAGCACTGAGACCTGGGGAGGGAAGGTGCCCAGACAGCACGGTGGGAACAGACCCCTAAGATGGGACCTCGGAGGAAAGAGTCAGCTTTATATCCTTAATCGTAAGGGAAGCTTTAGATCCTTCCCTTAGGATTAAGGATCTAAAAGGGTATATAGTTTTGAATTCGTTGGGATCCTGATAGTCAAAAATAAGTGGGGAGAATTCTTGAAATCCAAACTGAGAGCCAAATTTAGCTCAGGAGGAGGAAAAAAAAAGCCAGTTATTGAAATCAGCAATTATCAAATCACCAGGGAACAAAGCATAATCTGAAATCAGGCCTTTTTTTCCCCCTTGAAAGCTAGAAATCTCCCATAGCAGAGCCGTCCCCAGGCAGCAGTCTGAGTGAAATTAATGGCAGGCACAAATGTCTTCCATCACTTTACCCTCTTTTTGTGCCATCATTCCATCCCCCAAAACTTAGGAAACGAGGAACCCATTTTCCATTACCTTTACCCAAACAACCAAGGAAGGTTCGACCAATTATTGACTTGATTGATAGAAAAATTACTGAAAAAAACCTACCCCCACTAAAACATTAACTCAAACTGTGCATTTGAATTTCATCACTAAGAGAAAAAATGACTTTCTCTCTTAAAGACATTTCAAAGATTGAGAAGCAGGTGGGAAGATCTGGAAAGAAAAGATTAAGAGTAATTACGAAATAGTCCTTTAAGAGGTACTTTAGAGATAGCGTAAGGAGAGTCCAGACCAGTGCTGCCCAACAGAAATACAATAAAAGCCACAAATAGGAGGCACGTATGTAAGTTTTAAATGTCTAGCAGCCATACTGCAAAAATAAAACGAAACAGGTAGAATTAATAATATGTTTTATTTAACTCAATATATCCAAAATGCTATCATTTCAACATGTAATCAATAAATCAGTATTAAAAACTTTACGAGACATTTTACATTCTTGTAAATTTGGAGTGTATTTTATACTTAGAGCACGTCTCACTTGGGACCAGCCACGTTACAATGGCTCTGTAGCCACAGGTGACTCATGGCTCCTGTACTGGACAGTGTAGGTCCAAAGGGCATCCAGCTGAAGGCCTGGTCTTGATTTGGGGAAGGGGCTTATGTTGGTGGGAGAATGAACACGATGGAACGGGCCCCCCTCTATGACCTTGTCCGTGTTATCTCAGGGTATGACTCATGACATTTTAAATGTACCCCACCATGCGTCCTCTCCCACGTCTCCATGACAGCCACGGGTTTTGAAAAGTGCTGCTTTTGGAGCATGTGCATTTGCTGGGGTCCTTACCCTCCTCAGTCTTAGCCCAAGTCTCCAGTGGGCACCTTTGCTTGGAGTTTCCTTAACCTCTCCCTCCGACTCTTCAGAAGCCTAGGTCAACCTTAATCTGACCCTATGCCCAAGATGCTGCTGTGCCCCTTTTAATGGTTTGATGACAATGGCTTTCAAATGTTTTGGACCACAATCCTGGTGACAAGTACATTTTACACTGTGATACAGCACAACCACAAATACACACACACATACACTCTTCCTCTGGTCAGCTTCCATTCTGCTATATTCTATGTTAATCCATTTCATTAAAAAAATACATTGGGTACAACCTCCTAAACTGATTTCATGATCTACTTAAGAATTACGATCTGCAGTTCGCAAAACACTGTATGGCCTACTTGACATTAGTTTCAGCAGTTATTGACTTCTTATATAATAAACGCTTTTCTCTGAAATGAAGGATTATCACCTTAGGCCTTGATATAATTTCTAGTTTTGGATCAATATTTCTGACAAAAATATGCCATTACCATACTTTTTTGGTTGTTAACACAGGTGTTACTGCAGTATATCTGAAGTCTTTCATTTCTGATCATGCAGTATCCAGAGCTCTGGATCTGGAAATACAAGAATGTTGCAAGAATGCAAAATGCAAGAATGTTGTAGCTTGCCACAGGAATATTAATAAAAATTTATAATAATGCATGGAAAAATTTCTTTCTACCTCAAAATCAGTACTAGCTTTACTTCTCCTCAGCAATGGTCTGTTTAACTTGTAAACTCAGCGGATCATATCATCCATGTCCCTTTCTGTTGGCTGCTAGGAACCAACCACAGGTACAGAACACGTACAGACCTTTATCATGTATTCCAGGGCATTAACTTTTCAAAAATTTCCCCCTTGGCCACGTTTTCCATTTACCTCCCCCCATTCCCCATTTCCCTACCACACATACACAGAGATTCCCTCACTGAATTTTAATTCTGTACCTTCATAGGCTGATTCAAGCCCATATTGCATCAGGGTAGAGAATCAGTAAATAATTAAAATAGAAACAATAATAATGTAATATCAAATAGACAATATCAGCTTTGGGGCCTTAGTTTCTTTGTAAAATGAAAGACTTGTAATTGATAATTACTAAACTTTCTTCTAGTTCAAGCACTCTTTGAAAGAGTCTTTTTTTTTAAAATTTTTATTTATTTATATTTATTTATTTATTTATTTACGGCTGTGTTGGGGCTTCGTTTCTGTGCGAGGGCTTTCTCTAGTTGCGGCAAGTGGGGGCCACTCTTCATCGCGGTGCGTGGGCCTCTCATTATCGCGGCCTCTCGTTGCGGAGCACAGGCTCCAGACGCGCAGGCTCAGTAACTGTGGCTCACGGGCCTAGTTGCTCCGCGGCATGTGGGATCTTCCCAGACCAGGGCTCAAACCCATGTCCCTTGCACTGGCAGGCGGATTCTCAACCACTACACCACCAGGGAAGCCCCTGAAAGAGTCTTTTAAGCTGCATAACGTTTAATACTAAATCTGGTTAAAAGATCCCATTAGCCAAAGATTTTGTCTTCTCTCTAGTCTATATTTCATCCCCACCACCCTTAGCATATTATTAGAGACCTTCTGCATATTCCATAACCATAGAATGAAGTAAGATAAGGCCAAAGCAGGGAGAGAAGATTCATTTACAGAGAATGAAAAGCAAAGATTCCACAGTGCTGAACCTTTGCCATCCCGCCACTTCTGACTGCCTTTCACAGGGGGGGCGGGACACCACTAGCTTCTGCTCCCTTACTTATCCCTGTGAGAATGATTCATGGAATCCAGAAGTGGGCAGTACACTGAAGGACAAAGATAAAAGCTGGTTTTTAATGACATGCATGAAAGTTCATAAAAGGATTTATATTATATTACTCCAAGTAAAATCTGGTGTTGAACAACAAAAACTCGGGCACCTAGAGCTCACGATGGGCCAGCACTCATCTGGCTGCCCTACGCTAACTCTCTGAAGTACGAGTATCATTATCCCCGTTTATCAGATGGGGAAATAGAGGCCTAGAGAGATTAATCTGCAAAGACTACACAGTTAAGAAGAAGTGGCAGAGCCAGGATTTGAACCCACAGAATAAGTCTACTTGTAGATTAGTCTTATTTTAGTCACTAACTAAAGAACATTTCTACTCCAGGTTGCCAAACTTCATCTTATACTGACTATTGCATTTCATTCGGGAATGGCCTATGACAAAACGTCAACAATTCTTAAAGAGCTACGCTCAAAAGGAATTACAATTTCGGTGCTAAAAGTGACACGTGGTGACAAGCTGAAACCATAACTTAATTGAAAAGTCACTCCATCTTCTTTCTCTTTTTCAGTCGTTTCATTCTAACTTTTTCCTTTAATTTCTTATTACCCACTACTCTCTCCTTTATTCCTAAGACACTAAGAAATACGGATAGAAAAATCAGCTGAGCGGTATATTGAACAGAACATCACAACACCTGGACTCCTGAATCAGAAAAGTTGGATGTTTGGGGACAGTTGTGTCCCTAATCATTCATGTGACTTTGGCTTGGAAGAAAAAAACGTAACCTCTTTGAACCAAAGTTCCTCATCTAAAAAAAATGAGAGACTTGAACCAGATGATTTCTCACAGCCCTTCTAGCTCTAAAGTAGGATGCTTTTGCACTTTGAAATAATTGTTTTTTAAAATGAAGAAAAAACTTTGCAACCCATTCTTACTTAAAAGGTAATCTGGTCCTTTTAGGTAACGTGTTTTTAGCTCTTCCTCTTGAATGGCCCTTGATTGCTTTCTTTAGGGAACTACATTCAATATTTTGTCATAACCTATAAGGGAAAAGAATCTGAAAAAGAATATATACACATATATGTAAATACATAACTGGATCACTGTGCTGTACACCTGAAATTAACACAACAATGTAAATCAACTATACTTCAATTAAAAAAACAAACCCATAGGCCGGTGGCCCTCAACAGAATGACGGCCTGCCACTCCCATGCGATACCATTCAGAGCATCACAACTGAATCTGCTACCTGGGTACTTCTCATTTTGCCTAGAGAATGACTGCTCAAGAGTCAGAGGTCACAGACACCAAGACATACAGCTGGTCATACACTCTGACTGGCGATGGAGGGGGTGGGGGTCCCTCCTGCAGTGCAACATCGTACTCCCTGGGGGGAGCCTTCTGGTGACGTCTGCAGGCAAATCCCAAACCTGTTTCTGTCAAGACTGCTTCCATCATGCTGTCATCCTAGTTGGCCCTATTCACTCTCTGGGCAGCTACTAAACCTCTCTAACCCTCATTCTCCGCGTTGTTTCAATGGAAATGAGGCTGCCGTGAAGATTTTTTTTTAAAGCCCAGTACACAGCAGGGGCTCAGGAATTTTGCTTTACTTTCCCTGTCCTCTCTTCTCTTTAAAACAGTTGCCTTTGGAAACAATTCATAGAGGGTCTGCTTATGTCCTGTGAATAGGGAAAAGAGCTTGATTTAACAGGTGTTACTAAAGCCCCATTTGTTGTTGTTAAACTGGCTTTTTCACTTACAAGCAGCTCATGCAGCTCAATATCAAAAAAACAAACAACCCAATCCAAAAATGGGCAGAAGACCTAAAGAGACATTTCTCCAAAGAAGATATACAGATTGCCAACAAACACATGAAAGAATGCTCAACATCAGTAATCATTAGAGAAATGCAAATCAAAACTACAATGAGGTATCACTTCACACCAGTCAGAATGGCCATCATCAAAAAATCTACAAACAATAAATGCTGGAGAGGGTGTGGAGAAAAGGGAACCCTCTTGCACTGTTGGTGGTAATGTAAATTGATACAGCCACTATGGAGAACAGTATGGAGGTTCCTTAAAAAACTAAAAATAGAACTACCATACGACCCAGCAATCCCACTACTGGGCACAATACCCTGAGAAAACCACAATTCAAAAAGAGTCATGTACCACAATGTTCATTGCAGGTCTATTTACAATAGCCAGGACATGGAAGCAACCTAAGTGTCCATCAACAGATGAATGGATAAAGAAGATGTGGCACATAAATACAATGGAATATTACTCAGCCATAAAAAAGAAATGAAATTGAGTTATTCGTAGTGAGGTGGATGGACCCAGAGTCTGTCACAAAGAGTGAAATAAGTCAGAAAGAGAAAAACAAATACCATACGCTAACACATACATATGGAATCTAAAAAAAAAAAAAAAAAAAAAAATGGTTATGAAGAACCTAGGGGCAGGACAGGAATAAAGACACAGACGTAGAGAATGGACTTGAGGACATGGGGAGGGGGAAGGGTAAGCTGGGACAAAGTGAGAGAGTGGCATGGACATATATACACCACCAAATGTAAAATAGATAGCTAGTAGGAAGCAGCTGCATAGCACAGGGAGATCAGCTCGGTACTTTGTGTCCACCTAGAGGGGTGGGATAGGGAGGGTGGGAGGGAGACGCAAGAGGGAGGAGATATGGGGCTATATGTATACGTATAGCTGATTCACTTTGTTATACAGCAGAAACTAACACACCATTGTAAAGCAATTATACTCCAATAAAGATGTTAAGAAAACAAAACAAAAACCACCTGCCTTTTCAAAACTAGTGACTCTTCCATGTGAACATACGTGGGTGCTTGTGGTTACATATGATCCCCACGCCGGTGTCTGTGTCCTGGGACCCTCGGATCCCCGTGACCCTGAGAAGCACGCGGCTGGGGACGGAGGGCAGCGTATTCCCAGGAGGCCTGCTCTTCCTGGCGCTGGCGCGGCAGCACCAGGTGACAGACAGGAGAGTGACCCGTCAAAGAGCAGAGCAATTAGCTGCAAAGACAACAGCCGTGGGAGTGTGAAGTGCGGAGGAGAGGAAAAAGTGACAGCAGAGCATTATCTTATTTTGTTGAAAACTGTACCAAGGTGTTAATGCTTCAACTATTCCTCTGAAGTTGTTTCTAACGGAGGGAAGGGGAGAGCAGGCTTCTAGTCCTCCAGAGGTATCAAGGGCATCGTTTCAGACCCACCTAGAAGGTCTGATGGTGGCTTTCCTGGTGGAAACTCTAGAGCAAGGGGCAGAGTGTGTCTCCGAGGCCCGAGGGGCTGTGCGGTGCGCCGCTCCTTCAGCCCAGCCCCCCATCCCACGCTCTAATGGGGGCAGGTTCCTAACACACTTCTGTCCCGTCACTGCCAGCTCCCTGGCTATGAGAGGATGACGATGATGCCCCAGAAGCGGTGCTGGGAGATGAAGACAAATCCAGCAAATACTACACATCAAGGTTCTTTTCCCCAACAGAAAGCCAGTTTACCATCATATCTCTGCTTATGCTGGTACATAGGAAAGGATTTGTGTCCCAAGCACACAAAGTTAAGAGTTTGGATTCTGAAGTTAGACCTGAATTTGCCAGATGAGGCTGGGGAGTTACTAACCTTTCTGAGTGTTGGTTTCCTTTAATTAGGAGTAATATTAATACTACTACTTCATAGGGTCGTTATAAGGATTAGATGTGCTAATCCATATAAAAGTGTTTTTTCTAGGGTCTGGCACATTAAAGTAATACTCGGCAAATATTAGTTGTTTTTACCAATACACCGCAGAAGATGTATCTAGCCTAGTATTTTGCTGTAGACAAATCACGTCCTGTCATGGACCTATCATCTATCCAGGGCCAGGCCTTTGGACCCATCTTTCTAGTAACTACTATTCACAATTCAATGTCAGTCATGTTGCCCATTCCATCCTATCTCCTCACACACTCACACACACCTATTTCCCTCTCCCCCATACGAACTGAAGAGCTTAGAAACACGGGGAAAGACCCCTGAGCAGACAAGATGGTGTCGCAAGATCTACAGGCTTCCTCTTGAGTAGATTAGTCCTTAGACCAGCGCCTGTAACTCTGTACTGTCTAAGGTTGACAAGTTACACAGCTTGGTTATCTTCTCCAGTTTACAGATGCCTGTTTAGACGTACAAACTATAAAGCAGACAATTTGTAGGAAAGACCTCGGGATGGAAAACAGACAAGAGGAAGAGAAGGATCACAGAGCCCTTGGAGAGTGCTGCAAGGACCCAGCTGCCTTTCTGATCACCCTCAAGAGTCATTCTTGAATTGCGGTTCAGCAAAATACTTAACATTAATACCATGCGGTTGAGGAAAGGAAGGCAGCACTTTTAGAATATACCCTCCCTGCCCTCAAGACAGCTAAAACAAAAAGTTCTGGATATAAATTCTGGTTTCCAGGGAAATCCAGTCATCCGAATGGGAGCTTTATTAAAACTATCAGACAAAGGGATTTTCACCACAGTCTGACATCAGCACATAATCTCTGGACCATCTAGGAGGTAAGCAGTATTAAATACCATCCCAAGCACAGTCTGGTCTATAACACTGGGTTTCAAGAACTGAAGTACATTGATATTGTCATTGCGCTTACTTTTTAAAGGGCACAAATAACCCCTCATAACTGTTTACATATTCTGCCATCTGATGTTCATGAATCTATGAGAGCTCAGGTGCAGGACTGGTCATGTTTTGGGGGAAAAAATAGCATAAAGAATATTGTCTTGGCTTCAGAGAGCCTAAGAATTAATTGCCAAAGCTTAACAGAAACTCTTAGAAAATAATGGGTTCAAAGCAAATTAACAGATTGAAAAAAAAAAAAAACCCAGCACAAACAGCATGTGCATGCCCAAAGGAGAAAAGAAACAGTTGATTAAATTTGTTCCATCAGGAAACCTCCCCAGAGAGAGAGAAATTAAATTTTCAACAGTGCTGCTGGCTTGGCAGGAGCCGGGAGGGGCGGGGAGCTCCTGGGCTTCCCTTTGGGAAAGTCCGGGAACCAAACTGCCCAAGCATCACAAGCAGGACCAGCTCATTTGACGCCAATTTCTGACACATGCAGATGCAGTTAAGAAAAAGCTTGCTAAGTCACATTCAGCCCTCCAGGCTGAGAGAGCAGGGGTCAAAAACAGCACTTTGAGTTTTGGACAGCCATTGGCTACAAATGGGAGATTTGGGGGAATAAGAGTGTCACGGAACATAAAAGAAAAATGTCTAACCGTTTGTCACGCTGAGTCTCTTTTTAACATTAAGTGTTCACTGTTTCTCAGCTACCGGTGCAAGATGTTTAAGATGGATATTACCAGACACCTCTATCTGTAATGGTGACTTTATATACTCAGAGATGTAAATCCTGTGAATGGTCCAAGTTAGTGATTCTTTCCAGCTGCTGTTGCCACATGCTGAAAGGGAGCTCTGTCCTGAGTCAGACTTTCCAGGGAGGGAACTTTCAGCATCACATTGTAACCGAGCGCTCTTCATAACCTCCTACACTCTGACCCAGTTGGGGATGTTCTCCACGGTACACTAATGGCCCTGGACTCTCAGACCTACCTCCGTGGGGTGCAGTCATCATGTGGGGGGATAATGACAACTTTCACCGTGACAGATGTTCTCAGGAGATCGATCATCTGCTCGTGGCTCAGAGTGGCCACCGCCACCTTGCAGATCTCCACCAGCCGGCTGCCCTGCCTCAGCCCTGCCTGCCAGGCATAGCCGTAGGGCTCCACATCTGCCACGATGCCCTCGTAGTTGACGTGGAAGCCAAGCTGTCCCAGTCCATTCCTTCGCAGCGTCATCTCCACTGATTCACAGCCTTTTGACACGAACTAGACAAAGAAACAAAAGATACACAGTTTAATGAATGCAATGAGGTCTTAAGTGGTACGCATGGCAAGCAGGGTTCTTTCTGAATACCCTAATGCCAGCTGAAGAGCAGCCTGGTTATTTTGCCTTCACTAATCTCCATTCATTAGGCCAAAAAGAACACACTTGTCTCAACGGCTTCTCAGAGGCCTACAGGGAGCTGGCAGCAAAGAAAACCGGTATTCTGCTGCTCATTTTGCCCTTAAGACAGACATTCAAAGCAGCAGATACCCGATCCAACAATTCTTTTCACCAACTAAAGCAGATTGGTTGGGCTACATCATCAGTCACAAGGCAATGGGATCAGGTCACATGCAAATGAGTTTCCAACAAAAATGCACAGTCAATGTGTCTTCCCCCACTTGTTCTACTACTTTTCCTTCTGAAAAAAATGATGGGAAGCAAGTGTGACATAAACTCTGTGTTCCTTCGCATTCTTAAGGGAGTTTTCAGAGGAGCTAATAAAACAGAACAAGCTTCTGTAACTTAGCTCTAGCCTGTACTGAAAGCTTTATGAAAGGGACATGCATGCAGGTAAGTGGAAGGAAAACACTGACCTGAAGCCTTTTGACAATCTCTTTGATGTCCTCGTTGTTAATGAAACTCTCCACTGACACACATTCACCTCGCTCGTAGAAGACTTTGAGGCTGGTATCGGTTGAGGTCCACCCTATCACATCTCTGCAGGAACAGTTGAAAACCACGCTCTTCGTTTCCTGTTCGATGAGGACGATGAACTCATTGGAGACCCCGAGTAGGCAGTCTATCTCCATAGCCTTGCTGTAGTCTTTGGCCCGGACAGCCCACACAATGGCTCCCATGCTACTGAGCTCAGCTCCTGGGTATGGCTTAGACTTTTCTTTCTTCTTGGAGGCCAGAGAGATGAACGGAAACTTGCCGGACGGGTCAATAGGAGTGTTGGTGACATTCTTTTCTGCCAGATCTTTCAGATATTCTTGACGTGTCCGGGTTGCCATGGCCCGGAACTTCTCTGACTTATGAGCAGCATTTTCTGCATTAATCACTTTGGCCAAAAGGAAGTCCCTGAACACATTTGACTTAGGGAAAGTGACCCCTTTGGGGATGGGAGGTCCAAAGGAAGGCACATCTCTGGACCTGGTGACGGCCACACTAAAAGACAAAGCAAAGATCAATGAGAAAGAGGCTTGTCAATACTTCTCAGACTCACAGCATGAGAATAAAATACACTTTCTCAAAGACAAAGATGCCCTTCAGAAGGAAAATAACTGTCATCGTCCCACAAGAAACAACACACACTTCTACTTAACATGTGCACACTTTTCATTCACTCATATTTAGGATTTATAGAACAAAATTTTTTCTAGGTCAAAATACCCAAAAAGCTTAAACTAAAAATTTAAACCATAACTCCATAATTTCACATCGTCATTATAACCATATTCTTCATAGTAGATAACATTTTAAATCCCTAGTGATTATTTCCAAAGGGGGAGGGTATTGGCTACTATAACCATATAACCTTTCAGAACAAGCACAGATTATGTAAGAACATAAATGTTATCCCCATTTTAGATATGGTGCCCATAGCAGTCAACTTATAATGAAAATATCCACAGATGCATGACATAAGAGAAATGGATTAAATTAAAAAAAAATTAAACAAATATTATTTGTTGTCCTATGTGTCAGGCCTTAAGCAACCAGATCAAAAAGCATAAGTTTAAAACAAAAATTGAAATCTGAGTAACAGAAAGAGATTATGATTTTTTTGGTAATAGCAGCAGTGCTTTAAAATCATATTTTTAAACTTTGGTCCCAATTCTCTACTTTTGGTATGTGAGTCTGACTATTTGTGAGACTATGCTCCTTTTCCCATTCCTTTAAGCAAGACTGATTTAAGAAAGCCTGTTCCAGTCATTTCCTCTGCATCTACACTGCTAAAATTGGGACTAAGAAAAGGATCATACAAGCATCTGTAAGAACCTATTATTTTTAATCTCAAAAGGAAAAAGACTAAGTTTTTCCTAAAACAATAATAACAACAGGGGCTTCCCTGGTGGCGCAGTGGTTGAGAATCTGCCTGCCGATGCAGGGGACATGGGTTCAAGCTCTGGTCTGGGAAGATCCCACATGCCGTGGAGCAACTAGGCCCGTGAGCCACAACTACTGAGCCTGCGCGTCTGGAGCCTGTGCTCCGCAACGAGAGAGACCGTGGTAGTGAGAGGCCCGCACACCGTGATGAAGAGTGGCCCCCGCACCGTGATGAAGAGTGGCCCCCACTCGCCGCAACTAGAGAAAGCCCTCGCACAGAAACGAAGACCCAACACAGCCAAAAATAAATAAATAAATAAATAAAATTAAAAAAAAAAAACAACAACAACAGAAATTAAATGGAGATAGGTTGTGTGTTTTTTTTTTTTTTTAATTTTTAATTTTTATTTTTGGCTGCGTTGGGTCTTCGTTTCTATGCGAGGGCTTTCTCTAGTTGCAGCGAGCGGGGGCCACTCTTCATCGCGGTACGCGGGCCTCTCACTGTCGCGGCCTCTCTTGTTGTGGAGCACAGGCTCCAGACGCGCAGGCTCAGTAGTTCTGGCTCACGGGCCTAGTTGCTCCGCGGCATGTGGGATCTTCCCAGACCAGGGCTCGAACCCATGCCCCCTGCATCGGCAGGCAGATTCTCAACCACTGCGCCACCAGGGAAGCCCAGGTTGTGTGTTTTATATCATATTTCAAGATCTCCTTCCAGGACCTCAGCAAAGTTTGAGAGGGCTGGAAATGAAGATTCTAACAGATCAAACATCCCCTTTTCAAATTATCTAATTATTTAATAAAAGTGAGTCAGTTATGCAACTGTACTAAGTATTAGCAGAGCAACACAAAATGTGTTTCTCCAGAACTCCCAGAACGGAAAGGACATAATCAGAGAGTGTGCATCTTTCAAATTAAACTGAAGAGCTCTGTTGCACTATTTTTTTTTTTATTTCAAGGGTTTGCTTGAAGATATTCAGCTTTGCTTTTCAAAAAATTGTTTGTTGCTTGTGAAAACAGGATAAATAAATAAAAATCAGCAGCCTCAGAAGACAAATTATATATTTTGTTAGAAAATGCCACGAGATGGCCTATTTCTGAAAATGGCTTTTCACAAATTCATTAAAAAAAAAAAAAGAAAAGAAAAAGACTACCTAGTTCACTTCACGACAAAGAAAGGTGGCAAGCAACATCCCGTTTTCTAACTGGAGATGAGAATTCACAGAAAACCTCCGCATGCGTGATAGCCTAATTACATCAGTGTTAGAAAGGCAATTTTTCTTGTCTAATGTGAACTGTCTGGCTTGAATGCTGACAGCTATATAATTTTAATTTGATTATGTCATTTTTGTTTTTCAAGTCAAGCAGACGACGCTAACATCCAGATTTGCTAGCTTTTCTAAGAGGAATCCCGTGAGGATCCAGAAATATTTAATATCTTTTCCTTTTTAAATTGGCAATTTCTTCTCTTGCTAATTTCACATCATTATTCTTTCTCAAGGAACAGCTGTGATTTTATTTTAAATAAGGAGAAGAAAATGCTTAGCAGAAGGTGTCGATATGAGGACCATCCATCCACTTGCCCCTTAAATTCACTGGTTATCTATAGGTCTACCTATTAACTAATAGGACTTTAGACAAACATATACTGAACACCCACCAATAATCAGAAGCCTCTAGAATGAACTATGAGGGAAAAGACTGAACCCTTAACATATAATTATCAGTGATTCATCATGGTAGGGAGGTAAATGATACAGACACTAAAGTCAGCTTTGCATCATTAGAGATAGAATCCTTACAGAAGAAGATGAGGAAGATGATACCCTAGAATGTTCTTTTCAAATAAAGGGTTTTGTTTTGGGTAAGTTTAACTTTCAAGGTTTTCTACAAGGTTAAAAGCTCATTAATTTAGATGCCACCAATTCTGAACTCTTAATAAGGCCTGTTTTAAGTTAAGTAGAGAGAATATTTTTGCCTTCCTAAGAATAGAAGCCTTTCTAGAATTTCAGTGTGCTATATATAGATACTTGAGGTGTATTCATTATAAATGGTTTTTGCTATTTTTAAAAGCAGATTCCAAAGGGCTTCTTGTCTACACTTATGTTCGCCTAGTATGCAATATTGTATCTCCTTAGAAATAATACATTCTGTAAAATTATAGCCATGCCTTATTTGCTCAGCATTGTCAAGGACTAGGATGTTCTACTCAAGAGGGTTATCTAGATGACAGAACAGACAGAAGATCAGAGGCTGAAATAGTTACGGAAAGTTAGCACTGGGGGGTGGGGGACTTAGAGAAGTCAGGGTTCCTCAAACTCTGCCAGTAAAATCTTGAGTTTCATCTTAACATTCATCTTGATTTTGCATTCCACTGAAGAATATCTGTATTCATTTTAACACAAAAATCTGTTCTGTTCCCCAAATCTCGGAGTACAACTGAGGGAGCAGGGAGGTGTTCTGTTTCACTCTCATTTGACACATCCCTGAGCCTCCTTTTGAACAGCTGGTAGACATTCTTCACTGTTCCAGGAAACAGACTCAGAGAAGTAAAATGATTTGCCCAGAGATTAGAGAAAGCCAGGACTGGAATCTGAGCTTCTGGATGGCCAGCAGTGCGACAAGACCACACTTAGTCCCTGAGTGTGGAATCTTCCACTCTTGAGGTGCTTGCCAAAGGGACCATCCACAAGAGTCACGTGGCCAAAGAGACCACCATTACAGGCTGTTTCTAGTGGGCCTGGGCCTTTGTTGGCATCAAAGATCTCGGATGAAGTAGCAAGTTGATACATGGGAATGTTCCAGAGACATCTGAACAGAGGTCTCAATGAAAAAGAGTGAGAAGAATAAGACACTTGAACTTCTGAAGCACCATGGAAACAGCAATAAACAACGAAGTTTAAAAGGAAGGGAACTTAGCATCAAAACAGTAGAGGGAAGTTTCCCCTTGAAGCTTAGATCAGACTGCCAGCTTGGGGAGCTTTCCAAGAAAGCGGACCTTGGCAAAGGACAGGAAAGATGAGTGGCAGAACAAATGTGTGCCCACTGTTCCCTCTTGGGGCCTCTCCACTTCTAACAGCCTTCAATCACCAGCACTCACTGGGCACCGACTATACGCCAGGACCAAGGATGAGACGTCACAGGCTCAGCCGTCCAGAAGCTCAAAGCCTGGTGGGGCTACTGCTCGTGGTCTGAGCGCTCTCCTAGGGAGGTGTAGTGCGCTACTGGAAACACTTCGGAACGGCACTTTATCCAGTCCTGGGAGGTCAGGGGAGCACTCCCAGAGAAAAGAAGAGCAGGCGTTCATTGGATGAAAGTGGCAGGGGTGTGTGAGAAGAGGCAGTCTTGCCCAGAGAGTGCCATGTGCAGAGAGGAGGGGCTGTAAGTAGCTCTATGCTGGGGGGAGGACTGGGAGAGGTGCCAGTGGACGCTGAGGGACGAGAGAGGCCAGACCTGAAGGGCTCCATGAAGTAGGCTATGCTGGGGAGTCTCAAGGTTGCCCTAAATGGTTTTAAGCACAAAGAGTGACATATTCAGAGTTTTGTCTTAGAAAGGTCAGCTACATGGGACAATAGGGATGCTGATTAAGGATGGCTTGGAATAGACTTTCTGATAGAAATTTCCACCTTTGTTATTTTTCTTCCTGGTTGAAGCTTGCATATTTATTTATTTTTATTCAAGAGGAGAAAAGAAGAAAAAGGCATGGTCATTTAATGGGCATACACAACACTCCCTGCCTACACCAGATACTTTACTTATGGGATTTCAGGTAGATGTCAAGCCACCTTCCACTGGACAGAAAGGGAAATTTAAAATCTGATATGTTTAACTGTCTGGTCTGATTCCAGGTGCTTTTTATACTACATCACACTAACTCCTTTCAACATTTATTACATCTTAACCACTGAATACAGAAATCTTTCTGAGAGGAGTAACATATATATCTACTTTCCCAAACATAGTTACTGACCACAATTTAACATCTGTTTTTGAAGACAGTCTTTATAAAAACCACTTACTACTATACTAGTTTTGCAATGAACAGTAATTCTTTAATTTCATCATAGAGTGAATCAAAGTTCTACCTTTCAATTGTTTAAGATGTCCTAAGATTTTTAAATAGTCTGTCTGAAATGAATCCAAATAAGGCCCATACATTACAATTAATTATCTTAAATTTTTATATTCTGTTAATGCCCCTCCACTTCTCTTACTTCACTTCTCTTTTATTTCTTGCAATTTATTTGTTGAAGAAACTGGGCTATGTGTCACATAGTCCAGAGCCTGAATTTTGCTGAATACAAACATGTTCTTTGGTCTTTTGTATTTCCTGGCCTCTCTAGAGGTTTGATTGGATTCGCATTCAATTTTGGGAAGAGGGGATAAGACTAATTCCTAGATGGGGTTGTATTCTTCCATCATGAGACACGCATTTGTCTCTTTTATGATGTTTGCAGCCTTTGATGATCAATGCCTAGATCCATTAATTTATCAGTTGTTAAAAAAAAATGGTGACAAAGTTTTTGCACCATGTTTTTACAAAGTGAGGCCCTCAAGGGTGAGTGACGTATATTTGGTTGTTTGGTCCCAAACCAAGTGACCCCAGACTGCTATTGCTTATTGAATTTGTACCTTTAATGTGAATCGTCTTTCTACATCTCCCTTATTGGTGATCACTTATTGATGCTTTCAGTACATTCCTGCCACTAAACGTCTCATCTTTTTGATTTGTTGCTTCTAATCTGCTCTATCAACTGAAATCAGACAATTAAGCTCTTTGTAATGATACAAGTAAAATAACAGAGACCAGAAGGTCCTCTTATCAGGTATGGGCATAATAAGCTTTTGTACGCAGACTTAGTGATTAATTTCTGAGTTCTTGGCTATGTCTACTATTCAAGGTTAACTGGCCTCTGGAATTAACTTAAACTAGTCAGTTTTTCCTGTATAAACTTTCTAGTTCCGAGGGTGATACAACACACATTATTTCAGAGCCTCATTTCCATGTGAACTATAGGGATTTTTGTCACTTTGTTCCCCTGTTGAATCCCAGAGCCTAGAATAGTGCCTAGTATATTTTGATAAGGACTGTAAAGAACTAGTGAAAAATAAATGAATAACAATAAAGCCTACATTTGTGTTTCTGTATATAAATTACCTCGCATGGTGACGGTGAGTAAATTTTCCTAGAACTATTTGTACAGTGTTATTTGCTGGCTGAGCATTCCAAGGGCTTCCACTGCCCACTAATCTTTCTGACAGCATAGCCTTCTTACTGTACTTTCCACTTTCCTTCCTGTGTCTACATGTTCATCTATACCACTTTCCACCCCTAGACTCACAGAATTATTCTCATTTTGCCACTGAATTCCACCATCTGTGCTTCAAAACACATACCGAATCCCATTTTCTCAGTTAAATGTTCTTTATATCTTTAGCCTGTGTTGACCCCACAATTCTCTACACAATTAGAGCAAGACATTCCTTTGAGGAAATAACTTTCCACACTTTGGGCACCAAGTAGATGTCAGTAAATAAAAGTGAGTGTTCACAGTGGAGAAAGTGGGAACAGGAGATTTTAAATGATGAAAAGGCTTTGAATTATTCTAACTACACCTCTTAGAGATAAATTAGATTTAAATAAAATTTGTACAAATTAAATGCATCTCTAAGCTTTCCCACCAGAGTAGCCCTAATGAAAGAGGCCTATAAATTCACATCTCTAGTAGTTTGGGGAGGGGCCAATGTATGAGAAAAACCCACAGGTATGAAAACTCTTTGAAGACCCACATTGTATCTTAAAATTGATACAAATTTTCCATTCTACTTCATAATACATTTATTTTCTCATGAAAATAAACATCCCTTCCCCCAAGCATTAAAGACTCCAAGAGAGGTACCCTAGTTATTCTGGGGGCCTTTAAACATCTCCTGGCATCACCACATACCCCAGGAAACACACCTACTTGAGTTTGAGAAGGACTGAGAAAAATTCATGTACCCAAAGTTTATAATAGGAAAAGCTCACTACTTTAGTTCCAAAAATCACAGTGCACTGGGTCTTCAAGTAAGCTTGGCAACTAGGGAAATTCCAGACGAGCCCATGTCTTGTGAGCAGGGGTGCCCAGTGTCCTCCTGCAAAGGCTCCCAGCATCACAAGGTGGGCTTAAGAAGATGGGCTCTCCAGGTAAGAGATTAAAAATAAGAAAGAGAGAGAGCAAAAATCATGAGTTTCAGGCTGGGAAGGAGGGTTTGAAAAGAATAAAACATATCACTTACTCATCCAGCCAAGTAATGAAGAAGGTTCAGACGCCTTTGCTCCTTATCAGTCTATTTAGACTTGCACTGGCCATACTTCCAGTGGCTACTGAGTACTGGAAATGTGGCTAGTATGACCAAAGAGTATTAAATCACATTAAATTTTAAAAACTGACACTCGATTCAGCTTTTCAAAAGTCTCTGAAGGAGAGGGAGACACACTTAAAAAGTATGTTTGCAATAAGCTATTATGAATCTACTTCTCCAATTGCAAATTTTATGAAATCTAAATACAGATTATTTCCAATGAAAACTGAGCATCCTGAGATGAGCTGTAAGTCAAAATTGCACTCCAGATTTCAAAGTCTTAGTCCAAAAATACGTTAAGATATCTCAATAATTTTTAAAATTTAAAAATTACGTGTTGAAATAATATTTGGATATTATCAGGTAAATAAAATACACTATTGGGTCAAAAAACATATTGTTAAAATTAATTTTACCTATTTCTTGTTACTTTAAAAATATGGTTACTGGAAAATATAAAATTAATATGTGACTTGCATTATATTTCTATCGGACAGCACTTAATTTAGACAAACACCTTTAAAAGAAGAATCTCTTTTTAAAAGAAAGTACATAGCCTTCCACTTCCCAAACTTCCTAGTGACCACTGCAAAAAGGATTTCGTTTTCTATCTACAAAGTAGTATGAAATCCTTTGCACGAATCCAGTACATAGAACATTTCAATTGCTTGGGGTATTTTCTAAATGCAAATAGTTATCCATCCCAATTACAGTCAAATGTTCTGCACTAATTCTTTCCTTCTACACCTAAATAAAGCAGCTTTTGGAGACCATATTCTTGAGAAAAAGCTTCAGATCTAGGTTTCCTTTGTTTGAGTTTCCACCCACTGAGTCTAGGAAGCTACAGAACTCCCTGGCCTGGGGTTTTCATATTGGCACCCGAGAAGTTCAGGAATAGCTAGTACGTCAGCAGCAGGGGCAGCAGAGACCCCTATTGCACATGGCATGGAGGCAGACAGCATGGCAGAGCCATTAAGAGACTGGGCTCTAAAATGAGACTTGGTACATTCAAACCTAAACTCCACCCAGTACCAGCCGACCTCGTGTAAGTTACCTTACCCCCACGCGCTTGAATTTCCTCATCTGAAAACAGGGATTAAAACAGCACCTACCTCAGAGGTTTTAAAAATTAAATGAGGGCTTCCCTGGTGGCGCAGTGGTTAAGAATCCGCCTGCCAATGCAGGGGACACGGGTTCGAGCCCTGGTCCAGGAAGATCCCACATGCCGTGGAGCAACTAAGCCCGTGCGCCATAACTACTGAGCCTGCGCTCTAGAGCCCACGAGTCACAACTACTGAGCCTGCGTGTCACAGCTACTGAAGCCCGCGTGCCTAGAGCCCGTGCTCCACAACGAGAGAAGCCATCGCAATGAGAAGCCCGCGCACCGCAACGAAGAGTAGCCCCTGCTCGCCGCAACCAGAGAAAGCCCGCGTGCAGCAACGAAGACCCAACGCAGCCAAAAATAAATAAATTAAAAAAAAAAAAATTAAATGAGGTAACACAAATAAGGTGCCTAGATCAGAGCTGGGCTTCTAATTAGAGCTCATCATACGTAGTTACTGTGGAATGGGCAAGGATGATGGCAGTCAGTAGGAGTCCAATGTAACCTTGACTTGTTTTGTTCCGTGAACTTGCTTGTTCTCCTATATTTAACCTGCATTACACCTAGGATTAGACAGTTGTAGATCTCACAACAAACCAATTATCAGTCTGCACTGGCCACTTTCTGTGTAGGTGGCTCTGTTAATTCAAAAACAAAAATCCAAAATTAACAAAGCCTTGTCTTCTAAATTTTAGGGATGGAAGGATACGATAAACCTTCATATTTTGAAAGGACAGATTCCTATTAGGACATCTTCCTAATGCTAGAACATCCTTGCACATCTTCTTGGCACTACATTCATGTCAACCCAGCATCACAGGTTCGTACCCTCTTCAACACCAACCCTCTCCAGGATTCTTGCAGAGGCCTCTGCAGGTAGATGCTTGAATTCTGATACTCATGAGACTAGGTCAATGAGGGACACTGAAACCATTCCACCAAATGCTTAACAAAGCATAGAAATACCCCTAAGATTGCAGTCAGAAATGTTAGAGGTAATCAAGTCAGCCCTAAGCAAGGGTTTGGGCTTTTTAAAAATAATAATAATAATTAAAAAAAAATTAAACTTCTCTTCCCTACTTATTATGATCATTCTTCTCTGCTTTTGGTATGGCAAAAGCAAAATATAATTAGCAGCATGAGTAATTAGCTGGTGTCCAGATGGCATGGATGAAGGATGCCACCTAAGAAGGAGGTGCAAATGGAAACGGCAGGTGTCTAACCAACATGTCTGGGGAATGTCAACGCCATCAGGTTACGTCATCCTGTGAATTCAGCCATCCGCAAGCATAGTTTAAAGACAGAAATAAATAGCAATAGACTTCCCACTACCACTTCAGAAAGCAGAGCTGGAGGGGGCCTTCGATGTGACCATGCACCAATGCCCATCCAGCCACCTCTGGAACCAGTACCTGTAACAGACACTGTCAGTGCAGGGGTTGTGAACCCTGACAATGACGAAAACGTGCTGAAAGTGGGATCGGATGTTTTTCGGGCTGAATGGCTGTGCTCCAGGCTCTTGGAAAACAATTGTTACGATATCGTTTCCAATGTGCCGCTTCCGTAGGAGCTAAAAGAAAACATAAGCAAGAGACATAAATGACAAAGCTCTGCTTGTTCCTCCCTGATTCCCTTATGTAACTGTATTTAAAACATTCATTATTAATCAGTACATATTAGGGGAGGTAATCTACACAGTTATTGTCAATATTTTAGCCGGTCTTATCATTCCCTCCGAGGAAGAATATGGAAATTATTATTCATAAATTTGCATAAAACACACAGTCCATTCAAATAGATCTAACTAATCTCTAGCATATTATGCCAAGTCCCAGCATCTCCAAATCTTCAGTTTCCATAACAACAGTTTTGTTCCATTTTCATGTGAGAAAGAAACTTGCCATAGGGAATATTTTTTAAAGATGAGAACGGCTAAAGTAATTACAACGCAATTTATGTTCTGATTTAATTAGCTTCATTTAAAGAAATATGGCTAAGGTGTTTTCTGATAGTACTTTTTGTGGCACAAGCTGGGAATACAGAAATTAATAATATCCCAAAATGTTGTAACAGTTTTAAAGCAGGTTAAATTTCAGGTTTAAATAGCTTCTTTAATTACAGTGAAAGCTGCTTAAGACCACCTTCTGTTTCACATTAAACGGTGTCTTGGAAAGGTGGTTTTCAAATTCAGACATTCAAAATCGTCCTAGCTCAGCGCCTCTCTAGGAAGGGGTTATTAGGGAGTTTAACTCAATCATGTGAAGAAAAACTGAACAAAATTTGTATTACTCATATTTATTACATGGAGGCTCCTACCAGGAGGAAAACAACTAAACATGACATTTATATAAACTATCCATTAGACATAAGCTTGTATTTATAAACCTTTTTAAAAAAATTCTCCAGTGACTTTAACTTACACAGATTATGTTATCAGTAAAATTAGTGATTGAGTATTGGCTGCCAGCTGGGAGAAACAATAGCCTATTAGATTAGGGTTGAGAATGGGGAGTTAGAATGTTCCGGAAATGTACTTTTAACCTTAGGAATTTTAAAGCATCCCAAATTATCTTCTAATGAGGCTGTGTACTTCATTTCTAAACATGCTATATTATCAGATGTTACAGAAATAAAGGCTGCTCTGTATTGATTGCTATATAAAATATACCCATCATCAAAGATTATTAATCGCCTCAGGATCTTGAACCTATCAAGCTCAAATACAATCTATGTATATGTCATTCCTGCATAGATGTCATTGTCTTTTTGATGCAATGTCATTCTTCCTTCAAAATATGGCTTGATATGTAATGTTACTGTCTTACTAAAGGACCCAAATAGAAATAAATCTGTCCATCTCACATTATATATAATGAAAAAAAAGACAGTATTTATAAACCAATTTCTGCAAAAAGGTTTTGAAAGACACGTTCTTTCTGGTTTTTCCAAGCATAACATAATCTATGTAGAAGAAATAAATTCTTTAGCTAGAGAATTTTAAATTTCTTAATATGTAGAATACCAATTATTCTTTCACTCTGATTCAGGACCATAATACTTTTGCCTTGATTGGACCCCAAATTAAATAATTTGGATAGATGTCCACTTAAATGCCAACTCACTCAGCTCAGCCCTTTGACTCATTTAGCTGGATATACAATTGAGTCTTGTTACTAAAATTTTACCCCCATTCCCCCACATGTTACCTTTCTCTGCTGAGCAATCAGGCAGAATAAGCCTTCATCTCCCCTTTAAAGATCATTTGTTGATGTTCTTAAATTCTCTCTACTGTCTGGTCAGAATGAGTTTAGTATATTTTTCTTAGCATGGTGTTTTCCTCTCAAAAATCTAGAACTTGGAATTTGCATAAAACAGACTGTCAACAAACTCCAGATAGGGGAATTTATCTTAAAATAGGTTTATTTCAGATTTATAGCTGATTCATTGCTTTGCTTCCTACGTTTTGATTGCTTTGGTAATCGTAAGAGGCAAGATTTTGTTACTGAGATGTGTGATGTAATCAAACCTAAAGTGATGACGTGTTAGATTCGATCCATGTTTTGTTAAATTCTGTGAAAGAGGATGTGATTCATTCTGCAGCTGGCCCTGTGTTCTGTTAGTACAACAATTGACAATAACAAAATCTATGTCCGTTTTAAGGTCAGAAGTGACACTAGACTGCTGTGTTTATAACAGCTACTGAAAGGAGTCTGTTAGTTCTCTGGTTCTTTTAAGTTTCAGTTTGATATCACTTGTTTTAAAATATTTTTTAAAAACAACAAGTACCACATACTCTTTAAAACAGTACCATTTCCATCTTGCTCTGTAACCATCTGCCATTTCTTAGTTTTCGCATTTTATCATCTCACAGACTACATTTTACTACTAGGCCTTGTGCTTTTAGATCTTTTTAAAAGAAACTCTCTGTATGAGGTACACAAATGCAATTGTTACTTATGCTGTCCCCTGAAGAACACATCAAGAAAAAACATTTTCCTGAGCTCCCATCGACATTTTGATTTTTCTCCAAGTTAGTGGAGGGAACCTCCTTTGAAATTTGAAATGAAACATCAGTACTTTCCTGCTTTGTACACTGGCCTCTTGAGATGAAATTTCACCCACTCATATGTGTTCTTTGCAACCCTGCAGAGTCATCTAATCACCATGATTTCAACTTGTTCTTTTCAGATTTCAGGAAAACCTCAATTCTCGTGGGTGAAAAGCAAATGATTAATTCACAAAGCCATCCAGCTGGCTGTTAACCTAGAATTTGTGTCTCTTCATTTGTTTTCAGCTCATTTGCTATTCCTTACTTCCACAAAGTACAAAGCTTCCTGCTGCTGTGACAGGTGCAACATTAAATTCTGGTTTAAGATTTTATAAACTTGCCACTTAGACTTCTGGGGGAAATGAAACAAGGGCAAAAAAACCCACAGATAACACAAGGATCTCTTACCTGCTGCTTGTTGTTAGGTGTGTATGGCAGCATGGTAGAAACATGGAACATGATCTCATAGTCTTTGTATGTTGTGTACAGAGAATGGGTTCCAGTGGAGTCAGCTACAGTAAAAAAAAAAATACATGAGACAACTGTAACAATAGGAAAAATAGTTCATTTAAGAGATGGATCTCAAAAAAAAAAAAGGGAAATGGTTTAGGATGAAGACATCCTAAGACAAGACACAGTATAGGAGTTCTTACCCATTCTTTGTACCCAATCCCCCCTTGGCAGTCTAGTGAAGCCTTTGGATTCCTTCTGAGAATAATATTTGTAAATGCATAACATAAAATATATAAGATTTCAACAGAAATCAGTAGATTGAAAAATACCACTATCAAAATAATTTTAAAATGATATAATAGCATAAGATTTATATAATAAGTTTAAGCAGTTGGTCTAATAACTACTATAATTCTGACATAGTGAAGTGTATAAGCAGTATCTTGACATATTTCCAACAACAAACAACATAGTATGAAAATACCTATGCTTTCTACTGGCGATAAAATCACAGGTAGAGCTTATACTACTGTGGTGTGTTGCCTACGTTCATAACTGAAGGAAATGCTAAATTTCAATTAGGGGTCAGTGAAGATAAATGTAAAATTACTTCCCATCCAAGTTCACAGACCCCTGAATTCCATCCACAGACTTCAAGTTCAGAACATCTTTTCCAATACTTCTGACTCAAGCAAGAGAACCGTTTTGTTCTTAACAAATAGATGGAAACTTAACAAGACTGTAACACTGAATAACAAAGGTATTACAGCAATGTCCAACAAGTTAAGACTGAGTGTGCTCTGTTCTCACCTTCCTTAAGGAAAAAAACAACCTCAACCCCCTTAATCATTAACAAATCAACGTGCTCATAAATACCTGGAAACCAAAGAGAATTATTAACTGTCCAATTGAAGGGGAATATCTTTAGATTAGGACCTGGACTTACAGGCGGCAAAATCAACAGAAATGCATTCATTTTGGGTAAACTCAATCCTCCACCAACCATATTGCTAAGGAGCAAACACTTTACCGCATTTTAGAGAATGACACTGCAAGACAGCCTCTGGCATGTACCGAAAGGCAGTAGTTCTCAAACTGGAGTGTGCATGGAGTCGGCTGGGGAGCTGCTTAAAAGACAGCTTCCCATCCTCCACTCCCAGAAATACTGCTCTGTAGGTGTGGGGCTGGGCAGAAGAATCTATTTTAATAAACACCCCCAGGGGACTCCAATGCAGTAGCTGCACTGCCCTTAGGCGCTGCTCCAAGAATAGACCATAAGGGAGGTTTGCAGAGACTTGTTAAGACGTTCTAGAGCCCTGAGTTTCAACCTTGGATCTTAATCTTGAAGAGGGCATAAAACACAAAGGGTTTTAAAAGCAAGATGAATGTAGAATAAAGCAAAGACTACTTTTGAAAAACTGCAAAGATACGTACCAACACGTAAGGCCCCAAGAAAAATATCTTCTAAATGTTAATGACCACTACCACAAAAAAATACAACTGCAATAAATCATTGACCTACTTAAGACAGATCTTGAGGATGAAGAAGGTTTCTATTGTTAAGGACCCTTGCTATAAATACCTCTAGAACTGATTCATACATTTTACAACTTTCAAGTCAATGTGTCAGCTGTGATGAGTACTTACATGTGTTTCAAGTCAATTTAAAGCAAAGTTAATGAACTAGAAAACAAATTATCATCCAGTGTTCATTTACTACATTTTGCTTTATATGTCTTTCTAATTCTAAAGGCATTACTACCAGGAAAGAAAAGTGAAGACAACCCTGAAGATAATTTGTTTTCTATTTCTTGTCCTTTCTCTCTTTCCGACACTTGCCTCATTTTATACAATGGATACTGCATGACCAGTCTTCTTCTAGGGACCTCTGAAAACCCCAGCTTTGCTGATAATTTTAAACAGTCTGTAAACAGTTTCAAAAGTTTTAGAAATGAAACTAGGGCCAAGACAATGAAATTTTCTTTTCTGAGAAGAAAGGAATTCCAAAATCCTGAAATTACTGTGTACATAATAGAATTGCTAAACTTTACCAGAGAGAATGGAAACTGAATGTTTGTTATATTCTCTAAAGAATAAGGCATTTAATGTTGTTATTATTATTATTTTAGTGACCTTGAGACCATGAAATACTTAACAGAATGAAAATCAGGAAGATGACCATTGGGAAAATGACAAAAATCTTTTTTTCTCTGGTTGAAAAGAGTATATATTGAGTTATTTCTAAGGGGAAAAATATGTTTATAGAAGAAGGATAAAAAGAAGATAATGCTCCTTCATATTTGTATGGAGCTTTAAAAGTTAAAAAATAAATTTGGGCATCTTATAGGTCATCTTGATAATTGGTCATCTTGATAATCATGTGATTTGCCTCCAAATTATACTACCAGTGAATGGTGTATATCCACTAATAAGGTCAGCCCTCTACACTAAGTCATAGAAAATAAAATTTCTAATATTCAAACTAGATGATAAGAAGACACTGAATAATTGAGGAATGATAAGAATATTCTTGTCAGCTGCTTTGAAAAGGCGTTGATAAGTGATAATACCCTACATTAGGCACTTCTATTTGAAGATGGTATGAATAGGTTAATAAGTTTGTAGAAGCAGTTTCAGATACGGTCAATGTTATATTCATCCTTGACTTCTCTTGGCTCAACTCTTTTGCTTTAAGGGGAATAAAACTTGGATGATAAAGGTGGATGTGTAGGAATCTGAATCAGGAAAAAGTAATTCGATTTTTATGTAACCACTTCCTGGTCACTAACAGATACGTTTGACTTCAGAAAAGCTACATAAAGGATCAAGCCTAAGCAATTTGATTTTGGGGAAGTTCCTAGTTTTAAATATTTATGAATACAAGGAGAAAAGCAATCTCATGACCTAACTGCATGTAGACTAACAAAGTCAATAGAATGAAGAAAGCTTAAGCTCAGTTTATGAATGTCCTCACCGCTACAGAACACATCAAATGCAGAACAAAATCGCAGACAGGTTGTGGATCTGATTATTATCCATAGTTTGAAATCCTACAATAGTCAGCTGGCTGCTGAGGCCCATCCATTTAAGACCCCAGATCTCCCTTCTATGAAAGCTTGCCTCCGGGTCTGGGGATGCAGAGGTCAATGGTCAGAAGCACAGCCGGGCACAAGTATTAACATCTGGAACAGTGGATGGCACACCCCTTGTAGTACTGTTCACGCCTCCTTGTAGTACTATTTCACCCACTCAGTAACAAAGTATTTGGGGAAGTCAAGAATCCCTCCTTCTCTGGCATCTACCATATTTACTCATGTTTTTTCAATGTACCTTTAACCATGGTCAGGAGGTAGGTTACTTTACTTCACTGAGGAAGGGATCAAGGAGAGTTTGTAATACCACCCCCTTTGCCATGACAGGAGAATTCATACTGTGTCAGTTCAGGGAACGTGCAAGTATGCATGTGTATGTGCCCGGGACGGAAGGCTTCTTAAAATCACTAACATATGGTGAGAAAAGGATAAGCGATGCTGTGGGACAGGTACTTAGGAATCAGTCACTACTATTTTCTACCTACTGAGCACTTTGCAAGATACCTGCAATTACCTGGATTCCCACCTGGAAGTAAGAAGACCTGAATTCCAATACCTCCAGCATCATTTACTAAATGACCACAAACAAGTCACTTCACTTCTCCGCCCCTCGCCCCTCGATATTCTTCTCACTGTTGTGAGGATTGAAACGATGCATATGAAAGCACTAGCCCATAAAAGATGCTCAAGAAATGTGCTGATCAGAACTTAGAATTTTGTGCAGTTGAGATAAAAAGTGTAGCTGCCTTAAATAGGGCCTTTTACATATTTTAATTTCTTTGCCAACTGCATCTCAGTAACAATCAAAGGAAAAACCTTATACTATAACACAGTTTAAAGTTTAGGAGGTGAAAAAAGAAAACTTTTCTTCATTCATCAGTCTCTAGAACTCCAAATAGTCCTTTGCATGTGTGAAACATTTAAATAATGCTAGTTTTACTCCTTTCTTTATCAAAGGTTAAATATTCCAAATAAAGGATTTATTTTCTTTATGAAAAGTCTTCCATCTCCTCTAAGACCGTGAATCTCAACGATCTTTATAATACTGCTGAAAAATGGGGGAAGCAACAAGCATTCACTAATATTGCGGCAAATCAAAGAAGGCAGAGCTTTGAAGGAATGCTTTTCAAAGGGTTTGTAAGTCTCTTACGTGCTGACTTGACAAACGTGCCTCATTCGGGAAATAATTTCCCAAATAATAATCCATACACACAGCTTAAAATGAGGGTGGTCTCCAGCTTTCAAATAATAAACTGCTTGGTGGGAAGCTTATTTTTGTATTTACCGTAGTGTGAGGGGATGGTAATTATCTAGAGGTTATGCCATCCAAATAATGAAACAAAAAAAGGAGAAAAAAATTTACTCCTGAAAATTTCTTCATTGCAGAACTGTTCCAACCCCTGACACATCTGTAGCTTGTTTGCCAGAAGTCCTTATTTCTGAGATGGAAACTGGACTTTGTATGGAACATTGGGAAAAAGAAGAAATGGTTTGACAGTTCCATCAATCCTTCCTTTCCTGGGCCTCTTCCTCCTTTACCAAAGTACTAAAATCTGAATATATATAATTATAATACATGACAAGTGGAGCTGTCTCATGAGACGGCTTGGGTATTTTTAGCTCAAGGGCTCGAGAGAGGGGAAGATACAGCCACAAGGCAGAGCTCTATGGGCTTCACTGTACCTAATTCTACATTTATGCTTTCTCTGAACATGTCGTTAACCATAACACTAGGATCTGTTCTCCCTCCTTAATGCTTACTAGCTGCCTAACCTTGGGCACATTAGTTAATCTAAAGAAGCCAATTCTGTAAAATGGGGATAACTGGCATCTAGCAGAGTTTGTGGGGATTAAATGAGATGACATATAAAAAGTATCTAAGACTTCTATTTCTGGCTGTAACAGTACTTGGTATAGAACCTGCTCTCCCATTGTAAATAAATAGAAAAATGGACAAAATATCTGAAACAACTTTTTTTCAGACATTTTATAATAGGCAGCATTGGACAGTGTTCCCTGAGAAAAAAGTATCAAAGAAGGTGAGCCCTATGATCCCCACCCAGCTTTCTACTTGGAAGTACTTTCAAAACAATGGCACAGAGCAGGGATTTGAAGAGGGGAGCTAAAACATGCTGGAGGTTTGGAAGGTCGAGGTGGCTGATATTTGCTGGGCAGAATACCAAAGAAGAGGAAACCACACGGTGAAAGAGGCTCAGAAATCTACACAGGGGTTCCCTTGAGTCTTGGGCTGAATATTAAGCTGCACAAGCATACAGTGAGGTTCCAAAAGCCAGGGAAAGAAAAAACATTAAGGTAATGTACATCATGGTGACTACAATTAATAACACTGTATTTCATAAATGAAAGTTGCTGAGAGAGTAGATCTTAAAGGTTCTCATCGTAAGAAAATAAAATTGTGTAACTAGGTATGGTGACAGATGTTAACTAGACTTATTTTGGTGATCATTTTGGGATATATACAAATACTGAATCATTATGTTGTACACCCAAAACTAATACAGTGTTATATGTCAACCATATCTCAATTAAAAAGAAAAGAAAAGAAAAGAAAAACTATTGGGGAAATAACAACTACCAGGGATTTGTCAGCCAAACAATTCTCATAGTTCACACAGGGGTAGAAGTCATTCAACTTCTGACTGACCACAGCAGAGATACCTCACTGAATATGCTGGTATTCAGGTGCCTTAGCAGGAGGGCTAAATTAGCCAGAGAGTAAAGGCTACTCTAGATATGCTTTAAAAAAGCCTAAGAACAAGATTCATAAAGATCAAGCTGTTCTATAATTATATTAATTGCCCAACAAAATAAAACAACACTCTTTAAAGAAGACAACAAAATCCAGATACTCAATGACGAAACATTCACAATGTCCACTATCCAATAAAAAATAACCAGACAGATGAAGCAGTAAAATGTAACTCAAAAACAGGAGAAAATCTGTTAAAGGGAGACCCCCAAATGACAGGGATAATGGAATTAGCACACAAAGACTTTAAAACAGCTATTATAAATACGTTCAAGGCTTTAAAGTAGGACATGAACCTAATGAGAATAATATGGAAAATATAAGAAAAGAGAACTCCCCCCAAAAGAAAGAAAAAGAAAAGAAAACCCAAATGCAACTTCTGGACCTGAAAATCACAATATCTGAAATGAAAATTTCACTAGATTGGATAATAGCAGATTAAGACACGATGGAAGAAAAGAAAAATACAGTGCCTTAAATGCATTAATTGGAATTATCCAAACACAAGCACAGAGGGGGAAAACAAGTTTAAAAATCAAATCACAACTACTAAGTGACCTAATATATGTGTAATTAGAGATTCAGAAGGTGGAGGGTGCAGAAAAATTTAAAAATGAGTTTGGCAAATAATATTTTAATTTGATGAAGACTACAAATCCACAGATCCAAGTGACAACTACACTGTCATATGGAGATGGAGTGATCCTTTAGGAACACATGTTCTGGAAAGCATTTTCTCTTTTTAAAGCTCATATTGAAAGAGTTTCTTAACACAACATAAAGTTAGGTAAGATGTGGTGAGCTTATCTCACGGTACACAGAACAAAGTCTCACCTCTGGGTGTGTCATGGTCAGTAGGAGGCTGCTGGAGAGAGTGCAGAGGCTGGTTGGTCCCTATTTCTGTGGTCTGTTACTGTTAAATACCCATTTAAGTGATGAGGCTAATGGTCTCTTCTAGCTTGGAGTAAGAGAGATAAATATGCATACTGTCTTCTTCAGGCTTTAGAATGGAAACACTTTCCTACTTTTCATTCACTTTAGGAAACCTGACCCTCTGAAAGGATAGAAAAGGAAACTGAACCCTCTTTCTCAGGAGCTATGCCTCAGCAGGTTACAAGGAACCTTAAAGGAGAGTAGTTCAGTGAAAAGGAAGCCTTCCCAGATGAATGTATTACATAACTGAAAAATGTGCCACTAGAGGCAGTTTGCTGATCCAGGCCTTTGCAGTTACTGGGACATTGGGGCAAAATGTGCAAAGTGCTTATTTTGCTTATTCCACTGCCTTACTCAGTGCCACATTGCTTAAGCCCGCCCTTGCTATACATTTCTCACATTGCCCTTCATCATCAAGAGATGGCTGGGACCGTGTAAATACACAAATAATAAATAATCTTACCAACTCCCAATCTGGCCATTCATTGACAGAATCAAGGCGCTTATTACATTTTCTTCCCAGACCCTTTTAATAGCTCTTTGTGGTGATAATTTACATAACACAACAAATCGGGACAACGTGAAGGAATTACAAAGGAAATGTCAAAATATCGTGATAAAAAGAGTTTAAGGGCATATTGAGATTTAACATATTATGCAGCTGCAAGCAAAGTATGGAACGTTAAAATAATATTTAATAGTCTAGGCTATTTATGGTTTTTCATAGGTTCTCCTGCCTGTCGTTTCCAAGTTGGCAACAGCAAAACCATGGCAACAGGAAATTCTTCCCTGCAGTGGAGTTTATGAATGCTTTTCTGTTTTCATGACTCAACTCCTTATTTAATTTCCTGTACAGAAAATCAGAGCGATTACTATAGACTGCAATACAGATGTGCTAATCCAAAGACCCTCTCAAAGAAAAACAGGTCACAGGTGTCTATGGATGGATTTTGAGATAAAATTTAAAATTACCTTCACACAGACGCATAGCAGAAGTCAACATACTCTAGATACTTGAGAACATAACTCTTTTATTAACCACCTGGTAATGGGAAGGGACAAACCTCTATGTTCATGAGCTGTAGCTAAACAGACTGTGCTTTGAATCAACACATTTTACAAGCCAAACTAATACCAAAGCTAAGCCTATATGCTTAGAGATTAAGTTAGACTATGGACAATAATAACAGGAAATAAATAAACAAAAATACCTCTAGATATTAAAATATAAAAATGACTAAGAAAACCATACAATGACTGACTACACAGATATGCACAAGGATTATGAAATGAGTTAATGAAGTCAAAAATTCTAGGGCTTGCAACCAGATGGTTTTAAGTTGCAGGAGTTTTTCAGCTAAATATAGTGAAATTTATGCAACACTATCCAGGGGCAATTCTGCATGATCTCCATCCACTGCTTTCTACCTTCCACATTTCTGATAACACTATTTTTTTTTAAAGTCCAATCCTAGCTACTTTGACTATGGTTTTCAATTGTTTTAGAGCCACATCTTCCCTCCCTGGCTTCCTCTCCCCTATCACCAGCAGTCTTCTACAGTAAGTGGCAATGTTGTTTTACAGGCAACTTATCAGGTGAACATCAACACAGCAGGAGGACAATAAGCCTAGTAGGAGGGTATAAGTATTTCTTACTTTTGGTGTCAAGCTGCGCACGATACTTCTCAAATCCTTTGAGCCGAACGCGTTCTCCCAATAGCTGGAGGAATTCCTCAAAGGCTGGGCCGGCTGATTCATTGTTGTACATCTCTTCTTCCGTGCTCTGTCCAGCTTTGCAGTACATGATGCCTACTTTCTGCTGATAGTTCAGCTGTGAAGGCAGGTGATACAATGCATATAAATATAGGCGGACCCACTCTGTCCGCTTAAATGCTAATAAGTCTTGTAGGCCATATGCCCATCAAGTAAGCTAACCTCTTTCTTCTCTTGAAATCCTTCTGCTTTCGTTCTTCCCCTTTTAAAAGGGGAGGCCTTAAGAATTTAAAAGTAAAGGTCTACTTTACAAAAGATACTTTATTTTTTAATTGAAGTATAGTTGATTTACAACGTTGTGTTAGTTTCAGTGAACAGCAAAGTGATTCAGTTACACACACACACACACACACACACATACATTCTTTTTCAGATTCCTTTCCCTTATAGGTTATTACAAAATATTGAGTGTAGTTCACTGTGCTATACAGTAGGTCCTTGTTGGTTATCTATTTTATATATCGTCGTGTGTATATTTTAATCTCACACTCCTAATTTATCACTCCCCTGCTTCTCCCTTTGGTAACCATAAGTTTATTTTCTATGTCTGTGGGTCTATTTCTGTTTACAAAAGTTACTTTAAACTGTTTTGCACTAAAAGCCCATTAAAGTTCTTATAAAATTTGGGGGGGGGGTAAAATTGGAAAAGACTTATCTCCTAATGCCATTTTTCCAATATATTAAATTATAAACCTTGGTTATATCTTTGTGACAGCACTAGCATCATCAACACTATACTTTTCAAATATTTTTCTAAAAGATGAGTACTTGGATAGAAACTTTAAAAGGGGCCTCATAATGGCAAATCAGCTAGTGGTAAATATTCCTTCCTCAAATACAGTTAAAACAAAGCATTCAAGAAATTTAAATATGATATAACATTAATAGAAACACTCATTCATCACTGAAAAGTTTAGTCATTCTATAAACAAATTTTAAAGTTGTATTAGTCATTTAACAATAAATGAGTTTTCAATCTTAAAATTTAGACTTTTAATTCTCCAGTAAAATCAGGGCTATCCATATCACTTAGGCCTGTTTCCAGAGTGGCACTGCAACCACTGTATCAGTAAATTTTTATCTCATAAAAGGGAAGGGGGAAGAGAAGAGGCAAAATTTTAATAGCTAACATTTATGGAACAGCCACTGTCTGCCAATCACTGTTTAGTGTTTAACTTACATTAGCTTATCCTCATAAAAGCCTACAAAGCAAATATTACCCCTGTTTGACAGATATGCAAAGAGAAGGTCAGAAAAGGGAAAAGCAAGTAACCGGTCCAGTAGGGAGAGATCATAAGTTATCAGCCCTGTGATTCGGCTCTAATAAATATTACCAGGACTCAACCAGGCTTGTCGTGCTCTACTTCTGTCACTGCAACGTATGTCCATAGCCCCTTCTTAGCAATTCCACAGTTGAAAGGTGAAAACCAAATTTAAGCAAATACATTTGGCAGTAAAACTTGATATGAGCTGACAGTAATACTTTTTAATTTATTCCTCTTTCTGTGAATATTCATATTTTGTGGAAATATTAATGTGTTTGGCTGCGGGGTGCTGCTCCAGATCCTGGTGACTATTACTCCACGCTGCACGCATTTTATCACCCTTCTAAAGCCGGACCTGTCTTAATTCTGAAACATATCCAGCTCCTATTGTTTCACACAAGAGACTGTGAACCTAAGCAACTCTTTTCAACTTTCTAAACCAAATGGTTCAGAATGGTGATAACTAGAAAATGTCATGAGGGAACTCCTGCTTGCTTCCCCCCCTCGCCACTGCACGCTAACTAGTTGACAAGGAAGGTTCAGCAGCTTTTACATGACCCAAAGACACGAGAGCTCCTTAGGACTTCTATAACGGTGCAGAATTGATTTTACTCTGCCTACTTCCACAAGTGGAAGGCAAAGTTCCAAATTTGAAACTTGCAAATAACTGGATATACCAATGTCGGAATCTTTTTAAAACAGCATCCAACCTTGCATTATTGCTACTTCATTTTAATTATTAACAGAAACACATTTAGGATTTAGTTCATTTGTTTTGTATGCCACATGCAGTAAAGAAAAAGAAAGTAAAACCTACCACATACCACTGGCAGCTGGCCTCCTTCAAAGGTCTGAATGTTACTAATACTTAGAGGGGAACTCCCACAGGTAGCGATTTCATCTTGGCTTTAGAATTCAGCTGAGTATCCTATTAGGTCTCAACAAATAAAAAAGTAGTGGTAGGCTCTATGTCTGTTACAAAAGAAGTCCTTAATGAAGCCAGATTCTTACTCTCCCCCTGCAGGGAGAACTGTCAAAGAAAGGAAGCAATCTGGAGCTTGGGGTTATTTGCTCTTTGGATCTGTGCCTCCCAGATCAGCCTTCTCCCATGCAACAATGCAAAACAAAAGTCACCCTGTTCAGTGGAAAGCATCACAGTGATATTGGATTTATGGGTGGCTTTTTAAACTTCTTAGATAAAGGCCTAAGATTTCACTGTGCAATATTCAAGAGGATTCATTTACGTATACGAAAAAAGAGTTCGGAGAGAAGATAAGTAACGGAACTTCCCCCAAACCACTGTAGAAGCAGAATGCAAGGACAATGAGACAGAGCGCTGCCTTCTTTTGACGGGTTTCTCACACTCTAGTGAGCTCCACCTGCAGACAGGAAAACAGACTGGTATTTGCTGGTTGTAAAAGAAAGGCTACTTTAAGAGGATGAGGAAATTTGTTGGAATGTCAAATTTCCTGTCCTTTGAAACGGTGCCAAATGTCAGTGCTCTATCCTCGAAGGTGACACTATGACTGTATCCTTGTTTCTGCTGCAATGAAGTCGAGGTAGGTGGGTATTCTGTGAACTCAGGCTCCTAGAATCTTCAGTTAGCAACCTTGTTCCCTGCCCAGAATATGAGAAGTTGTTAAGGAGGAGTTATGTAAGTGTAATAAGGAATATTTCAAGAGAAAGAGCAAGTGGAAATGGAGTTTAGAGCTATGGTTTGGGGGTTTTGAATTGCTCTGAGGTTATATAAAACACTATTTTTTTTTGAGACACACACAAACACATCTATATGGGTTTATGTATATGAATGTATAATACTTTCCTGTAATGCTCAAAATAGAGTTATGATGACACCAGAAGCCATCTTGGAAACAAGTTCAGTTTATCCACAGTTTAGGATTTTGCTTTTGGATGACCGTGAAGTCATGCTGTACAGTTCCATCCTTGCATATCTATTGTTCATATGGCGCACTGATGGAAGTGTTTGGACACTCAACAAATGTTTGCGTTGTAAAAAGTGATGATGGTCAATCCAACAGGACCAAGGTTCCGCTTGAGATGAAAGTCTTGAATATCAATAAAGAAAGTGTCTTCCAACACCCACCAAAAGTGACACTGGGCTCCCACAGCTGGGAACCAACAGTACAAAAATTGCTCTTTCTCTCATAAAATAGGCACTTTAACGAAGAATCAAAGAAACAGGTACTGCAAAATCTGACTTGCGCAGCCCTGAGTTCCTGGAAAGATGGAGGATAAAGTCAGAGCCCTCCACCAGTAGAAACAGGTTTGAATAACCAAGTTCTCAGAGACCTCTTAAGAAGTTCTGTATTTTCACCTCTTCTTTCCTGATGTCACAGCCAGAGGAAGGCCACTGGGGGCAGCACAGACCATGAGAACAACCCAGTTCTTCCCTTCTTACAAAATCTTTTAAATTGTCTGATTTAATCCAGAGATTTAAAACAGTCACTATGAGGTATTTCATTGTCCAGCAGTTCTCAAAATGTGGGTCATGAACCTTTGAGAGATGCTTTAGCTTTGCTCTGGGACACAGTTAATTGGAAATAGTTTGATCCTTTCAGTTCTTCCTGTTAAACTCTGACAGGTCTTGACAGAGCAGCATTTAATTTGAGGATAATTTTGCCCCATTATTGAGGCAAAGTCATTTTGAGACTTTACCCGATGCCATGTGAACTATGTATGAGGTTTTCCAGATTGCCTGGTGGGAGGAGGAACTATTCTCAGCCAGGCAGAGGTCTGAGCATTTGCCCCCTTCAATCTTAGGGTGGTTCTTACCCTGGCCACAAATAGTTTCCTCAAATACATGCACTTCCCAGTACTCAGCTCTGCAAATCCTTTATCTCCCTGGCCTCACATCTCAATCTCTACTCAGGAAGACCCCTGGGCTTCAAGTGGGTGCCCCTCCCAGCTCCACAGCCTGGAAACTCTCTTCAGGCAGAAAGTTGGTGCAATCTTACTGTTCATTTGGTTCCCACCTCCCAGAGATCACTGTCCTTTGTTGCCTGACGTCCAACGTCATAAAAACCAATGTTTCGTTGTTTTGCCTTGCTTTTAAAAGTTGTTTCAGATGGGAAAGTAAATCTAGTCCCTCTCTTTTAATCTTTGCTGGAAACAGAAATCTGACTCCATTTTAAAGTCAACTACTGGTATATAATTTCTGAACAGTAAACTGCATCCATTTGAGGCATACACAGTTGAATGATTTCTAATAAACCTCCAACCCAGTCAAAGCACAGAACATTTCTATCACGCCAAGTTTCCTGGTTCCCATTTGCTGTCCATCCCTGCATCAACTAACAGCCTCAGACAATCACTGTTCTTTTTTTTTTCCACTGTAAATAGGTTTGCCTACATTTTAAAAGAATATTTTTGCTGGGTAAAATTCCTAGTGAGAGTTCTCTTTCAGCATTCTAGAAATGTGGCTTCCACCTCTTCTTTACGCTTTATAGCTCAGGAAAGGGTTAATTTTAATCCAGTTGTCTGTCTTACTGTTCTTCTTCTCTGAAGGTATTTTTTCCTCTGGCTATTTTTAAGATTTTTTCTTTTTCTTTTAATTTCAGCATTTTTTACTACGATGGGCCTACGTCTGATTTTCTTTGTATTTATCCTGCTTACTAGTAGGCAGAGCTCCTTGATTCTGTCTCAATTCATGTGTTTCATCAGTTTTCGTAACTTCTTTACTGGTATTTCTTCAGACATCAATTCTGTCCCCAAATATTGCTTTAACTTCTCTTCTCCTCCTGGGAATTCCATTACATACATGTATTTCACTATGGCCCACATGTCTTTTAGGCACTTATCTGTATTTCTCATGTTTTCTTGTCTACATTCTTCAGTTAAACATTTGCTGGTAACTTCAATTCATCAATTTTCTCTTCTGCTGTGTCTAATGTGCTTTAACCCATCTGCTGAGATTTTAACTTTTTGTTTTTTCAGTTCTAGAATTTCAATTTGATTTTTTAAAAACAAATCCCAAGTTCTCCAGTGACCCTTGATCTCTATTTTTTATTCCTGCAGCCCCCATGAAATTAATGAAAACTCTGAACTGTCACCTAACTTTTTATCTGCAGCTTTATGCTATACTTAAGCCCCAAGCCTCTTACAAATCAGCAAATGTCCAAGGAAAAGAGTGCTGCAGGATGATTTAATTTTGATGAACCCAAATTTCTCAATTATTTCTTTTCTAGACTAAGTCTAGAAAAGAAATATTTTTTGGTGTTATATCTAAGAACTCTTCACCAATCCTCAGGTCCCCCAAATTTTCTCCTATGTTTTTGTCAAAAATTTTTATAGTTTTACATTTCAAACTCTGATCCATTTGAATAAATTTCTGTATAATGTGTGAGATTTAGGTCAAGTTCATTATTTTGTCTATGTAATTGTTCTGGCACCCTTGTTTGAAAAGCCTATCCTTCCTCTACCTTTGTCAAAAAAATCAGTTGGATATATTTGTGTGGAGCTATTTCTGGTTTCTCTGTTCTGTTCCATTGATCCATGCATCTATCCTTCCAATAAGATACAGTCTTGATTACTGTAGTTATACCAATATAATATAATGTCTTGAAATCACATAGAATGATTTCTCCCACTTTATTCTTTTTCAAAATTGTTTTGGCTATTCTAGTTCCTTTGCCTTTCAATATAAACTTCAGAATAATCTTGTCTATAATTTCAAAAATCTTGCTGGGATTTTGATACCGATTGTGTTAAACTGATATCAATTAGGGGAGAATTGACATCATTAATAGGTTGAGTCTTCCAATCCAAGTACATGGTACGTCTCTTTATTTTATTTAAGTCTTCTGTGAGTTCTTTCATCAGTGTTTTATAGTTTTCAGCATACAAGTCCTAAACATGTTTTGTTAGGTATATACCCAACTATTTCATTTTTTATTGAAGGATTGTAAATGGTATTTTATTTTCAGTTTCCACATGTTCATTAAAAGAGATCCAACTGATTTTTGTGAGTTGATGTTGAATCATACAACCTTGCTGGACGCACCTTGCAATTCTATAAAGTTTTTATAGATTCCTTGGGGTTTTAGTACATAGACTATCATGTCATTTGACATAGGGACAAATTTATATTTTCCTTTCCTTCATCCACCTGACTTTTATTTCCTTTTCTTGCCTTATTGTACTGACTAGAACTTCTAGTACTGTGTTGAATAGCAATAGAGACTGTGTACATCCTTGACTTGTTCCCATTAAGTCTTTCATCAACTATGATGTAAGCTGTAGGGTTTTTGTAGCTGTTTTTAATCAAGTTGAGGAAGTTCCTCTCTATTTCCGTTCTTATCATGAGTGACCACTATGTCATTCCTTATCCCAAGTTCCCCAGCCAATCTGCTTCCTTCGTTCCACCTTTCAGATTCATGTTTGCTTTATATACAGTGTATAAGGTTTTTAGCTGTACTTAGCAGGAAGAATAGGGGAAAATTACATCTGTTCCATACTTCCAAAAGCAAAAGTCCAAATTTATTTTTAAAAAATACTTTGTCCAGTGTTTCTGGTTATTCTCAGTGGGTGGGCTGGTCTGAGACAAGCTACTCTGCCATTACTGGGCATGAAGACCTTGGTCATTTTTTCAAATCCTCATGATTCACATTGATAGCATTTACTTTGGCTTGTTCTTCATAAACATGATAACTGTCTTAACTACTTCCTAAAGATTTACCACTGTACTGTCCTTCAAAAAGAATGACAAAGAGACTGGAAAAATTCAGTGTTGGGGGCAAAAAAATGCTAGTTAGAAAATTTATCTTCATTGGAATTTACTAACAAAAATCAAATTGCTTTAAAAAATGACATATGGATACTGGGTAGAAAGGTCATTTTAAAAAAATCTGACAGAGATGCTGTCAAAATTATTTATATACATGTGCACAGACAGATTCTAATCTATTTTTATCTTTGGCATGATGTAAAGGAAATATTCTATACACACACACAATAATCTTATCTAATAGCATGCTGTGCAAAAGTTCTCACAAAAATAGAAAGCTTCATATTGGGTATTAAAATGATGATTTATGTACTTGTATTGATTTGACATTAAGATGAATTTCAATTACATAGGAAAAGGCTCTTCATTGCAGCACTGTCTGTAATAGGAAAAGACTGTTATCCATCTAAATGTCCATTAATAGAGGAACTAATGAAGTAAACTATGGTACAGCAACAAAACAGAATATTATGCAGCCATATAAACAATGGGAAAACTTTCTGTGTACTGACATAAAAAGATCTCCAGAATATATTACTAAGTGAAAAAGCAAATGTTTACAGCATGCTATATTTTGTATAAGAAAAAGGCAACTAAGACTACATATGCATATCTGGTGCATCTGTATAAAGAAACATAGGAATACATAAGAAACTAATAAAAGTGGTAATACAGGGGAGAAGAGAGGTGAGAGACAGGAACAGGGTGGAAATGGGATCCCTCAATGTAAATACTTTGATTTTTGGATCATTTGAAGATATTAGCTAATTAAGGTCCTGTACGAAGGAAAGTAGTTTAACTTTTTATTTTAAAGCTGAATTTAAAGCACAATTCACAGTTTAAAATCAAGAAGACTGAAATATCTGCAAACAGTTCCTCTGTCTTTTTGGACTGTGAACCAAAGAATCCTCACTGCAAGTCTTAGCCATGCTGAGCTCCTTCAACTGCAAACTGCAGTCCTACCCAACCAAACGTCTTCCAAATGCTACTGCTATCAGTCATGTTAATCATAAATCTTATTACTGGAAAGGCCTCCATCCAGTCACCCACCCCAGCCTCAGCCAGGCAAAACAGCATGGATGAGCCCGTGTAATCATTACTTGTGAACAGACGAGACAAAGCAACCAATGCCACTGTCTCCTTTCTCTGACCTGAGGACGGCCGCGTATATGTCTTCCTGATAATGTACATATGGAACCCATCTGGTGGCCATCTGAACTTTCAACATGCATTAGCTGATACCATAATCTAGAAGAAGACTGAAATTTCAGAAATGGTAATTGTTCTGCCAAAGCTTCATTCATAGAAAATGGGTTTTGGAAAAATTGTTTTCCCTATGGTTCATTCTTTAAATCCAGCTGCCTGAATCAAAGAGGAAAGTGGCTAGTCAAACTCATTTACCTTCAATAGAATAATGCACCAGGGCAATGAACAGGCTAAGTCAGCAGAGAATTTCACCCATGCCCTTAATCAAAGGAACAGTGCTATTCATTATCAAATGAACACTGCTTCTTTCCTTACATCTATTCTTGAGATATATATTACAGACCTAATTAGATATGATTACTTTTCCCCTTTAACTTCAATAACTTGAAGGACAACATTTTAAAGAATAGAGAATCCAACAAATATTTTCATTTCTTTGTATTTTTAATAAGTATCTAGAAAAACAGTGGAGATACTCATTTAGGTAAAATCACTACTGTGTACATGAACCTTGACATTTCCTAATGAAAACAGGTCTTCCAATTTTCTCTTCTGCAAACTGGCAATTGCACTTTATTTTTAAGCTCTATTCTGATCCTATTTGGGTTTTACATGTTATACTTAATACTGGGCACTGTAGCCTGTAGCAATAAAACTTGGATCCATATTTCCAGTTCCTTCTCCCACTCAAGGGGAGGGGAGGGGAGGATGGGGTGTACAGTGTATCGGGTAAGAAAGTGGATTCTGGAGCCTGAATGCCTGGATGCAAGACTTGCCTCCACCAGATCCTAATTGTGATCTGGGGGGGGTCCTTCCGCCTCTTTGTGCCTCGGTGCTCTTGTCGGCAAAGCAAGAACAATAACAGCACCTATATCAAAGGAGTCTAAGGGTTAATTAAAATAATTCATGTAAACTGCTTCACACAGTTCCTGGCTTAGTCACTGCTCAGTTCCTGGCTTAGTAATCTGTTTTTATTACTGCCTCACACTCCTGCTCAGCAGGGCTGCTTACTGTCCCATAACCACATTCTGTGCTTCTGTCCTGCTGCGCTTTGTTCTCATTGTTCCGAGTCTAGACCACCGTGCGGCTTATTCTCTAGCCTGATGAAAGGTCCGTTTCATCCTGACCCATCTAACCAATCACGACTTGGCCCCACTGGCTTGTCTGTTTGCAGTTCTCTTATTATACTCATTATATACAGTAATTTATGACTCTGTCTCCTTCACAGGTAAGGACTGTGTCTTACTAGCCCTATTTATTTTCGACAGTATTTAACAATCTGCAAAGAGTGGTTACTCAATTAGCATTTATTGAATTTGAAAAGTTACGCTTACTTCTGAAAGTTAAGCACAATATATTATACTATCTATAACAGCAGCTTTCTCACAGGATGCTGATAAAGATGAAATAATGCATGTAAAGGACTAATGAGTTATTATTTTATCATTATTCAGTGTTCACCACATGCCTGGCATTGCAGTAAGTGCTTTACACATGCGAACTCCTTGAAACAGAGCCTGGTATAATGACCTTTCATTTCTCTTGCACTGGGTAGATGAGATAAAGGTGTTTTTTAATGACTGATGAAGAAAAACGGCATTAATATGGCAAATTTAAAAGTAACTGAATTAGCCATATTATTTAAAAGTTGGCCTGAATAGATAATGAAATTCCTGATATTTCACAGTGTAGTTTGGAGGACCAAAATAATTTGAGATGTGCAAAAAGAGATGAAAACTTGCAAATCTTAAAAACAAAAGGGGGGCTTCCCTGGTAGCGCAGTGGTTGAGAATCTGCCTGCCAATGCAGGGGACATGGGTTCCAGCCCTGGTCTGGGAAGATCCCACATGCCGCGGAGCAACTGGGCCCGTGAGCCACAACTACTGAGCCTGCGCGTCTGGAGCCTGTGCTCCGCAACAAGAGAGGCCGCGACAGTGAGAGGCCTGCACACCGCGATGAAGAGTGGCCCCCGCTCGCCGCAACTAGAGAAAGCCCTCGCACTGAAATGAACACTCAACACAGCCATAAATAAGTAAGTAAGTAAGTAAATAAATAAATAAATAAAGGTAGAATCGTGCAAACGCGTATCCAAGTTCAGGACTCCTAGGGGAAAATGGCACTGCTTCTGAAAGCCTCGATCCTCTCAATCATAAAATAGGCCAATAACTGGAACCTACTGCCCAGGGGTGCCATGAGGATTAAATCAGATGATGCTGGTAAAGAGCTTAGAACAGTGTAATAAGTAAACATATATATTTATCTAATGTGTTTTCATCATAAGAGATGCTCTCAATTATCTAATACGTGAAGATGTAGGACCATGATGGAAAAACTAAATCCAGAGTTGATCTAAATTTGCTGGGTCACAAACTGCTCTAAATTCTTGATAATGTGAAATCATTGGCAGGTTATTTCATCTTCTTATTGACCTTTACATGATAATGGAAATGGACATCAATCAATAGTGAAAAAGACCCAGGAAGGTATCAGGAAGGTGAATGTGAAAGCATGGGTAAGCCACACAGCACATAATCATTTCCTAAAACTTTGGGAATTAAAATGCCTACTTCAGTTCCCACATAAATATCAGAGTCTAGTCAAATGAAAAACAAATTTTTATATTTTTGTGAAATACTATCTTTTATAGTATATAGATATAACTTACATCTGCTCTTCTGTTCATTTCATTTTTAAATGGTTAAGATGAAAAAAAAAAAAAATGAAAAAAGTACCAAAGATCTGAAAGGCAAAATGCCACAATATAGCAAGCAAATAGTGTTTTCTTTATCCAAGCATAATTACGTGAGCTGTTAAAGTAGAAAAGATTTTAAAGGAATCATTTAAATAAAACTTAAAGGGAGATGTAGAAGGTCCTTTTAGCGAGTCCAGTTTTTTGGTATTCATACTATCAATCTCTTTAAATATAAGGATGTACAAAGCATGAAATTTCAAACAATGATGACATAGAGGGAAACCAAAAATGCTTTGCAAAGATTCAAATGCATAATGTACTGCACTTACAAGCATTTCTTTTTCAAAGTCTGTATTTGTAAAGGCACCAAAATAATTAGTTTCTCACAAGGATTTCAAGGCATTAATAAAATTTCCTACCAAAAATATGACTCCCCAGACTAAACACCTAAGTATGTGTGTCCTCTGTTTTTTTTCAGTATAATTCTGGGCTTTAAATGCTATGAATATATAAACGGAAAGAGAGGCCAAGCAGTGGTGTCCCTTAGTTCAGATAAAGAGCTGCTCATACAGAATAGCAGGTTTTAAACATCTAGATTCTACTGCCTAGAATTTAGTACAATTTCCAAAATAAAATTGGAGAGACTCACCTAGACTGCTAAATTTTAATTTCACCGGGAAGGCATTAAAGAAGACAACTAACACATATTATCATCAATAATTTATGAAGGAAAGGATAGTTTAATATCCCCAAGAATAAGAAACCCATCATTTCAGAATAATGGGCAGTTTTTTGAATTAAATAAATGTACCTTTAAGTTAAACTCATTATACTGCTCTCATCTTTCCTGTGTGGATGGGACCATATAGTGTTTATCACAGAGCAGCCCCATCTCCAACATTTTGTAAACACTAAGAGAGGGCACAAAATGTGACAGAGAGCCCATACAATGTCTACAATTGGGGCACCCATTTTTAAATTTAATATAAGTAAAACAAAAGGAAAAAGGAAGAAAATACCTCCTTTACACAAAATAATCTGTTGAATTTAGAATGTGCAGTATATGCTTATATTATCAACATATGATTATATTATCAATGTCTAAATGTTGTTGTTTTCCTTGAAAAGTGTAGTAACTGAAAAGACTGAATCCGTAAGGTTGAACCTAATCATTATTTTTCTATTCTTCCTTTGTTAGAATAAATGCTCAAAATATTTATTGGAAAAACAGCATCCAAAATAGTTAAGTTTATGTATCAGTAGTCTTCTGAAGCATTGAAGTGCTCAGATTTACATGTTATAAACATGGATACTCACAGCCTATTTGAAATATACATATGAAATAGACATTAGCTATGCTTTACAATAAGTGAGATGAATGGACGAAAGGAGCAATGATTAGAAAAGTTACATCCAAATATTGGTTCCTAATAATATATTCCTATCAGCTGATTTAAAAGACTGAATATTCCTTGAAACTGGTTTTTTTGAACTACCATTCATTTTAATAAAATTCAAATTTTTTCCTAATTAAGAAAATACCATCGAAATCTGTTTATAAAATGGAACTCAATAACTGGACCAATTTTACTTTTGGTAGAATTTTTTAAAAGTGCAATGGGAAAGCTACTACCACTCACTGCCAGGACGCAATATGGCTAAAATATTCAGAGAAAGAATTAAAATAAGAGTATATAGATACAACGTCTAATAAAACTAGCTCATATGCTCAACTGATTCCAAGCAGAATGTGGATACTCTCTCTGGTTAGTGGATTTTCCGGATTATAGTTTCGCACCCTCTACTCTTCTGCCTCCTCCATACGGATTATCCTATCACTCATTTGTATCTGGATCAATGGCCCCACGTTAAGGTACAGGAAATATGCAGGTGAGAAAATCTTGAGCACTTTCATTTTGTTACAAATTAGGACCCAGATTTTTTAAATTTTGAATTTTTTATTTAAACACCTTGGCTAAAATACATTTTTGGTGGTATTAATAGACTAAAAATTAAAGCTTTTAAGAATGGTGTGGAGTAGTGGCTCCCAGTACAGGCTTTGAACTTATTAACTGTGTGAACTTGGACTTACTACTGAACCTCTCTCCGTCTCAGATTCCTCATCTCTAAAATGGGGATAAAAATGGTATCATTCTCTTGGGGCTGGGACAATAGTTGGGATAACATATTAAGGTACTTAAAACAGAGCCTGGTGAATATGTTCATTAGTGTTAGCTATTGTTATTACTGTTATTGTTACTACTTATTCCTGGAGTATTTGAAAAATTCATTGCATTTATGGAAGATTACCAGGAGAGTTGAACATTGTTTAAGTTCTGCATCAGTCAGTCCTGACAAAGAGAATTTCAACAGATGAGAAATGTTCAGAGTTCAGAGTTAAGAAAAAAGAAAGTGAATAATTGCAAAGAGAAGATCCTTCACAATAAATAGTGTTAGTTTTCCCCATCAAAAAAGAACTATTCAGGTCTGTATTCTGGATGCCTAGTGGACACCTGAGCAGCAAGAATGTTCTCCCCTGGCAGCCACACTTACCCCCTGTTCATCCAGTTTCATGAGTTGCTCTGTGACTTTGGGGGTGTTGAAGGCCAACCGCAGGCACTGGACGTTGAGCTCGGGAATCACGTGCTCCAGCACTTCCTTCAGGGGCAGTCCCCGGGCCGTCGAGTGCTTTGCCGTTGACGGTATGGCATCCTCCAGCACTGACCCTCTCAGTGTCATGAGCTGAAAGAGAGACACGTGCTCTGGTGAGATGAGCAAATACATCAAATGCACTGAAAGCCCGGTCTGAGGTCCCCCTTAGGGAGCTGGAAATGACATTTGATTGATTGAGCCAGTGAGGGAGAAAAGATGAGGGAAGTGATGTAAGATACTTTATATATGAAAAATGAGACCAACACTTTCAAGAAGACCCAGGCAAGTCCAACGGAACTCATAATCAAGCCTTCCGAGGACATTTCCTTAAATACCAAATAGAGTGCGTATTTCCCTAGAGAGCTCAGAAAGATCAAGGTCTCCATATAGCTATACAATGCCACACACACACTCACCAGGAAATTAAGAAGGAGCTATCCCCGAGAATATCTGAAGACTAAATGCTGAGAATTTAGATGTTACCCCTTTTTGAATTATAAAAGGTAAGGGTGGGGGGAGAGTAAGTTTTAAATTTCATAATGTACTGTTGACTAGCTTAAACTATTCCCATCCCCAAATGCTGCTACAATAGGACAGTGATTATAGGTAGTAGAGCGGCACCATCAATAGCATTTAAAACGACTTTTGCTTTATCCTTATATCTTGAGATCCCTTCTATTATTATGAAATAAAAACATAAGCAAAGAAATTTCCTTAAGTAATGATGATCTGTCGAAGTAAACTAGTCTTAATTTTCAGACATTTCCACGTGGCAAAGTTGTCAGTATAATTTAAACACTGTACGGTGACCTAAACAAAAAACCCATTAAGTCAAATGAATTTCCGTTAAGTGTGTAGGTTACAAGGCGCTGTACTGCAACAGGAGCAAACGTTGAGGGCTGGGTGTGGCATGCAAGAGGGTGAGAGGTAAGAAATACCCATTCAGGAGGATATATCTACTAAGAAAAGTTTAACAAGGTCAGGTTCTACAAGAGTCCAAAGGCAGAAAAGGGATCACCGTGGCTCAGGGCATAAGGAAAGGCCCTCATGGAAAAGGGTGGCACTGAAAAGGGGCCTTGAAATCTAGGAAAAATTATACAAAAAGACAATGTCAGAGAGCAAAGGTGTGGAGATGAGAAAGATCGGGGTGTGAGCGGGAAAGAGCGACTGCTGTAGCTTAGCTGGATCTAAGCGAGCCCAAAGGGGCAGTGGGTGGTGAAGCTACAGGCAGGCCGGAGCCCCGAGCCGAGCGTACCTCGACGGGCATGCACCTCATCCGGCTCCAACTGGCCATATCAGAACTTGTTTGCATAGGGATGATGATGTAAGAAAATTCAGTTGGCAAATAAAGATGAACTGCCCGAGGAAGAAACTACAGGCAGAGAAAACAGTTAGAAACAAACTGTAAACCATCTTCAAGTAACAGGCAGAGGGTGTGACAGAGGATTAGCAGGGAAAATGGAAACCAAAGGAAGAATCACCAGGGAAGTAAAATCTATAACTGTGCCAACTGATGGAGAAGAGAGATGTGGGTAGGAAAAGCCAAGGTTACCAACCTCTGACTCTCAAGACAAGAAAAAGGTGCTTGGGGGGTATCTGCAGTCTGTTCCTTTGATTAGTATCTTTTCTTTCATTTATAAATAGTTTGCTTTCAAATGACAGTTGTGTAAAAAATATCTTTTTCCTGTGACTTAATATCTAATTGGACAGAAATAATTTTTGTTTCGATTTTTAAATCACGGGAAACGAGCAACTCTCTTGCTGCTGGGGACAGGAGGCTACAAAGGCTGGACGTATTTCCAACTGAGAACCCCAGACGAGGAATGCTAATCATTGCTAATCCTGCACCACAGGAAGACAGCAGCCCACCTCAAGAAAGCCAGAGCAGAAAACCAAAAAGGAATGATTCCTTTTTATACCTGAATCACTAGTGTTACTGATATTTTTGTTAATGACTTCCAGAAACAGGAAGAGAATCCTCCTACATCCCTGTGCACTCATGCTTAAAAGCACTCACACCACAGATTTTGTTCATAAACAAACTGTCATGCTTCCAAATACATGTAAGTTCCTTTTTTGTTTCTTTGTTGTGCAATGCCTATTTCTACTGAAAGAGATTTGTTTGTATTTCTGTTATCTTGATGCCATTTACTGAAGCAACAGGAGTGTCACTGTGGTGACTACGTTTTCTTTTTTCTCAATGGATTTATTAACAGGAGAAATCAATAGCATGAGAAGCTGCTACAAAGGCATAAGAATTAAGTCTTACTTTATTATATACTCAGTGAACTGCCTTCAGTGGAGAAGAGTGAACTGCCCATCCTACAATGTGCAGCTCTGGAGCAGAACCAACATCTAGAGATATTTCTATCAAAGGACTTTCATTAGTTTATTTCTATGAAAACTCTCATAAAGATACTGTAACCGAGCAGGACCCTATGGGGGCCTTCCTCGGACAGGCCTTCCCCCATATCCTCTGCTTTAGCTCCTCTCTGAAGCACCTAGATTTGATGCAAATTTCCTGAGTTGTTCTGCAGATGTGAAAACCCCCCACCAAATGGAAGAACTACTTGACTACCCTAAGTAGTTCTTCTCAGGCCTCCTGGAGCCTAAGGACTCATAATGTTAACCCCCGTGACACCAGCCTGCTGCCTCACCATCAGCCAGTCAGAGAATTGTGCACAAGCTGATCACGTACCCTGTGACCCACCCCCACTCCTGGCCTTTCAAAATGCTTTGCCGAAACCCTTCGAGGAGCTCGAGGCTTTTCAGGGCGTGAGCCACCTCGTCTCCTTGCACGGGTTTGCGATAAACCTTTCTCTGCTCCAAACTCCGACGTTTCAGTTTGTTTGCCCTCACTGTGCGTCAGGCACACGAATTTGTGTTAACAGTATTACAATTAAACCACACTTAAGGATTAGTTCTATCGGAATGAAAAAAATTACACAAAGGCTAGTGGCAATTAATGAAATAAACATTAGAGAGGAAGGACGGAATGAAGGGGGCGCTGTTTTAGGCGTTAGGCGTGTAGTCACGAACAACTGAGTCCTCATCTTCCCTGGGCTGATATTTGAGTGGGAGGGTCACAAAATGAACCAAGTAAGTAAGTACAATGCATGAGATAGTGGTTAAGTGTTCATGAAAAAAAGAAAGCCTGGAATTGGACATGAAATGAGATATGAGAGGGAGTAGAAATTTTAGATCCAGGGGCCAAGGAAGGCCCCTGTAACTTAAGAGTAAAGGCCAGAAGGAAAAGAGAGAGCTGCGGCCACGAGGATGCCTGGGGAGAACACTGAATACAGAGGAAGGAATAGGGACTATCTGAGCCCTGAGACAGAGGTGTCCTGAGATTGCCAGTGTGGCTGGAAAAGACTAAGTGAGGGGGAGTTTTCGGAGATGAGGTCAAGGTCGGAAGTAGACGCGTCTGGACTCCTAGGCTAGCAAGAATGACTTTAACTTGGAAGATGGGAAACCATGAAAGGATTTTGAATTGAGCAATGACAAGATGTGGATTACATTTCTAAAGGACCCCTGCTGGGCTTGAAAGGATGCAGGGCTTAAGGGCACAAGCAGGAAGAATGGTTCTTGGAGAAAGATGATGGTGGCTTGGCCCAGGCAGAGGCAGTGGGATTGGAGAAGCGGTAGAATTCTGGATACATTTTGAAGACAAAGTCAACCAGTTTTGTGGACAGACCAGATGTGGGGAGCAGGAGGGAGGAGAAGAGAGGAGTCAAAAGTGACCTCAAGGTCTCTGGCTTGAACAATTGTAACAACAGGGTTGTCACTGGTTAAACATTAATTTGAACATGAAAACAGGTGGTAATGGTTTTTTGAACCATGAACAACATTTGACTTGGATGTTTCAATCAAAGGGTAAGAAAGTGGCCCCATGGACCGTCGAATGGGTTGGCAGGAAAAGGACTGAACTATGGGACTACAGAATCCTTAAGTGTGGTTTAATTGTAACTGCAGGTGGGAGGTGCAGGTGGAGCATTTGAGGCTGAGGCAGGGAGAAGCAGAGGGACCACATTCACTTAGGATAGGAGTTGACCTGGAGAGAGAGGGGCTGTGACCAGCCGTGGCATGCCTGCAAGGCAAGCTGGAAGGGACGATCGTGGACACCAGAGACAGGATCTGAGAACGAAAGTACCAATTTAGAAAGCTTCACCGTCTGGCATGAAGAATGATAGGATAGTGGCAAGAAGAGAAATTGAAATGGATAAAAAACAGAGAAAAGGAAAAGTATGATGCGGACTTAAATCAGAGTGGCCTTGGGGAGGGGGAAAGGTAAGGACAGGAAAGACAGAAACAGGTGGGAGGAGGTAAGTGTGGCTCTCAGAAATCCGGTGGGGTCTGAGGAGCAACTACCTACACCCAGCTTCAAAAACACACTGTGTTCTCTGTGCTTTTCACATTCAACAAAAGTACTGACCCTGCTTAACGATCAGCTTTGGCATGGAGAAAAAGGACCCTACAGCATGTGAGTTCTTCGTTTCTCTCGGGCCACTCGACACAACACATTAGGTATTAAAGCTGTGCCTTTAAAAATCCTATTTTTAATTTCCCCAGAGTTCAAGCTGAGGAACAATTACTAAGTGAAGCCAACCCCTGCAACCTGCCTTGTATTCAATGGGGGAAATGAAGCCAAATGCCCTATTTAAACCAGTTTCAAAACCATTATTTTCTAGATACCTCAAGGGAGCATTAGGCATTAATGCATAACAACAATCCTAAAGTGATCTGGTTCAAAGAGGCAATAAATTGATAGCTGGCACAACTAAACATCTGTTTAGAAAGAAAACAAAGGAAAAAAACCTCATAGTCTCAAACTTGTTCACGAGTTTTTTTTTTTTAAATGCTTTGTTGGCTATTTTATGTTTCCTTTTCTTTTTTTGACCTGAATTTCATTTTAAAATAAAAACTCACATATTATGTGTACTTAGATCCCTAAAGAGCTCCAAGAACCTGTCTTACCCACAATTAGACAGCCTCTGGTTCAAATAGTCCGCATTTTAGGCCTCCGAGAACAGGTCCAAGATGGCAAAGTGAAAATGCAAGAAGAAAAGAGTTTTCTTGGGTCAAGAAATGTCCTAAGCAATAGTTTGGAAAAGTGAGTTAAGTCTTGGCTGACCCTCTCTGTCTCCTCAAGCTGGCTCGGTGCCTTCCGGCTGCCCAAGCAGGATATGTAATATCCCGTTTGGGATTCTGAGGACTCCAATTTCCTTGGGTCACACTTAATGGACATATCTTTCTGTGAATCAAAACTCCCATTCATTTATTGCATCTATCCAGGGCTAGATGGGAAGAAAGGGTCCAGATCTAACCATTATGTCCAGCCCTATCACCACTGGAATGAATGAAAGGGGTCTTTGTTTATTCTAAAGACATTTGTAACCATGAGCTATTAAATTTAATTGCTTTCCTACTGCTACTACTCTATTTTTTCCTCAATTAAATTAAGCCTCAAGTCTTTCTCATGTGCGACTTACCTCACTAGTTCTAAAAATTATTCGGTAGTTGTATGGAGATCCATTTTCTTTCGTTTCTTCTGGTTTTTCCCTTCGAATGCTCACAGCCACCGCACCAAGATTCTCATCTGCCCCAAAATAGTTCCAGTGTTCTTAGGTACAATGAGACAAAACAAAATTAGAATATTTACAGAACGCTTAAAAATGTTTTATGCTGTTTGCTATTTAGATCACTCAGAAATTACTCTATACCAATAAAATGTAAACGCATTTAACAAAATTAGTATTCTTCAATGAGTTATAAAAGTAAAGACTTAGCTATGCAGGTTTAGTCTCAGAGGAGGTAAGACAACAGAGGTGGCCTGTTCAGGTTTTTACTACTCGGCAACTTACTGCTCTGCTATTTTTTAAAAAAGAAATTTGTGGTTTCTCCTTATAAACAGGCTATATTGTGTCAGGGCTTCTTAGCTTTCATAAAAACAACAACAACAACAACAAACTCCCCCCAAACCTATTGAGAACAAAGTTTGCGTATGGAGGGATTTCCTGCAGATTAAAAGATTCCCTGGACTGGAGAGAGGAGAGAGGTCTGTGAGTTACTCGGCAGCTTTCCTCCCACGTTGCCCAAGTAAGATGGAGTCTTAGCTCAGAGGTAAGAGCGTCAAAGAGGCCCTGGGAGGCAGAAGCCCAGACCCAGGGCTCTGGGCCGCACCAACAGTTCCCACATAGTAAGCACAAAAGGCATCCCACGGAGCCACTGAACCTGGAGGGAAGGGAGGGCTGGGTTAACGGGTCTCTCCTAGGCAACCAGTGTGGCCGTGTGACTAATGGTGACTCAGGGGCCTCTCTCCTCAATGTCTGGCATTGTTCCGGACTCCAAACCTTAGCACAACCTTGGGGTTTGGGGGAAAGTGTCCAAATGACTGGTGTTGACTTTACCTTCCTCCTGACAAGAAGGAAGGTCGCGATCAAAATTAAATTAATTTACAGAAAATGTAAAAAGTGATATTTACTGTACACCTAAGTATCTACTTCTTAAAAAAAATTAAAATCGTTGATACAGACATGATACGTTTACAGATGAGAAAGCGAATAAAACAAATATATGAAAAGCTAGAACAGATAATTTACTTTTCGAACCTCCAAAACACTTACTTTATATTGTCCTATTTCATTTACGTGTGACATGGTTAAATGACTGAGTTGTGACATGGTAGGCTATTCTCATACAAAATGCATCAATATTTGAAAATACATGTTATTCTCATACAAAACATGTATTTGAAAATCCATGAGAATAATAAGAAACAACAGCATAAAATATCTAATCACGTAATTTTAAAATTTAGGTAATATGTATGAAAATGCTTTGCAAGTACTAAAGAACAATTATAAAAGATGTACTCATTAATATCACGGGCTCTATAAGAATATTATCAGGGCTTCCCTGGTGGCGCAGTGGTTGAGAATCTGCCTGCCAATGCAGGGGACACGGGTTCAAGCCCTGGTCTGGGAAGATCCCACATGCCGCGGAGCAACTAAGCCCGTGAGCCACAACTACTGAGCCTGCGCGTCTGGAGCCTGTGCTCCGCTACAAGAGAGGCCACGATAATGAGAGGCCTGCGCACTGCGATGAAGAGTGGCCCCCGCTCGCCACAACTAGAGAAAGCCCTCGCACAGAAACGAAGACCCAACACAGACAATAAATAAATAAATAAATTAAAAAAAAAGAATATTATCATAATCCATGGAAATTCAAAATAAGGGAAACAATGGGAATACAGGCAACAAACATCTCATATATGGACAGCTGAGAAACAACCCAATAAACATCACAAAATTCATGTACAAACACTTATGTACACCCTCAAAGCACAGCACGTGAGAATCACACTCAGAGGTTATTTACTCTTACTTTGCACATAATTTTAATAAGCGTGGTTGTCTGATCTTCAAGCCCACAGCTTGATTTCAGAGGTGTGATAATTCCAGATGTTGACAAAGTCCAGGGTGTAGGGCTGATAGAGACTTGCATGCAGACAGCAATGGGACAGAACAACTTACAACAAGGAAGAAAACAGAAAGGGAGGAGACAGAAATAGTATAAAAAAGCGGACAAGAACTGAAAGAGAAACAAGACAGCAGTCTGGGGCTATTCACTGAAGGAGCAAAGAGCTTAACAAACTTCAGTAACTTCAGAGCGTATTTCAACCCGGCAGCAGAGAACACCAGTGAATGTGTCAAAGATGAGCGTGACATTCATTATATCCTGTTCCTTGCACTTCATGGACTTTACTGAAACCTGACTCTCCAGAAACTCCTCAAACATCCCCCACCCCCGCCACAAACCTCAGGAAGGGCAGGTGAGACTGCTATTCTCTGCTGCTGGAGAAATTCACAAAGATGGGGGTCGCTCTCAATTAGTGTCAGTAACCTCAACTCATCCTCAAGCTGTCCCTGGTCTGCTCTCGCTCTCCTTCTCCAGAGAAGATGTCTCAAATATTCTCTGTTCTCCCTCAAACTCCCCCCATCTTACCTTCTCTCAATCTCAGCAGATAATGCTGTCTACGTCACAAAGAAGATAAAGAGCCGTTTCAGAAGCAACTGTCTTCACTTTCCACCATCACACACACTTACCTGGGTCCAGACTTTTGCTTCCTTTCCTTTACAATCTAAAACCCAATCTCCCCCGAAAGTCTGGTCTCCACTCATTCCACCTTCCCAGGGACACTGATGCCTGATCACCCTCCCCGTATCTTCAGCTTCCCCTCTGCCTGCTCATTCCCATCATCATTTAATCAGGCTCAAGTCTCCTCCATCTTTAACCGTAACCCTTACCCTCAACTCCTTATCCACCTCCAGATTATCTCCTTTTTCTTTCCTTCCACTGGCAACTTCTTGAAAGAGATGCCTAATTCTTCACTTTAGGATTCCTATCATCTGACACCATTGCACAGTCACCAATGTCAGCCTTAAAGTTCAAACAAATGGAAACTTTTGGTCCTTATCTTGCTCAAATTCGCCACAACTCGCCAATGGCACAGTTGGCCATTTCATTTTTTTTCTAGAAACACTCATCCTGGCTTCTCAGACACCACCCTCTCCTGATTTTCCTTCCACCACCCTGGCTCTTCTTACTCAGTTTCCCTTCCTCTTCCCATCTGGAATCTTCCATCCACTCTCAGAACTTCCACTGCCATCTCAATGCTGATGACTCTCAAGAGTCCACCTGCCCACTCCAGACGTCTGTGAGCCCTGGATTTTTACATCCACCTCACGGAACTCACTGTTTGTTTGTCCCATGGCATCTGTAAAAGTGAACCCATCACCTTCCCTACAAACCTATACAGCTCTCCCTGCAACCCCAATTTCAGCGACTGCTACCACATTCCTCTAGTTGCTCATGCCAGACCCAATGTCATGCCTTGTAAATTCTAGTTCCTAAATAGCTCTCAAATCCACCTACTTTCCCTCCGTCTCACTGCCACTGATTTACCCTCATCATCATTTGCCTGGATGTTTGTGAGTCTTCTGACTGGTTGGCTTTTCCTGATTGGCTTCTAAGATGCAAACCTGACCATCACTATTAAGTTTAAAACCCTCCTCATGGCTTCCCAAAGGCTCTCACAGCCTGTCACCAGCCTATCACTCCAGTTTCAACTTGGACAATTCCATCATCCTTCTGAACTCTGAGAACCAACCATACTGAACTTCTCAACTCACTATGCCCCTTCTCACCTGAGACACCCTACCTAGAACATTCTTCCCACAACTCTTTATTTGACTAAGTCCTCTCACCCTTCAGGTCGCATCTGAAATATTATTTAGACATCCTCTCAAAGAGTGATTGAACACTGGAGCAAAATGAAAGTGTGTACTTTGTATAGTAACAATAATACTTTAAGAATTCATAAAAATACAAATTAGGAAAACCAAATATTTAATATATTTCAACTACAAAAATTTAGAAATGTTACAACAGAAAAATATAAATATTAAACACAATCATTTGAGTATAAATTGGCAGATAAAATAATAGTGTTATTTTAAAAAGAAACTAAATCCTACATAAAAATGAAGAATATTGATTTAAAAATGAAAAAAAAATTAAAGATCATTTAAACGTTTTTGTGTGTGTCATCCTCAACACCTGGCTATATTTTTGTGCAATTTTTCTCAGCTACTGAAGAAGTATATTTCTGAGTTGGGGGAATGCTGATGAGATCATTATAAACTAACTTCTAACACCTTCTTCAGACTCTATGTTCAAACAAATCCATCTCTGGTTTGATAACTCCAGGAAGATCTTTTAAAAACTTATTTGTGTGTTTGTGCAGAAACATCAATCTTTTTTTTACTGAAAAAGAGCTCTAGCTATTATTTCCAAGAAGGTATTTCCATTTGATCTTTATTTCAGTTTCATCAGTAGAGATGAAGATTCTGGTCTGGCTTCCTGTGTTAAATTCACTAATATCATGTTCAGACTCTACTTGTTCAAAAAGTCTTTCAACTTGAGTAAGAATTATTCTTGCAATAAAAGCCTTGCTTTTTGGTCCACCATCCATTTTTCTGCTCCTGAGGATTACAGAAGTATAGACAAAAGTCCTTTCTACATGAACACAACTTTTTCACTTCAAAATCCGAATGCAATGTATAATTCGCCAATAGAGGAGTCTGGTTCAGCAAATTACCTTAAATTGAATTTTTGAGTCTTTAAACTTTGATCTCAAGACAAATGACTTTTTTTTTTTTTTAACTTAAAACCCAGCCTTTCAGGGATATCCTGTGCCCTGTCCTTCTGGCCACTCTTGCTGCTGCCTGTCCTTCAAGTTCACTGGACTGCGGTACTCTCCTCTTGGGACCACAGCCTTGGGGCAGCACTTCTGCACTTGCTCCCTGCTGCAGCATGTTTTATCTCTTCCTACCAGCCATGTACCTCCACCTTTTGCTGGCGGTGCTATCCATCAACTGCAGAGAGCTCTTCCAGCCATACCTACAATCAGCTTTGTCTTTTTGGGGGTGGTGGGACAGAAGGGAGAGCAGGGGTACAAGGACAGGGGAGATGCAGATGATAAGTGTTAAAGAAAGGCCAGGAAGCCTTTGATGATGAAAGTCAGAGGGAGGAAAGGGAAAGGAAAGAGGAGTTGGAGACTCAAGCAGGGTGGTTAAATCTGCTGATGGATGAACTGAAATACAGGAATTACACCACCAAAAATAATGATATTTTTGTGCCAGCCTACTGGAATGTCAAAAACCAGTATTGCAATCACTCCATTAGAATGATATAATGCAGCAAAGTGAGGAACTTTGCCAAGCACTCTAATACTCACATCAACCATGAAAATACAGGCTTTGCCTTCTTTTTCACAGATGTGGCAAATATGATTTAGAGACAATAAGTCACTTCCCAGCCACAACTAGTAAACAGCAACACCAGAACTCAAACATATTATTTTAAGTACCAATTCCAAAGCTCATTTTCTTAGCCATTACATCTAACATTATCTTCCCAAACGTTTCTAAAACTGTATTGTGAATAAAAAATAGGTAATAAAATGTGATGCCTAAAGGGATTAACTAGCCATATGACACATAAAGCTTTATTCCTTGATGTGCTACATTGCCAAGGTGTCACTGTGGGGTTTTTTTGTTTGTTTGTTTTTTAATAAATTTATTTATTTATCTTGGCTGCGTTGGGTCTTCGTTGCTGCATTCAGGCTTTCTCTAGTTGCGGCGAGCGGGGGCTACTCTTTGTTGAGGTGCACAGGCTTCTCATTGCGGTGGCTTCTCTTGCTGTGGAGCACGGGCTCTAGGTACATGGGCTTCAGTAGTTGTGGCTCGTGGGCTCTAGAGCGCAGGTTCAGTAGTTGTGGCGCACGGGCTTAGCTGCTCCGCAGCAATGTGGGATCTTCCCGGCCCAGGGCTCGAACCTGTGTCCCCTGCATTGGCAGGTGGATTCTTAACCACTGCACCACCAGGGAAGCCCCTGTCACTGGGTTTAAAGGGAGCAATATTCATGTTTTATCCTTACATGGCTGATTCTCTGCTGCCTTCATTTCTCATCTTTAGCACCTAAACAAATTTTCAGCCTAAGTCTTCTTATTAGTTCTAGTTCTTGAGTTTTAACAAGGATGGTACAAAGAGCACCAATGCCTAGCTCTGCTATCACTAGAACATTCCACACAAATAGCCATATTTCTGGCTGACACAGTCACAATAATAAATAATAAATTTAAATGAATGAATGAATGAATGAATGGCTCTTTCCAAGAAGAGCACTACTCTGTCTCTGGTCCCCAAAGGGCTCATCCTAATTATAAGGGTGGAGGTTCCACGAGAACTAAATAGCCTAGGACTTTGCATCATAATCAAAAGCAGGTCAGAGTAATGGATGGGGACACTTACACAGGACTGGCCACAGGCCACAATTCTGTCCCAAAGCACTCCACTAAGCTTATAATTATGGTTGCATAAGAGTAATTGCCCACATTTACAAAGTGCACAGTACTCTGAAGTTCCAATTCTTCTTTCCATAGGTAACTCTTAAAAGGTAAGGTGGTCTATTTGCCAAAATTACATGAAGTTGTTAGGCTTAAAAGTCTCACGTGACTAAGCAGCCCCCAGTAGCCCCCTAACTTGCCAATAAAAGGTAGACTAAGACTGACATTAATAAATTGCATACCAATGGTTAAAGAAAAAAAGTACAAAGAAAGCTCTAATTGAAACAAAGGGAAAAAAAGCATCAGCGTCAAAATGGGAGATTTTTAATTGGCCATTATCTATGACAAATAGCCAATAATTATATTTTTAAAAATTCAATCTCATTAGTGATCGAAGAAATGAAAATGTGTTGGACCTATAATAAATGGTCTAAAATAAAAACTGTAAATATTCAAAGTAGTCAAGAAAATGTTAAACACTATACAGTCTTAAAATATCGGTGGCACCTTCCTGGTCTAAGCTTTCTTAAGAAAAATTTGGCAATAAAATTCAAGGTTCCTATAAAGTTCACACCAGGGCTCTACCTTATGTAAATAATTGGACATGTGGGAAAAAAAGTTACATAACAAGATCATTTATGTAAGGTCAAGGTTTTTAAACTTGTCTATGCATAGCAATTAGGGGGTCCATGAACTTGAATGAAAAAAATTATACCTTTATTTTCACTAACTTCTAAATGAAACGTAGCATTTCTGTTAGTTGTAAATGAGCCAACCAACTACAGTAATATTAGCTGTACATGTGACTTTGATACCAACAGAAATCATAGACATTTTCATATCACATTACAGCTGTTGCAGACATATCAAAATATCAATTATGCTCATCACAACTTTGAAATTATGGTAGTTATCAGATCTGAGGCTAGATCTTTTTGTTAATGCAATAAGAAGCATCTATATAGTACGTCACAAAATTTTTAACACTCTTGCAATTGTATTTTAATATGCTTGGTTTGCTTTGTACGTCTATTTTATGCACTTAAAAACATTATTCTAAGGAGAGTCCATAGATTTCACCAAACTGCCAAAGGGGTCAATGGGGGAAAAACAAACAAACAATCAAAAGACACTTAGGAAGATCTAATGTAAGAATGATTTATAGTAAGAAACTGGAACGCCTGAATATAGAACAGCTGGAAAACTTTAAATAAATGATGGCATAGCCAATTACGGAACCAGGAAAAAAATACATAAAACTATATTTAATGATCCTTATTTTACTTAAAAAAATGAATATGTATTAAAAAAAAGATGAGAAATAAAATCAGTAGTAATCACATGATTAATTTGCTATAGTTGCTTATTTTTCTGTAATGAATATATGTGACTTTTACAATAGGAAGATTTTTAAAAGTATAAAAAATGTATTTGGTTTGCAAATGGTCAAAGAGTATAAAGCATAGTTTACAAGGTTGCATATTAATGTAACTCTTTAAGTTTAATGTTAGTTACAAATGCCAGCTCAGAAAAATAAAAGTATTTAACATCCAAATGAAAGAAATTATAATGAAACACCTGTCTCTAACTCAAATGTCTTTATATTTTTAAAAAACTTTTGTATCTCCTTACTAGGGATAGTGCAGCAAGATGTCTGTGTAAAATGCTTCTGAAGGATTTGAAAGGAAGTCCCCTCAGAAACAGTCAGAAATTCAGTCAAGGCCGAAGTCACTGCCGCTCATGAGGGTGAAGCCCATGCAATGTGTCTCAAAAACTCAGCACAGCCCACACACTTGTGTCGATATGAGTTGCTGAGGTTGCTTCTGCTGATGCTTCTACATCACTGAATGCTTCTACTTGACTCGAATGCAGTTAGGGAGGTCTCTCCTCTTGCTGCCCTGAAGTTCAGATGCATGACCTCCCCATACACAGCAGGGAGCTCCAAGAGAAGATAAGCAAAGGAAGTGGTACAATAAAGCAAGTATGTTTTGAGCACCTAATTTTGGTGGCTCACTGGTGTCTGAAGTTAATAATGAGGTGTGAATTTGAAAAATAGGTGGCAGGATTTATTATATGTTAACTTGTACTGAAATAACAGATCTAAAGGGCCCTTATGTCCTCGAAACTGCAAAACAAAGAGCATAGACATTCTTTGGGTATAGGAATTAGTAAGCATGGCATTCGCCTTGATGCATGTTGACACACAAAGCTGAGGAAGCATTCCCATTTTCATGTGGATGGTTCATATGTCAGCTGCTGTTATTGACTGTACCTGAAGGTTTTTGTTTTTTACGTTTTATCTTGACTGCTTTTGGACTTACAGAGATGTTGCAAATATAGTACAAAGAGTTTCAGTACATATACCCTTAACCCAGTCTTCCCCAATGTTAACATCTTATGTAACTACATATAGTACAGTCGTCATTAATCAGAATCAGTAAATTAACATTTACTAAAGATCTTACTCAAATTTCACTAGTTTTTCCACTATGTCCTTTTTTGTTCTGAAATCTCATTCATTATCCCATGTTGTACTTAATTGTTATTATTTCTCCTTAGTCCCCTGCAGTCTGTTACAGTTCCTCAGTCTGTAACAGTCTCTCATGACCATGACACCTTTGAACAGTATTTATCACTCAGTTTGGGTTTGTCCGGTAGTTTCACATGATTGGACTAAGGTTATGCATTTTGCGCAAGAGAACCACAGAAATGATGTAACCTCAGTGCATCATTTCATGGAGTTCATGATAGAGACCTGATTCATTCCATTAAGGTGGCACGTGACAGGTTTCTTCACTGAAAAGTTACTATTTTTCTCCTCGTGGTTTACAAATATCTTTGGGGAGATACTTTGAGATTATGTAAATCCTGCTTCTTCTCCTGTTTCTCCTCAAACTGTCATCCACTGACTTTAGCATCCATCATTTGTGCCTAAGAGGGTTTACAATAGTAAAAATCAGTTTCCATAATTGTGTTTTGGGTCTATGGGGATCGACTGGTGGTCTTGGTTAATTTCCACAAAACCACCATGACCACACACAGACTTATCTGTGGTCTCATTTCCTGAAAAGAGAGGAAAAGGAACTGTAACATATTATCTGGTGTCCAGAGTATAACGCAAGGTCATGTACACAGTGGGCCCTCCCTGCCGCTACCTGATGCTATAAATATAAGATACACTGGCTCCTCAACTCAATAAATTTCATACTTTGCATCAGGACCAAACATTCGTTCAGTTGTGAAACGTTTGCTGAGTCTGCCTAATCTGTGGTCCTTGCCTTCAAGGAGTGCTTAGACTGGTTATGAACTAGGGCGCCATAGAAAGCCCTGGGCAGAAACCAGGGCATAGGGTGACTTGGAACAGTGGTGGGAAAGCACTTGCACCTTTGGGAAGGAGCAGGTTACTCAGAATCCCAGGAGACACAGGGAGAATGACTCATTCTGATGCACGGGCGGGAGGAAAGGCAGGAGGGAGCACAATAAAGCCCTCCCAACTCCGGCGCCCACGTGGGTTTCTATCTGCACCGGGTTCACTACCCTCTCACTCTACACACTCCCCCCTGTTAGGGGGTCTCACTACTTTTCCAGTGCTAGCCCTCACTTCCCCCATGTAATGTGAGGCCAGCTAGGGAAAGAGACCCACAGCGCTGCAGAGGAAGCCTGCCACCTACACCAATCCTCCTTGGCCTTTGTTCATAAATGTGGCAAAGATTACTGGACAACTAAGGAAAACCAACAGCATGAAACACAAACAGAAAATACAACTCAGAAGGTACAGATCCCTTAAGGGAAAGAAATTAGAAAAAAAATTATGTGCTTTTGTTCTTCCTCTGAGCACTGTAGCTGGCACGGAGTAGATGCTTAACAAACATTATGTCATGAACAAATAAATAAATGTATGAATGTGCAGTTGTTAATTTTTAAAACTACTTAAAAAATATGAAGGGCACTCATTAATAGTAAATTGGATAATAAGTTTTTGAGTAAGAAAAGATTTAGAAACGTATAAAAACTGCTATATATAATTAGGTAAACAACAAGTACCTACTGTAGAGCATGGGGAACTATACTCAATATCTTGTAATAGCCTATAATGGAAAAGAATCTGAAAAAGTATCAATCTGTCTATATGTATGTATAACTGAATCATTTTGCTGTACACCTGAAACTAACACAACATTGTAAATTAACTATACTTCAATTTAAAAAAAAAGAAAAAAAGAAAAGATAGAGAAGATTACAAATCAAACTATTAGAATTAGGAGAGGGATTACTTTCTCCAACTCTGCATTACTAATTTTCACATTAAGCATGTATATACTTTTGTTTGATTTGTTTACTGTCTGTTTCCCTCCACCAGAATGTAAGCTCATGAAGGTGCTCCGTTTTATTTCTCACTCCAAGTGTCCAAAATCATGCCGAGCATGATGAAGGCACTCATGCACATGTGGCAGCCACAGAGGCGCAACACTTCACATCTCCCCTTCCAGAAAGGGCTCACAACCCATTCAGAAGAAATGCAATTAGAAATGCAATTAGCTGAAAGTCTCTGGCTGTAGCATCTGTGGATCTTCTACAGTTTTCCAGCCCAGCCACACTCTTCTTGGGCAGCCCCAGGACTGAGCATGCCAGGGGTGACAGGGCCTGCTGTTACTGCCCAACAAATGACTTCTCTAATGCTCTTTTTCGTTCCATGGCGTTGGCTGAGACTTCGTCAGATGTGCACGGTGGGCTGAGGCTCCCCCTGCCCACTTTTGCTTCTTTTCCCTTTTACTTTCATGGTGTCAGACCTGCATTGTGGACTGAAGGGCTTCCCTGCTAAATTCTGCTTCCTCTGCCCTCTTCTTTCACAGGCGTTACCTCCAGGTCCCTAACAAACCACTTGCACGCCTATACTGTTTCAACACCTGCTTCTCAGAGGACTTGACCAATAATGTATTTGTTACATGATTAAATCATAAATGCAATCATGTAAAATGTAAACTGCTATGTGATTAGACTGTATTTGGCAAAGACAAGATGTTGCATTTTGAGTAGGGCGGACTAGAGATGGAGAGACTAAGACAATGGCCAAGAATTGGGGCAAGAGGTAACGCGGGCTTGAAGCGACAGAACTGGGATTGGGACACAGAGAACGGAAGTTAGCAGCAATTCGAAGGTAGACTCAAGAGGCCTTCCCAACTGATTGGAGGTTGAGAACAATGAAGAGAGGCAACAAAGAGGCTCTGGTGTTTCAAATCCAAGTGACTGATAATAATGGTGGCATTTACAGCACGAGGGCAAGGATGTGGGAGGCTTGTTCAGGGAGAAAAATGAAGTCAAAATTTGTGTCCCAGGGTTTGAGTTGCCAACTAGATAACCAACCGGGTGGAAGCAGGTAATGGAGAGTGAGAAACATAGCTAAAACTGAAGACATAGCCTGGGAACAGAGGTCTTTTATTTGGATATAAATGTATACTAATTACCTTTTCTAAAAAGAATTTTTTGAGGTCATTCATTATAAAGGAAATATGTAAGTTGTGCCAATGAAACAGAAATTGGAAAATAAAAGACAAAAGTGGAAACAAATGTGTTATTAATGAAGGTTATACAACTGGAGCATCAAATTTGCTTCTGGGAGTTGAGGTAAAACAGGAGATACAGTAAAAATAAATAAATAAATAAATAAAACAATCAAACAAATAAAACACACCTGTCATTAGAAAGGCAGGCATTTGGTAGCTACCAGAAAACAATTCCTGGCATCAAATTCTAAAGTAAATTTCTCACGTGGAACTTCCTAAAGGGCTGAAGGATGACCAAATGGCCAATGTCACCATCATCAGTTTTATTGCAAAAGCACGTTCTGTTTCTATATGATTGGATCTTTACAAGATGACTTTGAGTAAAGTCAAGTGTTTGAGCAAATGTGGCCTTCGGCCGGTCTAGCTTGATTTTAAAAACAAAACAGAAAGGAACAGTTGAGGCACATGCCCTTTTAACCAGCTTTCATAAACCTCTGCACGGAGATGGCTCAGGTAACATGAAATCCCAAACGCCTCACAGATCAGAGCTCAGATGATCAGTGATGGGACTCGAGAGATCACAGCCAAGAAAGGAGAGGATGCTTGTTTTCCAAAGAGCAGACATGCAAACCTTCCTATCGAATGGCCTTCTTGCTACCAGAAACCCTGAACAGGTAAAGACACAGCAGCAAAACACTCCTAGGTGAGTTTCTCAAGAAGTTATTTAGTGCCCCAGATCTCCCTGAAAAGGGTTAAATAACTAGAGAGCTACCTTCGAACAAATTAAATACAGTTGATATGCTCTCAAGAAAAAATAAAAGGCAAGGGCATTAAGACAATAAGTTATTATACATGTATAAAGTCTTTCCCTATTAGTTTTGGCAGAAATAAACCGTTCAGTTCAAGAGCACAACATGGCTCAGGAGAGCAGACGTGCTGACGCTGGAGTTTACCACTTCCTTGAAATACAACTGTCCACAAAAAACTAACCATAGAATAGCTATCCTTAAAGAACTCTGAGGGGCTTCCCTGGTGGTGCAGTGGTTGAGAGTCTGCCTGCCAATGCAGGGCACACGGGTTCGAGCCCTGGTCTGGGAAGATCCCACATGCCGCAGAGCAACTAGGCCCGTGAGCCACAACTACTGAGCCTGCGTGTCTGGAGCCTGTGCTCTGCAACAAGAGAGGCCGCGATGATGAGAGGCCCGCGCACCGCGATGAAGAGTGGCCCCCGCTCGCCACAACTAGAGAAAGCCCTCGCACAGAAACGAAGACCCAACAAAGCCATAAATTAATTAATTTTAAAAAAAAGAACTCTGAGTATAAGGCATCCCATAGTACTTTCCTCAAGCTTAATGTTGCTATACTTACAGAAGAATTAAACAAACAAAATAAGCCAGGGCTTTACAAATAAGTTTAGCTGTACGATGTTCTCTGATGTTCTATATGTACCCTACGATAATCCACTAAAACTTACAATAGGTACTTAATGATGCTCATTTAACAAACTGAACTAGCAGAATAGCTCCTGATAACACAACTGGAGAGTATATCAGAGCACTAAAGCTGTCACTTCAAGTACAAGTGAAGTTCAGTGCATATAGTCAAGTCTAAAGAAATGTTAAAGACAGCTGATTAGAAGAGGGTGAGAGTTAAATACAGAAAATTGGACATTGCGAGACCAACTGAAATCCAACTTGTTTGTGTCCTCAAACTGATAATCCTGGAGCCCAGCGGACTGCTGAACCTGACTTTTCTGGGTGTGGGTGTGTGGGTGTGGGTGTGCGAACACTCATGTATGGTAGGGTAGGGTGGGGTGGAGGTGTAGGAGGAGGAAGGTAAACCAGAAAAGAACAATCAAATCTGGTGGTTCAAAGTTATCAGAAGAATAATCAGGTGCAGAGCATTACTGTTTCTTCTTTTCAGGAGTGGGCAAATATTCACAGATGAGCTTCAGACCAGATAATGGCAGCTGCTCCTGGCCACTGGGCAGGGGGAAGAGGCCCTTTCCTATCACAGCATCTTCAATAACTTGACTTTGAGAGTGACACCCTGTCTGGCATCATATAAGCCTATCAACACTTTTGATCAATGGAGCAACAAACACCACTGCCAAGGCAACCCATGGGCTCCTCTCTTTTCCATCAGTGCATCCTTCTGAATGGGATTCAGCGAGGATGTGCCTCAGATACTTGTATGCTCAGTGCAAAACTGAAAAAGTCCTGTACTGCTACTTTAATCATGGTGACTATCTAAGTAAAAACTAAACACAAAATATATATGTACTCAAAGGGAGATGACCAGATTAATTTTGATGCTATCCTACTGCCTAGTTTGTGCCTAAGAAGGATGTCGTTGTATCACTTGGACTTATCACAATGACAACTTTGCCTTGGGGTCTTATGAGCATTATGTGAGGAGGTCTGCATAAAGCACAAAGTAATAACACAATACATGTTAGCTACATTATTACTGTCATTTAATCCTAGGTGAGTCTCAATAAAAACACCACACACACTGGCCAAACAGCAAAGAGAAGTGGGCAGGAGGAAGGACCAGAAAAAACATTGATGGTGTGTTGCTTCTTTCAATAAATGCAAACAGTGGGATTCCTCTACTGGGCCAGCATCTTTCCAGCAATGGACTGGACTTATGTGATAGAGCCAAATATCCTCTCAAGTCTAAATTTGCAAAACAATGATGTTCATGAAAACAATGTAATATTAAAAAGTGATGGCAGCTTCATCAGCCTAATACAATTAAATTTTACGTATAATGTCAACAATATACACTTCAGTAAAGTGAATATTTTCCCCTCAGAGACTTAGCCACAGTGAAGTCAGGAATTCATTAAATGGCAGAATGGAAAATATCTGGTGATAGAGAGGTTGTAGTAACAACCAGGTCAGTAGTGCTACTCCATGTTGCTAGAAGATAAATTATATCTGACATTGACGTACTCCTTCAACAAGATGACTCACTTCCAGGTTCTGATTAGGAAAAATGAGTTAGTGCACTAATTTCACTGAATCAAGTTGTATATTAAAAATCATAAGACAGAATTACTTGTCTAACTCTATTTTATACTGTGATGAAAAGTACAGATACCATTTATGTATGGAATCTAAAATATGACACAAATGAACTTATCTATGAAACAGAAACAGACTCATAGACATAGAGAACAGACTTGTGGTTGCCAAGAGGGAAGGGGAACGGGGGAGGGATGGAGTGGGAGTTTGGGATTAGCAGATACAAACTACTATACGTAGAATGGATAAACAACAGGGTCCTACTGTATGGCACAGGGAACTATATTCAATATCCTGTGATAAACCATAAAGGAAAAGAATATGAAAAAGAATGCATATATATGTATAACTGAATCACTTTGCTGTACAGCAGAAATTAAACACAACATTGTAAATAAACTATCCTTCAAGAAAATAACATTTAAGAAAAGTTTAGATACTTTATAAATTTTTTAATACACAGTTATACTTTAGGGGTGTTAATTTCAGCTTCAAGTGATGTCATTCAGAGCCATAATTTGTTGTATCTTATCACATTGCGACAAATGACCTGCCTAATTTGAAAATTCTAAGTTGTATAGCCTAAGAAAACACAGCAGGCGCTCTCTGATATTGCCTTCCACTGGACCAGCTTCATGTATTAACTACTGCTCTGTGTTCCCTCTGTAAACCACAATGATAAATGCCCAATGGCACTAGCAGGCGATCTCTAGTGCCACACACACTTTCTGGTCCCACCAGTTGGGACTCCATGCTGACAAAGAATCGGCTGTGTCTTCCCAAACCTGTTTATGCCAGTTGACTTGTTATTGTAATTATGAAATTTAATTAAATATTATGAAAGCTGATGGAATATGAGTACAAGAGACAAATCTTGTTTCTATTAAAAACTAAACTGAAGGCTTTGGAAAGACTTCATAAAAGCAATCACTAAAGGAAAGCTGTTGGATTAGATGTGGGCGAGACCTATAAAAAATGAGAAAAAATTCTGAAGCCTCAGATTCTGTAAGATTCAGATTGCTTTGCTAGCGTCTATATTTTTGCTCTTATGGTTTATACTATTCACACAATGTAGAATTCAAAATAGTAGAATCACTGTCAAAGAAACGCCCTCGGCCTCTCACAAGAGTTTAGCAAATATATAGTTATTATTATATATTTTAATGAAAATAAAATATTTTGAGTATGTATACTTCTGAAAGATTCCCTGTCTTAATGATTTTTTTCAGTTAACTTGTTCCAATTATGTTAGCTAAGAGGGTATTTTCTATGTCTTAAATTAGAAACTACTTTCAATTAACTGCTCTTAAATTTATGAAGTGTTATGATCTAAGCTGGATTACTCTGGAATATAGGTGTTCAAATTTTTATTCCTTACTTTTGAAAGACAAAGTACGTTGAACAAAATTTTACCAGGTTTAAAGATAAAAATATACTCCTTCCCTTTAGTCTAATATACTAGAGAGCAAGGCAAGGCAGTCAAGAACATGACTCTGGTCAGCCACTCCAAGGGTGAAATCCTGGCTCCAATATTACTAGCTTCGTGACAGCTTAACAGCTTAAAACCAGCCACTTACACCCCAGTTTTCTCATCTGGAAAATGCCATCGATAATGATACCTATACCCCAGTGGGCATGGAGAGGGTGAAATGAGAAAATGCATGTCATACCAAATGCTAAGTTCCTGGTACACAGTAAGTACTCAAAATGTTCATCATTAATGTGATCATATTGCCTAATAGGAAAAGAGCCAACTACTACATAAATAAAGACTGTAAGTAACATGTTCTTTCTCATGTTGGAGTGTCAGTTCTTTAGCAAGATGGCCTCACCTATAGACAGCTCACAAACACCTGTGGAAAACTTCCCCAGGTACAGCAAAAACAGGGGTTTTCAGCTAGGGGCAATTTTACTTCCTAAGGACACATGGCAATGACTGGAGACTTTTTAGGTCATCACAATTGGGGGCACCTATTGGCATCTGGGGTGTAGAGGCCAGGGACGCTGCTAAACATCTTATATCCTACAATGCATATGACACATCCCCCCAAACAAAGAATTATCTGGCCCCAAATGCCAAGATGGCAAGGTCGAGAAACCCTGTAGCCTAACGGACAGAATGAGAAAGAAGTGATTTCTAAAATCTGAACTCCAGAAGGTTATGCTGAGAAAATAAAGATGGCTTACAAATGAATTTGGGATTTTCATTATCATATTGGTTTCAGGACCTATGCCATAGATGTTTAAGACACATGGATACTGAGCACCAAGACAAGATTCTTTTGGTCAATAAACTCCCGTGAATGGGGTTGACCATGTAATAACCTTACAATAAATTTTATTTTAAAGTGAGCACTGTCATAAAGCTAGAGTACCAGAATGAAGTACTAGAAATGAAACTTCATTCCGAAGAATAAATCTCAAAAGGACTTAAGCAGGACTCAAAACCCCCAAACAGTAGGTGGGAAAACAAAAACTGCTCTAGTAGCTTGCATACAGGGGGCCTCTCACTTGGGTTCAATGCAGAAATGACTGAGCTAGCTAGTGGACCACAGGTGTATGTTCTTCCTCGGCAAGCATCCTGTTTCCTAGCTTGGGTGCTTGCGTGACAAACTCATTCTTCAATTAATAATGCTGCTCAAAAACACTACTAGAAAGCTCTTAAGAGTTCATGTAAACTACTTTTCAATGAATCACAGAGTTTTCTTAAAAGCATGAGATAAAACTGTATACAAATACAGTTCACATGCAGTACAATCCAACAATATAGGCATATATTTTCCCCCATACAAAACGGAAAAGGAAGTCACCAACATGTTAACAGTACTTCTCACTCCAGTGACTTTTACACTCAAATCTAGAAGACCTAGGTTTGATTCCTGGCTCTGATACTTTTGTCAAATAGTAAAATTAATTCTCACTAAAATACCTGTGAAATGAATAGGAATGTATTATAATTCCCATTTACCAATGAGAACATTGAGGCAGAAAAGAAATGGTCCCGTACTAACTGTAAAAGTGCTAAATAAATGAAAAACAGCATTAAGATTGCTTTAGTAACCCTTTAAAAAAAAGCTGTATTTATAATATTTTTAACTTTATATGACATTTATCCCTAAAGGTGACACAGCAAGTCTTCTACACAAAGATTACAATTTCATCCATTAAATCAAAGGTTTTAAAAAAATTAATATTTCATAAGCTAGTCAATACAAGATATTTAATGTATCTAAAAGGAGAAAGTAACTCAAAAATGCAAAAGGAAATACACTGCAGCAAATAACTATTTAACTCTTTCACCATCAGGAGAAGGCATTCATGCAAATTTTACATCACGCTGCTTAAAAAACCTAATAGACAGTACTCTTTTTCAGAAAGTATGGCAAAAGAAAATTAAAATAGTAAAAGATCTCTACTCACCCTTCTGATAGAAAAACTTCCTGTAATAGTATGCGCCGAGATCCACGTGTTCCACGATGTATCTTTTCACTCGATCCAGGTGCAACACCAAGTTTTCCTTGGGCACTTCAAGTACTGCCACTCCTGCGTTTGTACAATGGGAGCTGAGGGTAGACTCAAAGGAGGCACTTTCACATCCACTAAAGGAACCAGAATTTGATTTGGACAGGCTGATTTTCCTTTCCCCTTCTCCACCGATCTCATTCCGAAAATACGGACAGCTCATTACAAGTTCATTGCTTTTATCGTCTCCCTGGTCCATGCTGAGGCTTCCTTTGGAGTTCAGGTCCTCTGTGCTGCCCATCGGGGAGCTAAAACTGGCCGAGTGGGACAAAGGCCCCGAGACTAAGGATGCCACCGCAGCTGCCGAAGCCCCCGTGGTGGTGTTTCTCCTCTTAATTACACTGTGCCTGTTCATAATCGCCTCGTTCAAGTCAAATAATATACTCTGGACGTCGTAGTGGGCAAAGCACTTTGGGCACGTCCAGGGCCTGACGGAGTCTTCCGATCGATTATCTTCAAGATCCGACGATTTCCCAAGTTCTTCACCTTTGGTATTGCGTAATTTACGAAAAATGGACGAGTCTCCGGTTTCAGACTTGGAACGCCGCTTGAGTGGTTTTTCCCTTTCCTTAAAGAGCCTGAGGTTCTCTCTCTGTGTGATGGGTCCGTCTATGACATCCAAGGAGAAACCAGAGCCCTTGCCCCCACCGGCGATGAGAAAGTCACTGAGCTTGGTCGGAGTGGGACCTCGATCAGACTTGTCGTCTTTGTAGCCCTTTAACAAGTCAAAGAAGCTGTCTCCGGACGTTCCCTGCTTATCGATTGAAGATGTGCTACCGTATTCCCTGTGCAGTGACGGCCCCGTCTTGTAGGTGGGCGAGATACATTCATCAAAGCTATCCACGTCAAGTTCACTTATGGTGATATCGCTGTTGCTGCGCTGCCGTATCCGGCGCAGAGCTTTCCTGGGGGAGCTGGGGTAGGCTTCAGGCATGAGAAATCTGGAGTCCATGCTCTCCGACGGCCTCGTCTTGTTTTTCAGTGTGTTCTGTATGCTTTTTAACATGGCTGAGTCACTGGAATTGAGGCTTACAGAACTTCCCTGACTCACAGGACTGCTTTTGGAGGACATGCTCTCAAGGCAACTTGAGGTTTCTATTTCCTGGCTTGAACGGCTAGGTTCTTTTACATTTTCCTTTCTTGGGGGCCAATCCGCAATCCTTGCCCGAACCCCCATCTTTGGGACCCCAGGGGTCGAGGTTATATGATGAGAACCTTCACTTCGGGGGGGGCCTACAGGAGCCATGACTGATGACCCTAAGCTGCCGTTTTGGGACCTGAAGCGTCGCATGTAGAAGTCGTCCGTGTGGACTTTGGGGGTGCCATCTGTGCCCACAACAGACGCCCTTTCAGTGGCAACCGGCCTTTCTGTCTGAGACCGTTTCAAGCTGGTCATGATGTAAAAGCAATCAGACTTAAATCCCTGCAGAAAGGACCATCATACCTAAGTTTTAAATGTGCACTTCCCTTTTGGAGAATGGCTTCCAGAAAATACATCAGTTGCATGAGATCTTAATCTTTTTCAATTAAAAGGTTAAACAATGCCTTATTTTCAAACCTCTGAAAATCCAGACCTTCAAAACATTATAATCCACAAGAGTTCCTCTGCTTCACTTTGATAGATGGCTTTCTTTCAGAAAAAAACTGAATGCAACTTGTATCTCTGGGACTCTGTGATTGCCATAATCCCATGCTTTCTCTAAAAGAGAGAAGGGCAATTGGAATTAGCATTTGATAAATACATCTAAAAATAAACATGCAATTGCCAAAACCAGACACATGCAAATAAAAGAGTCACTAATGGATTGTGGTTGATAAGGATCAACCCATCTTTTTAGTAAAGCAGGCTTGAAAGGAAGGAACAAAGTGAAAGCATTTAATAATATCCATCATTTAAATTATATATATTTTAAAAGACTATTAACACTTCAGATTAATTGAACTGTTTCATATCACTGCGAAGGGGGGTGAGGGATCTCGTTCCAGGATATCAAGGCTCCTAGCCCAAGTAAAGACGACGTACAGATTCCAATGACCTCTAATAATGTAGAATATCATGAACCACTGTGCTGACCAGAAGTTCAAGGCATAACCAACAGAGTTCGATAATTAGAGCAACGTACAGTTTTTTAACAAGACTAAAAATTGAAAAATTATGTCACTGAATATGTCGCAACGCTCACTTTTTAACCTCTTCTGTATTTCAAAATCCAAACTTGTTTTTTTTGTTTCCTTACAAAGGCTTAACAGAGTTGGCAAGAGCAAATACAACAGAGAGAAAATAAACAGGGTTTTCCCGGAGCCATTCTACCCATTAGCACGCTTCTATATTTCCCTCTACTTTATTACTTATGCCAAAGAGGAGTATTTCAGAATGCATCCAGCGTTTTCCACCACCTCTTCCCAAGCTCTGAGATCCATCTACCCTTAAAGCTAGAAACATTTCACTCATTAGCAAAATGCCTGCATTTCCTTACACACTGCAACCCACCCCACCCTTTGGCACTAATTTATGAAGACAGCAGAAACCAAATGCTGCTGTGGACAGACCTTTCCATATCCCCCAGGCGACGACAGAGAACTGCTAACATCCTTCCAGGTGACAGGTGAAGAAAGCCAACTTCCTCGGGAGCACGTCAATCAGGAGGAGAGAGGCACAAATTCTGAGCACAAAATCCTGAATGGTTGCGTTCGTCATGAAAATAAAGGCAGAGCACCCTTTTCCAAGGTTCCACAAATTACACAAGAGGCGGCCTTTAAATTCCTGCCAGATGCACGTTTGGAAAGATGCTGCTGAACCAGCACTGCGCTGCCGGGGCCGCATTGTCTACAAATCACGGCTGACACCCAGGCCGACCCGCGCTCGCTGCGCTCCGCTCCCCGGCAACAAGCACTTACTTCCACGATAATTAAGCATCTCGCTAGTCGGCTTCCTGCCTCCCAGGCAGCCGCTTTAATTTCTCCTGCGCTATGCAGCATCATTTTAGAAGACTCGCTGCTATTTAAAGGCTGGAACATTTAGGGGTGTTTCAAAACGTACGGCCGCCTGCAGAATGCAGGGCCAGCTGAACTCCAGCTGCGCTCGCACGGGCTGCTCAGACCAGCCCGGCACAGTAACGCCAATTGTTTTCCCTCTCGCTCCTCTTCACCATCTTTTGTGAAACGGATAATGGTTTTGCACAGCTACCCATTAAACCTGGCTTTTGAGCTTTCTAGATACTTCTATCGTCAGATTGCTATGATTTGACTTTACATCTGGGAACTGTCCAAGCTCCTCTTGAACTGTAAACCTTCAAGTGGAATAATGTGCTAACTGCTGAATCTGAAGGCAGCCCATGTGGCCACAGCCAAGGTTCAAGAAGTGCTCCTTATAAAATGGAAGGAAACTGGGCAACTGAAGCAAGATGCAAAATAAACACTAGCCCATTTCAAAAAAAAAAAAAAAATTGACAACCCCAAACCACAATTTATGAGCTATTTTGTAACGAACTAGGGAAAAAGAAGCTGTTTATTTCAGTGAAATAGCTTCCAAAGAAAGAATACACTGACATACAAAATAATTCTCAATAGATTCTTATGAAAATCAGATGTTTGCAATGCTTCTCACAAGCTCACAGAAATGCAAATAAATCACCTACCATTCCCAGAACAGACATTCTCTAAAAAGCCAATGCACCAATCCCACCGGGGTAAAAACTCTTTTCTTTCCACATTTCCTTTCCCTTAGAATAGAGTTCACTGAAGGACTGACTTTTTTAGGATATGTGAAGTTATATCCATTGTAGGAGGAAACTGAAGGCCAGCACCAAAATACAGTAAATAGCACTGACTTGAAAAATCTCCACTCTTGATCGTCACTACTACAGGACACCTTTTCAGAACCATCTCATATGCTTCCTGTGTTTTTTAATGGGTTTAAAAAAATCTTATACAGATATAACTATGTTTCTTTGTAATTTAAAAGAAATGCCAAGACTCCTATTACATCTTGATTATAATAACAACTCAATGTTATCTTTTAATTTCAAAATATAGACGGGCACATAGGGGAGAGAGTACCCACAGTTTAATGACCTGTAAAAACGGAGAAGGTTCCAGATGGACAACTAAGTTAAATAACAGATTTTCTTTTCTTGTCATGAGGACCTTTTTTCCTTTTCTCTTCCCCTTCCTCTTTCCCATCCTTATTTATAGCAACAAACCCCTTTAGGCACAATATGAAACTTCAGACACGGAGTAGCATCTGTACAAACATATATGCTTTGCATTTATTCAAGTACTAGTTGAAAATAAAGATGCCATCCATGTGTGTAATATGATGACACATCAATAACACCTAAAACCTATTCCTCGGGGTTGATGGAAAGAGCAAACATATACTGACAGTTATTAGCAATTCTCCTAATTATCAGCAAACCTGCCTAAGCATCATTAAATATGGTAAAAAAACAACAGAATAGAAGAGCAATACTAATTTACAGCATGTCACCTCCATCTGTTGAAAGAGTAAACTATTTAAGAAATATCCTTGTTATATGTTTAATTTTACAGCTCTAGGTACTATTTGAGTCCATGGTAGATCCATTTACCTAGAATACCAGTACCAGTCTAGTTCTGTGAGGTCCTGGAAACTATCAGAAAAGGAGAAGATGCGTTCAACGTCTAGTAGATCAAAGTCTTTCCATCACTCAAGGTCTATCACCAGGTAACCTATCAGCTTTTTCTGATAACACCATTTTTCCAGAAGAAGTACCTCCCCCTCTCCTCTAAATCACCCTGAGCCTTTCTGCATTCTCTTCTGAACACAGACCACACACTTGGTGCTAGGGATATTTGGGGAAACAGTCCCTCCCTCCAAGGGAAGCTACAGGTGTAAAAACAGTCCCTGTCATCCTGGCTCACTGAGACATTTACATTCTTGACCTCTCCCCCTCCTTCCTGAAACTCTGTCTTCTCTAGGCCTCCATGATGAACATGTTCTCCTTAATTTCTGGTGCCTCTTTCTTTTGGCTCATTCCTCAGGATCGCTGGTGAGCTCCATTCAAAAGCTAGTGATTCCAGGGTGGTATGCTTGGCTTACTTCTCTTACCAGTCTTCAGAGTTTTGGAAGGGGCTGTAAAGGGTATCAGCATTAGGATCCATTTGAGCACTGAGTGCATCAGGATGAGATCGCAGGCCTGGCTACACTGGAGTAAAAATATTACTCTGGAGAGCAGGGTGTTGACTTCATTGGATCAGCTGCCTGTGCAACTGAATGAAGCAGAATAATGAAATTACTTTGGGAGATATCTGCATGGTAGCCACTACTGTCTGGTGATGTCATAGGTACCCACAGCTTTAAAGATTATCTCTATGCAGTTACCTCCAAATTTCTTCTCATGACCCTCTCCCCTAAACTCCAGATAAAATATATGCACGTGCTCATTTGATATCTTCCCTTTTTATCTATTTTCAACAATGAATTAACTAACAAGCAGAAAAAAATGGGAAAATAAAATTTTTCCAAGAAATAAATGGGTGATAAGGAAATGAGAACAATAAATAATTGAAGGAACCAAACGAAACGAACAACATGGGAAACTTTCTTTGTGCCAAGGGCATAAAGAATAGTTTAAAGGTTACACAAGAAGATGTGGGAAGGAAAGAAAAAACCAACAACAACTTACAGTTCCTGCCCTGAAATAATCTGCAATACGATGTTATATTCACTAAAAAGATGTAGCATTCCTCATCAATTACTTCCATATTCCAAAATGGGATGTTGTTAGATTCCTTAACTGGTATAGCCTCAAATACAGGGCCAACTCTCAATGCTTACAGGCAATAGAAGGAATTTTGATGATGAATAACTATACAAATACCCCGAGATTCCACAGATATACAACATCAGTATTTATGAAAATGTCAATGTAAATAGTTTATGAAGTTGTATACACAGACTTAAAATACCCATAAATATTCTTGCTTTGGATTGTAACAGGAAACTTTATTTTAAAACAGAAATATCACACCACAGTGCCTGAACATTAGATTAGCTAAGATAACCAAATAAGGCCAACAATTCTCTTTACATCCCTTCTTGGCTTTCCTGAATTTCACTCACATTACATAAAAGTAACATCTCAGATAGAAGGGACGTCTCACTCTTTCAAGTTAGCCTTGAAACACATACAAACGACTCCGTGCGATGTCCTGGATAATTTAAGCTTTATGAATCAGCACATAACTTTTTAGACTGGACTTCCCCCTTCTTTCATTTCCGTTCTATCCCTTCAACAAAAAGTAGGAAGGATTGGGAAGAGAGGAGCTGATAAATCTAGTTCCTGCTCTACAAATGTTCACTATCTAAAAAAGCACTGATGGAGACAAAGTAGATTCAGATAACTTGCCCTGGAATTACCAAAGTGAAAAAAGAAGTTATGGATACAAAACATACATAACAGGATAAAGTTACATTTGAGTTTAGAGATAAGAAAGCAATTTAAAATGTGCTTGTTTGGAGACTTCCCTGGTGGTCCAGCAGTAAAGAATCCGCCTTCCAACACAGGGGATGCGGGTTCGATCCCTGGTGGGAGAACTAACATCCAACATGCCGCGGGGCAACTAAGCCCACTCGCCACAACTACTGAGCTCGCACACCCCAATGAGAGAGCCCACGCACTCTGGAGCCTGTGCGCCACAGCCAGAGAGAGAAAACCTGCACACTACAACTACAGAGAAGCCCAAGCGCCACAAGTAGAGAAACCCGAGCGCCGCAACAAAGAGAACGCGCACCATAACAAAAAGATCCTGCCTGCCTCAACGAAGATCCCATGCGCCGCAACTAAGACCCGACGCAGCCACAAAAAAATAAGGATAAATATTTTTTTAGAAAGTGCTTGTTTGGACAGAGTGAGGACCAAAAGAGATAATAACATTTGCCTCCCACCCACCCTCCAAACTAAAAAAGTTCAAAGAAGAAAGTTCCACTTCAAAGGCCTAGTAAGGCTTGAAGATACTTTGCATAGTTGCGGGTGAAGGAAACAACATGAAAATTTGGCAGTGAGCTTGATGGCAGAAGAGAGGTGATAAAATTAAAAACGTATGGAGCAAGATACATGACAGAATTACTGATGGGCAGGGAAACGATTCCATAGCTGGCAAAGTAAAGGAGAACAGAATAAATTCGAACACTTATATTTAAATATGACAAAATTTATGCAGTAAGCAATTAATATAATGTCAAAGAGCTAGGTGTGAGGAGCTTGAAATAGGGAGGTAAAAGGTAAAAAGTAGGGTCAAAGGTAATAAGTAGAAGGTAACAGTGAACCAGGATTATTAGGGGAAAAATAGTGTTTGAGGTGCAGCAAATGAACACTTTCAAGGAAAAGAAATCAGAGCTCACCAACTCATCAGGGGCATGGAGTTTCCATGGCCGGCACCCAGGATATCAAGAGAGCAGACTAAATCCACGAAGGTAGTGAGTGTTTTGAAAATACTAATTTGTACATTAATATTCATTTAAAATCCATTAAAAAGTTATTCATCAATCCTGCAAACTGTGATCTAGTACTGATCATCCTATTACCAAATAGGATCTGGGGAAAGGCATGTGAGAAATGGATGTCAGGGGAGACAACCAATAAATGTCTACTATGCAGGGGGAAAAGCTTATCAACTTTCCCTGAATTGCGCTTCAAATCCAAGTTATTAATTCATAAGAAAGGGTTCCATAAATAAATAAGGCAGGGACACACTATCACCTCTGTTACGACATGATAATACATGTTAGTATATTAAGGCTCTATGAAATCTACAGTTAAAAAAGAAACAAGAAAAACAAAAACCCAACACTTACTATTAAACTAAGATATTTCTTAACCGATTTGACCATGGACTAACGTTAAAAAAAACAAAAGCATTTTTATACTCCGCATCCTATTGAATGTAACTGGGCACAAACAGGCCCAGTTTCAGAAGAATTCAGAATACAAACAAAATGGTATATACATTATAAATTTAGCTATGCTTTTTAGAGTTATATAAAGATATATAAACAAGCCAAAGGAAGCTCACCAAAGGATTTATAATGCTTGTTGTTACATAGTTAGATTATGAATAATATTTTTTTCTTTCTTTTTGGTATTTGTCTATATTATTTATTTTCTAAAATGAGCACTATAACTTTTATAATCAGAAGAAAAAACTTAGGAGAAAAAAAAGAAACATCATTTTGTTACTAAAAAAATAAAATAAGGGCTTCCCTGGTGGTGCAGTGGTTGAGAATCTGCCTGCTAATGCAGGGGACACGGGTTTGAGCCCTGGTCTGGGAAGATCCCACATGCCGCGGAGCAACTGGGCCCGTGAGCCACAACTACTGAGCCTGCGCGTCTGGAGCCTGTGCTCCGCAACAAGAGAGGCCGCGATAGTGAGAGGCCCGCGCATCGCGATGAAGAGTGGCCCCCGTTTGCCGCAACTAGAGAAAGCCCTAGCACAGAAACGAAGACCCAACACAGCAATCAATCAATAAATCTTTAAAAAAATAAAATAAAATAAAATATGATCTGGGTATGTAGTATGATTTTGAATACTAATTATTAAAGACTGCACCATATTAAACCTCCAACCATTCAAATCACCAGACAAGTCAAAATTCAACAGCTATCAGGTCCTTCCAATAAGATGACCTTATGCTAAATCCCCTGATTAAAATGGAATCAAAGAGGGCTACATAAAGTATAGATTACTAAAGATTGTAAGATTAGCAGTATTTACAGGATTTGAATAATTACTCCATACAGATGATTAACACAATTGCTTATATTTCCTCATTTCTTCGTATTTAATATTGCTTTTTTTATATTTAATATTGACATACCCAAGAGTCTCCATTTCACCCTTTCACAAGGTTGCAGTGACGTGGGCAGTCAGGTGAGGCCGCCTAAACGAAGCACAGACCGAGTCATCATCACTCGTTGCCCTTTCCTGGAACACATCTACTTTCCGATGTACACGTACTTCTCACCTTTTGTCCTCACAACCCCCCTTCTGTGGAGACTCGAGCTAAATTGGAAGAAGGTCACCATTTGGACTGCAGACCAACACTCTGGAGAGCATTATAACAGTGCTATGAGGTATCGATGGCTCAAGGAACTGGAACTGTACATTTAACCTGGAAAGGAAGAATCTAGTAGTACTGATTTTCTCTGAGGGCAGAGAGGAAAGAGATGGTCTGAACTGTATTAAGTCAGATTTAAACTATACAAGCCATGAAAAATTGCCTTTGATCCACACGGGATGAACCACAGCTGAGAATCTGCATCACTAAGGACAGCTTTTCAGGCTGCCAGCGTGGGCTATTCGAGCACTGTTCAATGCTTTGCACTGAGCTAGTCACTATCAGAGGGGGAGGCAAAGAAGGAACATTTCCACTCTCAAGTTCCTAAAATCTAACCGCAAGAGGAAAAGAGGAGTGTAGGAAACCAGAGGGTTCAGTAAGACAGAACAACTGGCTTTGTCAAAGACATCATGGTTTTCTCATTTGAGTATTTATATTCCAAAAACAATTTAATAAAGGGCACTTTGAGGCATATTTAACTTTGGCTTAGGAAAAGAGTAGAAAGCCACATCAGTAAGAACAACAGGTGAACAGAAAGTTCCTTCTACACGACACTCTAATATCCTAAACATTATTAATCATGATTGATATCAACAGTAACCATATTTCATATAGCAGCTTTTAAAATACCACCCAAGAACCAAGAGCTTAAAAGGGAAAAATTAAAACATAAAATCATTCCACATTGCCTTAGTGTTTCCTTAAATACAGACTGCAGCTGGGTTATTTGTCTGTTTCACTGTACTCTTATTTCTGAGCATAAACTCTCTCCCCACAGAGCTCGGAGAACGTGGGACTCTGCCATGCTTTCTGCTCTCTGACCCTTGTACATCCTCTCAGCCCTCACAAGCACCCTGGGAGGTGAGTATCTCCCCTTTGGAGAGGTAAGCACACTGTGCCTGACAAAGCGCTCACTGCGTGGAGGGCTCTCTCTCAATAAATACTGGGATAGCAGTTAGAGGATTTATGGCAGAAAAACTATTTTGAAAATACATTATAAAAGAAAAAAGGCCTCCATGTGTAGCCTGAGTATCACTTCTGAAGCCCAATCCAGACATGAATCTCTACACCCAGTGGGGAAAATATATTGATAATTAACTTCCTTAAAATGCTGCAGTGGTCATGTCACTTGTCTTTCGTGAAACTTCAGAGGCCCCTCAATTGCAACCCCATTATTGTGTGACTTAGGCCTGGAGCTCAGAATTAAGTGGCACCCACCCCCAAAAGCCTACCTTCTTCCTGTAACAGCAGGGACTAATCTGCCCTCCACAAACCAGCACCTTTTCCTAAGGCTCCACAATGACTGAACTGGAATCGAGGGTGTCTCTCTTGACCTTACATTCAGAATTTTAAAACTGTGAGTTATTAGAGTGAATACCTTGTCTGATCCCTTCATTTTCCACATGGGGTGTCTCAGGGCCACCGTAAGTCCACCAAGGTTAAACAGCTGGGGCCGAGCCCACATGTGAAGCCAGACTTCCTCATTCCCTGACTTCTACCCTGTCCGCTTCACCAGGCTGTCCTTCAAGAACATGCTTTTTCAACAATCTGCTGCCACCAGCTGTAACTACAGTCTGAGCATCCATCTGTACCACCTACTGTGCACTAACTACCTCGTTTACTCCCCACATCAATCTGCATGCGGGTATCATCCACCGCAGTTCCTACTAAGACCCTGCCACTCAGAAAAGACTGGGTCACTTTTGGGTCTGATCCCTAAGCCATGTTCCTGGCACTGGAGGACCCACCCTCCATAAGATGCCTCTCCTTCTCCTACTTTCTGAAATTAACTCTACAAATGGTTGGGCCTTCCCTCCTCAATTACATTTTAGGTTCTGGAGGACACAGATCCATCCAATCCTCACCCTCAAAGCACCTAAGCTCAGTATCCTTGAAATGGAATCCTTTGCAACAAAAGCCATGCGGTCCCAGCTAAGATGAACTAGAAATTAATTGATACATTAACAGAATTTATATTGTAATCTAAAAAGTAATTATGGTTATCTCATAAAAACTGTGTTGAGGGAGACCTATCAAAAAAAAGTCGCCTTCACTGAAATTTAATACAGATTTAAGCTTCATTGTTCTCTCTTAAGGAGTCTTCACAACAGTCGTGAATGAAAAATAAGAGTGGTTTGACCTTCCTCTCTTCAATCCACTCATCATCAAAGTACATGAAAAATAGCCATAATAATGAGAAAATCTCTTAAAAGAGCAACAAGAAGTGAATCAGAACTGGATAAGGCACCATCACATGAGATAACTAATGCACAATAGAATCTGCTGTCAAGAATCCTAGCAAAGTAAGTAAACACATTCACAGGAAAAGGGAAGGAGGGGTGGTTAGTACAGCACAGGTGGCAGAGACAACAGAAAACAGAAATTAAAAATCACTGCCATCAAATTAATAATGGTCAAAATAATTTTTATCTTCTATCCTCAAATAATTTTTCTCCCATACAAAAGTCTCCACTTTGCTGCCCCCTTTTTCAGTTGTTTTTAAAAAATGAATACGCTTTGTTAAAAAAAAACAAAACTGAAATCGTGCTAAAAAAGTGAAAAATACATCTTTCCTTCAAGATATCCCAATCCCAACCCCAATGGTAGCCCCCCCCACTGGTTCATCAATTCTTCCAGACTCTGTGCTGGGGTCGGGAGTACAAACACAATAAGATAGGCACTGAGTAAGAAGGAGGGAGCGAAAGGATGCAGTGCAGGGAACAGCTCACATCTGAAGAGACTTGACTCCAGTGCTTACAGAACCAGAAAAAAAAGAAAAGAAAGGTGGAGGGTGGTTGATGAAGCATGAAACAATCTACTTATGTTCAGGAGAGGCAGGGGACCTCCCTTGCCAACCTGACATAAAGCACTTGATGAAACACTTCACAACGGACACATTTTGAATCTTTTATATACTTATCCTGGTTCTGAAAACAGGAGCCCTATACAAATGTTTCTGGCAACTTGTCAACAAAAATTACGACAAAAGCAAAGAAAGAACTTTAAGTCAATGCACACCACAACCCTCCAAGGTTTTTTTTTTTTTCACTATGTAAATTTTTTACTAATTATATAAAAATTTTAGTATTTTTTACTAATTATGTACATATACAAATATACATAAACATTACAACCTTCAAATGAAGTTATTTTTATCTATGCCTCCAAACTTAAAAACCTCTGATTTCTAAATGAGATCTTACAAATCTATTAACTTTATCACTTCAATGTTCATTTACAAACTAGGGGAAAAAAATTTAAGTAAAATGCAGACTGACCAAGTGTTCCAAGATAAAACCTTGTGGCAGGAAGTCTTCTTTTGTTTCTTGGTCACCCTTTTCATTTTTGTGGCAAAGTGAAATAAATCCCCTAACTGGACATAGTAAAGTTCGATCTTAAAATGCAGTCCTGTTCGCATTATCACTCGCTTTAAAATGTGATCACTTTGCCTATGCAGGCGTTTCTATAAAGTGCACGCAGGCAAGCACAACACTTACACTCTCTTGCTCGAAACCTCACAATAACTTCCCTCTGCTCTCAGGCAAGAGAATTTCCCAAATGCATGATGCATCTCCCTGGTTAACAGCACAGCCTCTCTGCACTCTCTGAACCTGCAGCTCTAGTAAAAGGGAAAGGGGAACCAGGTGCAAGTACTTGAATGCACCTTGAACGCACTCTGGAGCCTTCAGGAGAAACCAGGTGGCAACTTCTACTGAAACATAACCTCACCCAATTCTCTTCCCTCCTTCTCTGTGCTTAGTCCTACCCATCCCTCTTCCTCCTGCTGAACTCTTTCTTTTCCTTCAAGACTGCATTTGGGTATTGTCTCTTCCAGGAGGTTGTCCACACTCCGCCCCATCCCCTGACACGTTACCTTTTTTAACAGCATCCCTTGAGAGGACTGCAGGTAATTTATGGTGAATAAAAAACAAGAGAGGGATTCTCCACTTTAAAGAAATTGATTTCACTTTGCATTATTACCTTCTAACACCAGCTCTGCTGGGAATAAAAAGTGAGGGACTGTCAGTTTGAAGTTTTCTGACAAAATAACTGATTTTGAAAATTTTTTGATGAAACTTTCGTTAAAATAGGTTTAAAAGAAAGGATATGTTGGAGTAAAAAAAAAAAAAAAAAAAATCTTTCAACAGAGCACAAATGCAAGAAAAAGCCTAACTAGTGTTACAACAACCATGGGTATAATAAGCAACAAAAGACATACAAATCAAAACAACACTTTATCATTTTATACCTATTAGGAAAAATTCTAGGGATGTCAGTCCTCCCACTGTTAATGGTGCTACAGTTAAAACAGACATCCTTGTGTTGGTAGAAGCAACAGAAACTGGTAGAACCGTTTCAGGAAAAAAAAAAAAAGGTGGGTAAACCAGAAAATATTCATACTGTTGGGCTCCACATTCTCTCTTTCAACATTTGCAAATGGATGGCTGTCCAGCAGCAGAAGGGAGTTTCCTCTGCTGAGCCCCAGGGCTCCTTCTCACACTTACACCAGCCCTCTCTAATCACTGTTCCTTCAGCAAGCCCCATGAATATCCCACTCCTGTGACCTACGGGCATCCACTCTTTCTCTTACAGTCCCTAACACTGCCCCCACATTCTTAGTCCCCAAAAGGCAATCATAAAGAACATCTTGATTTTTTAAAGTTTCCTGATACACCACCCACTAAGCCACAAGTGTTTCAAGGCCAGGAACTGCACCTTATTTAACTTTATGATCCTTAGCCTTTAATAGAGAATGTCAACTACATCTGAACAGGAAAACAAGTGGTACAACAAACATTGAGAAGTGATTTTTACCATCTGTAAGAAGGAAAACCTGTGGTACAAAGATACTCACTACTCTGCTATTTATTTAGCTTTTCACTTATGTTTTTTTTTTTTTTACCAAAGTAATGCATACACTCGTTAAAGCAAATAGTACTTCAGGCATTTAAGGAAAAAACAAAACCAAACAGTAGTGCTTTATTTCATCTTCTCCATTCCCAGGAGCAATCACTTTCAATTCATAGCACTGTTTCCTCCAGTATTTCCATGTTCCTAAATAACATGATTATGTGCTATTTCTTGATTTATCAATCTTAGATATTCTCTGTTGAAGTTCTGTTTTGGAAGATGAGAAGTAAGCATGCTTCCAGTAAGTGTCTCCCCACTTCCCTTGCCCTAGTTTATGTAACTATGCATGGATAGATTTATATATGTATGTCACAGTTATATCACATATATACATTAGGATTTATATTACTATGGCTATATTTGCTCAGTTGCTTACTTTTATTTTTCCTGGAGTTAATAATTGCTTTTTTTCAATTGCTTAGTTTCTATATACCTACCCTTAATTCTTTCTAAATTCAACAAGAGAAGCAAACAAACAAACAAAAACACTTTTCTCATTCCTGTTTCTCACGTGGTCAAAAGTAACAGGTGCCCATTCCATTTCTCTCTCCTGGAGACTTCTCTCCATCTTCATGCTCCAATCCAGCCCTGCTGATCTCCAAGTCTACTGCACAGGCATCTCCAGAAAGACATCATCACCATCATCATCCTGACATTTCCTTCCCTCCTCTCCTGGGATGAATTCCATGCTTCCCAGATCTCATTATCTTTCTCTTTCTTAGTCTATTCCCTCATTTTAATGGACCACTATCCTCATTCAGCAACTGCCTAAGAAAAGTACCTAGGTGTTAAAGTTTTGAGTCTTGGCACATCTAGCCTTAATCTGACTGATGGTTTGGCTGGGTATAAAACTCTAGGTAGTAAGACATTTACCATTAGAATTTTTAAGGTATTATTTCATTATCTTCTAGCTTCTACTGTTGGAATTGAAAGGTCCAATGATATTCTGATTCCTGATCTTTTATACAAGTTCTTTTCCAGTAATTTTTTAGGATCATCTTTTCAATACTGGAGTAGCCTCTGTGTGAGTCTCTTTATAGTCCTTGTATTGGACACCCAATAGGCCTTTTCAACATAAAAACATACCTCTTTCAGTTAAGTGAAATGTTACTTCATTATTTGTTTTGATATTTCCTTTTCTTCCTTTTTTTTTTCATTTTGTAAATGTTTTATTTATTGGATACTGTACTTCCTCAATAGTTTCTTATCTCTTCTCTCACACCCCCCATTTCTTTTTCATTTAGGTACTTGGGAAAATTTTTGAACTTCATTTTCCAACCAGACTATTTAATTTTTCCTATTTATTCTTGAACTCAATTTTGAAAAAATTTTGTGTCCTCTGGTTGTTTCTTCCATTAAAAAAAAAATCTGTTCTTGTTTCATGACTATGACATTTTGTCTTATCCCTGTTATTATTAAACTAAATTGAAAGTGTTCTTTTTTTTAAATACTATTTTCATTTTTATTTTTTATTTTTTTAAAAATTATTTGGCTGCGCTGGGTCTTAGTTGTGGCACACGGGATCTTCGTTGCCACATGCAGAATCTTTAGTTGTGGCATGTAGGCTTTTTAGCTGCAGCATGCAGGCTCTTAGTTGTGGCATGCGGGATCTGGTTCCCTGACCAGGGTTCGAACCTGGGCCCCCTGCACTGGGAGCGCAGAGTCTTAACCTCTGGACCACCAGGGAAGTCCTAAAAGTGTTCTTTTCATATTCAATGAAAATCAATGAAATGAAATGAAAAAGTAAATTTCTCAATTTACTTTTCTTCCGTTTGTTGTGCGCACTGTCCTTCTCACGTGGAAGGCTTTTTCTCATATGTCTGCTATCACTGGCCATCCTTTTACATTTAGTACCTGGGTGGGGGCAGGGCCTGGTGACTACTAAGTAGACTTTCCTGAAGGGGACTGGGTGGGGACCCATTGGTTTACCTGGGGAAACTGGACATAGGGGGAAATATAATCATCACTGCCTAGCATCTGTGTAGTCTCTTCATATATCCAGGGAAATTCCGTGCCTTATACAGAACCTGCCTTCCACAGTAGAAGCCTAAAAGTGCCACACTGTCAATTAACCAGCTATTCTTACAGATAGGGCACAGACATTACCTGCTCCTCAGCCAATGAGGTGTGCACATCCTGGACTCTGAATTGAAAGGCAGCATCTGGAAAGAGCAAGGAGGAAGCAAATACATTTACATGCAAGCTGGTGGCATCAGTAGTGGTGACGGTGTAATAGCTCCCTCATTTAAATGATGGTGGTGGGACTTCCCTGGTGGCACAGTGGTTAAGAATCTGCCTGCCAATGCAGGGGACACGGGTTCAAGCCCTGGTCCAGGAAGATCCCACATGCTGCGGAGCAACTAAGCCTGTGAGCCACAACTGAGCCTGCGCCACAGAGCCCGCGAGACACAACTACTGGGCCCGCGCGCCTAGAGCCCGTGCTCCATAACAAGAGAAGCCACCGCAGTGAAAAGCCCACGCACCTCAACGAAGGGTAGCCCCCGCTCGCCACAACTAGAGAAAGCCTGCACGCAACAATGAAGACCCAACGCAGCCAAAAATAAATAAAAATAAATTTATAAAAAAAAAAGTGCTGGTGGTGACAATGCAAAATTGGACATCCCGTGCTCAGGGGCAGCACCACGCCGGCTTTCTTGAGTGATCTGAGTGTTGTCTTGGCCAGCTGGCCTCCCTTGTTCTTACCCATTTTCCAAACCTAGTTCTACAGCCTTTCCAGTAATTCAGCAAGTCACTAAACACTATTTCCATAAATTCCTTTCCTGCTGAAATCAGACTGACAGTTTTCCCCCTATACTGGGGACCCCAAAATGCTAGTACTCAGAGGTCATTTTTAGAATACACTTCACTTTCTTTAGAGAAGAATGGTTCCATTTCCTGCCTGGCTTCCAGCATTCTGCGAGCCAAGCTCAGCCAAAAATGTTTCAAATAATTCCTCCCTGCTTCCAGAGCCTTTACAATTACACCGGTTTGGAAAGGGACCCAACTATGTACCCATGACCAACCTCTCAGTGCAATCTTCCCAGCTACTTGGGGCCTCCAACTCTTGGACTGTATAGGGTCAAAATTTTCTAGAATTTCTCTGTAAAGGCCTTCACATGCAGCTCTCTCCTCATCACTAAATTAGTTACAATACATCCATTTCTCTCTGCTGACCAAAACAGTGTTGATAATGCTAATCTGCTCCTATTTCTTTTCCTCATATTTGACCTTGCACATTTGTATCTTTTTCTATTCCTTTAGTAACACTCGCATAGGGTATGGGAGGGGAAGAAAAAACTGCAGCATGTGTTCAATCTGGCGTGTTTAACTGAGGACTGCAATGTTATTAGTCTGAGCTGAAAACTTTCAATTATGAAATATTTGAAACATGCAAAAACTTAGAGATACGTAGTACCCCTCATCTGGATTTAATAAATGTCAGTGTTCTGCCAGATTTGCTTCAGATCACAAAGAAATAAAATGTTATAAATATAGAGAAAATATCAACTTCCAACCCCATTCTTCTCTCAGCCTCTCCAGAGAAACTTCTCTCCTAAAGATGCTAGGCACCCTTCCCACAAGTATTTGTATATTTATGAAATCTAAACAGTATCATTGGGAACACATCCTTTCACAATTTTGTTTTTTGCACACAAAACTGTCTTCTAGATTTATTCATGGTGATACAAAAAGATACAGATCCTTTATGATAACCTCTGTATGCTTTACATTCCGTGTATATACTTGGGTTTGTTGCTTGATATCTAGGTTATTTCCAGTTCTTTGCTATTACAAAGACAGAATGGCCATTCCTTTCACACCTTCTTTGTGAACATGGGTCAGTCTCTCTAGAGGACTCTATAATGGGAAGTGCTGAAACCTTGAGTTGGAGCGTTCTTCAACATTATTGGATACTATCAAACTACACTCCAAAGCGGTTGTAACAATTTTACAATCCAACAGTCACATATAAAACAACATTTGCTGCCACATTTTTGACTTTAAATTATCAGGATCGCATAAAACGTTACCTTGTTGCTTCTACTGGCATTTAGCTGATAATCAGTGAGAATTTTAATTCATTTATTGGTCTTATCTACTTCTGTTTTGTCCATTTTTCTACTAGGTCCCTGTTTTCTTTGTTACTGATTTGTAGGATTTCATTATATACTATGGATATTAATCTTTCATTAGACATGTGTCTGAATATTCTATAGGTTGTCTTTTACCTTTGTTTAAGGTATACTTTCTTATACACGCATTTAAAATTTTTAACATAGTCAAATTTATCTCTCCTCTCTTTTATAGTTTGGGCTTTTTGTATCTTGTTCAAAAAAAATCCTCCCAATCTCTAATATTATACAGATGTTTTCCTATATTTTCTTTTAAGAGTTTAAAGGTCTCTCTTTAAAATGCATGTCTTTAATTCATTCAGAATTTATTTACAGGAATATAATTTTAATTTTTACCACACTGTCCCACCATTGTTTTTTGAATAGCCTGCTTTTTCCATACGAATTTGTAATACAAGGTCAAAAACAAGTTCCCACACCATGAAGGTCTCTTTTTATAGTCTCTCTTCTGTTTGAATGGTCTATTCTCTATCCGTATGCCAATGCAGCACCAATTCAAATATCAAAGCATTATAATAAATCCTACTGACCACATTAATTCTACTTCTCCAATTAATTTTAGTATCATTCTGCCATGTTTCATGGCAAACTCTCTTGGCTTTGTTGCTTTGTTCTATTTTTGAATTGCATCAAATTCATAAACTAATGAGAACTTGGTCGTTGCATACCTTCTGTTATACTTATTATGAGGTACATTTTAATATTTTATTATTCTGACTAGGATCATTTATGTAACCACATTTTCTAATAAACTGTTGCTAGGGTACTAAAAAAATCACTGATTTTTTTGTATATTTCATATCCAGCACTCTTACTGAACCCTTATTAGCATTAATATCAGTTTGATGGTTCTTTTCAATTTTTTTAGTTAGACAATCATATCATTTGCAAAACAACTTTTTCCTTTTGTTGCCTTATCAAGTTGGCTAGTAGTTAACATGGCTTAATTTTAAAATGTACGTTAAGTTAAAAAAAAAAAGGCTATATTCTACTTTATAAACATATTTATATACCTGCAGAAGCACAGGGACTTTGAGAAAATGAAAATAGTTGATTTTTTAGGAGGAAAGATTTTCTTCTTTATAAATATTTGTTACATAGTAGTTTTCAAAAAAAACACATACGACTTTGGAAGTACTATGCAAGAAAATACACTCTATATAATTTTTATTAAAAGTATTGACAGATCAGTTAGAAAGTCATGAAAATATGCTGAAATATTTAAAGGAGGAATAAGTCTTAACCACATGTGGGAATTTATTTGGGATATGATGAAGGCCTTGCCAGCTAGCCACCCAAATGGCTCTACTCCCCGCAGTCCAACATATTCACTAAAGCAAATGGGCAGAAGTCCACTTTGGAGTGTGTTCTTGTTTCCCTATGGCATGATTTTAGGAGGAAAAAGAGATGGATTATACTTTCAAAAGCATTTTTTAAATGCTGTTAATTTGGACTTGATTACAAAATGAATGAATGATGGAACCTTCAGTAAAACCATAAGGCAGGCCTACCCACCACCTTCCCAAAACCAAATTCAGTATCTCTATAATTAAGAGCACATACAGGATATGACTTCAAAAAGTCTCCTTTAAGACTAGATCCCCAATGCCTAGCGAGTTAATAAGAAAACAGACAAAAATAACATCCTGACCCAACTGAGAAAGTTGTGTGGTACACATGAAACAAAAACTGAGAAATAAAATGAAAGGAAAACTGTCAGAAAAATAAAAATGAAAGACATTAGGGTTACTGTGAAAGTGAAAGACAACAGAATAAAAATGAAAATTTCCAAATAGAAACTCCAGAAGAGAAAATATCAACAAGTAGAAAAGAATCAATGTTCTCCATGAGAGGGTCCATTTCTCCACATTCCATCCAACAACTTTTCATTTTTGCCAATTTGCTGATGTGAAATCCAAGTACTCTTTCTACAGTGAGAAATGGAGGGCATGATTCAGGGGATGAAAGGAAACAAAAAAAGGTACCTTTAACTGAGGAATTAAAGCATGTTAAAGTACTGATAAAAACCTGTAAAAGTAACTAGTATTTATTTTAGAGTTAAAGTAAACAGCTACATTGAGTGGAGAAAGGGGTGAGGAAGAGGACAGAAAAACTAAGGACAAGAATTGATGACAACAAGGAAGGGGAAGAAATATTGCTGATATTTCTGTGTGGAGTACATGCTAAAACAAAGCAGGCCTCTGTGTATTTTTTTAAAAACTCATAAAAGGGCTTCCCTGGTGGCACAGTGGTTGAGAATCTGCCTGCCAATGCAGGGGACATGGGTTCAAGCCCTGGTCTGGGAAGATCCCACATGCCACGAAGCGACTAGGCCCGTGAGCCACAATTGCTGAGCCTGCGCGTCTGGAGCCTGTGCTCCGCAACAAGAGAGGCCATGATAGTGAGAGGCCTGCGCACCGTGATGAAGAGTGGCCCCCACTTGCCGCAACTAGAGAAAGCCCTCGCACAGAAACAAAGACCCAACACAGCCATAAATAAATAAATAAATAAAATTAAAAAAGAAAAAAAAAAGAAATCCCACACGTTCACAATCTGCAAAGCACTTTAAAAAAAAACTCATAAAAAATTAAATCATTTATTCATGTGAAACCAAAGAAAAGTGCGTCTGCAGTATAGAGAAGAAAAATGTGCAACTACATTATGAGTTATAAAAGAAAATAGTATTAAGGAAGAAGAAGGGAAGAAAAGAATATAGATAGCAATATTTATTGAGCACTGATTGTATGTCAAGAGACTGAAAATCACAATTACAAGAAGAAAGTGACTAGAAATGTACACAGAGTGCAGTAAGAGAATACAAGACAAATACCTAAGATTTGCTGGGGAGTTAGGGAAGGCTTCACACAGAAAACAGTTGAGCCGAATCTGGAGGATAAAATAGGATGGAACTGGATGCAGAGCTTGGAGAGAGTAGTTGAGTAAAAAGGAACATGTGCTATTGCAGAGAGAAATGAATCAAAACACACTATGGAAGCATAAAAAATAGTAACAATGGGATTAAGAATGTGGATGTAATATATAAACAGGTCACAAGAAATAGTTTAGTCCAGGGATTACACTCCAAACCATATAAAGATACAAAAGGAAACAAATCATGATCAACACGTCAGAAAGAACTGATTATAATGCTTAAGGATTCACAGCTTTAAAACCATCACACAGGTTCTCAGATTTGAAAAAAAAAGAAAACTTAGTTAATAGACGTATGAAAGCAAAAGCTAATTACCTCAACTTACTGAAAGAACCTCAGTTGTTAATACAACAAAAAAACAAAATCCAACATGTTACTCTAAAGATGTATAAACCAAAAGACAGAAAAAATTTTAAAGGAGACAGTAATAAAACTGTATTTTTAAAAAACCAGAGGAAGCAATATTATTGGGTGTCAAGATTAAAAGAAAAATATCAAGCTAGATGTTATGGTAAAAGAAATACTTGTAGGGAATTCCATGGCGGTCCAGTGGTTAGGACTGCGAGCTTTCACTGCCGAGGGTGCAGGTTCAATCCCTGGTCGGGGAACTAAGATCCCACAAACTGTGCAGCATGGCCAAAAAAAAGAAATGAAAAGAAATATTTGTAATAAAATACGACATTTTATGTCAAGTACTAACAAATGAAATCAAGGCAAAAACTGAGACACAGAAGGAGAAATCAGCTGAAAATAACCACATTTAGTTATTAATGAGATAAATTATTAACAGCGTGTCTACAGTACACCAGGTATTATTCTCGGCACCCAGGCACTGAATAAAAGTGACAAAATTCTCTGCATTTCTTGAAGTTACATTCTAGGGAGAAAGACTGACAATAAATAAATAAGTAAAGAAAAAATAAATAAATAAAATTTATTTTTGACATGCTGCAAAATGCTACAAAGGATAATAAAGCAGGAAAGGGAAAATTGCTGGGAGTCTCAGTTCTAAAAAACAGGGGCGACAAGAATTGAGAAGTGGACATTCCTGCCTCAGCAGAAGGAGGTAAGGGAGCAAGGCAATCACAATGTCATACAGACCCAGTGCACAAACACAGTAATGACAAAAGCAAACAAAGAATGAAATTAATGAAACCAATAAAAGTTATACTGATCTCTATGCCCTAAAAATGGGATCAACTTTCCAGTCAATTGTCCATGGTATGTATATAAAAACTGAGCAAACATAAAGTATTTTAAAAACCTAAAATGTATTTTTTTAATACACAGTCTATATTCTTGGATCAAAATTTAATTTTTAGAAGTGTTCAATAAAAACAAAACAACTACATGTATGAGCATATTGAAACACAAGAAGAAGTCATTTACAATCCTGAAAAATAGAAGAGCAAACTTTCTCACCTAGTGGATTAAGCCAAAATCATACACTGAGGTAAATGTGTGGCTTTTAATATAAACTATAAACTGAGACTTCAACTCAAAACCTCAGAAAAGTACAGAAAAATGTTAATAAAATAAAGAAAAAAGTAAAATTTAATAAACATACTAATAGAATAAATAAATATATCTCAAACATAATTCTTTGATAAAAACAATAAAATCTTCGTATCCCCAGAAATCACACTATCTTAGAAATGAGAAAAAAAATTGGAGATTAGATATATAAACCAGAGAATCTTTTTAAAAATCTGAAAATGAAAGATAAACAAGGACATAAATGATTTCCTATTAAAAATACAATAGCCTAAGTAGAATACGAGAAAAGACCAATAAAACTAAAGAAGAAATGAAAAATTATCAATAAACTACATCCCAAATATAGGAGATACAGAGATTGCTGGTAATTCTTTCCAACTTGAAGAAATGTTAATTTCTTAATTAAACTAAGAAATCACAGTGTGTTCTGCATGTATATGAAGAAACACACATAATAAAACACACATAATAAAATGTGAAGGAAAAACTAGCAGGTTATCCAATCCAATTAAACCTAAGTTAAATAGGGTTTCAGTCTCAACACTCAAGATATTTATGAAAACTAAATTACTGTATTTTACATATTGAGAGATTATTTGCCAAGCACTATAATAATAACTTTACATATGTTATCAGCAGATACAAATGAAATTTTAGGTAATACAATTAGTATTCCGCATAAATAACTTAAATAAGAACAAAAGTATAAGATCACTTAATAGATACAAGGTAGGCATTTAAAGTTCTATACAAATTTCTATAAGAATGGTTTCTATTTTTGGTACATATTTCAAACAACCAAAAAGAAAAACAACCGATTATTATTATTAAAGATTAGATAATTCTCTATGACCTAAAATGAAATGACAGAAATACTAGAAAAAAATGAGACAAAGTACAATTATTTTTTCGAATATCATGGACATGACAGCTGTTATACTGACAATAGTATTCCCAGGGTCTAGTACGTTATCAGGCACATAGACTGAGAAAAATCAATAGTATATATATTAGGAATAAAATATATAATTACTTACATAAAGAGCTTACACAAATTGTTCAAGAAAATATTAATAAACTTGTTCTCTGTGAAGTGACAACTATGGCTAACAAATGTTGTACAGTGAGAATGTATCATTTTACAATGTAAAAAATGTATTTTGTTATTTAGAAAAGTAACAAACTGGAAAAGAACAGGAAGAGCTGGCTCACAAAAGAAAGAAATACGAAAGAAAATGTTTCACCTTACTACCTTAAAAAAAGGTCACACTAATTCTTTAGTACAATGCTCTTGGGATGCAATTAGCTAAATGCTTCAAAAGCCATTAAAATGTGAGGGTTCTAAAAAAATAATCTATAACATTAAAAATTAATCCACATAAATAAAGATATAAATTTCAGCATTTTTAACAGCAGCACAAAATGGAAGTAAACCAAATGTGTAACTGGAAAATGGTTAAGTAAATTAAGACACCAAAGCAATTTTTTTAAACGGCATATACTACATGGGAAACATTTTATAATGCAATGTTAAGCTTAAAAAGAAGAAAACACACATATATATAAATGATCACTGTCAATGCATTTTAAAAATGAATCACCTTCAAGGTATTTTACTCATAAATAAAACAAAATTAACCTTCTAGATGGCTACTGAAGAGAACTTCAAGAAGTACAAATTCTTCAAATTAATTCCAAAATCCAATTTTAGAGTATTACGACTAAATTCCCATTTTTCTCAACATAATATTAAGGAAGACTCTAAAACACAGCATTTGCTGTTCTAACATCTAAGTCATTCATGAAAATGATGGGCTATGACTAAATAAGAATATTTGAAATAAATTTTTGAAAAAAAAAATCTGTAATTTATTCCAGGAAATCTGAGGAGCTGAGGGAACTGCGGATGCACAGGGCTTCTAAACTCATGTGGTACATACTGTACTCATTCCAGCAGGTGTGGCAGGCAGACACTATCCATTACCTACCCCATATTTCTCCCTCCCAATTCTTCCCAAACAGGAGATTCTCAATTTGTTCGGGTAGCCATGGAGCACCTTGGCAGGTATCCTTTCCCCTACCCCAGGGGAGAAATCAGGAATTCTCCACAGCAGTCATGGACTCTCATGCCCCTTGGCCAGTGACTGGTCTAGGGGTAACTACCTAATGTAGTTCTGACCAATGAGAAGGAAGCAGATGTCTGCAGCATGCAACTTGCTGGGTAACTTAAGCTCTCTTGATAAAAAGCAACAGACTGGGCTAGCAAGCCCTTGGCTTGCCACCTTCTGCCTCCCCCTTCTTCCTCTTGGAGTACAGGAAGCCTGGAAGAGCAATGGTATCTTGCATTGCCAAGGCCAGCCTGAGGGAAGATACCAAGGAAATGAAGGGCAAAATCCAGGGTCCCTCGTGGCATTCCTGAGCAGCACATGCACCAGCCCTGGAGTGTTGACTTCTGGGGCTGCTTCTTTCCATTTGTTTAAGTCACTAGACTGGGTTTCTAACGTCTGAAGCTGATCACATTCCTAATATATACAGCAAATAAATCTGAATAGGTAAATGTGATTTTTATTCACGAATACTTGCTATTTAATTTTTACCAAAAGTAGACAATATTTTGATCAAAGATATTTAAACAAGAGGTTGTAAGGAGAATAAGGGATGAAGAAACAAATTAATAAATAAATGGGAGATGACAAGAGGATGTTTAAGATGCATCTCTAAATTTAGTTCCTATAGAAACGAGTCCACTAAAAATATTTTTAAATCGTACATATGAAGGATAAATTTTGGATTTTAATGAAGAAGTCTCATTCTCTCAGCTCATATTTTAATGACTATTCAAGAAAAAGTTCTCCACATCAAATCTTGCTCAGGAAAACGAAGTGAATCTTCACACAAAAAATAAATTTACATAGTTTTCCCACTTTAAATGGGAGTTGCCTTCTTGTTTTTTCAACAGTTGGAAAACTTGCTTTTGGAAATTCAAATTTTAATTTTACATTTGGTAGGAAAAAGTGCAGAAAACTCTTTATTCTGTTTGTAAAGATGAATCAGATTCAAAGTGTTCTAGTGATGAATCAGCAACTAGGTCCAAATCCTTTGGTTTAAAAAAAAAAAAAATCTCTTTATTACTCTATGTTTACCCATCACGTAAATTAAAAGGTCACAGTATTTTGCACAGATATTTCTATAAGATCATTACTGCCCTATTTGATAAAACCTTGAATCTTTTGTAATGTTTTAAATGTTGGTATAAAATTTTTCATGGGGGAGTCCATTGCCATGGGAAAAAAAACCCCTATAAATGGTGTATATTATTAAAAAAAAAATAAAAACTTTTTTGTCTTACTATGCCTTTCTCTACAAAAAGTAAAGTTGCAGTTAAGATTGAATAGAAAATGAAATATTTATGTGTGCTGCTAGTTTGCATGCATTCAAAATGCTTCAGAAAATTCAACAGGTGACTTAGATCATCTGAATTCACAAACTAAACCTTCACAAGGAAATCACCTATATGACCGCATCCGCAGCTTTCACCAGCCATCCACGTCACTTCTGATTACTTGGTTAAATGAAAGCACGGGGAATGGTTCACTGAGGCTCTTGACGTACCTTCTCTCAGAACAGAAATCTACCTTCAAACATGTTGGAGCTCCCCACATGTCTGGGTGGGGAGTTCTCTGCAGTCTCCTAATAATCTATTGCCCATAATGTCTCCAGAAAATTAACAGAAAAGGTAAAAACCAGGTTCATCTTTAGAAAAGCAAGGCTCTCAATATGGTCATAAGAACAGTATCTAGTACAACGCCTGGTACATTCTGTGCACTCAAGCAAACACACTGCTTTTTCCTCTATTTCTCAGTCTATACCCTGATATTCACTCAACAAATATCTATTAGGCAACAAATATTTGAGGCGCTGTTCTACATGCTGAAGTTACTGCCCTAAAAATGTTTACATTTAGTGGGAGAGAAAATGAACAAACAAACATGATGTAAGAGCAACATACAGTACTCAGGTTTTGAATTCAACAAAATATTTTTTAACCTATTCTACCTGGAATGCCATCAAGAATATTAATTCTAAAAGTGGGATTTTGATTTAAAAATCCTAAAAGACAACTTATTTACATATCACAAACCAATACTTTTAAGAATTACCTACGACATAGTTTAGCAGTATTCATTTTCCGGCAAGTTGGAAGTATTTTCATTTCAACTGAATTGCATATTTTTTAAAAACTGAACTTGTACAAATTAGAAAATTAGTAGTTATCATCATAAAATAAGCTAAAAATAATATTTTACATTCTTTTTTAGCAGTCAACTCTAGCCTAGTATTACAATCCATAATATTCCTACCATGGAAAAGTGAGGTAGCTTTCTTTATATCAGTTACAACCTGGAAAGAGTCAACTTTCATATCTGGGCCTCTTAAACACAGTATGAACTCGAGTAGGAGTCAATCATGACTTCGGTTTAATTTAATTTTACTTTGTTCACTTCCATCCTTTTATAAATTTTTTTTTACAAATATTTAACAGTCATCTAATTTTATTTATTTATTCATTTTTGGCTGTGTTGGGTCTTCGTTTCTACATGAAGGCTTTCTCCAGTTGCGGCAAGCGGGGGCCACTCTTCATCGCCGTGTGCGGGCCTCTCACTATCGCGGCCTCTCTTGTTGCGGAGCACAGGCTCCAGATGCGCAGGCTCAGCAGCTGTGGCTCACGGGCCTAGTTGCTCCGCGGCACGTGGGATCTCCCCAGACCAGGGCTCGAGCCCGTGTCCCCTGCATTGGCAGGCAGACCCTCAACCACTGCACAACCAGGGAAGCCCCATCCTTTATATCTAATGAAGTACTTTCACAAGGACCCAAGTTTAACAGAACCATAGTGATATGAGTTACATAGGCACTCCAGTACTGAGTGCCAGAGCGAAGTCAGAAGAACAAATAGTGTTAAGTAGCCCCTTTGTGCAGAGAAGTACAAAAACACAACCTCTAGTAGCCATCTTTAGCAGCAAAGTCCTCCTGATTCGTCAACAGCAGACTTCCTTTCTTATGGAATTAATGAGTGAAAAGGACTTAGCTAAAAATTTAATAAAATGTCAGAGGAAAATATGATATATAAATGAAGGAAGTTTTTCCATGTGTAAAAGTAATGAAAGAAATTACAAAGGAAAAAGTTAATAGATTTGGTTACATGAAACTTTAAAACATCTATATATTAAAAGGCAAACCAAAAACTAGTAAGAAAACTACAACATACGTTTAATGTACTGACTATACATGATAATTATATACATAATACTCTATAAAATACTGAATTGAGTCACTGTAAATCAAGATAAAATATTAACACTCCAAAAGAAAGATGGGAGAAGAAACATTAATAGGAAATTCACAAAAGAAAACAATAGATAACTGGCTAAACATTTGAAAAATGTTTCTACCCAATAAATAAATACAAATGAAGAGTTTTTTTGGGGGAGGGGTTGTTTTTGTTTTTCATAAAATGCACTCATTGGCTACTGGGAGGAGTGAAAACTAGTTTTACAAAAAGAACTTTTAGGGCTTCCCTGGTGGCGCACTGATTGAGAATCTGCCTGCCAATGCAGGGAACACGGGTTTGAGCCCTGGTCTGGGAAGATCCCACATGCTGCGGAGCGACTGGGCCCGTGAGCCACAATTGCTGAGCCTGCGCGTCTGGAGCCTGTGCTCCGCAGCAGGAGAGGAGGCCGTGATAGTGAGAGGCCCGCGCACCGCGATGAAGAGTGGCCCCCACTTGCCGCAACTAGAGAAAGCCCTCGCACAGAAACGAAGACCCAACACAGCCATAAATAAATTAATTAATTAAAGAAATAATAATAATCTTTAAAAAAAAAAAAAAGAACTTTTAGGAATATCTATCAAGAGCCTCTATAAGGTTTACAAACTTTTACCCAGTCATTTTACTCCTGAAAATGTCTTAAGGAAGTATTCCAAAAGACAAAATGTTATGCAGAAGATATTCATCACGGCATTATTTATAATAAAAAAGAATTGTAAACTACCTAAATGCCCCCAAACTATATAAATTATGGAATGTCCAAAAATATGATATACTCAAAAAAATTAGTGCTTTTAATTATGAGAGAACACAATATAATGTTAAGTTTAAATTAAAAAACTATGTGCGCAATGTGACCTCAACAATTTAAAGAGGGAAAAAAGCTAATAACAATAGCACACACACAGATGGGGAGAATACCACCAGCAAGTAGTATTTTAGGGTTGGTAATGTTGATAGTGTTGGTTACCTTTCTCTTTCCACTCTACTGTAAATGCCAGGCTTTCTACACATTCTAAGAAGATGGGGTCTCTGCCCAGTCATCACTGTGCTCCCAGCATTGTGCCTTTCACACAGTAGGTACTTAGAAATATCTGTTGACTAAATTTAAAGCCAAAGGGAAAAAAATAAATATTTTATAGAAAAATTAACAAACACATACATATATACACACATGTAAATATACATGTATGTGTACACATATATATATATACATCCAGAGTACCAATATCAAAACTTAGAGAGGGAGGGGGTAACTTTTCAGCATCTATGTTTATATTCTTAATATTGTAAAAAGCAGGGTAATCTGGGTACAGGAGGTAAGGGGAACAAGAAAAAAAACATCCAAAAAGTTGCTTGAAAAGTTTTTATAAGAATAAAATCAGAGGGTGTTGTAATTTTGAACTGTTATCTTTGTTAATGAACAAAGAAAAGCACTCTCTAGCTCTTTATACTGAAGGTCACCTGTGGGGAGTTTTACTCAAGAATGCAAAGACTGTCTCCTTATGTTATAAACTGGGGGTAATTGACAAGGAGCTAAAGAATTAATGCAACAGAAAAAGACCATCTTTTCTCATTAGCCCATATCACAAAAGCAGTTGTGTCTTAAAACTTTCTGTTTTTAATCTTCACAATTATTTTTAAGTCTCTGATGTTTAAATTCCACAGTTTACTTGAAGGTCACCCACTTTTAAATTCAGTACCATGATTTCATTCATGCAAAAAGCAGCAGTAATATTGTTTAAAAAGAAATGAGGCATGTAAACTTTCTGAAATTGTTTGAAGGTTTCAGCACAGTGCAACCACAATAGGATTGATAATTAATAGCAAAAGATATTATTTGTTTAGAACAATGCAGCATTTTAAATAGAAGAACTCTCCAAACCACCCTTGCTGAACAGAAATAACATACTAATTACATGAAATTTCTAAAAATCTTAAAAAAAAAAAAAGAAATAACATACTAGTGCATATTCCTACAAACTAACAGAAGATGCTACCATTCATAAATATGAGGGTGAAAAACTTCTCTCACCAATTTGATATTAATCCTTGGTACATGTGAAAGTACTGAGTAGAATGTTCCACTGAGACAGGCCATGGCTCAAAGTCTATAACTGGGTGAGGCTATGAATTTCAAATAAAAAACCCAACCTGAAAACTATAAAGGGCAACCAGAGCCATCTTGTGCATTTCCTATGAATATTAAATGACTGGTTCAAGCATGCTACACCTGTCAGACTCCAACATCTCCACTAAGGAGATTAGAAACTCAAATCCTTCAATTAACAGACTATCTCTGATTACTTAATATTTCATTCACAATCCTGTGCTAAGTTCAGAGTTTAAGAAAGCTGATAAGTACAGAAGCCTCTTAGATAGCCTCATCAACCAGAGGGTACACAGCAGAAGCAAGAAGAACTACAAGCCTGCAGCCTGTGGAACAAAAACCACATTCACAGAGAGACAGACAAGATGAAAAGGCAGAGGGCTATGTACCAGATGAAGGAACAAGATAAAACCCCAGAAAAACAACTAAATGAAGTGGAGATAGGCAACCTTCCAGAAAAAGAATTCAGAATAATGATAGTGAAGATGATCCAGGACCTCGGAATAAGAATGGAGGCAAAGATTGAGAGGATGCAAGAAATGATTAACAAAGACCTAGAAGAATTAAAGAACAAACAAACAGAGATGACCAATACAATAACTGAAATGAAAACTACACTAGAAGGAATCAATAGCAGAATAACTGAGGCAGAAGAACGGATAAGTGACCTGGAAGACAGAATGGTGGAATTCACTGCTGCGGAACAGACTAAAGAAAAAAGAACGAAAAGAAATGAAGACAGCCTAAGAGACCTCTGGGACAACATTAAACGCAACAACATTCGCATTACAGGGGTCCCAGAAGGGGAAGAGAGAGAGAAAGGACCAGAGAAAATATTTGAACAGATGATAGTCAAAAACTTCCCTAACATGGGAAAGGAAATAGCCACCCAAGTCCAGGAAGCGCAGCAAGTCCCATACAGGATAAACCCAAGGAGAAACACGCCGAGACACATAGTAATCAAACTGGCAAAAATTAAAGACAAAGAAAAATTATTGAAACCAGCAAGGGAAAAATGACAAATAACATACAAGGAAACTTCCATAAGGTTAACAGCTGATTTCTCAGCAGAAACTCTACAAACCAGAAGGGAGTGGCATGCTATACTTGAAGTGATGAAAGGGAAGAACCTACAACCAAGATTACTCTACTCGGCAAGGATCTCATTCAGATTCGATGGAGAAATCAAAAGCTTTACAGACAAGCAAAAGCTAAGAGAATTCAGCACCACCAAACCAGCTCTACAACAAATGATAAAGGAACTTCCCTAAGTGGGAAACACAAGAGAAGGAAAGAATCTACGAAAACAAACTCAAAACAATTAAGAAAATGGTCATAGGAACATACATATCGATAATTACCTTAAACATGAATGGATTAAATGCTCCAACCAAAAGACACAGGCTTGCTGAATGGATACAAAAACAAGACCCATCTATATGCTGTCTACAAGAGACCCACTTCAGACCTAGGGACACATACAGACTGAAAGTGAGGGGATGGAAAATGATATTCCGTGCAAATGGAAATCAAAAAAAGCTGGAGTAGCAATACTCATATCAGATAAAATAAACTTTAAAATAAAGAATGTTACAAGAGACAAGGAAGGACACTACATAATGATCAGGGGATCAATCCAAGAAGAAGATATAACAATTATAAATATATATGCACCCAACATAGGAGCACCTCAATACATAAGGCAACTGCTAACAGTTATAAAAGAGGAAATCGACAGTAACACAATAATAGTGGGGGATTTTAACACCTCACTTACACCAATGGACAAATCATCCAAAATGAAAATAAATAAGGAAACAGAAGCTTTAAATGACACAATAGATCAGATAGATTTAATTGATATTTATAGGACATTCCATCCAAAAACAGCAGATGACGCTTTCTTCTCAAGTGCGCATGGAACATTCTCCAGGATAGATCACATCTTGGGTCACAAATCAAGCCTCAGTAAATTTAAGAAAACTGAAATCATATCAAGCATCTTTTCTGACCACAACGCTATGAAATTAGAAATGAATTACAGGGAAAAAAATGTAAAAAACACAAACACATGGAAGCTAAACAATACGTTAATAAACAACCAAGAGATCACTGAAGAAATCAAAGAGGAAATAAAAAAATACCTAGAGACAAATGACAATGAAAACACAACAATCCAAAACCTATGGGATGTAGCTAAAGCAGTTCTAAGAGAGAAGTTTATAGCTATACAAATCTACCTCAAGAAACAAGAAAAATCTCAAGTAAACAATCTAACCTTACACCTAAAGGAACTAGAGAAAGAAGAACAAACAAAACCCAACTTAGCAGAAGGAAAGAAATCATAAAGATCAGAGCGGAAATAAATGAAATGTAAACAAAGAAAACAATAGAAAAGATCAATAAAACTAAAAGCTGGTTCTTTGAGAAGATAAACAAAATTGATCAACCATTAGGCAGACTCATCAAGAAAAAGAAGGAAAGGATTCAAATCAATAAAATTAGAAATGAAAAAGGCGAAGTTACAACAAACACCGAAGAAATACAAAGTATCCTAAGAGACTACTAAAAGCAACTCTATGCCAATAAAATGGACAACCTGGAAGAAATGGACAAATTCTTAGAAAGGTATAACCTTCCAACACTGAACCAGGAAGAAACAGAAAATATGAACAGACCAATCACAAGTAGTGAAATGGAAACTGGGATTAAAAATCTTCCAACAAACTAAAGTCCAGGACCAGATGGCTTCACAGGTGAATTCTATCAAATATTTAGAGAAGAGCTAATACCTATCCTTCTCAAACTCTTCCAAAATATTGCAGAGGGAGGAACACTCCCCAACTCATTCTACGAGGCCACCATCACCCTGATACCAAAACCAGACAAAGGTACTACAATAAAAGAAAATTACAGACCAATATCACTGATGAATATAGATGCAAAAATTCTCAACAAAGTACTAGCAAACAGAATCCAACAGCACATTAAAAGGATCATACACCATGATCAACTGGGATTTATCTCAGGGATGCAAGGATTCTTCAATATACACAAATCAATCAATGGGATACACCATATTAACAAACTGAAGAATAAAAACCATATGATCATCTCAATAGATGCAGAAAATGCTTTTGACAAAATTCAACACCCATTTATGATAAAAACTCTCCAGAAAGTGGGCATAGAGGGAACCTACCTCAGTATAATAAAGGCCATATACGAAAACCCCACAGCAAACATCATTCTCAATGGTGAAAAACTGAAAGTATTTCCTCTAAGATCAGGAACAAGACAAGGATGTCCACTCTCACCATTATTATTCAACATAGTTTTGGAAGTCCTAGCCACGGCAATCAGAGAAGAAAAAGAAATAAAAGGAATACAAATTGGAAAAGAAGAAGTAAAACTGTCACTGTTTGCAGATGACATGATACTATACATAGAGAATCCTAAAAATGCCACCAGAAAACTACTAGAGCTAATCAATGAATTTGGTAAAGTGGCAGGATACAAAATTAATGCACAGAAATCTCTTGCATTCCTATACACTAACGATGAAAAATCTGAAAGAGAAATTAAGGAAACACTCCCATTTACCACTGCGACAAAAAGAATAAAATACCTAGGAATAAACCTCCCTAGGGAGACAAAAGACCTGTATGCAGAAAACTATAAGACACTGATGAAAGAAATTAAAGATGATACCAACAGATGGAGTGATATACCATGTTCTTGGATTGGAAGAATCAATATTGTGAAAATGACTATACTACCCAAAGCAATCTACAGATTCAATGCAATCCCTATCAAATTACCAATGGCATTTTTTATGGAACTAGAACAAAAAAATCTTAAAATTTCTATGGAGACACAAAAGACCCCAAATAGCCAAAGCAGTCTTGAGGGAAAAAAACAGAGCTGGAGGAATCAGACTCCCTGACTTCAGACTATACTACAAAGCTACAGTAGTCAAGACAATATGGTACTGGCACAAAAACAGAAACATCGATCAATGGAACAAGATAGAAAGCCCAGAGATAAACCCACGCACCTACGGTCAACTAATCTATGACAAAGGAGGCAAAGATAGACAATGGAGAAAAGACAGTCTCTTCAATAAGTGGTGCTGGGAAAACTGGAGAGCTACATGTAAAAGAATGAAACTAGAACACTCTCTAACACCAGACACAAAAATAAACTCAAAATGGATTCGAGACCTAAATGTAAGACCGGACACTATAAAACTCTTAGAGGAAAACAGGCAGAACACTCTATGACATAAATCACAGCAAGATCTTTTTTGATCCACCTCCTAGAGTAATGGAAATAAAAACAAAAATACACAAATGGGACCTAATGAAACTTCAAACCTTCTGCACAGCAAAGGAAACCATAAACAAGACCAAAAGACAACCCTCAGAATGGGAGACAATATTTGCAAATGAATCAACAGACAAAGGATTAATATCCAAAATATATAAACAGCTCATGCAGCTCAATATTAAAGAAACAAACAACCCAATCCAAAAATGGGCAGAAGACCTAAATAGACATTTCTCCAAAGAAGACATACAGATGGCCAAGAAGCACATGAAAAGATGCTCAACATCACTAATTATTAGAGAAATGCAAATCAAAACTACAATGAGGTATCTATCACCTCACACCAGTTAGAATGGGCATCATCAGAAAATCTACAAACAACAAATGCTGGAGAGGGTGTGGAGAAAAGGGAACCTTCTTGCACTGTTGTTGGGAATGTAAATTGATACCGCCACTGTGGAGAACAGTATGGAGGTTCCTTAAAAAACTAAAAAATAGAATTACCATATGATCCAGCAATCCCACTACTGGGCATATACCCAGAGAAAACCATAATTCAAAAAGACACATGCACCCCAATGTTCACTGCAGCACTATTTACAATAGCCAGGACATGGAAGCCACCTAAATGCCCATCGACAGACGAATGGATAAAGAAGAGGTGGTACATATATACCATGGAATATTACTAAGCCATAAAAAGGAACGAAATTGGGTTATTTGTTGAGATGTGGATGGATCTAGAGACTCTTATACAGAGTGAAGTAAGTCAGAAAGAGAAAAACAAATATCGCATATTCACACATGTATGTGGAACCTAGAAAAATGGTACAGATGAACCGGTTTGCAGGGCAGAAGTTGAGACACAGATGTAGAGAACAAACGTATGGACACCAAGGGGGGAAAGCCGCGGGGGGGTGGGGATGGTGGTGTGATGAATTGGGCGATTGGGATTGACATGTATACACTGATGTGTATAAAACTGATGACTAATAAGAACCTGTTGTATAAAAAAATAAATTAAATTAAAAAATTAAAAAAAAAGAAAGCTGATAAGAATTGTATTTATTCATAGAATCAATCAGTTCTACACTAAAAACTAGTACATACACATTCTGATACTTGCTTTCCATATGAGAAAAAATTTCTGTATGATGTAGAGGAGGTCTAAGTACATAAGTCTATAAAATAGGTGCAGGCCAAGGAAAAAGGCTTGCTTCCTACCCAGTTCTGGTATACTTTCCATTATCTTAGAATATCAATTCATGGGTCAAGTTATGTTGACATTTTCCAGGGGAAAAGAAAATGTTCTGAAAAGCATGCCTTTCCTATCCTGACACCCAATTTAAAAACATTCAAATTGAACATCCCACTTGGTTGACTGAGGGGTAAGGAAGAACTGAAGAGAAAAAAAGAAAAAAGCAGAAGAAAAACATTTTTTCCTCTTCTGTCATTACTGTTTTTAACCTAACATGCCTCTCAAAGCGTTTAGCTCCATGGTGATGAGAGCAGGCGAAAAACACAGAAACACTGAAAGAACAAATTCCCTCAGAATATTTTAGGGTTTGCAACACAAAGCTTAACATGGAATTAACAGAGGCATTCAAGTTGAAAATAGATTCTTATAACTTCGTAACGATGTAAGATGAACAGTCTTTAGAATAGCTTTAAAAAAAAGCTGATACGTTCCTTCCCCCCCCCACCAAAAAACCAGCCTTCTACTTGACTTTTTCACATTAGTAATTTCCCAATGTAAAGAATATAGAAGAAACCATAATCATTGTTTAGAAAAATGGGTTTCAACTTTGCCCCCCAGGGGGACACTTGGCAGTATCTGGTGCTCACAGCTTGGTAAGGAGTGCTACTTGCATCTACTGAGTTGAGGCCAGGGACGATGCTAAACATCCTACAATGACACAGCCTCCATAACAAAGAATTCTCTGGCCTCAAATGGCACAGTTCTAAGGCTGAGATTTCGGTTTAGAAGTATCTTTAACAGTGAAATGCAAAGATTTATAATCATCCGAGTTCCAAAACTTAGGTCAAAGCAAGTAGGGAAGTCTCCCAGGCTCTCTGTACTCCCTACAGGCTGATGTTTGCAATAGTTCTACTTTCACACGGGATACAGTCCTGAAAACCGCTATAGGAAGAGATTTCACTGTTGAATAACTTATGAACTTTTAAGAAATGCAGAGTACGGGAAAATACATTTACAAATAAACCTGAAAAGGTACTTTAAAAATGTTAACCAATGTAAAATTATGATGACAACTCATTAAATGAAGAAAACATCAATGATACTATGCTTTTGGTAGTAGCAATATTGATAACGTTCATTTCCACTGACTGATCCTTGCTTGCTAAAAATCTTTCACAATCTTCCTTCCCTCAGTTTTAATTACGTGGCTTAAGGTAATTAAATTTATTCTTTACTTCAATTAATAATATTTCCTGAATACCTACTCTGTGAACTGTTCTAAACCCTGGGGCTAGGATGGTGAACAGAGCAGAAAAACCCTCACTCTTAAAGAGCTGACATTCTAGTAGGGGAGTGCAAGAACAAGGAAATCAATAAATAATGTAAAGATCAGAAGTGAAAAGTGCCCTCCGGAAAAATAAAATTAAAAAGTAATATGGCTAACAGGACATGGAAGCAACCTAAGTGCCCACTGACAGATGAATGGATAAAGAAGATGTGGCACATATATACAATGGAATATTACTCAGCCATAAAAAGAAACGAAATTGAGTTATTTGTAGTGAGGTGGATGGATCTAGAGTCTGTCATACAGAGTGAAGTAAGTCAGAAAGAGAAAAACAAATACTGTATGCTAATACATATATATGGAATCTAAAAAAAAAAAAAAAAGAAATGGTTATGAAGAACCTAGGACCTAGGGGCAGGATAGGAATAAAGACACAGATGTAGAAAATGGACTTGAGGTCATGGGGAGGGAGAAGGGTAAGCTGGGACGAAGTGAGAGAGTGGCATGGACATATATACACTACCAAATGTAAAATAGATCGCTAGTGGGAAGCAGCTGCACAGCACAGGGAGATCAGCTCAGTGCTTTGTGACCCCCTAGAGGGGTGGGATAGGGAGGGTGGGAGGGAGACACAAGAGGAAGGAGATATGGGGATATATGTATATGTATAGCTGATTCACTTTGTTATACAGCAGAAACTAACACAACATTGTAAAGCAATTATACTCCAATAAAGATGTTAAAAAAAAAGAAAAGCAGACAAAAAAAAAAAAAGATACTCATGAAGAAGAATAAGATGAAAGGACTTTCCTTCCTAGATAAGATTTTGGAAAAGAAAAAAAAAAGCTATAGTAATTAGAGTATGATATTAGTGTATCAAAATCTAAATTGACCTTTGGAAGTAAATAGTAACCCCAGAAACAGTTTGAAATTCAAATTTAATTTGGTCTCATTTATTTTATCTGGCAATCCTACACATAAGAGGAAACAGGTACAAAAGTGTTCATAGTAACATTGTTTATAACAGCAATATCTGGAACCCACCTAAATTTGCATTGAGGAAATAATGGATAAACTGTATATTCACACAATGGAATATTAGGCAGCAGTGAAAATAAATGAATTAAAGCAACGAGAAATAACATAATGAATAACATAACACAATGAATCTTAGAAATATTATTAAACTTAAAAAAAAGTAATATGGCTAAGATGGCTGATCGGATACTCTCATCAATTGGTCAGTCAAGGAAGGCCTCTCTGTGAAGAAGTGATTTGAGATAAGAAGACCTAAATGTCCAGAAGGAACCGGCTACACAAAGGAAGGACATTCTAGGCATAAGGAAGAGTAGGTAGAAAGACCCTAAAACCTGAACAAACTTAGCATGTCCAAGGTAAAGAGAGCAGGTGTGGCTGGAGGGCAGGGAGATGACACAGGGTAAGAGAGACAGACAGCTTCAGACTGTAAGGAAGCTCGGAGGCCTTAGTAAAAGCAATGTGAAGCAGCTGCAGGGCTCCACGGCCTTGTCTTGTGCATGACCCAGCAGAAGATGCAAATGGCTTGCTCTAAGGTGGGATCAGCAGAGATGGAGAGAAATGGACAGAGTTGGGTACTTTTGGAGGTAGAGACAACAAGGCATGCTGATGGATCACGTATGGTTTAGAAACTGGACATGCTGATGGATCTAGAAAGAGATGAATCAAGGATAACTCTTGAATGTCTAGCTTGAGCAACTGGTTGGATGATTCTCCTGAGGAATTCAGAGTGGGCGAGAAGCAGGTTTATAAACAGGATGACCAAACATCCTGGTTTGTCCTGGACTGAGAGGTTTCCTAGAATGTGGGACTTTCAGTGTTAAAACCAAGGAAGTCCTGGGAAAGCAGGATGACTTGATCACCCCAGATATAAATCAAGAGTTCTCTGCTGAGCATGTCTATTGGACATCTATGTGGAGCTATCAGACTCACAGTTTGAAATACAGATGTGAAACCAACTCTGAGTTGGAGACACAGAACTGGGAATCACAGAGGCATACAGGTGGCATTTAAAGTCCCAGAACTAGATGACATCACCTCGGGAGAGAAGAGAAGAGGTCCTAGAACAGAGTTGGCATTTCTCTTTTTCACAGATAATATAAAGATGTCTGCATCAGTACAGTTCCCCATCTACACAGCCTTTCACACTTAAGACTCCATGTTTTTGACTCTTACTTTCCAGATCTTGCTAGAAAATTATTATAGAAACACAAAGTAAAATGCACATTTCAGATGCTTTGGGTGACTTATTTAAGCTACTGATAGTTTGCTTAAAGCCTCAGCTTTGAGGGCCCCATGTCAGATCCTTCCCAACAGTCACAGAAGAGCCCAAATATACAGAATGGGTTTGTTTATTGTCCATCCTTTCCCTTCTCTTTCCCAAAGCTTGACTGCAAAGAAATCCCACGACTACTACTGACAAATGTTTGGCCTCTTTTCCCTACTTCCAATCCCACTTCCCTCCTTTTCTAAGTATCTTTAAGAAGCATGACCCTCAACTACCACAATCAAAAAGTCACAATGAGGAAAAGGAACACAGAAAGAAATAAGTTGACAATAAAAACTCTCCAAAGGCAAGTTTCACTTTAGAGAGACTCACAGTTCAGCACATTAGTCTCTTTGAAAAAACTACTAACACCCTTGGCTGCAACTTAACTTGGGTACATTGGTATTCAAAAAAGGAACAATTACCAGAGTGACTCAACAGATGGCCCATTTAAACTATGGGATTAATACAATGTGTCTGGTGACCTAGTTCAAGTAACTAAATAGAAGCCTCCCAATTGGCCAACTTGTGATTGAAAATATCAAATGTTTGCAGCAGACCTTGTAAAATCTAACTCTATCTGGCCAATCTGGGCAGAGAAAGTAAGAGAATGAAACATGAGAAATAATCAAAAGAGGTCGCAGGGCTTGGAATGGCCATAGCAGAATTACCTGACTCCCCTGTGGGACATCTTCATTCCTATGAGGGTAAGCATCCTGGCTAGAGAGAACAAGAAGACTTGGGCATTTAAAAAAATACATTAAAAAAAAAAAAAAAAAAAAAAGGATGCTTTCTCACCAAAAAAAGACTCTGTCTAAAAGATAAGATAATTGAAACAGTAGAATTTCAGAGAGAAGCAATTAATGAGAATAAATTATACCTAGTAAACCCTACTCTACTGATAAATGGACCACCCCCATTGTGGGCCCCTCTGTAGGGTCCCTCTTGTAGGAGCATAGTCACTCTTCAAAAGGACTTCCCAAATTCTTCTCTGGCACTTAAAAACACTCACATGCTGGATCATTTTGAACTCTTACTAAGTTTAATAAACATGAAGCATTTTTAATCATATGTAAAGAAAAAGAAACAGAAAAGGCAGACTTGAGTTTAAAAATAAAAACAATAATAAAAACCTCAGAAGAGTAAGGGTCAAAGGTTTCTGATCAAACAGCTTAAGCAGTGTCTTATTATATCATTATGCCTTTTCATTTTACTTTTATACTGAATACCAAATTTGTTTTATTTTTAACTAACAATATTAGAAATTTAAACATCCTAATGTAAATCACCCTTAAAACATTGATTCTCCTATTGATTGATTGCCGATAACTACATTTTCAGGGCACTCAAAAAATATCATCATATTGGGGGCTTCCCTGGTGGCGCAGTGGTTGAGAATCTGCCTGCTAATGCAGGGGACACGGGTTCGAGCCCTGGTCCGGGAAAATCCCACATGCCGCAGAGCAACTAGGCCCATGAGCCACAACTACTGAGCCTGTGCGTCTGGAGCCTGTGCTCCTCAACAAGAGAGGCCACGATAGTGAGAGGCCCGCGCACTGTGATGAAGAGTAGCCCCTGCTTGCCGCAACTAGAAAAAGCCCTCACAGAAACAAAGACCCAGCACAGCCAAAAATAAATAAATAAATAAATTTTTAAAAATATCATATCTTTATGTATGTAAAAAATACTCATATACAATAATTTTATCTGCTATATAAATACCTTCTATAATCACCACATTCCTCTCTGTAAGGATGTAAATTTTAAAATCCATTGGTAATAAAAGATCATTTCTTTATCTTTCAAAGTAATTTAAATTTTGTAAATGATAGAAATTCAATGAAAAAAATGCTGATAGCAAACTTCATAACATAATTGGGTCTACAGACTTCTGACATTATGCTTAAGCACAGTAAAGCTATACAGACACATTTAATGGATACTAAGTTGCATATAATTGCCTGAAGCAAGAAATACATATTTTAATTTATATATTTTTAAATGCATTTAATTGCTTCACCTTCATTCCAGTGAAATCACTAAATGATGCTTCACATATCTATTCCATTAGCATTAAGACATTATTTATAGCTTTAGAATTTAATGATCTGAAAATACATTAATCCTTTTAAAAAAAAGTGTTCTGTGATGTCATTATGGCTTTATAAGGATACGCAGAGCTTTTTACTAGAGGCATTCTGACAAACAGAGAAAAGCAGACACCGTTTAGGTGAAAAAATGAAATGAAAAACTCCAGGTAGGAGTCTTGAAGGTAGGGCGCTCAAGGACATGTGTTCTCCAAAGAAAGAGTCTGCTGTGCCCACAGTCACAAGCCAGAGAGCCATCCTACTGCCCAGCAGCTGGAGGGAAAGGAGACCTCCGCAGGAATATTTCAACAAAAAGAATTATGGAAAAGTAACATACTCTGAAAGTATTTTCATAATTAAGTTAAATTTAAAACCTATCCAGTAATGAAATGTAAGATACAAATGAACCCACAAAGAAGTTTTCAATGAGCTACTTTTTGCAAAAATATCTTTAAGTTTCTGATGCATATTAAATTCTACAGAGCTTCTAAAGATTAAGACAAATTACTACTGTCCAGTGCTAACAAGCTATTAGGGGAGCTCTTTACATAAAACCACATAAGGAACAAAGCAATAAGCACCACAGTATAATTCTGACAACTATTCCTCTGGCTGGATTTGGAAATTGTGCCCAGAGAGATGACACAGAAACAACTGAGAACAGGTGTGAGCACATGCAGAGGAGGAATAAAAAAGAACCAATCCCTAATCCTGGGCCTTTGCCCATGAAGGGGAACAGGAGGCAGCACCATCATCTCCCCCAGCAGGTCTTCTCTCTGACCACCAGACCAGGTGAGATGTCCATCCTTTTCAGGGAATCCAAGGATCCCATTCTTTCAAAGCACTTTCCACACTTTACAGTGAGTTCTTTTGGGGCAGAGATCAGCTCTTATCATCCTTTCCAGGGAATCCGAGGATCACATTCTTTCAAAGCACTTTCCACACTCTACAGTGAGTTCTTTTGGGGCAGAGATCAGCTCTTATCAACCTGTACAGTCCCAGATACCAGCACAGTCACAAAGTACCTGCTCATTAAATGTTCGATATAAAAATAAATGAATGAGAAGAAAAAACAGTAAAAGAGAAGAAGCTATTTTCATGGAAGCAGGAGAACCAAAATGAAGAAGAAGAAAAAGAGTAACTCCTTGGGAAATGAGACAGAAAACAAAGAGAAGCAGAAAACAGTCCAGGAATACACTTATACATGTATGGTCAGTTGATTTTCAACCAAGACACCAACTCAGTTCAAGCAGAAAAAAATCTTTTTAAGCAAACAAATGGTAATGGATATACAGATGGGGGAAAAAAAAACACACCTCGACAATTACCTTATTTCATACACAAAAAATGAAAGATAGGTTATCAATCTAAATGTAAAAGGTAAAACCCTAAAGCACCTTCAAGTAAATACAGAAAAACATCTTCCCAATATTAGACAGGCAAGGATTTCTTGGATAACACATAGTAAAGCACTAACCATGAAAAATTATAAGTTGGACTTAAAATTAAACCTTCTCCTTATCAAGAGACACCATTAAGAATATAAATCTCTCTCTCTCTCAAAGCAAAGGAAATAAAAGCAAAAATAAACAAATGGGACCTAATTAAACTTAAAAACTTTTGTACAGCAAAGGAAATCGTCAACAAAATGAAAAGACAACCTACTGAATGGGAGAAAATATTTGCAAATGACATGACCAATAAGGGGTTAATATCCAAAATATATAAACAGCTCATACAACCCAATATCATAAAAACAAATAACCCAATTAAAAAAATGGGCATAAGACCTGAATAGCCATTTTTCCAAAGAGGAACTGCAGATGGCCAACAGGCACATGAAAAGATGCTAAATAAATATCATTAGTCATCAGAGAAACACAAATTAAAACCACAATGAGATATCACCTCATTTTGTGGCTATCATCAAAAAGAACACAGTAACAAATGTTGGCAAGAATGTGGAGAAGTGGGAACCCTTGTACACTGTTGGTAGGAATGTAAATTGGTGCAGCCACTATGGAAAACTGTATGGAGGTTTCTCAAAAAACTAAAAACAGAACTACCATATGACCCAGCAATTCCGCTCCTGGGTATATATCCAAAAAAAACCAAAAACACTAATTTGAAAAGATACATGCACCCCAAAGTTCATAGCAGCACTACTTACAATTGCCAAGATATGGAAGCAACCTAAGCAACCATCAATATGAATGGATAAAGAAGATGTGGTGTGTGTGTATATATGTGTATATATACACATACACACACACACACACACACACACTGGAATATTACTCAGCCATAAAAAAGAATGAAATGATGCCATTTGCAGCACCATGGATGGATGGATGGACCAAGAGGTTATCATACGGAGTGAAGTCAGTCAGACAGAGAAAGACAAATACTGTATGATATCACTTACATGTGGAATCTAAAAAATACAACAAACTAGTAAATATAACAAAAAAAGAAGCAGACTCACAGATACAGAGAACAAACTAGTGGTTACCAGTGGGAAGAGGGAAGGGGGGGAGGGGGGAGGTAGAGGTAGGGGCTTAAGAGGTAAAAACTACTATGTATAAAATAAATAAGCTACAAGGATATATTATACAACACAGGGAATATAGCCAATATTTTATAATAACCATAAAAGGAGTATAATCTTTAAAAATTATGAATCATTATGTTGTATACCTGAAACTTATATAATACTGTATATCAACTACAGTTCAATTTTTAAAAATCCAAAACAGAAAATATAAATATATATGAATATATACACATATACATACGTATGTATGTATACATTCTATATGGGTACACATTTATATGTTATTTAAATATATAGAGGTAATATATATTTAAAATCTTATAATTCAAAAAAGATAATTCAATAATATTTTAGAAAAACAATCAAGACTTGAAGATACTGCAAAAAAAGATGAATGGCCAATAAGCACATGAAAAGATCCGCAAAATCATTGCACATCAGGAAAACACACATTAAAATCACAATGAGATACTATTTCACACTCACCCCACCAGAACAGCTAAAATTAAATAAACAAACAAACTGTGTGGCCGAACCACACAGACTCCATCTTACCAGCTCCATCCTAGGCCCGAAGTCCTACCCACCCTCCCCTTTGTGTGACCGAGCTTTTGCCTGCTCACAAGGAATGCACCCAAGGCAGGTAGGTGCCCTATCAACTTTACCCTTGCCTTCATCTGATATGAAAACTGAAGAATGCCTTTTGCTGACACAGATGGTCATGAGATCCCCCGGGTCGGGGGGGAGCGGGGAATCCCCGGTTCCCGTAGGTGTGGACTTCCTCTCCCTTGGTAGTCCGCTTCTATCTTTAGCTTTGGCCCCCCTTACGCCCCCTGTACCTCCTCTGGCCGCACCACATGCAGCTGCGAACGCCTCTGGATCGTCATCCGCCCAATCCTGCTCGTAGGTAAGTTACCTGCGATAAACTTCGTAACTGCGTTTTATGGAGCTGCCTGTTTCCATTTTTCAGTCTCAAAGTTTCTTCTCAGTTCGGAGGATACTACTCAATATCTCTGCCTTCCAACACACACACACAAAGCTGACAGTACTAAACACTAGTAAGAACATGAAGCAACTGGAACCCTCACACATGATTCCTTGCTCAAGTACGAAATGGCACAACCAGTTTGGAAAAACAGTTTGGCAGTTTCTTATATAGTCAAACATACATCTACTCTATGATCCAACAATTCTATTCCTAGGTATTTATCCAAGAGGTATGAAAATAATGCCTACAAAATGACTTTATAAAAATGCTTATAGCAGCCTTATTCATAACAGCCAATAACTAGAAACAGCCCAATCTTAGAACACTTAAGACCTATGCATTTTATTTCATGTATATTATAAACGAGCCTCCCCCATAAAATCCCCGCAACTCTAGAAGAATTAAGGTATATAAGAGTGATGGACTAATCTCTCCCTCCCCTACTTTTTGTTTCTCCTACACTGGAAACAAGAAAGAGAGAATGAGAGATCTGAGAGGGGGTGAGAAAGATTTCTGCTGGAGAGAGAAAGAGCTGAAGGGGGAGGAGAGAAGGGAACGCCAGGACTAGAGAATTCACATCTGGAGAAGAAGAGGGGACCACAGCGTCCCAGCACCCACAGACTGCGTGAAGAGTTCAACTGTGGGAAGGCACAGGACCTCATTCAGCATGGAGGACAGAGGAAAGGAAGGAGTTGGGTGCTGAAAAGTAAGTTTATTCTCCAGCGTGGCAGATCCACGGGCTTGCAACAAAGCTGCCTTTAACTCCTTCCTCTCCCTTAACCCAATAGTCTCTTCTTTTGTGCCATCTGATGGAAAATGTATTGCATGGACAGCCTTGAGTTGGTGCTGTGTGACCACTACAATACTTGCCTAAAATAAGGAGAGACTATCTGGCAAAAGACTCGAATTTCTCTTTTGAATGACATATGCATTGTGTCAACATGGATTAACTTTTAAAGAAAGAAGTATGCAAGAGTCCATCTGTTCCCTGCTCTTTAAATGACTTGTTTTGTTATCTTTAACAAACAACTATGCATTTGGGCCTTTATTTACTTATACTTAAAATGTACGTCACAGACTAATAAACATTAGAATCCTTGCATTAGCCAAACATTCTGAATACAGAACATGCTCTCTAGGTTAATTTACTTGCCAATAGGTGGAACTTAACAAATGGTCCAATAAATGGCCCAATAAAGAAGCTAATTCACCTCATATGGAGTATGAATTATTATTAGGTGGAGGTAAAAAATTACACATAACATGAACAAGTTCTGGTTTCTGTAGAAGCTACAACTTAGACTTCCTTTTCTCTGTACATTTTAGTCCCCTTTCTGAACACTACATGACTTTACCCTAATTTCAAACAATTTAAAACGTCTAAATAACTGATAAGAGAGGTATCATCTCTCTTTTGAAGGAGGAGAATTCTGACCTAACAAGAGCTAAAATGTTTTCCTCGGGGCAAATCAAGTGTTTCCACTGCTAGTGTATCCTTCTTTTTCTTATTCAACAAAGATATTACTTCCAAGATAACTGACACAACTTTTTTGTCTTCCCTAGCTAACACTGTACTCTACAAAAATCCAAAATTCTGGAAAGCAAATTCTAGGAATCAACTTTATTACAGTCTTTCACAGAATTTAAGTTCCATATACACTGGAAAGGAAAGAACAGACAGGGTGAGCTGAGAGATGTCCCTCCGATCAAGCAGTCTTAGGATCCATCCAATAATCAGCTCACCTCTTCCCCTCGGTGGAGCAAGCCGCTGACAGCGAGCGATTGGTGTTTTGAAACAATTCCAAGAGGCTTGTGAAGGTAAACTACTGGCCAGCTACAGGGAATGTCAAATCTCCATGATGCGGTCTTTTTAGAGCTCCCCATTAGAGTCAGCACTGGTTTACTATGAGATGCAGGAAAGCATTTCTCATGAGGAGCCGCTGCCAATGAAGAAGCAGTTTTAGGCCAGCTTCCAAATGCCACCTGGCATCGCCCCAGGGATGAGGCACCCGCTCAGATGATATCTGCGGCAGAAGCAGCATCTCTTCACCCACAGGGGGCTGGGGATTTCACAACAGTTCCGCTTTCCAGCTACTCTGGAAGACAGGGGAAGGAAATGTCTCCCTCCACCTTTAATTCTCCTTGCAAGTTCTCTCTCTGTAGTCCAGGTCATATAGCTCTCCACAAGAACATCAATGTACACAAATTGAAAAGCCTGAGGGTGAAGAGTTAAATCACACACACACACACACACAAGCTGTATTCTGTATGAAAGCTCAACAAAAACTACAAGTCCATCTGTCAGAGAAAGCGTCCTCTCGCTGAACAGGAAGGGAGATGGAGAACTGAAAGCGTAATTCCAAGAGCCAGTTAATCTTTTTCATGGGGCCGGGAACTTCATGGTCATTGCCAATAGAAACGTACTGCCATATATAAAGGGCAGTGACTCCTCTCTTTGTAAATATTATGACATACCAACCACTAGCTTGAATGTAATATAAGCTACATTTGTTCAATGTGTGAAGCTTTTTCTTCTGCAAAAGGTCCAAGTAGGTAAAAGCTGGCCTAATCAAGAAATAGCTATTCCCTGGAAGCAGGAATGTCAAAAGCAGCCGGTTCTCAGACGGAGGTCAAGAACTGAACAGAGAATATTTATAGTTGGCCACTCAAGCAGAGAATAACTGTAACAACATTCTCTCCCATTTATGATACTTTACAGTTTACTAGACAGCATTTTTGTATTCATTATCTCATTTGGAAAAATAGGCCAAGTCCACTCAGAACTGTAGGAAGTATCCCAGCACCAAAGAGCATGTGGCCCTCTGCCCTTAGAGGGAAAATACTCACAAAATTAAAATAACTGCATCTTCTCTTGTGCTGAAAAACAGTAACTAAAAAACTATCTCGCAGACCTGATTTGAAAGCAACATCCCATGACCACAGTTAGTGGTGAGCTACATGCAATAAACACAACCAAAAAAAAGGGGAGTCTGGAAAAGAAAGACAGTAACTACTTACTAGGAAAGCAGACTTTTTTTTTTCTTTGATTGTTCTTCAAGCATTGAAACGTATAGGAAGGGGCCTACTTTGTCCTTTTGTATCCAGAAATACCAAAAACAGACACAAACTCCAAAAAGCATCATGACCCTGCCTCTATTTTATAACAATTGGAAGAAAATGAACTTGACAATGAAATTTAGAGCCCTAGTAATGAAGACAGAGAGATCTGAAGTAGCAACAAGAGAAGGCAGAAAAGAAACGCTCAAGTCCAGATCCCATTCTGCCAGATGACTGCCTTCCCTGCCAAGGATGATATCCCCACCTAACAGGTGAAAGGATTATCCCTCACGCAGTGATTCCCAACTGTGGTTTCAGACGACCACTAGGGGAGTCCAAGAATCTCAAAGAATATGGCAAAATTTCAGAACATAATTTTAATCCCACCAATTTATGGAGGACTAATGTACCCCAAAAACTGAGTGTAGGAATGGTTGGAAATCACCTCTCTGGGAACTAGGCAACAGTACAGCCTTTTACTTTGAAACATGAAGAGAAAGTAACTTCTCACATTTCTCACTCCCCTAGAGAAAAAGAGATCCTACTATATAACATTAGGGAAGAAGTTTTGATTTTAAAAAAAGGGTATGCAACTTATATCACAGCCTCCTCACAGAATTAATGAAGGAGGAATCCATCTGGTCAGAAATTAGAATGGCTATTTTAAAAAAAGAGTGAGCCTATTTTTTTCCCTGCAGTTAACACATCAGCAAGTCAATCAAACTTTCTATTAACTGAGCATCTACTATGAAAAGCAAAACAAAACATGGACAAATTAGCTACTGCTTAAAGATGCCCTCAGACCTTGCTTAGAAAATGGTAGCTACCTGGTGTTATTTCAGGTCAAAAAAGAAGCAACGGCAGAGTTAGCAATTCCTCTGTGGTGGGTTACTTTTTAAGACTACAAATTCCTCACCTGAACTCTTTTCTCTCTAACTTTCTTCCCACATCAGGTTGACCCCTTCATTCTTTACCTGAATTTGATTTTATTCCCATCCTCCATTTAGAACAAATTCAAACTCCCCCCCCCTCTTCCTACCAGCTGCCCCCCATGTCTTTCATATCAAAAAAAAAAAAAAAAAAAAAGGAAATGGGGAAGGAGAGGTAAAAAGATAACCCATTTTGAAGGAATGAGAATGAAGATTGGGAGACCAACTGTAAATGACTTATCCAAATCCTTTTGGAGAAGAGATTACATTGGAATCTTATCTGAAACAAACAAACAAACAAAACCCTATCAAGCTATCTCTGTGAAGGAGTAGTGAACTTAACAGAATCAGGAACCCACTGATAAAGAGACAGTGTTATAACGTGTTAAGAGTCCAAGTAGCAAATTAAAAAATAGGGAGGTTTCTTTATTTATAACTTTAGCATTGGGTCTGAGAATAAAATAAATAAATTTGAAATAAATCTGAAATAAATCTAATGAGTGTTATGCAAGAAAATCAACTGATACACACCCCCAGCATTGTGAATACAAAGACAACAGTTCAGAATATTAAACACGATCATGCAAAGTCTAAAAGTCCCATGAAGCCACCCATAAGTAAAACAGGCAGAAAAGATAGGATCACTATTTATTAATGATAATATTTTGAAAACAAATTAAAATTTGCTTTCTTCAACCATTTAAATGCAAAGATCTTAATTTGATGCCTAAAACTAAAAACACACTATAACACCCAGGAATCAAAGTTTGAGTGTTTTCCAACAATACAAAATTATAAAATAATTTAAAACTGGACGGTATTTGACCAATATAATTCAAATCAGTCTCTCAGTGGAAGAGACTAACGTCGCAAAAGTGAAATCCCACATGCTGTTGCTGTCTGAAGAATCTTCAAAGACAGTGCTGTGTTCTTACTAACATTAACAGCTGCTGAAACAACAATTCTTTTAAAAATCCTCATTTTCTTCCAGGGGTGCAATTTCCCAAAGAATCCCAGGCTAAAATCTAAATGGACACAGGGCCAAAACCGAGTGATACCACAAAATTCAGACTTCCTTTAAAACAACTTTTACATTCTTTCCTTGGAAGAGAGGACAAAGGACAAAGCTCTCATCATTTGCTCTGTTTACACCACAAAGGCTTCAGGACAAGAAACTCTGGGGGTGATTACTGGCCAACTGGTTGAAGTGCATCCCTGCTCATAGAGAATGTTTCCGTTATGGACAGACACTTAAAAGAAGCCCTCTGGAAGCTAAGAGGGTTGTGGCATACATACCAAGTTATTTTGAGCCTCAGAGAAAGAGGCCAGCAAACAAATCCTCAGAAACAATCAAAACACCACAAAGGGCAAATAGTTTCAGATCCAGGGAGATGTCTGTTGCTTCCTTGTGGTGTGATGATTTGAAAACCAGACAATAACCGGACTTACTGTAAACTGAAGCATGAAGTGGGATAATGGAGATGTGAGTCAGCGCAGAGTTCCCTATGCTTTGCAATGTTGCATTGTTTAAGTTACGGGACAGGGGAGGGAGCAGAGAGGAGGGGTACATCAGACAGAATGAGGCAGGGGACAGATATACCATATCAAAAACAAGTCCAGGAGGGACCCTGAATTCAATTACCTTTGGAGAATTACCGTATGCAGCCTTCGGTCACTTGCCTTTTCTCTCCTATCTTTCTATCAGGGGAACGGAGACATTTCTTTTAAAGATATAGTATTCCTCTTCCTATATAACAGCTTACTTTATAAGACTCCTTCACTTAAAAACAAACAAAACAAAACCACAGGCCTACATAGAGAAATATACCCTATACCAAAAATCTCTCCCTAAAATCGTTAAAAACAAAAGCTAACCAGAATAGGCCACAGCCCAGCTTCCCTTTAAAGAGGCTCCCTCTTTATCCTATGATGAAATGTCAACAACCTCTTGATATAAATACTTGAAGTTCAGATGATATTATGTTTAACACATTCCATATACAGGTATTTAAGAACTTCTGGGTGCCACCACCCAGGTTAGTCCTTCATTAATAATTGGTGTGGGTCCCCCTGCACCACCCTTTTAATGGTGTGCTCTGTATTCTGTGAGAACAGATTATTAGCTCATGTTAACCTCAGCTACTTCTGGGTGGTAAAATCACAGATGCTTTTCATTTTCATCTTCATTTTATGTTTGGCTGTACTTTCCACATTTTCGTAGGTATGTATTGTTTTTGGAAAAGTTATTTTTTAAATTTGGGAGGAACAGAGTGTTAAATGAGGTTTTCTGGATACTTCGAAAAAATACAACCAAATGGATATTACTCCAAATGATTAGCAAAATACAATAAAAGAACAGAATTTTAGCCACAATGAATGCTGGGCCTTGGCTTGAATCTTTATAAACAACAAGCTCCATGCATTTGCAGAGTGAATGGATGTACACTGATGTCTCCATCTTTAAAATGAGGACACTGGGCTTCCCTGGTGGCACAGTGGTTAAGAATCCGCCTGTCAAGGCAGGGGACACAGGTTCGAGCCCTGGTCCGGGAAGATCTCACATGCTGCGGAGAAACTAAGCCCGTGCGCCACAACTACTGAGCCCGCGCGCCACAGGTACTGAAGCCCATGCACCTAGCGCCCATGCTCCGCAACAAGAGAAGCCACGGCAATGAGAAGCCCGCGCACCGCAACGAAGAGTAGCCTCCACTCACCACAACTAGAGAAAGCCCGCGTGCAGCAGCGAAGACCCAAGGCAGCCAAAAATAAATAAATAAAATAAATTTATTTTTTAAAAAATGAGGCCACTATGCAGTAATAAAATGGGTATACCATCAAATTTTCAGGATGGGGCCAAATATTCAGACAGAAGTAGAGACAGCTGGTCTGTCTTCACACACTGTTTAGCAGAGTTTTCCAGAGTACAGAGGGGGCACCTACCGGTACAGATCAGACTAATTCTATTTAATTGATTTGAGAAGAAAATTTTTAAAAAACCAAAAAACAGAGAGGGTGGGAAGCTTTCACCAGGGATTAGCATTCATTTAGAAAACTGAGATTTCATTTCCACAAAGTTAGAAGGCATCTGCTACTGAGGGGATAAGATATCATCAAGCATAAAACTCCAGATATTTCTACACTCGTTAAGAACTTTGGAATTCTTGACCTAGCCTGTCACTGCACCCACTGATGAGAGATATTGACTGCCATGGAAGAAATAATTCACACAATGTAATCTAGAAGCCATAAAGTGATGTTAAATTCCCACTAGACATAAACCTTTCACACTCGTCTGTTTAGGTGTTGGCTAATAACCCAATTATTTACACAATATGCAAACTAAGGGCCATAAGGTTGGGTGATTTGTATTTGGTACTGAAGCATGGTCTCTTGGCTCCTAGTTGCAAAAAGAGATTAAGTGAGACGTTAATTGGGTATTAAACAAGTCCTTACAACAAACAGGATGGCAGTTCTTCGTAAACAGGCACCCTTTTTAAACACAGCCTAAATTGCTAATATGAAGGTCTCTAAGATTTATATCAGGGAAAAGAGCTTAACTAACTGTGTAATAAGGAATTTTATCAAGGGTATTCACTGACATGAAATACTTTATCAATCAGTTTCTTAGAAACTCACTCTAAAATCTTTCAACTTAATTCAGCAGATGTGCTAACCATAATTTTACAATTTGAACACCTGATTTTCCAAAATGAACATGACAGTGTATAACAAATAGCAATGACCCAGACCAACAAAGACAACCCAACTCACGTGCTTGTGCACATACACCCACAGACGCAAAACAGTAGCCACGCCTGCAAAACACAAAATTACACAGCGAGCTATGGCTTTCTTCAACTTCCTGTCAAAAGATGCATTCCTCTGAGAGGTCCACTCACAGATATTCCAATATGAAAACAAAGATTTATCCACGTATTAAAAAGTCAACTCACATTACAAGTTGAAAATCTGGTCTTTTGGCTACTGACTGGCTAAATCTGCTTGTCTTTTTCTCTTTAGAGCAGAAACAATAAGATGTTAAGTGCTGGGCAAGATCCCTAATGCACCATCAGAGAAAACCCGTAAGGAAAAAAAACCCAAAAAACAAAAAACCTAATTAAAAGGCTTACTTTCTATTTAAGAAAAGTCTTCACTTTATCTTTATCCCCAAATGACTTACAAATGTCCTCCACTTTAGAATGAATATGATTATTTTAATGTTTTGCACTAAAATAAATTGGAACAAAGTGAACTCATGATTCAGTGAAGACCAAAAAAAGACTTTCACCCACTTCATTGCCAGGTAACTGACAGGTGTCAATAAGTCAGAGAAGAAAAGGATATCAAATTCCATCCTAAATATGAGAGACACTGATGAGAGACACTGATGAGTGGTTCAAGTTAGAAGACGCAAAACGCACACAATATAAACTTCCAACAACCATGCTGCAGGAGTTAAGCTGAGACTCTCGGCAGCAAGACAGCCCCTGGGCCTCCCTTCCTGAAAGACATGGATGGGAGACCAAACTGGAGCTGGAAGATAGGCAACCACTACTACCCCTTCACAAAGGAAAGGCTAAAAAGCGTGGAGGAATGTTCTAAAACAGACCCGCAAAACCCGAATTGCTTACAAATGTCAAATGTTCCACTGCTTTTCACTCTATCTAGGGAAGAAATTTGCTTTCACAAATGGGTACATACCCACAGGAGTATCTTTAAACTCAAAGAACAAGTCTCCCTTTCTAGTTCCCTCAATCAGAATAAAGAGTGGAAAACATTTAGTAGCATTCTGGATAATTTGCACCAATTTAGATGATTCATGTATAGCTTCCCCAGACTAAACGGTCTATGGCTAGTGATTTCAAGTCAACAAGGGTGCGGAAAGCAAGACCTAATTACAGATCTGAGTCACTGTCTAGAAGTTCCCTCAGCCCAGTGGAGCATCCCCCAAAGGGCACCATTTCATTTTGAGGCATAAAAACAAGCCAAGTCTACAGATCCCTTTACATAGGAAATAAATAAGAAGACATCCTTCCACAAGAAATAAAAATATCAGTTCACTGAATTGATCTTTTAAAGAAAAACGTCAGTAGTCTTTTTCCCTTAAAAAACAACTATGACACTAAAGTTTTTGAAACAAGAATATGGAAATAAAATTCATTACAGGATTATAGCTTAAATATCTTGCATTTCTTGTCTATATTTGGCCTGCTATACAAATGGCATTCCATTTGAAGGCTGGTCATCTCCCAGTGGAAGAGATTTACTAGCTCTTTTCATAGGGGCCTCACTGATTGGGTGTTTCCATTTGATGGCTATAATCTTCTAGCATTGGCAACATTTTAATTTATGATCCTGGGCCCACAATGAAGGAAAATAGCTAAAGACAGTTATATTTAAATAAAATTAAAAGAAGGATCCATTTTTTTAACAACAGAAAAATGCATGCACAAAGCACAAAAACCTAAAACTGGATTCCTATAAAAGATGTTATTGAGTCTGTAGTGTGGATACAATCTATATGAATTAAGGGGAAAAAAACCTTTTGGGTTTACTTTTTTTTCACATGTTAAACATTTAAGAGATGAGACCTCCCTGGTGGCGCAGTGGTTAAGAATCCGTCTGCCAAGGCAGGGAACACGGGTTCGAGCCCTGGTCCAGGAAGATCCCACATGCCGCGGAGCAACTAAGCCCGTGCGCCACAACTACTGAAACCCACGCGCCTAGAGCCCATGCTCCGCAACAAGAGAAGCCACTGCAGTGAGAAGCCCATGCACCGCAAGGAAGAGTAGCCCCGCTCACCGCAACTAGAGAAAGCCCACGTGTAGCAACGAAGATCCAACGCAGCCAAAAATAAAGTTAAAAAAAAAATTTAAGTGAAAAATAACACCCTGGGAAAAAATGGAAATCCTCTTCTGATTGTCATAAATCTTCCTCTGACATTTTATCAGTATTTACGCTCCCAAGTTGAGAGGATTAATGATCTCTGAGTGGAAATGACTATTCAGTCTGTGGAGGCAACATTCCAAACAAGAACCAGGGGATACGACTCCTCAAATGGCAAAGAATGGGTGTTTTGAATGCACAAGTTAAATGACCTAAGAAATGTTTCAGACAAGGATGCTACAAAATCGTCTCCAAGACTCATGCTGGGGCACAAAAGGAAATAATGAGATACTACAATTCAAAGTACCATGCTTCATAATCTGTTCATAGGAGTGGATGCCTCCTCTATAACTGCTGCCACCAGTACAAGGCGGAAACAAATTTAGAAAGCACGTAAGTCAACTTCATCAGTATGATGGCTAACTGTCAGAGTGCAGGAGAATGCATAGTTTTACCCAAGTTTGCCAAAAGCATGCATTATGACCACAGGATGAATGGAGCTATTTATATGAAAAAGTAACCAACACACTCTGAAAAGCTCACTGATGACACAGTCGGTCCTGCACATGCCAAACCTTCACAGGAGTGCAGGCGCGGGTGTGAACTCAGCAGCAGACCAAGCACCAGACTCCAGAAGATAAGCGTGTTGATTAAACTCATCAGCCACTGAAAATCTAACACATTTCATTACGGATCACCAAGATGCCTAATAACAGATCTTCGGACAAGTATCTGAGAACACATTTATAGCTTCTTTCTGTGATCCTGAATTTCTTCTCAACTTCTTTGTGATTTTAAACAACAAATACACACACAGTATCTACGTTTACCTGAAGTGAAAAAGCATACAAAAATCATCCTACACATACGTGGTAAAAGCACAAACAAATGCATGAGAAGAACAAAGATCAAAACCAGGATAGAGGTTCCTCAGAGGCGGAGAAAGGACACTGCTATGAGGGAGGATGGCCGTAGGTTTTTAACTGTTCCATAGAATTGGTAAACATTCTATTTGTCTAGACTGTTGTAGCAGGACACATAATAAATATCTGTTATATCATCCCTTATGCAGTTTCAGTATTTGAGTATTCACAGTAATTTTTGAAGAACAAAAGCAAACAAGGAATTAGAAGTCCGGTATAGACTGTTCTAAGAAAACACAAGGGACAGCTCCACACTATTAAATATATACCTATACAAGGGGATGGTTTTCAGGTCAGCAGTCTAAGACCCTTTTCAGCGTTCACAGCCCAAGTGGGTTGATTAAAAGGCAAAACCTCCAGGGAAAGAAAAGAGAGAATCCGAAAGCAATGTATTTCATTCTCATGTCTTTGAATATGAAATCACTGCCTGTGAATTGTTCAGAGTGAAGAGGGTGCCGTCAACAGCAACACACTCTGTCAGATTAGTTTAACAGTATGAGTTTGCCTCCCTTTGCAATTGCTCCCACATTCCCCAGGGAGGAACTAATGGAGTACTAAAAACAAATGGAGATGAAGTGAATCACCTAGGCTGTTTTGGCTCCCAACTCAAACTGGCTTAAACAAAAAGGAAATGTTACTGGCTCACATGCTTGGACTTCTGGAGGAGAAACTGCCTTCAAGGCTGGTTCCTCTGTCCTCCACTCTGTGTGACTTCCTGCTCGGCCTGGAGCCACACCAGACCTCACACCAGCACAAAACAACATCCAGAAGAAGAGAGGCAGAGGCAGGCTCTTCCGGTAGCTCTGTTTGAAGTTTGAGAAGACTTCTGCCAGAAGCTCCTGGCAAACCTACTCTGGAGTCTCCTTGCCTACAGCAGGATTAGAGAACCATTCTTGAAGCCGGGCCGCTGGCCAGTTAATGCCCAACACTGGCTGATGCCTCCTCCCCGATGAGTTAATCATGTGTGGACACAGCAGGGATGGGACTGCCCCTCATCAGGGCCCACCCTGGAGCTGTGGTCAGCTCCTCAACCCCATAACATGGAGGGGAGGGCTTGTGGGGGGGGTAGATGAGAGCATAATATGGATTCAATCCTAATGTCTACTCACTAGCATTTACAGGGAAAGGCCTGAGCCATTCTGTGTTTATCAGAAGATTAAATAGATCATAATTGTGATATATTTGTATATATATAAAGCTAGGGATGCAAAAATCAGATGACCAAATGAATTACTTCCTTTGAGAAAAGCAGATTTTTTTTGGCCACACCGTGCTCGTTACAGGACCTTAGTTTCCCAACCAGGGATTGAACCCAGGTCCACGGCAGTGAAAACGCTGAGTCCTAACCACTGGACTGCCAGGGAACTCCCGAGAAAAGCAGATTTTTAAAAACTTTGTTCCTATACCTCCACTGTTCCAATGAGACATTTAAAGACAGAAAATTAACACTTTATAAAGCACGTAGGTCATAGCAAGTATGGTACAGTACTTACTATATTCTTGTGCCATAGCTACAGAACTTTAGATAATAGCATCCACATTAACAATGTATAATCTGAAAAAAAAAGAATAAAAATAGTTAAGTACAGAAGAAATTTCATTAAAAACAGTTGCAACACTTTGACAAGTCTTGTTTTTTTCCCTGAAAGAAGTAAACCAGCATTTTTAAAGTAAGCAGCTGAACTTAAATTAAAAATGAGAAAAATATCTGTAGTATAAAAATTCTTCTATCTTCAAGTTAAAATTATCTGTGTCTTTTGTAGATCTGACCACCACCAAACAAACAAACAAAATACATTTTAAGCAAGTAAAATTGCCCTGGACTGCTATTTATAAAACAGAAACAAAAGCAATTATTAAACGGACCTCGAAAACCATGTCCTCTAACCCCTACAACACACATCCAACCTACTGAGTTCAACGCAACTTAAAGCTAGATAAATCAGCTTCAGTTTCTAAATTCCTAAACTCAGAGATCTGAGGAAACAGTCCTCAGAAAAGAATGCACATATCTGATTCAAATATTTGACACTGCATCTTAATAAAATCTTGGAATATTCAGCATACCTTGAAATGCTAAAGAAACACAGCCAAAGAACTGGGGACTCTAAGACACTGGAATGTCTTTTAATATTCAAAAGAAAAAGGTCTGTCCCTAGCCAGACCTCAGGACAAATAACAATATGGCAAGTCACACTCTTAATTCAGAAGGACTTTGAAAACATAAAACTCTAACCATGGATGCCTGGTGTTTCCTGGGGATGGTGTGCCTTAGCAAGGCTGAGGATAGTCACTGCCCATCTATCTACAAATACCATGTCTAACTTCACTTTCCTCAGTGTATGTAAGATTCAGCCATGTTGTTGGCATTAGTTATGGTCTGCAGAAGAAGAAAAACCTTTTCCTCTACCCTCTTGGATTCAATTCCTGGGGACTTGCAAATTAAACTGACGAAGACAAATTAATAAGAGAAAAAGGCATATGTTTCTTTATTGATGTTAATGTTTTTTACATGCATGGAGATGCCATGGAACAATGAAAACCTAAAGTGTCAGTTAGATCCAGGGGCTTATACACCATTTTAACAAAGGGCAATAAATAGTGGAGAAGTGACTAAACAAAGGAAAAAAGGGGGTTAGGCTCCTAAGGATGATAAATTGTGGGAAGGTGACTAGGAAATGTACGGTGGATAAGAATTGTCTAGTAAGATTTGTTACACAGACTCAAGTGTCATTCTCTTCTTCCTGGTATGGCAGATGGGGTGTCCTGCTTACACCCCAAATGTATGCCCTGCTTTACAAATGGAAATTTACAAATGGAAATTTATGCCCTGCTTTGGAAGAAAGGGGGAGGGCAAAAAGCTCTTCCTGTGTCTGATGTTTTTAGACTTCCTTCAGTCCAAAATAATTTTCATGCCAAAGTGGCATATTTTGGGGTGGCATATTCTGATCCCCTTCATGTTCATAAAAATAAAAATAAAATAAAACAAAAGCACTATTAAAAGAATAGAAGTGCAAGTCTCAGAAAAGAAGATGATATTTGCAATATATAAATCCAGCAAAGGACTCATTAGAATATAAAAAACTCTGACAAAATAAGAAAAAGACAGATCACCCAAACAGGATATCAAAAATGGCCAACATGCACATGAAAAGGTGTTCAACATCATTCATTACCATGGAAATACAAATTAAAAACCACAAACGAGATAAAATTACATACTCATCCAAATGGCTCATATGCAAATATCTGACAATACCACGTCTTAGGATGCGAAGCAATTCAACTCTCATATGCTGCTGTGGGAGTGTGAACTGGAAAACTGTTCAGTGATATCTAATAGAGCAGAACAAAAACTGTGGCCTAGCAATTCCACTCCTGGGGAAATACCTTCTAGGAATGCATATACATAGGTCCTAAAGACACATATATTTAACGAAGCATTAATTGCAATAGCCAAAACTCAGTAACAAATAAACTGTGGAATATTCATATAATGAACACTATACAGCAGGGGGTCAATCAATTTTTTCTGCAAAGGGCCAGATAGTAAATATTTTAGGGTTTGCAGGCCAAATGGTCTCTGCGCCCTGTTACAACTACTCAACTCTGCCTTTGGAGTGCAAAAGTAACCACAGACAATATGTAAATGAATGGGTGTGGCTGTGCTCCAATAAAACTTTATTTACAAAAACAGGCAGTTTGCATGCTACACAGTAATGAACATAAATGAACCATAAGTAATTCAACAACACAGATGAATCTCACAAACTTAATGTTGAGACAAAGAAGCCAGACACATGACAGAACGTACCGTATGATTCTATTTTATAAAGTCCAAAAGTAGGTAAAACTATGTAAATCAGGATAGTAGTTATCTTTTAGAGGGAGCAGTAAAGCCTGGGGGGAAGGAAGAATTCTGGCAGGCTAGTAATACTGGGTTTCCTGGTTTGAATGGTGGTTTTCCGGTTATACTCAATTAGGAAAATTCATCAAAGTGCTCCTTTATGACACATTTGTCTCTATATGTGTAACACTTGAATAAAAAAGTGATATATTTTCAATTTTTATAAATAAAGAATACGGGCCAGTAATATAAGTGAATGATTTCTCAAAGCTCACTAGCCCCGGATGCAGTAGCTGTAGCTTTGTACCCTTGCTAAGCGCGGTCCAGAAACAACACCCCCGCCCCTTTGCTTAGTGTGACATCTACATTACAACTAAACCTCTGTGCTGAGTAGCAGGTAGGACTTTGGAGAATGAGCTATGATTAAACAGAACACACAGGAGTGGCAGGAAGAGAATGCAATACAGAGGGAGAGAGAGAAGTAACAGATGGTGCATGAAGAGACTGGTGGAAATAAGCCCCTACATTTTAACATAATCAGCTGAATAATCTATACAGAATAGAAAGTAAAGTAAGCAGCTTAGAAACACAATGTGTAAGGTTACTAAACTTGTCTTTTGGACAATAATAATGACGTTTTAAAAGCTGACTAGTGCTCCTGAAAGACGGTTGAAGGGATTTTGTTTCCAGTACAACAATTTCTTCCAATCTAACAGGTTAAACGGGCAGCAAGCTTCAGCTTTTCAAATGAAGAGGCAAATCAGACAGATAATATAGTCTTGACTTTTTAGGTCTGCATATTTTAAACAATTTCTATACCCTGGTTTCATCTCATCCCTCTATACTGCATCTGAAAATTTAATTAGATATTGTGACTTCCCAGGGATCACAGGAAGCCATTAAATTACCAAGGTTGTGCCCAAATATATGAGGAGAGGCAGAAAATACAAAAATGCCAAAGATAACAAGATCATGGGCATCACATTCTATTAATATGGGCTTATATCATGGGAGAAATAAAGAGAGAAAGAGTAAAGAAAAAGTGAAAAGAACTGACATCCACTCACTATACTGTATTCACTGTATAACTGGTAAGTGCAAGAAACTGAACTAGATGCTAGAAATCCAAGGACAAAGTTCCTGTCTTCAAGAAGCTCAGTTATAAAGAAGATGAAAAGCCTATGCATCAGTAATTTAAATCAAATGTCACAAAAGTTACACAATATTTACAAGTGCTATAGAGCTATGAATTAACAGAAGAGAATTACTAAATGGAGTGAAATGCAAATGGGGAGAGATGGGTGAGGAAAGGAAGTCTTTACCTAGTAGGTAAGAGCTGAAATGGGTTTTGAATGATTACAGATGGGCAAGACAAGAAGAGGAGCAGAGCATTATTCCAGGCAGAGGGAGAGAATATGCAAAGGCATGGAGGCGTGAATGAGCCAGTCATGCTTGAGGAATAAGAGGAAATCTGAGGCTTCCAGAACATGATGTATAAGGACAAGCTAAGACTGAGATGATGGAGGGACTTGTCAATTATACTAAGTTCAAATTTTATCTTACAGGCATTATGGAACCATTCAGGTGGGAATGAGAATGGAATACAAAGAACAGAGGGGGAGTGATAGGTCTCCAGATGTATCTTTTTGCATAGTTTTGACATTTATAACCATAGTACTGTTAAACAAAATAAAAAGGTAAACAACCAAAATCAAACAGTATGTGAAGGTAACTCAAAATGAAACACATTCAGTAATAAGGGAACTGCATTACAAAGGTATAAGTAACCACACTTAACTGAGTACAGAAGAAAAGAACTAACCTAACCGCTTTGGAAGCCAGTATCTTGACTATATACTCTGAGACTAGAGAAAAAACAAAGAAAGGAATGGGAAAGACCAGAATGAACTGTATGGTATCAGACTGGAATCAGAGATATCATGGTTTTTAATATATATTTCAGTAGATAATAGATATTGGTAGAGGCAGATATGTGTAGCTCTGTCCTCTGACAAAGACTAGGAGCAATGATACCCCTGTAGCAATGAGCACATGTAGCACCCAAATACTGGCTTCTAAACACCACCCTCCAATAAGGGGAACCAGGACTACTTAGAGAAATGTCTGGCTGCAAAGCTAGGAAAGGGAAAGTACCAGATGAACCTAGAACATTTTGTGGTACAACAAAGTAAGGAGGGCTCAAAAAAGATATGGATTTATCAAAAGGACTGGAACTAACCTGAAGGGGCCAAATCTGGGACAATCTGAGCAAAAAAATTAAAAAATTATATTAATACATTATAACTTATAGGATAAAACAAATACCCATGAGTCCATATCGATAAAAAATAAGTAACTGAATACACAAATAAATGGGCAAGAAGGCCAAGCTCCTTCTTGTAAGAGAATTTCAATTAATAAGTGCAGAGAAGAATGATAGAAATAGAAAAACCACCATTTGACAAACAGCACAGATTAAAGAAGACAAAGGAAATAAAACAACTAAACGCAATGTTGGATCCTAGACTGGATCATGGTCCAGACATAAATATTATTGAGACAGGTGACAAAATATGAATAAGGTCTGTAGCTCAATTAACATTACTGTATGAATGTTAATTTCCTGATTTTGATAAGTTGACTATAGTTATATAAGATATTAGCATTTTGGGAAGATGGGTGAAGGGTATGTAGAAATTTACCTATTTTTGCAACATTTTTTTAAGTCTAAAATTATTTCAAAATGAAAAGTAAAAAATTAAAAAAAGAAAGAAAGAAAGAGAGAAAAAAGAAAAGAAGGAAGAGACGAGAGATTGTGAGTTACAATCGTCTTAATCTAAAACCTGGCTTCAGGCCCTCTTCTCTCTGTGCCAAATATTAAAGCTAATAGTTTGGTTTTTTTTTTAAGGTATATATATACATAAATGTATAAATGAAAAGCTTGAAAGTAATGAACAAATAGAATATTGTAAATAACTAAACAGAACTGAAAAAAGAACTGAATAGAATTTTAGAACTAAAAATATGATAACAAAAGCTTAGAAAAAATTCATGGGACTTCCCTGGTGATGCAGTGGATAAGACTCTGACCCCCAATGCAGGGGGCCCAGGTTCGATCCCTGGTCAGGGAACTAGATCCCACATGCATGCCGCAACTAAAAGTTCACATGCCACAACTAAGGAGCTCACCTGCTGCAACTAAGGAGCCCACGAGCCGCAACTAAGACCCGCTGCAACCAAATAAATAAATAAATATTTTTTTAAAAAAAGATCCCCACACTTTAAAAAAAAATTCATTAGGTGAATAAATTACATTTGGACACAGATGAATAATGGATCAGGAACTGGAAGACAGATCTAAAAAAAAACATCTAGAATGCTTCCCAATAGAGAGATGCAACCATAAAAGTGACATTAAGAGACACGGATAGTAGAGTGAATAGGTATAACATTCACCTAAGAGGAATACTAGACAAAGAAAATGGAGAGAATCAATACTGTAAATGACACCAATCCTTGAATCCAGAAAGGCCAACAAACAACAAGCAGGGGGAAAAGCAATACTGAGGGACATCAGAGTAAAACTGCAGAACACTAAATAAAAAGCAATCTTAAGAGCAGCAAAGAGAAAAGAGAATCACCTACAAATGAACACCCATTAAGATGACTCTTGATTTCTCAACAGCAACAATGGAGCCCAGAAAAGGACTACTATCTTCAGTGACCTAACAGAGATAACAATCAACCTGGAATTCTATAACTAAAGACGATTCCTTCTAGAACAATAAACATTTTCAGCCAAACAAAACTGAGGGTTTACCATCAGCTGACACACTAAATTATAAAGGAAATGACCTTTGCACAGAAGTAAAATGATACCGGATAGAAGACCTGAAAGGCAAGAATGAATGATGACCTCACAGAAGACAACAGTTAACAAATAGATGAAAGATGCTCAACTTCATTAGTCATCAGAGGTACACAAGTTAAAATCCCCAGTGTGGTACCACTACATACCCACTGGAATAGCTAAAATTAAAAACCATGTTGACAAGGATGTGGAGCAAACGGCACTTCCCTTATACCTTTGGTAGGGGTGTTAACTGCCTACTTGAAAAACTGTTTGGCGGTATCTACTAAAGATGAATGTATGCATACATTATAACTCTGCAATTCAATTCCTAGGTATATAGCCAACATAAACAGACACATGTGTGGCAAAAGACATGAACAAGGATGTTCACAGCAGTGCAATTCATAACAGCCCCAAACTGAAAACAACTCCAGTGTGTATCCATAACAGAAAGAAAAAATAACTGATGAATTCATATAATGGAACACTGCAGTAAGAAAAAGAAGAAAATATTTGCTACCTGCAACAACATGAATATATAATGCTGAGAGAAAGAAGCCATATACAAAAATACATGCTATATGATTCCTTTTATATAAAGTACAAAACCAGGCAAAATTAATCATCAATGATTATAATTTGAAGTCAGAACAGGTGCTTTTAGAGTGACAGACTGTTCAATTTCTTGATCTGGGTGCTGGTTACATAGACAAGTTCAATTTTTGAAATTTATTGATCTGTCCACATATGATTTGTCACCTTTCTGTATGTATGTCATACTTCAGGACAAATTTCTTTAAAAGCAGAATGAATGATGAGCAAAGATACTGGCAGGAATATTACAGAAAAAAATGCTGTGTTCTTCTCATTGCAACCCACCAGGTGGCACACAATTTTCATTTGTATTATTATTGATGATGTTCACACTGATGAACTGATTAAGGTGGTATCTGCTAGTCTTCTCCACTGTAGAGCTACTTACACTTTTCCTCTTGGTAGTTAGTAAGTATTTCTTAGGGAAGTACTTTGAAGCTATGTACATATACTGTTCCTCATCAAGATTTCAATTAATCAATCCATTCATTCTTACATTTATATTATTCATCCATGTATTCAGTGGGTTATATTATTATTATGGTTTCTTATAATCTATTATTACCGTTATGTGTTTTGTAGCCCAATCAGCCCCAGATTGGGCCAGTGGAAACCCCTTCAAGATGGCTTCTAGGTCATTTTGACATGACCTCATCATTTTTTGAGCATTCCCTTACTTTCTAAAACTAGATGTTTCAGGCTCATTTTGTACTTTCTTACCATTTCTCCAAGGAGCCCTGGTTCCTTTTATTAGAGAGTGGTATTTAGAAATCAAGATCCAAGGTGGGATCAAGATGGCAGAGTAGGAAGATCCTGAGCTCACCTCCTCCCATGGACACATCAAAACTACAGCTACATATAGAACAAATTTCTCTGAGAACCACCTGAAGACTAGCAGAATAGCTCATCTACAACTAAGAAAATTAAGAAAAAACCAAGATGGGCAGGAGGGGCAGAGACACAGTCTAGTCAGAACCCACACCCCCAGTGTGAAAACCCACAAGCAAGAGGGGATATCACTAATGTGGAAGTCCTCCCTAAAGAGCAGGGGGGTCCTGCACCAGTGAGATGAGCCCCCACAATGTCTGGGTTTGAAAGCCAGCAGGGTTACATTCAGGAGAGCTGGAGGGCTATGAGAAACCAAGATGCTTAAAGGGCCTGTGCACAAACTTACTCACTCCAAGTCCCAGTGCAGAAGTGGCAGTTTGAAAAAGCATCTGGGCCATATATAAAGGAGATTCAATGACCGATGTTACGGCAAGTGCCAAAGGGGCAGGGATCTGTTGGAACTTCCTCCCAGAATGAAGTTCTGGTGGGTGCCATTAAAAAGAAAAATTTATTTTATCCTCCCTCTACCGAGCTGGCCTGGCACTGGTGGATGCCGTTTGTGACATCAGCGAGGTATCTTGCTAGCGCCACTCACCCAGCCCCAGCTTTCCCCTGTGGACCTGCTCCAGCCAGCACCCTCCCAAAGTGGCCCTTCTCCCACCACACCAACAGGCGGCCTCTGTCGGGATGGGAACCCCCCCCCAAAGCAGATCCCGTCCCTCTACACTGGCAGGTGGCCTTGGTCCAGATCGCCACCCCTCCCCAACAAAGTGGCTCCTACCCCTGGAGGCCAGCCCTGCCCACCAGCACAATTGCAGCAGTCAGAGCCAAGCCTTATAACAAGCCAGCCTGGGGGCCAACCCACCCAACAGCGCATCTGCAGGAACTGGAGGACCACCACAATAGGAGGGTGCGTGCACCCCACATGGGGGAGTCTTCTGGGGCACCTGGCTCTGGTGACCAGGAGGGATTGTTCATCTGGGTCCAACAGGAAACGCTCTACATAAGACCTCTCCTTCAAGATGAGGAGACACAGCTGATCTACCTATTTAAAAAAAAAACAAAACATGCTAAGAGTTAGGCAAAATTAGGAGACAGAGGAATATGTTCCAATCAAAAGAACAAAATAAACCTCAGAAAATGAACTAAATGAAACGGAGATACCTATCTGATAAAGAGTTCAAGGAAGTGGTCATAAAAATGCTCACTGAACTCTGAAAAAGAATGTATGAACACAGTTAAGAACTTAAACAAAGAGATAGAAAATATAAAAAAGAACCAATCAGAGCTGAAGAATACAGTAACTGAAATGAAACTATACTAGATGAAGTCAACAGCAGATTAGATAATGCAGAACAATGAATCAGTGATCTGGAAAAGAGGGTAGTAGAAATCACTCAAATGGAAGAGTAAGAGAGGGCTCCCCTGGTGGCGTAGTGGTTGAGAATCTGCCTACTAATGCAGGGGATACGGGTTTGAGCCCTGGTCTGGGAAGATCCCACATGCCACGGAGCAACTAGGCCCGTGAGCCACAACTACTAAGCCTGCGCGTCTGGAGCCTGTGCTCCACAACAAGAGAGGCCACGATAGTGAGAGGCCCGCGCACCGTGATGAAGAGTGGCACCCGCTTGCCGCAGCTAGAGGAAGCTCTTGCACAGAAACGAAGACCCAACACAGCCAAAAAAAATAAAAATAAAAATAAATAAATAAATAATTTTTTTAAAAAAGAGTAAGAAGAGAAAAGAATTTTTAAAAATGAGGATAGTTTAAGGGCTCTCTGGGACAACATCAAACATATTAACATTCATATTATATAGGTCCCAGAAGCAGAAGAAAGAGAGAAATGTACAAAAAACTTATCTGAAGAAGTAATGGCTGAAAACTTCCCTAACCTGGCAAAGGAAACAGACATCAAAGTCCGAGAAGCAAAGAGAGTTCTCAAAAAGATGAACCTAAATAGACCAACACCAAGACACATTATAATTCAAATGTCAAAAGTTAAAGATAAAGAGAGAATTTTAAAGGCAGCAAGAAAAAAGCAACTAGTTATATATAAGGGAATCCCTGTAAGACTATCAGCTGATTTTTCAGCAGAAACTTTACAAGCCAGAACAAAGCAGCATGATATATTCAAAGTCCTGAAAGGAAAAAACTTACAACAAAGAATACTCTACCTGGCAAAGTTATCATTCAGAACTCAAGGACAGATAAAAAGTTTCTCAGATAAGCACAAGCTAAGGCACTTAATATGCCTTACAAGAAATGTTAAAGAGACCTATTTAAGAAGAAAAGAAAGGCCATAACTAGAAATGAAAATATACGAAAGACATTTTATAATAACCTGTATGGGAAAAGAATCTGAAAAAGGTCACAAAAGAAGTCTCAATAAATTTAAGAAGAGTGAAATAATATCAAGCATCCTTTCCAACCACAACAGTGGGGAACTAGAAATAAACTACTAGAAAAAAACTGGAAAAGACACAAACACATGGAGACTAAACAACATGCTACTAGACGATAAATGGGGCAATGAAGAAATAAGAAAATACCCTGAGACAAATGAAAAGTTGGAAGGTTGTGTTTAAACTTCCAAACTCTATGGGACACCGCAAAAGCAGTTCTAAGAGGGAAGTTTACAGTGATATAGGCCTACCTAAAGAAACAAGAAAAAAGTCTAAAAGAAACAAGAAAAAAGTCTCAAATAAACAATCTAACCTTACACCTAAATGACCTAGAAAAAAAATAACAAAGCCCAAAGTTTGTAAAATGAAGGAAATAATAAAGATCAGAGTGGAAATAAATAAAATAGAGACCAAAAAACAACAGAAAAGATCAATGAAAGCAAAAGCTGTATCCTGGAAAATATAAAAAATTGACAAGCCTTTAATCAGACTCATCAAGAAAAAAAGAGAAAGGCCCCAAATAAATAAAATCAGAAAGGAAAGAGGAGATGTTAAAACTGATACCACAAAAATACAAAGGATCATGAGACTACTATAAACAATTATATGCCATCAAATTGGAAAACAGAGAGGAAATGGATAAAATTTTTAAAACTACAATCTTCCAAAAACCAGGAAGAAATAGAAAACCTGAATAGACCAAGTTACTAGCAATGAGATTGAATCAGTAATTTTAAAAACTCCCAATAAATAGAAGCCCATGGCTTCACAGGTGAATTCTACCAAACATTTAAAGAAGAGTCAAAACCTGTCCTTCTCAAACTTTTCCAAAAATTGAGGAGGAAGGCAAGCTTCCAAACTCATTCTACATGATGAGCATTACCCTGATACCAAAACCAGACAAAGACACTGCAAAAAAAAAAAAAAAAATTACACAACAATACCCTTGATGAACAGGATGTAAAAACATTCAACAAAATATTAGCAAAGCAACAATACATTAAAAGGATCATACATAATATTCAACAATACATTAAAAGGATCATACCCCATGATCAAGTGGTATTTATTCCAGGGATGCAAAAATGGTTCAACATCCACAAATCAATCAACATGATACACCACATTAACAAAACAAAGGATAAAAATTATATGATCATCTCAGTAGATGCAGAAAAAGTTGTTTTCACAAAATTCAACACCCATTTATAATAAAAGCTCTCAACAAAGTAGGTATAGAGTAAACACACTTTAATATAACAAAGGCTATATATGACAAACTCACAGCTAACATCCTACTCAATAGTGAAAAGCTGAAAGGTTTCCTCTAAAATCAGGAACAAGACAAGAATGCCCACTCTCACCACTTTTATTCAACAAAGTATTGGAAGTTGTAGCTATGGCAATTAGATAAGAAAAAGAAATAAAAGTCAACCAAATCAGAAAGGAAGAAGTAAAACTGTCACTATTTGCAGATGACATGATACTATATATAGGAAACCCTAAAAACTTCACCAAAAACTATTGGAATAAATGAATTCAGCAAATTGCAGGATACAAAATTAATATGTAAAAATCTCTTGCATTTCTATAGACTAATAACAAACTATCAGAAAGAGAAATTAAGAAAACAATCTCACTTACAATTACACCAAAAAGAATAAAATACCTTGCAATAAATTTAATCAAGGAAGTGAAAGACCTATACTCTGAAAACTATAAGATATTGATGAAAGAAATTAAAGAGGTCACAAATAAACAGAACGATATACCGTTCTCATAGAACAAAAGAACTAGTACTGAAAAAATGTATTACAATCTGTTTTAGAAAAACTATCCTAACTACCAAAAGCAACATACAGATTCAGTGCAATCCCTATCAAAATATCAATAGCATTTTTCACAGAATTGGAACAAATAATCCTAAAATTTGTATGGAACCACAAGAGACCCCAATTAGTCAAAGTGACCTTGAGAAAGAAGAACAAAGCTGGAGGTATCATGTTTTCTGATTTCAAACTATAATACAAAGCTACAGTAATCGAAACAGTAAGGTATTAGCATAAAATAAGACACATAGATCAATGGAACAGAAGAGAGAGCCCAGAAGTAAACCCATACACAAATGATCAATAAATCTATGACAAAAAGGCAAGAATACACATGGGGAAAAGACAGCCTTGCTTCAATAAATGACATTGAGAAAACTGGACATGCAAAAGAATGAGTCTGGATCACCCTATTATACCATATATGAAAATAAACTCAAAATGGATTAAAGATTTGAATGTAAGACCTGAAACCATAAAACTCCTATAAGAAAGCATGGGCAGTCACCCCTTTGACATCAGTCTTCACAATATTTTTTTTGGATCTGTCTCCTCGGGCAAGGGACACAAAGGCAAAAATAAACAAATGTACTACATCAAAGTGAAAAGCTTTTGCAGTGAATGAAATAAGCAACAACTGAATGAGAGAAGATATTAGCAAATCATATATCTGATAAGGGGTTAATATCCAGAATATATAGAGAATTCATACAACACAATATCAAAAAACAAACAATCCAATTAAAAATGGTCAGCGGACCTGAACAGACATTTTTCCAAAGAAGACATACAAATGGCCAACAGACACATGAAAAGATGAAATTACAATGAGATAGCACCCCACACCTGTCAGAATGGCTATTGTTGAAAAGATAACAAATAACAAGTGTTGGCAAGAATGTGGAGAAAAAGAAACCCTCATTCACTGTTGGTGGAAATGTAAATTGGTGTAGCCACCATGGAAAACAATATGGAGGGTCCTCAAAAAATTAAAAATAGAGCTATCACATGAGTCAGCAATTCCACTTCTGGGTATTTACCTGAAGAAAACAAAAGTACTAATTTGAAAAGATATATACACCCCTATGTTCACTGCAGCATTATTTACAATAGCCAAAATATAGAAGCAACCAAAGCACCTGTCCATCAATAGACGAATGGATAAAGAAGAAGTGGTATACACACACACACACACACACACACACACACACAATGGAATATTAATCAGCCATAAAGAATGAAATCTTGCCATTTGCAACAACATAGATAGACCTAGAGGGTATTATGCAAAGTGAAATAAGTCAGCCAGAGAAAGACAAATACGTATTATTTCACTTATATGTAGAATCTAAAAAACAAAATAAATGAACAAACAAAACAAAACAGACACAGATAAACAGATACAGACACACACTGGTGGTTGCCAGAGAGGAGTGGGGGGTGGGAAGATGGGCAAAATCAGTGAAGGGGATCAAGAAGCACAAATGTCCAGTTATAAAATAAGTCAGTCATGGGGATGCAACGTACAGAATAGGGAATATAGTCAATAATACTGTAATAACTTTAAATGGCAACAGATGGTAACTTATCATGGTGAACTTTATCATTCATAAAGTATGTAAATGTATCACTATGTTGTACACATGAAACAATTACAATAACTGTATATTAATCATACTTAAATTAAAAGAAAGAAAGAATTCAAGATCCAGGTGTTAGATGTGTTTATTGCTATTGGGGGCCACTCTCAGGCACTCTTAGTGAAAGAGCTAGCGAATAGAGTGGGCCCTCCATATCCATGGGTTCCACATCCACAGATTCAATCAAACATGGATGGAAAATATTGGCGGGGGGTGGGGGGGGAATTCCACAAAGTTCCAAAAAGCAAAATGTGAATTTGCCCTCCACTGGTAACTATTTACATAGCCTTTACATGTTATTTACAACTATTTACATAGCATTTACGTCGCATTAGGTATTATAAGTAATCTAGAGATTATCTAAAGTATAAGAGAGGATGTGCGAAGGTTATATGCAAATATTATGCCATTTTTACATAAGAGACTTGAACATCCTCAGATTTTATATCTGCAGGGGTCCTGGAACCAATCCCCCACAGATACCGAGTGACAGATGTATATATGTGCTTATACATATATACATACACACACATCTACATCTACATCCACAGGATTTTTCAAGGAACTCAAAAAGTGATTATATATAAAGTTTACATGAAAAGTCAAAGGCCCAAGAAGAATTAAGATACTCCATAAGAAGACAGTAGTGAGGGACTTGCCCTACCAACGATCAATTACAACATAGCCATAATTGTAGATTAACACAGAAAGGTTGAATTATTTAATAGTGGTACTGGCACATATGTTTATCCAGGTGGGAGAAAAATTAAATTGAATCCCTATTCCACCTTCTATATTAAATTCATTTCCAATTTAACTGAAGACTTCTATGTAAAAGGCAAGATTATAAAACTTTTAGTAGACAATAAAAGTAGATTTTATGGCCTCAGAATACGTTAACAACATAAGAAAGAAAAACCATAAAGAAAAATAATAAATTTGTTCTGTATTAAAACGAAGAACTTCTGTTCACTAAAAGAGTCATGTACCACAATGTTCATTGCAGCTCTATTTACAAAAGCCAGGAAGGAACCTAAGTATCCATTGACAGATGAATGGATAAAGAATATGTGCCACATATATCCAATGGAATATTACTCAGCCATAAAAAGAAATGAAATTGAGCTATTTGCAGTGAGGTGGATGGACCTAGAGACTGTCATACAGAGTGAAGTAAGACAGAAAGAGAAAAACAAACACCGTATGCTAACACATGTATATGGAATCTAAAAAAAAATGGTTCTGAAGAACCTAGGGGCAGGACAGGAATAAAGATGCAGATGTAGAGAATGGACCTGAGGACACAGGGAGGGGGAACGGTAAGCTGGGACAAAGTGAGCGAGTAACACTGACATATATACACTACCAAATGTAAAATAGATAGCTAGTGGGAAGCAGCCGCATGGCACAGGGAGATCAGCTCCGTGCTTTGTGTCCACCTAGAGGGGTGGGATAGGGAGGGTGGGAGGGAGACGCAAGAGGGAGGGGATATGGGGATATATGTATATGTATAGCTGATTCACTATGTTATACAGCAGAAACACACCATTGTAAAGCAATTATACGCCAATAAAGATGTTAAAAAAAAAAAAGAAAAAAGAAAAGGATAAACTACAAATTAGAAAACACATAACCAGCAAAATATAATTATCTAGAATATATCTGTCATAAATTTGTAAGAAAGACAGACAATCCAACAGAAAAGTGGACAAAAATTATAAAAGGAAATACAAAAGCTCCTTAAATACATGAAATGATGCTCTGTTCCTTTAGTAAATAGGGGAATACAAATAAAAAGCACCTTTACACACCTATCAGGCTGACTAAATTTAAGAAGTCAGACAATGTCAAGTGTGTGGCAAAGATGAGGAGCAATGGAAACATTCAGACTCCGGTGGGAGTCATACACTGAAACAAGCACTTTGAAAACTGTCCAGCTTGAGCATACCCTACCAGCCAGCAATTTCACTCCTGAGTTTATGGTCTCCAGAACTGTCACTCAGAGACAAATACAATTATTCACAACCACAGAAAACTGCAAACCCAAATTCCAACAGTAGAGTGAATAGGAAAACAAAATATGCCTTTGTTTGCAGTAATATCAGTGAAGTCTGATGCTAAATGCATCAGTGTGGAAAAAGTCAAGGGAACAATATCCCTAAATACTTTTTCAGAAAAAGATTAGTGATAAACTAAATTTTTAAAAATTAGATTCCAAGCTCACTGAAGGCTGGGTCAATATCCCTTAATAGTCATTAAAAGCTTTCCACAGTTTTGTGCTCAGAACTGTTGAATGCTTCCAAGATACAGACAATTAAGTCCTCCAAGAGATAACAGCATAACTTCCTATAGCTTTGAACACAACATTGAGCCCATGGCAAACACTAGATTAAACTAACAAAACCATAGGTCTCATTTAGTTTTTTTTGTTTTTTTTTTAATTTTATTTATTTATTTTTGGCTGTGTTGGGTCTTCGTTTCTGTGCGAGGGCTTTCTCCAGTGGCGGCGAGCGGGGGCCACTCTTCATCGCAGTGCGCGGGCCTCTCACTGTCGCGGCCTCTCCCGTTGCGGAGCACAGGCTCCAGACGCGCAGGCTCAGTAGTTGTGGCTCACGGGCCTAGTTGCTCCGCGGCATGTGGGATCTTCCCGGACCGGGGCACGAACCTGTGTCCCCTGCATTGGCAGGCGGATTCCTAACCACTGTGCCACCAGGGAAGCCCCTCATTTAGTTTTTTAAAGAAGAGGGTGCTTAAATTCCCAAGGTCTATTGAATGTACTTGCGAAGGCACCATCTACATTGTGATCTTCCAATTTTTTTCTTTAAGTATTTAAAGACTGAAAAAAATGTTATTTTGTTAGTCAGCTACTGAGACATGTTAGATTGCTTCTAAGAACTTATACCAATTAGACCAGCAATGCATTTAAAAATATATATTAGAACAGTATAACTTTCCATCGCTCACCCCCCAAAAAACCATGTTTTTAAATCAATGCAACAGGATTAAAAACAAAATAAAACACTCATATGAGCAAAACGCTCTGAGCTGTATCTGCAATCTTCTGATAGCAATGAGCTCTGATGACACCATGTGCTAAGCTGACCCGGCTGAGGTTAGGGTGAAGTGTGTCCACAAACCTCATAACTACCCTCAAACCAAACCAATTATAACAATTTGGAAAAATCATAAGCTATGTATTTAAATTTGGCATCAAAGATATAATCTATTTTCCTTGATTTTAAATGTTATATAATAGTGTTCAGAATTTAGAGTATTATGGTCCGTATTTTATATGGGTGGGTGTATGTACAAAATCTTTAAAACAGATGGTAACTTCCATAGAAACATCAAGTGACAGTTCTAGCTGATTCAGCTCTAATTCACTGTTTGCTTTCTAACGATACTATTTGAAAAAGAGCAATTCTGTAGCCCATAGAAAAGATCTCTATTTTAAGCAGAGGTGACAATCTTTACTTATGTAAGAAGCAATTATACAGGTTAGCAAAAGACATGAACTGCAATGGAATACACTAGAGATAAGTCAGGGGAAACCATTCGTTTCATTCTCAAGGGTATGTACTAAGTGTATAGGTCTAACAGTCACCAAATTGATTAAGCCATAATTTTGCTACACAAATTCTCCATTCTTTCCTTCAGAGCACACTGGATAATCAGAAGGCAATGTTTGCTTTCCTCTCTACAGCGGCAACTGTGCATTTGGCCTGAACTCTAAATAACCAGGTTCTTTATGAAATTCTTGAAATTCAGCCAATATACAGATCTTTTCACTCAAAATAAGCAAGAAGGAAACAGGCTCAAATCATAACTGTCATATTTAGCTACTCAAAATGGGGGAGAACAGCCTTCTCAGACAAGTTGGATAAACATGCACAGACCTCACCGTCACCATACATGCTCCACTGTCACTAAAAGCAGAATTGTTGCTAAGAACCTTAAGTGGGAGTATTCAATTGGATGTCTGATGATATCAACATCTATGGCTTAAAATCTATTGCACACTGATCCTTGGGACTAGAGAAGCTGGACAACGTTCCAGATAACTTAGAGTTTACCCGCACTCAGAAGGCAAAGCACCCACACATCTGGGGAAGTCCACCCTACCCCATGTGGCTGGCCCTCCCACCATGGCTCCCATAAATCAGAGCCCACAGGCACAGGTGGACAGAGTCTCCACAACGCTGAATTCAACCTTTTGGTCCTATCATTTACTACAAATAAATCTATGATAAACAACTGAAGGGGTTTAGAACATGCTACTCCAAAACATGCTGATTTGGCATATTAACTATTTTGAGCTAAAGGCACTTAAAAACAACAGGTGTGAGAAAGGCACTCTAACCTCCCCTTTTCTTCCTGAAAACAGGAGATAAAAAAAACTCCCATGTGAAAGATGCCCTCCCTGCACCTGGAAGAAAAGAACATTTTGATCACCAGAGACAGGGAGTCAAGGCTGAGAAGAACCTGTATAAACAAACCTTTTTAAAATAACCCTGTTATCTTCCTTTAGCCTCTGCCTGTATCTTAGTTATTTTTTCACAATCACTACTCTTTGTTCAACCTGATATATAAACACTTAGGCCTAACTGGTTCTTTGGGTCTTCATTTTCCTGTGAAAGCTCCCATGTACATGTTAAAAAAATATACCTATATGCTTTTTTGCTGTTAACCTGTCTTATGTGAACTTAATTCACAGGCCCAGCAAGAGACCCTAGAAGGCAAAAGGAAAAGTTTTACCTCCCCTACCCAAACACCATTCTAAGAAAACCAGCAATATGGAAAAAATTATCAAATTCAAGAATGCTCAAGGAAAAAGAGTATTAACATGACAAAACAAAGAACATGTTTTTAAAAGTAAAATAAATTTCCACAAGAAATGCAAGGAAATATGATATCCACAAGAAAAGAAAAGAGAAAATGATTATTTTTGGTTAAAATAAGATTACTGGGAAATAAAACTATGAAGGGTGATTAGCATCTGATCATGGAGGTCTGTAGTTGGATTCTACACCTTGGATCCCATCTCCAGTGGACATCCTGGGCTCTGTCCATTATCCTCTTCCTTTGGCCTCTTCCTTTCTGCCTAGAAACATGTACTAATCTCCTTTAATTCATAAAAAGCTTGTCCCTTGACCCAAACACTCCATCAAAATAAAGAAGTAATGCAGTAAGAAGATGTCAGTGATGATTTGGAAGTTCCTGGCTTAAATAACTGGGCAGATGGTTCTCCCACTAGATGAACAATAAAACTAAAGGGAAGGGTGGGAAATGGGGGAGAACTTGATGATGACATACAAAATTTAAAGTGTCTTTAACAGAAAAAGGTTATAAACTAAGAGCCTGTGTACTGAACTAGATCCATGGGCATGTTTTCTTTGGCCCATGCAGTATTTTACAAAAATTCAACCCATCCTTTAAAATTCAAGGTATTTAACATGCAAATCCTGATTTACAGCTTCTCTTGAGAAACTGGGAGATCTGGTAACTTTGGGCCAACATTCCCAAATAGCAACAAAGGCCAGAGCCAAACAGCCTGCATGGGGCCTGCACTCTCCCCTCCCCCCATGACTGTCTTCCTGACCCTGAGTCTATGTCAACAGCCACTTATCACCCCACTTACCCTGTTGTTTTTCTTAGTGTAGAAAAACATTTTTTTCTTACCCAAAGGCCTGCTTTTTACTCACTTATGTTGTTAGCCAGGCTCTTAAGCTTGTGAATCTGCTGTAGAACAACAGAGTCAAGAAAGGAGTTGAAAATGTGGGTCTCTGGCTGGTAAGAGGAAGAGAGGGCTACAGCTGGGGTGTAAGGTGGGTTTGAAATAGGTTAACATGGAAGAAGACTGAGCTAACAAAAGAGAATGTATAAAAAAGGAGGTGGCAACTGCGGATGGAACTTTAGGAAATGCCAATAATTCAAGCCAGTAAAAGACAGGGTAACAGTAACAATAAGTAAAGGGCAAGGTCACAGAGTGAGAGGTTCAAGAATTCAAAATGAATTAAGTTGATGGTGCACAGATTACAGCAAAAATTCATTCAGTTGTGAGACCAGTCCTATAGAGAGAGATGAGGGTCCACCGTAATTTATTTAGCAACAGTAACAGTAAACCAAATCTAAACTACCCATGAAACTGTACTACGTATCAGTTAGTTAAGGTTAATACAGAAAGAGGTATCTTTTAATTTCTGTCAATATAAATGTTATACCAAGTTCTCTCTGAAAGCCTTTTTTCATTCAGCAGAATTATCATATGGTATCTAAATTAAGTCGTATTTTACACGTTAAAAGCATTTTCAAATAAAGAGCAGAGGCAGAAAAATACATTAGGCACAGTTCAACAACAAATTGTTGTCAGAGAATAATTTTTATTATCATAATAACAAAACTGGTCAGCTAACAAATGGAAAAAGTCACCAGGTTTTCCTCCAAATTTCTATGTAATGAGTAGAGGGAAAAAGTCCATTGAACATGAAAAGATATACATGAATTTAAAGCATCACATTGGCAAAAGCCATCAGACTGTGAATAAGTAGGAATATTTCTGTACATTTGGTTTAAAAAGAGGGTAATTTAGAAATCCTGCAATCTAAGACAAGTTTCTCTGTAACAGCTTTTGTACTAGATTACTAGATAGATAAACAGGATACAGTATAAAGGTAGAATTCATAAGGAAATAGAAATTCAATATAAAACAAATGTGAAAATGCTCACCCTCATTAATTATCAAGAAATAAACATTAAAACAAAAATGAAATAGCCATCATATAACTATTAAATTAGCATGGTAATATTTTATACATTTATAACTATTAAATTAGCAAAATAATTTTGGTACACTGACACTAATAAGTCTGAATTAAAACTCCTTGTGGCCCTGTAAATTGGGATGGCACCTATAATCGTAGTTAATGTTCAGCAAAATGCTCATAACCCTTGTAATTGATGGCTAAGTCATCAGTGGTGCTCCTAGAAATGGATCTTATGTAAATAATACAAGAGAAGCAAAAGGTTATATGAATGAAAATACTCTCTGCTACAATGTTTGTTAAACAAAATAAAGAATCTGTAAACAAGTAAATTGTCCAACAACAGACACATTATATAGAAAATTATAGTGCATCCACACTAGAATCTATAAGTTTATATAAATACTGGAATGGCAGATGCATGGAGCATTTTTTTTAATGTTTCAATATTGTTTTAATAATAGAATAGGTGAAACAGGAAGAAAATCTGGCATCACGATTTTATAAAAGTGGCACAGGGACAAAAACTGTAGCCATAGTTCTAAAGAGAGAGCATAGAGAGAGATGGGTTTTAACAACTGAACTAAAAAGAGGTAACCAGCTTTAGAAAATGAGAAAGCTACCGGGGACCTCAGAGAGAAGAGCTTCAACAAAATGGTAGAGACATAAATCTTATGCAGAGAATTGTTTACTAAATAATGGAGGTGAGGAAGTGTGTGACTCAGGCAATGCTGGGAAAAAAGAAACAAGTAGTAATCTGGAGGAAAAAAGAAACATGATAGTAGCTTGGGGAAGAATTAGGATTGAGAACAATTTTTTAGGCTATAAACTAGAAAGAGAGTGAGTAATCAGTAAAGAAAAAAATTGAAAATTCAGAAGAGAAGGAAGGAACATGATGAAATAGCTCTTGGAGGCCACATGGTGCAAGTACTCAACTTATATGGAACGGAATTTGGTTTTTTATTCTCTGTTCCTGTAAAGCACTCAAATTTGTCTACAGAAATAATACTTCAATGAAAACTTTGATATCTTCTTAAAATAAGAGACACTGGGCTTCCCTGGTGGCGCAGTGGTTGAGAATCTGCCTGCTAATGCAGGCGACACGGGTTCAAGCCCTGGTCTGGGAAGATCCCACATGCCGTGGAGCAACTAGGCCCGTGAGCCACAACTACTGAGCCTGCGCGTCTGGAGCCTGTGCTCCGCAACAAGAGAGGCCACGATAGTGAGAGGCCCGCGCACCGCGATAAAGAGTGGCCCCCGCTCGCCACAACTAGAGAAAAGCCCTCGCACAGAAACGAAGACCCAACACAGCCATAAATAAATAAATAAATCTTAAAAAAAAATAAAAATAAAAAAAATAAGAGACACTGTTTAGAACATGTCACCAACAGTATTTGAGCATAAAAGCAAGCAACACAATTCAAATAAATGATTCTCACACTGACTTCTAAAAATGCTAGAGGTCTTAAGTTAAACCCCAAATAAAATAACTGTGTCAGGGTGATGAATGTTTTGCATGGATCTAAAATTCACATTTTTCTTCATTTTAACATCAGTAAAAATCAGGATGCATCTTATAATCACTGGCATCTTAGCACTGTGTCATAGTTTAAAAAGCTATGGTCTTTTCCTTAATGATAGATAGAATAATGATATGTCTTACAACTGAAGGCATCTTAAATTCAATAAAATGTGGTATCTCTCTGTCCTTACAAACTACTCTCTCATGTTATTATATAACTACAATAGAAAAGAGAAGGAGGGAAGAGAAACTTGGCATATGCAATTTTAAACTACTTTCTTTTACAAAAATATAAAATTGTGAACATTTTACCAGGCAGATTTCTGTTTCTATAATTAAATGATCCCCATGGTCCTGATTCAATAAGGTTTATTCCTGCTCATAAATGTGGAACATAAATCACATATACATACATTTATGTTTCACAGCTGTCCATGTAATCGATAGCCATTTTACAGCACAGGAAAAGTGATATTTAAGGAAAAAGGACAACTAAAATAGCATACTTTCACTTATACGTACATTAAAACAAAATAATTTCTTAATGAACAAAAATCAGAGGCAATGTGCTCTAGAGCTCACGAGCCACAACTACTGAAGCCCGTGTGCCACAACTACTGAAGCCTGTGCGCCTAGAGCCCGTGCTCCGCAACAAGAGAAGCCACTGCAATGAGAAGCCCTCGCACCACAACGAAGAGTAGCCCCCGCTCGCCGCAACTAGAGAAAGCCTGCGCACAGGAACGAAGACCCAACGCAGCCAATAAATGAATGAATAAATAAATAAATAAATCTATAAAAAAAAATCAGAGGCAAGAACATTTTATTAAAGATTTAAAATTTTTAATAGAAATGCCAATTAAAGGAACTATCAGGCATTTTAAAATATTCACATCTTTACAACTTTTCTGTAAATCTAAAATTATTCTAAAATAAAGACTTTACTAAAATAAACAAGTAGATATACATATGAACAATTTTTACTGGCAGTTTCATTGGTGTTTTAACCTCAACAAATAGGTTATCTGAAAAGATAAAAGTTTAAGAAAAATACTTATGAAACATTTATAGTATCAAGCTTCTTTGGCAATTACCATAATCACAACAAAGAGCAACTCCAAACTGGCATGCATTACAAATTTTTAAATATTTTACAAGGAAACCAAACTTGCCAGCTAATACATTTATTATACCCCTACCTATTCTACTGGAAATGCACAAGATAACCAAATCAATGAAATCAGCATCTTAAAATGTTTCTCCAGCACAATCAACTTATGTTGGGCCAGATTTACTCATAAAACATTTTAAAGTGATTCTGAATATAAATATGGGCTCTGTATCAAATCTAAAATAGGAACCGTGCCAGAAAATTCCTTCACGACCTTCTGGTTCTAATAACTTTGTAAACTTACAAAGCACTTTCACACAGCATTGTTCTTAGGATAAAATGAGCTATACGATCTTCCAATTTTTAAATACTATTATTTACACTGTTTGTGGCTAAACTTTGGCAAAGTTCATCACACTGATATATATATTAAGCACATTTTTTTATTAAAGGTCAGAGGTTATGATGGCTATAAAATTTCAAGACCATCAACCAGGATAGATGTTACATCATCAGCATGTAAGAAATTGCAACTAATTTCATCTGAAATAAGAAAAGGGGAATATGCAGTAGAATTCAAAACTTCTAGTACTTTATCACTCTTCTATAAAATGTGAAGACAATCAACATTTTCTATTTAATATAAGCAATACATCAGTTAGAAGAAATAAAGAAACAGTTTCTGCCCTCAAGAAAATTACAGTATACAGGGGAAAGAAATATAAAGACCTATAACATGTGGCATAATATAGTAAGTGTTAGAGGAGTTTTATGAGAATACAAGGATGATAAAAACATACCATTAACTGAGAAGTGTATTAGACCATAACTGGATTTGCATTATTGCAAGTGAAAAATATTTTCTCTGGACTAACAGAGATGTCTCCGGACTAAATACCTTATCAGCAGCTTATTTTAGTTCTCTGTAAAAACTTTTAAAAACTGATAAGTTTTCATATTTAATAAACTCACTATAGTTTATTCCTAACCTAATAACCAAGAAACTTTGTTTCTGACCCTTCAAACTATTCAGATTTCACAAAGATCCTTAGAGCAGTTAAAACCAAAATTGGCAAATAAGAGCATCAGCCCTTAAAGGTAAAAAAGATTTTTAAGAACTATAATGCCATATCTAAAGAATTCTAATTCCTCATTCTAATTCCTTATAAGAAATGATTTAGGATCTTCTTTTGTGAGCTACCTATTCAAAACGTACATCTTTGGCCAAAGGGAGGGTAAGAGGGAATGGAGGGTCTGGCTTTTATTGAGTTACAGTTCTTTATGTATTCTGGATATAAGTCCTCCGTTCAATATATATGCAGTATACTGCAAATACCTCCCTGTCACTGTGTAGCTTGCCTTTTCACTCTTTTAACAATGTTTTTTGACGAAGAGAAATTCTTAACTTTAATGTAGTTCAATTTATCAATTTCTTCCTTTATGGTTAATCTCAATGGAATTCAAATACTATTCCCTAAATGTAAAAAATAGAGACACTTAGACTACTTTCAATTAACATACTAGCCTGTTTATAAAAGAAAGTGAATATTACACACCCCTGAATATCTCATAATTAAAATGAGGGTACCGATAACTTAGTACATCAACAATTTTTTTTTTGGTAGTTTTGCTTAGATAATCTCTAGTAACATAGAAGGAATTACTCTTACTTCGTACCCTGAAATGAGAACCAAAAATAACTTAGGAAGATAAAGGTGTTAAGATTGATAATTTAGGGCTTCCCTGGTGGCGCAGTGGTTGAGAATCTGCCTGCTAATGCAGGGGACACGGGTTCCAGCCCTGGTCTGGGAAGATCCCACGTGCCGCGGAGCAACTAGGCCCGTGAGCCACAACTACTGAGCCTGCGCGTCTGGAGCCTGCGCTCCGCAACAAGAGAGGCCGCGATAGTGAGAGGCCTGCACACCGCGATGAAGAGTGGCCCCCACTTGCCACAACTAGAGAAAGCCCTCGCACAGAAACAAAGACCCAACACAGCCAAAAGTTAATTAATTAATTAATTAATTAAGTTTAAAAAAAAGATTGATAATTTAAGATATAATACCTGCATAACAAATTATCATATTATGACATAATTACATATTCTTTGAACAAGAACTTGCTTGACAGTATGAGGCATGCAAAGCAGCAAAGTACTTTAGAGACTTAAGTAAGAATCTGACCAAGAATATGCAAGCAGATGTCGTGTTTGTATAAATTACACACATAGGAACAGCTTTCTTTTCTATTTTTATAATCTTTGTATTGTGCCACCATGCCACTAATCAAGTTTTATTTATAACAAGTACATCAAAATGACATGATGAATATGGGAAAAGAATCAGCCGTGGAACCCATGATATAAACATCTCATTTATGCAACAATCACTCGAAGAATACACTTTTTCTTGCCACTTTTTAGTTTAGTTTAGGTTGGTGTTAATAACAATTCATATAGGTCCTTCTCATTTGAAGAATTCAAAGAGCTTGCCAGTATTCTAACTTTGTACAAGAAGCCTTTCAACAAAAATATGCTATACTGCATCATCAAAAATTGATATAAGCCTTGTAAAGAACATTTGGTTAACCACCCACCTATGTTTAAACTGCACAAACTAAAAAGCATACTTCATCCTGTCCTGGCTAGTCATGAAAATCAATACCTAACTTATTGAGAAAGCTCCATCTGACAACCTCTACTCACCCTCACAATGGCCAATAAAAAGGAAAGAAGCGAAAGAACTGGGAGAGAAAGTACACTGGGGGAAAAAAAAAAATTATAATGAATCCAGGGTTGCCCAGCAGCATCCACATTTCTGAAAAACAGTAGAATAGATATTGCAAGTTATATTGTTTATTCAGTTTATAAACAACGCTTGGTGCATATACAGAGTCACATTCACAGACCCCTCATCTCAATTTCATGGCCCCAGTTTGAAAGGCACTAAAACAGATGTTACAGAGTTTATGTACTGTACTTAGAGAAGAGCTCCTGCAGCATTTACTGAGAGGCACTCCACTGTTCTTTTTCAAACACAGTTCTAACAGGCTTATTCATGATCATTTCATAAAAGCAGTAAACCAGAAAGGGGACGGGAAATGGGATTGCTGCCAGAATCAGGCACACCAACAGCAGAAAAGAAAAGCCCAAAAGAGACATAAGTAGTACAACACCACTCAATAGCCCTCAAAAGCTTCCCGGTAATTCCAAACCCATCTTGTAATTATAGTCCATAACAATGACCTCCGGTATCAAGAAAAGATTATATTCAGTGTACTTAAAATAATTTTTCTCAGAAATCCTTAACATAGGGACTTTAAACCTTAAAGAGAACACTTCACCAAAGAGGATATAAAGATGGCAGACACACGAAAGATGTTTAAAATTATTCGCCGTTAGGGAAATGCAAATTAAAGCCATGACGAGGTATGACTACACACCTGCTGGAATAGCTAAAATGAAAACTACTGGCAATAAGTGGCGGTGAGGATGGGAAGCAAGGAGAACGCTCAAACATTGCTGGTGGGGATGCAAAATGATACAACCACTCTTGAAAACGGTTTGACAGTTTCTTTTAGAGTTAAACATACACTTACCCTATGATCCAGAAATCACACACCTAGGTATCTACCCAAGAGAAATGAAAACTTAACATTAACAGAAAAACCTGAACACAATTGTTTATAGCAGCTCTACTCATAATCATCCAAACTGGAAACAACCCAAGTGTCCTGCAATGGGTGGAATGTATAAACAAACTGGTACATCTGCACAATGGAAGACTCAGCAGTAAAAAAGAAGGAACTACTGATATTTGCAACAACTCAGATGAATCTCAAAGGCATGCTATGTGAAGTAAGCAGGTCTTAGAAAGTTAAATACTGTATGTGAAAATTTATAGGATGTAGCTAAAGCAGTTATTAGAATTTTATAGCTATAAACTTAAGCCTATGCTAGAAAATAAAAATTTCAATTCACTTCCACTTTAAACTAGATAAAGAGTAAACTAAATCCCACAGCAAGAAAAAGGAAGGATATTAAAGTTTAGAGCAGAAATCTGAAAACAGAAAAACAGTAGAGAAAAAAACAACAAAACCACAGTTGATTCTTTTAAAAGGGCAATAAAACTGACAAACTTTTATTTAGACTGACCAAGAAAAAATGAAAAAGACACCAATTACCAAAATCAGGAATGAAAGAGGAGGCATCACTATTGACCCTATAGAAAAAGATTATAAGGGAATATTACGAGAAACTGAATACTAACCTAATTTAGGTGAAATAGACAAAATCCTAGAAAGATATAAAGTAGTAAAACTGATTCAAGAAGAAACAGAAGATCTGAACAGACCTGTAACAAGAAATTCAATTAGCAATTACAAATCTTCCCACAAAGAAAATCCCAGGCCCAGATGGCTTCACTGCTGAATTCTACCACATATTTAAATAATAAATCCAGTTCTTCACAAACTCTTCCAGAAAACAGAGAAAAAGAGAACACTTCCCAACTCCTTCTATAAATTCAATAGTATCCTGATACCAAAGCCAGACAAAGATATCACAAAAATAGAAAACAACAGATCAATATCCCTCATGAATACATATATACAAAATTCAATTAGTAAACCAAATCCAGCAACAAATAAAAAAGATTAGATACTATCACCAAATCGGATTCATCCCAGGAATGCAAGTTTAACATCTGAAAATCAATTAACATAATACAACATGTGAAAACAAATTAATTTAATACAATATATTAATAAAGGACAAAAAGTCACATGATCATATCAATATATACAACACCCACGCATAATAAAAAAAAAAAAAAAACTCAGCAAACTAAGAACAGAAGGGAACATCCTCATCCTATAAAGGGTATTTGTACAAAACCTACAGCTAACATCATACTTAATGTTAAAAGACTGAAAGCATTCTTCCAACATCAAGAACAAGATAAGGATGTCCACTCTCACCATTTCTATTTACCAATCTACTGGAGGTTTTAGCTAGTACAGTAAGGCAAAACACCCAACAAACAAACAAAAAAGTAAAGGTATCCAAATTAGCAAGAATTAAAACTGGTAGCTTTCAAAGCCTCAATTTTCTAGATTTTCAGTACCCACACACACATAGTACCAAAGTAGACAACTTATGTTTAAAAACAAGAGCCAATGTGCTTTTTGTGTGGTAAATATTAAACCATGGATTTCCCTTAGCCAAGCTTGTCAACATCATCAGTAATCGGGAGTATGAAAGTTCTTCATCGGAATTAACAAACACAAGCAAGGAACTGAATATATCAATTTAAAGACTAACAGAAAAAAATATTTGCTGAACTAAAATTTATTCATTTTAAAATAGCTGACACATTTTCCAAGTGTTAATACATTTTAATTGTATCTTAATCCTTTGGAATTAAATTATATAGGCTTCATAGTATCAGCTTCTCTCCTGACATAACATGCATAACATTTTTTTCCACTGTTTGTTTTAGAAAGGAAGCAATAATCTAAGTTTCCAATATGAACTCGAACTATATTCTAGTGAGGGTTCCTTTCACGGTGATACTTATGATGAAATAAAATAAAGGTCTCCTCAGTCACCCTGGTCGATCAATTTAATATCACAAGTCCACAGTCGCATACACAAAAAATATATAATTTTGTATTGCTCGAAACACAGAACTAGAACAATACCTGGCACCCACACAAGGAGCTGTTCAGTGACTATTTTTGCAGGGAGGGTTAGCGGGGCAGCCATCACAGACGTGCTCCTTGTACTGGAATTAAGTGAATTAAGTTGGAAACTGGAGAATAGTACAGAGGAAGACCCTGCCTTCTGGGACAACAAATACGGAGACAGATGTATGAAAATGCCATTTACTTTCATCAGAGAGAAAATGAAGACATTTATCTCAAGCTTTACAAGTACAATTGAAGCCACTTCCAGACCCATCTATGGAGGAAGTAACCACCTTGGTGAAGCTCTGTAACCAAAGGCAAAGGAAAAGCACACTTCAGGATTTACCCACAATCCCTGGCTACTAGGGCAGAGACCGCGTTGGTTCCTTCAAATGCTTCCCTTAGAAGGCGAGCTTTCACATACAACCTTTTAGTTCAAGAAAGAGCAAATGCATGAGCCTGGCCCTGTCACACGGTCTACAAGTCTGAACCAGAAAACAAAAATATTTTATACTCAGAGCTGATACATACGACCTATATCCAAAAACAAAACTTCTATCTGCCTCAACTGATGTTCACAGCATTAAATAGTTTTATCTGTCAAGCTGTTTCAAAGATTTATCCTAAATAAAAGGAACTCTCAATTACATGTTAAAATGTAGCCTCCAACCCCACTTGTTGCTGCTGCTGCTTCTTCTTTTTCCTTAATAAAACATCAAGTCTATCCTTTATACTGTTGGAAAAACATGGTTATACTGAAATTTAAAACTTCTGAACTAATAAAACCAACACCATGTTCCTATATTCTGGTGTGCCTGACCGCCCCTGAAACTTCCAGCATTCCCCACTTGCTCCTTACTGCCAACTCCTTTTTGTTGCTGTGCCATCAGGCTGCTAGCCCAAAAAATTAAGCTAATATACCATTTCTTTGCACTTTCAGCCCTGGTGGTAGCCAGTATTTCCCAAAGTATCCAAACAAAGGCCTGTTGTCAAGGACAAGAGCCTATGTGGACCTGGCTGCAATGCCCGCGGCCATTAAGTAGATTTAAATACAGCCTGAACCGCCGGGTGGCAGAGGAGAAGGTGCTGACAGACTTGGATGAGCAAAAAACAGAAGTTCATTTTTCTCAGGCCATCAAACAGTCAGTTCAGAAATATTTATTGAGCACTTTCTCTGTGTCAGGCTCTGCTCAAGGTTATGGGCACATCACAGGGAATAAGACCAAACCGCAGGACCTCAAGGAGCCCATGCTCTACTCGGGAAGAGCACTAAAGGTCATCCAAAACGCAGAAAGCAAAAATTCCAGCTCTAGTTAGGGGAAGAAAACAAAGTAGTCAACTCCTTTATGTCCCAGGATAACATTAGTAAAAAATTGCATCGGATGCAAACTATTATATATAGAATGGATAAACAACAAGGTCCTACTGTATAGCACAGGGAACTATATTCAATATCCTGTGATAAACCATAATGGAAAAATATGAAAAAGAATGTATATATATATGTATAAATGAGTCACTTTGCTGTATAGTAGAAATTAACACAACATTGTAAATCAACTATATTTCAATAATTTTTTTTTAATTGCATAACTGATTTCCCCGCCCCTAACCTTGCCACCTTCTAATATACTCTCAACACAGCAACCAAGTGGCCTTTGCAAAACATAATACACCCTTGCCTAAAGCCGTTTCATGGCTTCTTATTACACTGGGCATAAAGCTAAAAACCCTTGACGTGGTCTAAAAGCCCCTGCGTGATATTCCAGCAAATCTTTCCAACTTCGAAGGCACCATGTCCCCAGTTACTATGCTCCAGCCACACCAATCTTTACACTTGTCAAACACACTCAGCTCTCCTGTCAGGGGTGGAGTTTTGTCTGAAATATTTTCCCACCTCCCAAGTCCCAATTTGGATAATCCCTACTCATCTTTGTTGGAAGCACTTTCTCCCCTGCCCCTATCCTCTTCCTCTCCCACCTTCACCCCATACACACCCTGAACTAAATGAGGATGTCAGGTACATTTTCAAATTTCCAAATAATTTGCTTTCATGTACTATTTGCTGAAAATGTAACCTGCAAACCCCAGCTCTTGCTCCGTGTGTGTGTGTGTGTGTGTGTTTAAATAAAATATCAGGTTTCCTTTATACTAGTGGAAATACATGGGTATATTGCTTCTAGAGCACTTACTAGTTTACATGTATATATTTACTTGTATGACCATAACTATTTTGTTCACGTCTCTTCCACTAAGCCCTAAGTTCCATGAAGACAAGTAAGGTGTCAGTCTGTGGAAACACAATGTCCCCAGAGGCTAGCAGGATGATGACTGACACAAAGGAGGTACTCAAGGAGAAAAGCAAATGAATTATGATCACCACCAATGGGAATAACTGTAATTTAAACTTCAGAGAACTGCTCCCAAAGATAGCTCAGTTCCAAGAGCCACATTTTGTTTTGCTTGCGTTTCTGCTGTAATGAAGACTTTACTAGGAAAATGAAAGCCAGACTGATTAAGAGACTGCTGAAAATCTCCTTGTAGCTGACACTTCCTTTCCAATGGGTTAGAAATGTATCTAATGTGTGGATTTGGTTTCTTTTTATTTTTAAATGTGGATATCCTGTCTATTTAAAAGGAAGACTTTGAGGATCAAAAGGAGTGTTTATTACTTAAGCACTCAGAGCATTATTAAAAAAATAAGACTTCGGCTTCCCAGGTGGCGCAGTGGTTGAGAATCTGCCTGCCAATGCAGGGGACACGGGGTCCAGCCCTGGTCTGGGAAGATCCCACATGCCGCGGAGCAACTGGGCCCATTGGCCACAATTACTGAGCCTGCGCGTCTGGAGCCTGTGCTCCACAACAAGAGAGGCCGTGATAGTGAGAGGCCTGCGCACCGTGATGAAGAGTGACCCCCACTTGCCGCAACTAGAGAAAAGCCCTCGCGCAGAAACGAAGACCCAACACAGCAATAAATAAATAAATAAATAAATAAACAAATGATTTTAAAAAATAAGACTTTATAAATATTATTGTTACTAATTTAAATGAACCAACTTCCTAGTATGAGAACAGGCATCTTGATTCCTATTAAAACACTAACTTTGAAAATGTTCTCTATAATGTATTATTAGGTAGCTACTCATACCTAATGTTGCCTATTTGAAGGAAATACTACTTTATTTAGTTTCAGCTTTTAAGTTATAATGAAAACAAGTGTTTTGCTTTTGTCCAAATATGTATACAACAAAGAAAAAATTATAAACGCCTCCACAGATGTGTCAAACAATGTCACTGTATGACATTTCTATACTAGCTATTATGGCATGGTAATCTTAGAGATGTCCAAACATTACTTGTGCAATGCAAAAATATTCACAGTAGCCCTCTGTCAGAAACATGTCAATTACTACAATAACATGGACTATACACACACACACACACACACACACACACACACGCAGAGTATATGCAATATACTCTGACCTTTTATAAACAGAAAGCAAGCAAAAAACCCATATTTCCTCTTTTTAAAAGATATTTGTTTTGATGAAAAAAAATAACATTACTAATACAGGTGGATCACAAAATAATATATAATTTTGTGCTGCTAAATGTACCAAAAAGACTCAATGTTAAACTAATTCTGTTTAAAGGTATCGGCCTCAAAGAAACACTTAAATTACCACCTGGTGAGCAATGTCCGGTTGGGCTCTTACTTTAAGCTGCTTGAGGGAGGTCCAAACAAAGTGCATTTTAACATACAAAAGTGTCAGTAAAGAGATAACTATTAAGACTATATGAAAAGTGATGTCCAGAAATAAAGATAAATCTCACTGCATTAAAAAAATGTTTACCTTCTTAAATCATAAAGAAAAAAAACTGCCCTTAATGGTTATTTTTATAATCAAGTATTTAAAACTTTAAGCTTACCATTTTGTTACACTTTTGGACAAAATTTTAGGCAATAATTCAAATACATCCATGCAATATGTTTGCTTCTCTGATAATTAAAAAACCTAGCAATACAGGCCTCCCCAATCCCAACCTTACCCTATTAACTTTTTTTGCTGAACACCTTCCATGTAAACTTTGGACTTGGGGGTGACAAATGAAGACATGAAAGAATGACTCCATATTCTGATAACCAATAACTCATCTGCATATTATAAATGGTACATAACATCATTTGTTTGACTTCCAGCCCCAGGTGAAAGCTGCCAGTAGTCATATCTTTCTCATCTTTAGGGTTACCAACGTTTACCCCGTCCCCTGAGGGAAATTTCTGACTCATCTAAATAAAACTGAAGAATCCATCATATAATGAATAGTTTTATTACCTTAAAATTAACCTGTTAGATTTTCCTTCTGTGTTCTTGAGGCTTTCATTGTCAAAGTGGAAAACCTCCAGTAAAATTAATGTACAGAAATCTGATTCTATTCTACCATACATATTCTCGTCTTGCCATGAATTCACTGGAACTAATGCGCATGGGCTGAAGAAACTGGCGTGGCAAAAGACTGGGGTCCCAAGTTACAAGGACACTGGCTCCATCTACTCTAAATGTGCACTCCCTTTCAGAGTCTAAAACAGCTGTGTGAATCACAAGAAATGGCCTAGCAGATCCCCAAGCCCCAAATGTACCAGAGGTCAGCTTTCTAAACGCAACATCTATTTTTAAACTAATATAAGTTGGGTTCTAAATTTGACCTGCATTTAAATTATCATCTGGTGAGGAATGTCCAGCTGGACTCTTACACACTTTAAGGTGCTTGAGGGAGGTCCAAACAAAATTCATTTTATGCACAACAGACAAAGCCTTCTCTTAGCAACTGGCATCCTCCACAAAGGAAGAGTAGCAGCTGTGAAGAAAGAGCCATCCTGCAGCTGAGGGTCCCTGGAATTCACTTCTTCACATAACTAATAAAAGCAGGCCATTCTTCGCATTGAGATGGTTTGGGAAAACCAATTTCCGATTGCTCAGCACAACAGAATGAAGGAATAGAGCATATTTTCAACAGCGTGCAGAGGACATGAATACCGTCCCAAAGAAGCCAACAAAGACCTATTTTTAAGGTTCCTCACAGTACACTTCTCTTTAGAAAGTTCACAGGGCAATCCTGTCCAAAATAGCCTCACTGACAATGAAGAAAGAGTTTTCTTTTAAATTTTGGGCTCAGAAACTGGAAAATAAAAGAAAACCATGAATATCCTATCATAGTTATCAGTTAAATAATTATGGTACCAATTGATAATTTTGGAAATTGGTATCATTCTCAATTTTAAGAAACTTCAAAACAGAACTTCTACAATTTTTAAAACTTACATTTCAAGAGTATTACAGTGGTAAAGGTTGACACTAGCATAGGCACATGTATCACTTAGGAAATTATGTCCTATCAATTTCAGTATCCACATTAGGAAGATCACTGCCAGGGCAGAGGTGAAAAAATAAAACAAATAAATCTCTGAAAAAATACTATAAATATAAACCTACGTAAGTTATATATCTATTTCTATAAACCAAAATCACAAGAATTCAGTAAACTACTGCTAATCAAGAATGAAATTAAAATACCAAACGTGTCCATATATGTATGTCACACCCAAAACCTATCTCCTCTCACTAGCCTACCATTCTGGCCCAGTCCATCATACCTAAAGATAAACTAACATTACGATTTAGAGGGCAAAGCAAATCCAAGTATTTGATTTTCTAGATATGTGGATAATCAATCTGATTTCAAGGTTCAAAAAACATAGACCATGAAAATTAAATGCACGGTATATGAACCAAAAGCCTTGAGTCCATCGTGCCTCCTTCACTTCCATTCATTCATTCGAAGAACATTTTTCTGAGCAATACAGCTGAGGCTGCTTGTTGCTACCCAGTATCCACTCTCTCCTTGTTCCTAACAGAACCCCTAATTTATCCGGGGAAAGCAAGACAACTAATTGAGAGACTCCCTTTCACAGCCTCCTTACAGCTCGATGAGTCCACAGGACCAAGTTCGGGCCAATGAGACACATGCACGTGTTTTGAGAAAAGCAGGCAAAGAAAAGTTACGTAAAGGGAGCTGACTCTGTTCAGAATTTCACCTTTTTTCTTCCCTTCTTCCACGTTTTAGAATATGAACATGATGCTTCCAGTAGCCATCTTAGGCCTTAAGGATGCATGCTAAGAATTTAAAGAGAGAGTCTAAGCAGTATTTCTCTTTTTTTTTAATTTATTTATTTATTTATTTTTGGCTGTGTTGGGTCTTCGCTTCTGGGCGAGGGCTTTCTCTAGTTGCGGCGAGCGGGAGACACTCTTCATCGCGGTGCGCGGGCCTCTCACTGTCGCGGCCTCTCTTGTTGCGGAGCACAGGCTCCAGACGCGCAGGCTCACTAGTTGTGGCTCACGGGCCTAGTGGCTCCGCGGCATGTGGGATCTTCCCAGACCAGGGCTCGAACCCGTGTCCCCTGCGTTGGCAGGCAGATTCTCAACCACTGAGTCACCAGAGAAGTCTTAGCAGTACTTCTTTAGTGCTGTCATGTTCAGAGAAGTCATGGTCAAAGATACTGGTAACTGCAGAAGCTATAGGATCATCTCTGATGCTGTTTTTGCCTCATTATTGCTACCAACAGTCTGGTGTCACATATATAGAAATATAAACAAGCTTATAAAACCTCTGAAAAAACAGGGCTTAAGGAACAGCACTTACTTTCTTTAACAAGAACTTAATGTTCTTAAAGAAGAAACAAAACATAAGAATCACAAGTCCTTTCTCTGTTTATACCTTTAACCTTTCACTTAAGCGTCTACATACCGAGGATGCGGTGAGTGTCTGTCTCCCCGACTCTCCTAGGAGAACTTAAAGGTGACGATTACTGTTGTTCACTTTCGCAGCCCTAGAACCCAGCATATAGGAGATACTCAATGAATGTTAAATGAACAACTTGAAGCGAACGAATGCAGAGCTCCTCCATCAAGAGTCCTCCAGTGACAGATAATTCTATAGTTTTGAAGGACGCCGGTATCTGCCGTAGGGCCAGCTCATTCAGTGACACAAAGCACAGCACAGTGGGAAACCTGCCACTCCCTGGCCAGCTGGGGAGTCCTGCTCTTTACCTCCGGGGTGTACAGACCTCACTCCCTCATGTCTCCACAGGCTGAGTCGGGGGAAGTGGGCACTGGAGAGCTCCGGTCTTCCTGTCTGCTCCTCCTGCTTGCCCACTCGCCCTTGCTCACCCATAACAAGTCTACTGAGCGCCCACTACGCACCACGCACTGTGGAGGAATGCCGGGAATAACGTTAATGACCGAAAGAACCATCCTCAAGGAATCAATCATCCACAAGAAGTAAGAGAAAAGCACAGAAGCAATTACAGTGTAACGTGAACAAATGATGACTGTACATGATGTGAGCTTCCTCTGCGGAGGCTGAGCACAGTTTGGAGCGCGTACTAATCTGACTATCTCGTTGATTCCACACCATCACTGCTGGACTTCCTCTCTGTGACAGGCGCAGCAGAGACCAAGCCACCGCACCAGTCAGGAGGGGACGGCATGGAAGACAGGAAAGGCTGAGCAGTGAAGTGAAAGTTGAACAATCGACAGAATTTTCCCGGGTTGAAAGGTGTATGCAGAAGGTTTCACACAGAGAATTAACCAGGCAGAAACATCCAGAGGCAAGAAAAGACTATAGTTCATCAGAACAGCATGGCAGAATTTGCTGCTGGATCAGGGAACACACCTACCCAAAGCAGTTTTTAACACCTGAGGGACTGAGCTTTCACGACTTGTATCTAAAGGAGAGGCTCAGAGAGAAAGGCCTGATGATTTTTCATAAATATTTCTAAATCATGTGCCTTCAGGAAAGGCATGAAAAGACTCTCTTAACCTGAAGCACATAGTATCGATCCTGCTCTATTTTTAAGCCCAGGTTATTAATATTTATAATTTTAAAAGATTACTTATTGGAGAGTAGTAATAGGACATTAAGAATTTTACAAAAGCATAGCAATGGACTGGAAAAAAAATTTTCCCAAAACTGAAATATTTCTTCAAAATGTCCCTACATAATGCATTTCCCTTTCAACTTTGAAAAGACCGTTAAGCAGATTCATGACTTAAAAATACAGTTTGCATTTGGCAGCAGAGTCAACTCTTTCAAACCTGATTTCCCCTCCCCTCCCCTTCTGTTTCAGTCATAGAAATCTGGTTTTATTTGGGCTGGCAATGTGCCCACTTAAACACCACACTGGAGCCTCCTTGAAGACAGCGGTGGCCAAGGAGTTTCAAGTACAAGTCAGGCAGAAGATTCCAGAAAGCCCCTCTGCCGCTGTTCTTTCCCCTCCTCTTGCAGGCATCTTGGCTGGAGCTCCAAGAGAGCCCTGTGGTTATGCGGACGGAGGCCTTATCCTCAGGATGCTGAAAGCCCGAAGGAGCCAAGACCCGCCCAATGATGTGGTAGAACCCCCCCACCCAAGCACCTTCCCTACAGACATTTTATGTGAGCAAATCAAACCCTGTCTAATTAGATTCCTGTTCCTACCAGACAAACACAAATTTCACTGCAGATGCGAGTGAATATTTAAACTATACACGGTAAGATTTGGCAAAAAGCAGTTTCAACTAGACTTACAGTATTAAAACATATTTCATGAGTCCCTGTCTTTTTTCATCAGAATCACACATTCTACATCCTTATTAAACAACCTTTTTAAATCAAAATAAATCTTTTCTAATTTTTTTCTTTGGACACAAGACATCTGGTTCTTGAAATAAATATCTGACCTACCCTGGGAGCTGAATGGGGAGAGTGAGGGGGGCCGGCAGAACAATCCCTGGAGAGCAGGCGTGTGGGGCAGTGTGCAGGGGGGACTGGGAAGTTACACATCGATAACAGGGCACGACACAAGCTGTTTACAAAAAGCTTCATTGTGTTTTGCAAGCCAGGTGAATTATTAGGTAAGATTCAATTTGGAGGTCTTTGATCTAAACTAATCTCTGGCAGCCACTGCCTAAGCTCATAGAATCACACTGAGATTTAAATGTAATAGCATTCTTATTCTACTTGATACCCCAGTTATTTCATTTTTTAAAGGTATAGTTGCTTCACAGTAACTTCTTTGACATCGGTGAGATACATTCTTGTATTTCTGTGGAAAAAGTACTGCACCCCTTCCTCCATCCTCTACCATCAAAATAGCTAGGATTATGCCCAACAAAAACAGAGTAATTCCACAGGGCTGGGATGGGGTACGGGAGGGGACTCCTGTCTTTGGGCAGAATCAGAAATTTACTGACTGTAGGAAAGCCAGGATCACCTCCATTGTAACTCGATGTACAGCTTTTGTTTGAAGCTAGAAACAAAATCCAAATGAAGAAACTAAACAGAATATAATCTATTTCCCCTTTTATCTCTGTTCACTTCTTTAAAAAAGAGTACTCCTTTCTATTTCAAATATTTAGCCAAACTAACAACAAGCCTACTGTCAAGTCAACACCACTAGACAACTACTGAATCCCTGCTCTATGCTGGATCATTACACAAACATCCATTTTCTTTGCCTCTTTTTTTTTTTTGCCACACCATGCAGCACGTGGGATCTTAGTTCCCCAACCAGGGATCAAACCCGCGCCCCCTGCATTGGAAGCACGGAGTCCTGACCACTGGACCGCCAGGGAAGTCCCAAAACACTGGTTTTGTTTATGGGCAAAATGGCATAGTGAAATGTATATAATGTCTAGATTCAAACCTGGGTTTGAATCCTGGCTCTAAGAATTACTAACTGTAGGTAAAACCTTGGGCAGATTAATTTCCTTCACTCTGACGTCAATTCCTGCAACTATAAATGAAAGTAATGGTATCATTCTCCTCCTAGCATTGTTGAAAAAATTAGTGCTAATGTATACATTAGGCATTTTGTAGCTATTAATATAATGCTAATTACTAGAAAGGTTTTATTTATTTAACTATCAAAGATAAAATGAGAGGTGAAAAAATTAAATTAAGAAAAGATAACTAAAAGTATCAACTAAAATAAAAAGCAAAATGAGAGACAGAGTAACTTCTGAGTAACAAGAGCCCTCTTAGCTCCTGCCTGGAACACTTCCAGTGATGGGAACTCACTACCTCAAAAGGCAACTTCGTCATTCATGCAACGTTGCCTTAGCACACACGGAGGATGGTATCTACCATGTGTCAGTTTCTGTATCCGGCTTGAGGAAACAGATAATTAAGACATGGTCCCCTGCTCTCAAAGAATTCATAGCTCCCTCTCATGAATACAATATGTGACAGGCAATGAGGGAAGAAAAGCACAGAGTTCTGCAGGAGGGCAGAGGTGGGGCACACCACCCAACCTAGGGTGTCAGAAGGAAGGAATCCCTTGAGTAAAATCTTACAGAACAAGGAGGAAGAAAGAGAAGTGCTGAAAGGGAGCAGCACCCTGAGGTGAGAGACAGCCCAGGGTATCAGAAGTACCAGGTTCAAAGCAGGGAGCGGTAGATAATGTGGTTGCCCAGCTTCCCATCAGAGGGCTGGAAGACCACAGAATAACGCTGGACTTTCTCCCACAGGCTGCGAGGAGCCTTGGAAATGTTTTCAGCAGGGAAGTGACAGGGTTACACATGCTTTTTTTGTACAGAAATCATGGTGGCAACGTGTAAAATGAACTGCATGCGGTAGGGGCAGAATGGGATGGTAAACCAGTAGTCCAGGTGGGCAACAATAAGGCTACAGAGTTAGAATTCACATTTTAAGCTCAGCTAAGCTGTTACAAGATTTTCTAAGCAATTACAATTAAGCTGGGTCTTCTTTGGTTTCTGAAGAGATTTTGTATATATGTAATCTCCCAACAATATCAATGGCTCCAGAAGAACAGGATTCAAGTGGCCTGGTTTGAAATTCTCACTAGGCATGGTACAATGTGGATGAAAGGTGAATGTAGGGATATTTTCAACTTCACTGAAAGCTCCCAGAAAACATTCCCCTCTCTCAGTTCCACAGCCAAATGCCTCTACTTATGATCAACCGTTACTAACAGAAATAAAAACTGAATCTCAAACATTTATCATTTGCCCATGCGATGTGGATAATCTACTATCTAAATAAGTGTTTAGATTTAGGTAAAGAAGAAAATTCTGATAGCCCCCAAATTTTGACCACTTTTAAGACTTTTCCCCCCAATGACTTCATAGCATGCCCTTGGCCTATAACTGTGAAGTCACTTATCAAAAAGAGCAAAGCAACTCTGTGGGCACTGAAAAAGGCTCTTATCTGTGCTTAGTTATCAGCTGAAACTGTTTGTAAAAAGGAAGAATACCACACAAGTTGTCTGGCTGACTGAGTTGGCTGCGGCCCGTACATTCACAAAGAAAAATGTGTATAAACATGAACATTCAGGCACAAGTATCCATCTGGACAGGATATTAACCCATTCCTCGATTCCTTAAGGGTCTTATTCTCTCAGAAGTATAAAATCAACCAACTGGTTTAAGTGCACTTTAATTAATTTGGGTGAGAGGGAGGGAGGACGGAGAGAAGGAATCATCTCTTTTGAACACAATAAGGACCCATCTCCATAAGATCATTCGAGAAGTTTAAAAGATTAAGCAACTAGGACTCCAAATAATCCACATGAAAAAAAAGTACCAAATTCTTATTTCCTTGAACCTCAACTTGTCTAAATCTTCCTTTGGATTCAGTCCCCTGGCACTGGATTAATGGCATAATTCTACTGAAGACATGCACTCAGGAAAAGGGTGGTGATAAAAAGTGGTTACTTACACCTAGCTGACATGGGGAAAACTGGCAGAAGAAATATTCGGATGACATAATGAATCATAAAACTGAGACTGTTCCGATTCTTACTTTGGTTTAAGCTGGATAATCACTAAACCCAGCCCATGATTTTTAAAGCTCCAACACACCTAGTCAAAATGCCCTTTACATTTATAAAATGTATAGTTAATTTTTAGTATTTAATTTGGACTTAATCCTTTCCTTCCGAGAATTTTGCCCCATTCAATGAAGAAATCTCACAGCTGAAAGGGTAAGAGCAAAGCAAGGCTCTAGAGCTAGGCCATGTGAATTCGGTCCTATGCACTTATCTCCTCTGTGCCTGCCTCCTTCCCTGTCCGTCAGGACCAACCTCACAGGGTTCTTGTGAGGATGACATGGGATAACCCACATAAGGTTGCTCAGCACGGGGTCCGGCACAGAGCTCCATAAACACTCCCAAATTGTTATTAGCCTTAAACAGTAAAAACACGGCAAGCACTAAGGGAGGCAAGATCCAAGCCCTCAAGACTTGACCCTTTTGTGGAAAACAGATGCTAAAAGCATAAAAACAACTATAATAACCAATGTGATATAGCTGTAAAGGGATATCATACAATTTTTCAACTATCTTCCATCTTCATCTTCTGTCACTTTCTATCATTTAAATGCCAGGAGTTATCCTTAATTACCTTCAACTTGGCCATTCTAATTGTCTACTCCTATAGCCCGCTGTGATCCCATTAACATGGCCTCCTGAGGTTGGTTTGAAGAGATTTATGATCACCTACAGTCGATTCCTCCCTAATTTTTAATGAATTTCTACTGATAAATAATTACTTAAAATAAATTAGCTAATTTCTAGACCATGTAGTTTTTCCACTAAGAATCTACTGAGCTATGTTTGTTTTTCACCAGCTGTTTGGATAATTATATTTAGTCCACATTTTTTAAAGGCGGTAGAGAATGAATATGTTAATTAGCCCCTCTTTTTGGACTTCCCTAAATCCTCTAATTCCTCTTAAAGCTTTTGCAAGAGGTTCAGAGTGAAGATGAATCAACTCACATCTCGGAGGCAGCTCAGTAGCTGGATACTGAGGGCTTAAAATCAGACAATTCTTGATGTAATAAAGATAAGAGCTACAAGGTAAACAGAACAGTGAATGACTACAGGCTTCCCAGGTGCATCCAGGTGCCTTTCCGCAACAAAAATCAAATGATACTAAATGTAAATTTGCATATGGTACTGAGTCAGAATGACTGGCCAGAAACAACCCGGAAACTAACCCCATCACCATAAAACCCTAAACTGCAAGCCACATTGCAGAGCAGTTTTCCTGGGTTCCCTTACCCTGCTGCTCTCCGCCCAGGGCGCCCCTCCCCAATAAAGTCTCTTGCTTTGTCAGCACGTGTGTCTCCTCAGACAATTCATTTCCAAGTGTTAGACAAGAGCCCACTCTAGGGCCCTGGAAGGAGTCCCCCTTCCTGCAACAATGGGAAGCGCACTGCCCCATTCTAAAGCCCCCCCTTTGTGTCTGGAGGACTTAAAAAAAGAGAACCTCAGGCACACAGGAAGTACCAGAGAAACTGACCCTTACTAATACAGCCAACTGATTTTTGGCCAAGATGCAAAGGTAATTCAAAGGAGAAAAGACTGTCTTTTCGACAAATGGTGTTAGAACAATTAGATATCCATATGCAAAAAAAGGAACCTTGACTGAAGCCTCAGACCTTATACAACTACTAATTCAAAATAGATCTAAATATAAAATGTGAAACTATAAAACATTTAGAACAAAGCATAAAAAACAATCTTTACGACCTGGAGCTAGGCAGAGTTCTTGGAAGCTACACACAAAGCACGATCCATTAAAAAAATTAAAAAGATAAATTGCACTTCTTCAAAATTAAAAATTCTTGCTCTGAAAAAGACACTATTAATAAAGAATGAAGAAATAAGGTACAGACTGAGAAAAATATTTGCAAATCACATATGCAATGAAGGATTTGTGTACAGAATATGTTAAAAACCAAAAAAACTCCAAAAACTAAACCAAGAAAAGAAACAACCCAATTTAAAAATGGGCAAAAGACTTGAACAGACCCTTCACCAAAAAGGATATATAAATGGCTTCAAGTAAGCACATCAAAATGGCTGCAAAGAAGCTTCAAGTAAGCACGTGAAAAAATGTTCAACATTACTAGACATTATGGAAATGCAAAAGTAAAACCGGAGATACCACTACACATCTACTAGAATAGCTAAAGTAAAAAGTACTGACAATACCAAGTGCTAACAAAGACGCCAAGCACCTGAAACTCTCTCTCATGCCCTACTGGCGGGAATGCAAACTGATACAGTTAACTCTGTAAAATGGTTTGAAATTTCCTTAAAAAGTTAAACGTACACCTTCAATATTCTCCAGCCATTCTACTGCTAGGTATTTACCTAAGAGAAAGGAAAGCATACGTACACGCGAAGACTGCTACACAAAAGTTCAGAGTAGCTTTATTTGTAAAACCTAAAAAACGAGAATAACCCTAATGCTCTTCAATGGGTTAATGGATAAATAAACTGGAATACACCCACAAAGTGGGATCCCACTCAGCTATTAAAAGGAACATACTATCAATACCCCGCAACAACTTGGATGAATTTCAAAGGCATTCTATTGAGTGAAAGAAGTCAGCATCAAAAGACATGCTGTATGCTTCCATTTAAATGACATCTTTGCATAGGCAAAACTACAAGGATGGAGAACACATCAATGGTTGCCAGGATTTAGGGGTGGAGAGAGAATGAGGGAACATTTTGAGGGGATGGAATGGTTGTGGGAATAGTTACACAAATCTACATATGTGTTAAAACCCATAGAATTGTACGACATAAAAAAAGGCAATTTAACTTTTACGTTGATTTTTTTAACCAACATAAAAATACCTCAAATTTACAATAACATCTTGTATAACTAAATTATGTAAATATTGTACTGCATATTGCCACAGAAATGGGTTTTAAAGACAACGGGACAATGGAGCAATGTAGTATGAAGTATTATTTAAACCAAGTTTATTTATAAAGTATTTAAAAGACACCATAAAATCATCTCTTTCCAAAGTTAACTGCTCAGCCACAAAAAGCATCACTGCTTAATGAAAGAAAGCCAATATTCAGTAGAGCCCAACAGAGCTAGACATCTAAGCATCTGGCTTTTGAGATGTTGATGTTACAAAGCAGGTGAATCAACAGGGACACAGATGCATGAACCTGGAGACATCTGAAGTTTGTCCATTACAGTCCGGTCCCATCTCTATCCCCACAGGGCTTTCCATACCTCCTCCATTTCCTCGACAGGAAGCACTCAATGCACATAAAGTTTGTTTGAAAACATGAAGAGCATGTATACAAAAGGAAAAGGTCAAGGAAACCAGTTTCATTGAGAACATCTGGACTGTGTCACCATGACCACAAGTGGTTGATGCCGCCACAATGTGCCAGCAGCTGAGCCTAATTTCTATAAGCCTAATGTTAGAACTGAGGCTCTACTCAACGGAGTGAACGGAGGGGAGGACCAGCTCTCAACTGCACTACTAAACCGAAAGAAACTCCAAAACGCTATGATAAAACATTTTCTAACACACATCTCTGCACTATTCCTGTCAAACTGTGTTAGTCTTCCATTTCCTCAAAGCATTTTTTTATGGAGTCATTTTTGCCTATTTCAAAGAAAAACGGTAACAACCACTAAAAGGGTAACGCAGATGTCACCCCACCCCACTTGCACTGGTGCTCCTTTTCAATACGCTCTATATGATGTAGCGCTGGCCGTTTGATTGCAGAAAATAATTATCAATATGTTACTTTAAAAAGTATTCTTAAAACAGAATTTTTTTTTAATGATGAAGCTTTGGATAATTTTTATTTTTTTCTTTCTATTTTTCTTTACTTCTTGAAGGTTCCCTATACTGAAACATGAAAACAGTTGAACTCCCTTTCTTCTACTCCTAACACAATTTGCCATAAATGATGACTGTGACCATCATGTCTTCATTTTTAATACTCTTAAGGAAATCCTACTTTTTAGTGGCTCTATCTAATATCTCACTATCACCACCAAAAGCAAGGGTGGGAGTGGTTGATACCCTAAACTTTCAGATAACATCACTCTCACCAATTATTACAAAAAATAATTCAGTTACAACCATAAGGAGAGTCCGGTTATTTTTAAATGAGAGAGATTCCTCCTTGATCTGTTTCACTTGCTTGAGAACAGTGCACAGGAACAGATGAATATTTAATAAGCCTGCTTTGACTATCATATTTCAAGCCTAAAGTATATGCTACATTATTCTTTTTTTTTAATAGATCTTTATTGGAGTATAATTGCTTCACAATACTGCGCTACTTTCTGTTGCACAACAAAGCGAATCAGCCACATGCATACACATGTCCCCACATCCCCTCCCTCTTTAGCCTCCCTCCCACCCTCCCTATCCCACCCCTCTAGGTCATCGCAAAGCTCCAAGCCGATCTCTCTGTGCTATGCTGCTGCTTCCCACCAGCCAACTATTTTACATTCGGTAGTGTATACAGCTACATTATTCTTTAAAAGTGGTACTTAAAAGTACCACTTTAAAAGTGGTACTCTTGGGGTTCTTTCAGACAGGTACTTAAAAATAATCACCTGACTGTACATGACGGAACCCTGACTCATGCACAGGCAGTGCTTCTCTTTGCTAGATGTCAAAAGTGAAAGGTGATGTCCCATGACGCCACCACAGTAGTGCTCTCCTTTCTGTTGCCTAGGATGCTATGATTTCTATTAGTCTCAGTAGCCAGCAAAGATTGTCGTCTGCATTCAAAATAAAATCAATACACAGAATTTCATCCACACTCACAATTTTTTTTTTAAAGAAAACTCATTCATTTTACATGATTTGAAGCCTAAAGTAGAAAGTTTTTTTTCAGGCTGGACTATATTAGCAATGCCTACTGGCAAAAATGCAAGTTAGAAAATCAGGCTTGAGAAGGTAATTGTAAAGAGACAAATGAAGAAAGGAAAACTTGGATGCCATACGTGAAGCTTGGTGATAGCAAGTCAGGGGAGGGATTCCGATTCCTAGGTACTGACAGTGGGGTGCATGGCAGAAGAGTCCTCACTTGAACAGTAATAGGGTTGCAAGAGGTACTCCACGAATCTGACAACTAAAAAAATTCTCATTCTGTAATTTTAGTACAAGATTGAGATCTTTTCAGACAGTGAGCTCCTTAAAGGAATTATCTTCTTCTTCACACTAGCACAGTGCCTGGTACCTAAGAGATACTCTATAAATAATTGCTGAATAGAATTAAAAAAGACATTGAATTGCACGAAAATGACCATAACTCCCAGCAGACACTATCCACTGGTCCCCTGAGGTACGCAGAACACTCCTGGTGCTGGCCATGAGCACCATCTCCTCCACTTCGGAGAGCTTGTACAACTGCTTAGTGAGTCCCCAAAAAGAGAACTGAATTTTCTTAGACAAAATTCACTTTTCAGCTAATTTCTTGGTTAATAATAGTAGCGTGTACAGAGAGAAGTCTCCGCTCTGACAATTCTTTACAGCTCATTTGTGTTTGCATTACCAACATCACCTTCAAACCACTATTCTTAGTAGGAATCTTTGTAAGCCAAGTGTCAATTTTGTAGCTGGTGCTTTAATGAAAACTGGTTAACCAAATCTGTAAGTCTACTGAGTAAACACAGCATGTCACAATAGGTGAAAAGCAAACAGGAGTGAGGGCCCCTCCCCACGCTCTGGGCTGTGGAAGTCACCCCACAATTCCCAGGAGGGCTGTGTTTCAAACGGGACACATCCTCTGACCCAGGACCCAAGCAAGGGTCCCGGTTTCAATTCCAATGTTTAATATTAGTAAATTTTAGTTTATTTCTTAATAGCTTATTAAGAGCTCTAATATTTATTTCCTGCACTCCGACATATGCACCCATTTGGGAAAACACAGTTTTAGGTTCCTTGTGATGGCATTTCTGCTCTCAAGTTCCTGTTTCAAAGAGAGACCTGTACCTCACCCAGTTTATCTAACCTTCTACCCACAAGCAGGTCCTCAATTCAGGACTTTCAAGCCAGATTCCCACTACTCCTTCTTTCTAACCTAACTTCACTGAAGAAAAGACCAGAAAGCAGTGTCAGGAGCAGAAAGACCAAGAGATTCAGAGAAAATCTGGGTTCAAAATCTGCCATTACCAACTGTGTAACTTGGGGCTGGTTACATTTCTAAGACTGTTTCATTATTTTCAAAATGAGGAAAATTCTATTTTGTTCAACTGTCTTGGTTATTATAAAGATTGATAATTATTATAAAAGATTAATAGTGATTATGAAGATAAAAGCAATTTTATTTCTATATCTATAAATATTAACATATATATTATAATCTTTATTATACAGATAATTTTATATATATGTGTGTACTTAACTTTAGAAATAAAGGTTATTTTACTTTTTTATATATTTAATTATAAATAGTTAATAATTATTTTAAAGACTACAAGTAGTTTTTACTGTTTTCATTCATGTTCCCTCCTTAGTTAAGTCATTCTATGAGGCACCAACTCTCAACAGCAAGAAATTCAAAAGACCTCTTTGTAGTTTCAAGTCATCCATTACTGTAATAAAGTTATTATGTAATTACAAAAATAACACCTCTTTAAGTGGAAAATTACAAAATTCAAAATAAGTATAAAATATAAACTCAAAGTCACCCACAATCCTATCACCCAGAGATAAACTGCTAATACTGTAGTCGTTTTTAAAATTGAGATCATATCATATAAAGTGCTTTCTATCCTTCGTAATTTAACATTATCCTACGCACATTTCTCCATGTCATTTGGTGTCATTCGGATGCTTAATCACAGTATGATAGTCTTCTACATGTATGTGTCACAATTTAACCACTTTTGCGCTACCTGACATGTAGATTGCACCCAATTTTCATGTTACAAAAGCGATAAACATGCTTGAAATTTTTATGTATTTTTAAAAAACTGTTTTTTCATAGAATCAAGTCCTAGAAGTGGTAAAGTAGGACATAACCAGTTTGAAGTTCTTTGGCATATACTATAAAACTGTTGTTTATAAAGTTCCTGCAGTAAATCCCCACTTTACAAGGTAACAGGATGATAATTGGCTTAGAAATTAAAAAGGCTGATTTAAGCAGAGGCCCATAAACACACACACACACACACACACACACACACCCCTACCTTAGCCATTTCATCATTTTATTTGACATTAACACGATATATATTCTTTTATCCATTTCCTGATGTAGGGTCAATGTCTTCTTCATGAACAATCAGTCTCCAGACGGACTGTTAGGCTACTCATTCTCACACAAACCACACCCAAGAAAATATCATCCACAACTTCCGATTTCCCTTTTCTATTAGACTGGAGTACAAACTCAAAAGGCTCTCAAGACGCAAGCTGAGAATACTTATAGAAGTTTAATTACTCCTCCAATCCTTTATAGTTGCACGACCATACTTTGCAGCATTCTTCTTGGAGGCTTGCCTTTGGAGGCTTTCCACAGTATTTAGCCTATTTCTGTAGAAAAATAACGCTCACATTTAATCAGATTACATAAAATTTTAATTATGCAATTACAATAACAAGTACCACAGACAAAAACAGATTCTTGTTATAAACAAAACTGACCCATGATCAACATTCAACACGACCAGCCTACCCCAAAGGACATGGGCATCTAGAGGGTGGCTGCCACTTTTAGGTGTTGGTGTTCCAGGCGCCCATGAGCTCGGCTGCAGAAGGAACAGGGAAGTGAAGGTCACCAGAGAGAGCTCTCATCTCTCAGCACCTTGCAAGGACTGAGTATTAAGTATACATGTAGGTGCAGTATAAACTCACACAGACACAGGCCGTCCCGGAACTTAAAGGAAGGGCAGCGCACAGACACACAAACTTGCTGAATGCAGGCTGAGGACAACCAGCCAAGGTCTCTCTCCTATTCCCCCACTCGATCCAAGTCCAAATGTTGGAGTCCAGGCTTGGTCCCCACTCCTGCTCCCTTTTCTATCTAATTCAGCCAACAGTTGATCTCATCCAGTCTCAAAGCTTCAAATACAGTGTATGTAGTGAAGACCCTCAAATTTAAAACCCTAGACAACCTGTCTCCCCAGCATGTCAAACTTAGCCGATCATGGATTCCCTACCTTCCAGACCCGCTCCATTCACCAGACTGGTAACACCACCACCATCCGCTCAGGACAAAAGGCTCAGTTGTTCTCGACTTTTCCCATTTGTAACACTACATGCAATGTAATAGTAGTTCCTGTCACCTCTTCACGTGTATGTGAATTTAGTCCCAGTATCTGCTTCTTAAAACGTAAGCATCTAGAAAGCAGGGGACCTGCTTTGTTCACGGCTGTATTTCCAGCCCCCAAAGCAGTCCCAAGTACAAAGTAAGTCCTTACTAAACACGAGTGAAAAGAGCTCCTAAAAAATTTCAGATTCCTCTAGGAAGTGTTCCATGTATAATTAGAAGACCAGGAGAACATTTTCCAACACCTTTTAAAATATACAATACTCACAGGTGGGGAGTGACAATAGGCCACTACCCCAACACTCTCATTTCACAGATGTGAACCTTAAGGTCCAGAAAGTTTACATAATTTAACCAAGACCATGAGAACACAACCCCTAAGGTAAATGTCTAATGATGTACAAGCAGCCCCACCAAACAATCACCCCCGGCATCCCTTCTCCTTTTGTTTATATACAACGCATCTCTTGCAAGTGTTTGCAGAACCCGACTGAGTTAATATCAGAGACGTGCACTTTTTTCATTTGGTGAATGTAAGAAAACATTCAGCAAGAGGCTTCCTGCAATGTCCCCAATTGCACAGTCTCTTGAAAAGCCCACAACTAGTTTGGAGGCTACTGAAGTGTCAGAACAATCCCCAGCAGACAGAAACTCAAAGTCTAGTTGCCCAGATTCAAAATCCCAAAGTCACTCCAGGAAGCTATTGCTGCAAATGTGGCTTCCTCCTTTTACCAACGTTTCCCTAACAGAAGCTGCTGTAAATTTCCAGGACAGAGAGAGAGAGAGAGAGGGAGTAGCTGAGTGTCTGTAATTTGGTAACTGTCACCTGGTTTCAAATTTACTGTTCAAAGGTTCATCATAAAATGCACTCATGGAAAGCCCCACCCAGAAAGCTCCCCAAGGTAAACTTCCTACATGAGTGAAATAATGTTACCTCATCGATTTTATCATTGCCCTGCCCCAATCTGAATACCCTAGTGCTTACAAAGATCCAGGTATCACTTCATTAAGCTCCCTCGGCATGCTATAAGGGGGCTGCCAGGCACCCCCCACTGCTGCCACCAGACCCTGCAGCTGTTAAGGTCAGCCAGGTCCCCCCTCAACTCCTGTGCCTACTCACCTAACCACATCAACTTCCTGGCCGGGGCTGGGCATGACGCATGAATGTATCCAGTGTGTGGCCCCAAGTTCTCCCTGACGTTTGTTTTTATTGGATATAACAACTAGTAAATAACATGACAGGTTTCGACAAGCATCTCTTCATCTACTCCTCATAAACACCACCGCATAAAGTATACAGCAATATCACCTTCCTCATTTTTCACATGAGAATGTGGATGATCGAAGGGGTTCAGAAAGGTGACAAATGTACAGTCCACACCTGCACTGAAGTCTTTCACATCGAAAACCCTTGCTCTTTTGCCTGCCCTAACCACATGGCCTCTTCAGGGAGCTGCACCCGTGTCCGTGCTACCCACCCTGACACAGCACCCTTCAGTTCACTCACTCACTCGTTACAGCTCCCTACTGCCTTGATTGGGTTGCTGTTGTTTGTTATTTCTTTGTTTGTCTGTTTTGCAGGCTAGGATGGATTCACATGAAACTTTTGACTTCTATGAGCTCTCAGTTAATGTCAAGGGGCACGTACAGAGGTGTGTATGACAGAATAAACACAAAACAGGTAAAAAATAATGCAAGAAAAAGATAGCAATGTTGCTCCCTCCATCTGTACTGCATTTCATAGTTTGCAAAGAGTTTCACATAGAATCAGTGCCTACCAGAATAATACATAAGCACTAAGGTTGAAGCTGGCAAAGCTGGGACTCAGTTCAGGTGGCTGGAAGAGGCATCTTGGAGTTGAGACTTTAAAGGATGGGGTAAGGCCTCAGCGAGGTTGGGGTGACAGAGATGGGCATTCCAGAGCATTCCACAAGGGCCTGAAAATGGAAAAAGACCTGAAGAGTCAGGACTGTAGGCTGGAGTGTCTGGTTTTCACTGTGGAGGAACAAGAGCTACAGATGAAAACCAGGCAAATGTTTAAACAAAAACAGGGGGACTCGAGGGGAGACCTTCAAGATGGTGGAGGAGTAATACATGGAGATCACCTTCCTCCCCACAAATACATCAGAAATACATCTATATGTGGAACAACTCCTACAGAACACCTACTGAACGTTGGCAGAAGACCTCAGACTTCCGAAAAGCCGTGTGGCTGACAGGGTCTTGGTGCTCTGGCCGGGTGTCAGGCCTCTGCCTCTGAGGTAGGAGAGCTGAGTTCAGGACATTGGTCCACCAGAGACCTCCCAGCTCCAAGTCATATCAAACAGCGAAAGCTCTCCTAGAGATCTCTATCTCAACACTAAGACCCAGCTTGACTCAACAACCAGCAAGCTACAGTGCTGGACACCCTATGCCAAACAACTAGCAAGACAGGAACACAACCCCACCCATTAGCAGAGAGGCTGCCTAAAATCATAATGAGGTCACAGACACCCCAAAACACACCACCAGACACGGTCCTGCCCACCAGAAAGACAAGATCCAGCCTCATCCACCAGAACACAGGCACTTACCCCTTCCACCAGGAAGCCTACACAACCCACTGAACCAACCTGAGCCCCTGGGGGCAGACACCAAAAACAACGGGAACTACAAACCTACAGCCTGAGAAAAGGAGACCCAAAACACAGTAAGTTAAGCAAAATCAGAAGACAGAGAAACACACAGCAGATGAAGGAGCAAAGTACAAATGCACCAGACCAAACAAATGAAGAGGAAACAGGCAGTCTGCCTGAAAAAGAATTCAAGGTAATGATACTAAAGACGATCCAAAATCTTGGAAATAGAACGGAGAAAATACAAGAAACATTTAAAAAGGACCTAGAAGAACTAAAGAGCAAACAAACAATGATGAACAACACAATAAATGAAATTAAAAATTCTCTAGAAGGAATCAAAAGCAGAATAACTGAGGCAGAGGAACGGATAACTGACCTGGAAGATAAAACAGTGGAAATAACTACTGCAGAGCAGAAGAAAAAAGAATGAAAAGAATTGAGGACAGTCTCAGAGACCTCTGGGACAACATTAAACACACCAACATTCGAATTACAGGGGTGCCAGAAAAAGAAAGGCACTGAGAAAATATTTGAAGAGATTATACTTGAAAACTTCCCTAATATGGGAAAGGAGATAGTCAATCAAGTCCAGGAAGCTAAGAGAGTCCCATACAGGATAAATCCAAGGAGAAACACACCAAGACACATATTAATCAAACTATCAAAATTAAATACAAAGAAAAAATATTGAAAGCAGCAAGGGAAAAACAACAAATAACATACAAGGGAATCCCCATAAGGTTAACAGCTGATCTTTCAGCATAAACTCTGCAAGCCAGAAGGGAGTGGCAAGACATATTTAAAGTCATGAAAGGGAAGAACCTACAACCAAGATTACTCTACTCATCAGGAATCTCATTCAGATTCGACGGAGAAATTAAAACCTTTACAGACAAGCAAAAGCTAAGAGAATTCGGCACCACCAAACCAGCTTTACAACAAATGCTAAAGGAACTTCGCTAAATGGGAAACACAAGAGAAGAAAAGGACCTACAAAAGCAAACCCAAAACAATTAAGAAAATGGTAATAGGAACATACATATCGATAACAACCTTGAATGTAAATGGATTAAATGCCTCAACCAAAAGACACAGACTGGCTGAATAAACAGGGGGACTCAACTAAAACGAATGACTAGTTCTCCAAGAGAACAATAAACACAATGAGTTCGTTTTGGTTTTTGTTTTTTGTTTTTTTCATAAAGATGTATGGCTCTCAGAGCCACAAAGCTGAGACTTTTCTGAATGGGATTTTAGAGTTCCTGTCCTCCAAGACCCAAACTCACCTTTTACACTTCTTCATTCCCTCTGTTTTCATTGGAAAAAGATTCAGACCTTTTTACTTATGCATTGCTATGTTACACTTTCATTTGTATATATCTGCATTTGGGAACCTATTTAAATATAGCGCAAGCTTTCCAAGTGGGACCATGCCTTTTATTCCTTTTATCTGCCCCGTAGACTCTAGAATAATACTTGTCATGAAAGTCACCCTACAAATATCATTGACTGATCAGAAAATCATCTTTTAATAATTCTATTTTAAAAGAATTAGAACTGATTATAGGAGAAGCCCCTGTAGCACACACACCTACCTGTTTCACCCTTTACACGCCTGTTCATTTTTCCTTACTATGAGTCAGGCACTGTTCTAAAAACATTAACTTATACTGTCCTCCTAACAATCCTATGAGGCGCATGCTATTATCACGATTATTACCACTTTACAAAAGAGGAAACCGAAGCACAGAGAGGTTAAGTAACTTGTCCAGCATCACAAAGCTGCTAAGTGGTAGAGGCAAGATCTAAATCCAGACAGTCTGGTTCTAGAATTAATGCACTAAACCTCTACACACGAAAAAACCTCTCTCAAAATAACACATTATACTTGAAAACTTATGGGCCAAGTTTTGCTTCTTCAGTTTTTGAGCTGTGGCAGTAATCACATATTTTTTTTTGAAAATTTGACACAATGCAAATTGCAATTACTTTTTAAAAATCACAAAAAATACAAAGATTTTAATATGCTTCTAAATAATGCATTTAGATTTGGGTTTTGCATGCTCTTTGTTCTAGGAAGTACATCTGCTCTTGGCATCAAACACAACAAAATTAGCTATTTTATGATTACACAATGTCAGTGCCATTATCTGATCAAATAGGGAATGATTAATGCTTCTCCTTAGATTTCTTTTTAAACATATTAATGTATAAATAGCTAAGCAAATATTACTGGATGCAAATAATCTGCTATCTACAAAGACAAGAGAGTTCTTTACCTATAAATAATAGTCAACACTCACTTGGACAAGGCAGCATCTGATGGTATATCTGTAAATATCTACACACAATGTTGACTCAAAGAATCCCCCACCGACAGTAGTCAATGCTGACACAAATCAGGACAGTGAGATGGCAATGATGGGAATGGCTGATTTCACATCACAAGTGCTGTTCCAAACGGAAAATTTTTCTGTAGAAATGTTCTGAAATCTTGCCTATGAGTTGTTAAGACAAAGCCAGTTTGACTTATATCCCAAATCATTAACTACTACATATATTAATAATGGATTTATAGATTGAAAGCATGCATATAGCATAACTACATTGATTAAAATGGAGAGAATATGAAAGAGAAAATAGTTATCAAAATATACTGAAAGAACAAACAACTAAGGCCATTAAATTGGATTCCTGTGCACAATATGAAATAGTTCATAAAAACTAACTGGTAAACATGCTTGAGACTATAAACACCCATTTTAATCCATTTTAATCAGAAATAGTAGTAAACACTAGGCAAAACAATTACTTTTTAAGAAAAAACATTTTAGTTCATAATGCATACAAATCTCCACTTTAGGCACAATGTTTGGATTTTCAAATTAATATAATCTTGCTAAGAGGATACAATTAGAACACAGTGAATTTTATTACTGTGGCTTTCATCACAGTTCTATTAATGCCCGTTGTTTATCTATATAAATAAAGAGCAGCCTGGGAACTGTCCTAGTTTCATTTGAGAGCTATCAACTGAAGCTAATGTTTCCTTAGTGAGAAGGGTACTATGAACCTGGCCAGTTTCCTCTGCTATTTACATGGACACAAGCCGATGTGCAGTTCGGGCAACACTAGCTTTGCGATGGAATCTTCGTAGCCTCAAGTGGTGTCTCTCAATAGTCCTCACTGTGTTCATTTGTTCAGCTAAAAATGAAGGGCAGCCTTCCTCCCCTCCCCCAATAAATAGCAAGTTTAAAATGAGTTTAATTGTGCATACTGACGGATGGCAGCCCAGGAACAGAGTGGAGCTCCCTTTAGGGGTCACATTAGCTTCTTCCTGTCCTGCTCATCTTTGAACACCCCTATAGTACACTGTCTTGGACATACATCCAATACATGAAACCGCTCCTCTTCCCCCAAAGCAAAGGACTCCACACACATCTCAGTACTGACTGAATTACCAGTATATTGTCGTGTTACCTATTTGGACTCAACACACTTGTAAGGACTTACGAGAAGCCACCATTCAGAAAATTTACTAGAGCACCTCAGTATATTTCCCCACATACCACCTCCAAGTCTGTGGCTGTGAAAATCTTTCTTAACTTCCTCTTTAAAACGAGACTGTTGTGATAAATACAATGCTTGCAGCACGGCTAGCACATAGTAAACACTCAAAATATATACCAACAAAACAACATCTATTGCTGAGAATTCCCTTTAGCCTTAGATGCTGGTACTGGTGACATTACTGCAATGTCAGGGAGAGACTTTATAGCCTAGGACTAAGGGATGACCCTGGGAGAACTGACAGCAATTTTGAGCCCCATACCGTGTCTACTAAAAACAATGAATTAGGCCAGGTTAAATAGTTAAATCAGTTTGATTCTTTCTTGTTGCAATATGATTAAGTATCTTGAATCAACAGGCAAAGCCCGCCAGGCCAGCTTCATAGAACATTTGTACATAAATACAACATCTCTATCTGATAAAATATATGCACACCAAGGTTTCAGTCTTAATCTGCATTTAACACCACTGGTTTCATTATGGGGATAAACCCTGGTGACGCAGTGGTTAAGAGTCCGTCTGCCAATGCAGGGGACACAGGTTCGAGCCCTGGTCTGGGAAGATCCCACATGCCACGGAGCAACTAAGTCCGTACACCACAACTACTGAGCCTGCGCTCTAGAGCCCGCGAGCTCTAGAGCGGGCTGTTCATTTGTCAATAACAATATTTTTGTGACAACAATGGCGGTATATCTCAAAAAAAGGTTTTGACCAAAATGCTACATATATGACCTAACCTATTTTCGCCGTGATCATACTCAAAATGCTCCACAATTCTAACTCACATTTATTATTACATACAGTATCTGGAGTGCCAAAACCTCACAGTGCCAAAATCCTCATTTACAAAACGGAGGTAATACCTTTTCAAGATTGAATGTCAATAATATACCATGTGGAAAAATTAATTCAAGATGGATCACAGTTTTCAGAAGAAAACATAGGAGAATAGTTTCAGGATTGGAGGGTAGGGAAAGGCTTTCTAAGACACTTAAAGTAATAACCATAAAAGAAAAAATTGATAAAGTAGATTTAATCATAGTAAAAACTTGATTATGAGGTGACACTGTTAAAAAAACCTGGGGAGAAATCAATGTAGAATATAAACCTAAAGCAAAGAGGACTGATATCTAGGCTATATAAGGAACTCCTACAACTCAGTAATAAAATGTTCACTGCAGCTTACATACAGTTGCCTGTTTTGGAGGGGACAACTCAACAGAGGAAGAGGAGATGCTGGCAATTTCTCTCCTGTGAAGAATTAAGGGGGACTTCCCTGGCAGTCCAGTGGTTAGGACTCTGCACCTCCAATGCAGGGGGTGCGGGTTCGATCCCTGGTTGGGGAACTAAGATCCCACATGCCGTGTGGCGCGGCCAAAAAATAAATTAACTAATTAAAAAATTTTTAAAAAGAATTAAGGGTTGGTAGCTGGAGGAGAGCAGACTGCCTAACACACTGCTTGAGGAAGAAGACAGAAAAAACAAATTAATTAGATAGACACCAGGGCAGTTTGAGCTATTTAAAAATATACCTTTCACAGTGCCAGTAAGTCTGTGTTTAAAAGAAATATGGATTTGGGAGGAGGGATAAATTAGGAGTTTAGGATTAACATATACACACTACTATATATAATAGAGATAATCAACAAGGACCTACCGTATAGCACAGGGAACTCTACTCAATATTCTATAATAACCTATATGGGAAAAGAATCTGAAAAAGAATATATATATGTGTGTATGTGTATAACCAAATCACTTTATTTTACACCTGAAACTAACACAACGTAAATCAACTATACTCCAATATAAAATTTAAAATTTTTAAAAATAAAATAAAAATGCAAACATTATATTATAAATCCAAAAATTAAAAAAATTTAAATAAAAGAAATATGGATTTAAAGTGGCAGTTTTGTTGTCCTATTAAGTTGTTTTCAAAAAACTTCTACCAAAATTTAATGCTAGAAGCGTTATTCTTATTTGGGTTTATTCAATTCTCCAGATCAAGAAAGATATATTTGCATTGAAAATATATTTTAGTTAAAAAATTGGATTCGTATCATATTGCATTTTAGACATTTTGTTTTGTCTAAAGATAAACTTTAATTCTTCTACAATATACCAAGAAAATAAGGATATACAGTGATCTAAAATGGCACAGAGTTGCCAATAATTATTAAAGTTTTTCAGCCATAATTCCTGAGCTGTGATTTTATACAATTATGCATTTAGTTCTGTCTAGACATGTGATTCAGTTGGATTCATAAAGCACACCACCCAACCCCACAAGTGCTGGCAGACCAATATATAATAAAGTTATCCACTGTAGTATTACAGGACATGAAAATTGATAGTTTTGTTTTAACATGTAGATGTTAACTACTTATAACAAAAAGAGTTTTTTGACATTTATTGCAAGTTTTTCAGGTGCAAGTCTAAACAGAAGATAAATGACAGATCAGTTAATGTGTACTCATACTTTTTCATTTATTTACTCTTCTCTTTGCTATTTGACCTTACATGTAAGCGGGTTGCTTTGTTGCTATCCATACCCTGCGCCCTTGCAGTTACACCACGCAACAACTTGAGATGCTCTTCTGCACAAATCAGCAAGAGAAATATCTAAACACCAGGGTTCTTCTGCACAAATCAGTAAGAGAAATATCTAAACGCCAGGGTTTTGTCTCAGAGGATTGTTAGAACCTGTTTAGACTGAACTGCCAATCAGAAAACAAAATAATTTACGTTTTTCCTTTTAGCTGTTAAAACAAAAACAAAAACGATTTCTAAGTATCATTAACACAATAGTAAATGAAAGAGTTTTGTTCATGATCGCTAAGATGTCAAACCAACAAAAACTGCTACATAAAGGACTTGTGACAACCGAAAGTATGTTATTTTAAGCTAAAACAAGAGTGCATCCTACCACCATAATATGTGAGGGGAGAAATGTAAATGGTTAGATAAAACAGGGAAGTACAATTCAAAATAGTGGCTCAGGCACCAAAGACAGACAGATCTGGGTCCATCCCACCTCAGCCACTTACAAGTTACATGACCTACAGAAACCATTTAGTCTTATTAGTAACATGAGGATATCTGTCAACATCTCACAGAATGAATATGAAGATTAAAAGAATAATGGAAGCAAAAATCTTTAGCAAAGTTCTGGGTACAAATTAAACACTCAATAATGGTAACTATTATTATTATAGTTAATTTAAAATTACTTCAATAAAGATTTGGAATTACTAAAAAGCCATAATGTAAAACAAATTTAATCACAAAAATATACCAATTAAATATTTCTAGTTTCAGCATTTTATCTCATGATCCCAACAACGTTGTGGAAACCAACAGAACTTTAAATTTTAAACTAGCAATACAGACAGTGGGAATAAGCCCCTCTCCTTCCTTTTTCCTGGTCCAAATAATCTGAGAAAAGGAATGAGGGGAAAAAAAACAAGAACAGGGACTTACCTGGCGGTGCAGTGGTTAAGAATCTGCCTGCCAGTGCAGGGGACACGTGTTCAAGAGCTGGTCTGGGAAGATCCCACAGGTCACGGAGCAACTAAGCCTGTGCGCCACAACTACTGAGCCTGTGCTCTAGAGCCCGCGAGCCACAACTACTGAGCCCGCGTGCCACAACTACCGAAGCCCGCGTGCCTAGAGCCCATGCTCTGCAACAAGAGGAGCCACAGAAATAAGGAGTCCACGCACCACAACGAAGAGTAGCCCCCGCTTGCCGCAACTAGAGAAAGCCCACGTGCAGCAATGAAGAGCCAATGCAGCCATAAATAAATAAATAAATATTTTTTAAAAAAACAACAAGAACAATCATTCAGGATCAACCATTGCAAGCAATCATTCACTTAAACAATGGCACACATACAATCATAGTTAAAGATAAAACCAAAAGATTTCCATGTGAAGTCACTAATCTGCACACTCAGTTCCTCTTAGCTCTAAATCAACTTGTTGTCGTCACACTGCAATGATTTTCTGGGGCAGGTTGCAACTAACCAAACAAGTACCTGTGCATGACGAAAATATGAACTTAGTAAAAAGGCACGACATTCTATTTCATGCAGTTCTTCATCTGTGCATTCACTCATCAAGTATCTATCTAGTTCTTACTCCCCATCAAACAGTCAAATATCAAAATGGTAACAAGATTAATCTTGCAAGGAGAAAAGCATCCTTGAAAAGTGTGAAGATGCGGCATAGGTGTCCTGTTTCTCACAGCACATGCTTCTGAACCTCCAGAGTAAAAGAGCAGATAAAGGGAGTAAAAGAGAGTGACACCAAATAGACGAGGCCAGAGCTAAAAGGGACTTGCCTGATCTTCACCCAATACATTGTGGCTTTACAATAAATACCATTTTATTGTTGATAGGTAAGTTTCTGTTTAAATTTTATTTACAGTATTCATTTGATGAGCATATTTATTTAGAGTTATAAAAAGATAAAGTCTATAGTGCCTCTGCCCCAACCAGACACCAATTTCTTCTTTTTTAATTAATTAATTAATTAATTAATTATAGCTGTGTTGTGTCTTTGTTGCTGCAAGCGGGCTTTCTCTTGTTGCAGAGAGTGGGGGCTACTCTTCGTTGCGGTGCGTGGGCTTCTCACTGCAGTGGCTTCTCTTGTTGCGGACCACGGGCTCTAGGCGTGCGGGCTTCAGTAGCTGTGTCATGCGGGCTCAGTAGTTGTGGCTCGCTGGATTAGTTGCTCCACGGCATGTGGGATCTTCCCGGACCAGGGCTGGAACCCGTGTCCCCTGCATTGGCAGGCGGATTCTTAACCACTGTGCCACCAGGGAAGTCCCAGATACCAATTTCTAAGTATCCATATTCTGGAAGTCCCAGATACCAATTTCTAAGTATCCATATTCTATCCATCCTTCGAGGACAGTTCCAAGACCACCTTCTCCAGAAAGCATTTCTTGATTGGCTTGAGTTGAAAGTTGTGTCTTGATGCCATGAATTCCTGTAGCACTTTGCCTGCACCTACCTCTCACCAGTTTCCCTTTCTATCTCTTATTAAGGTTATCCTCCTATACATCTTAGATCTCCATAACAATTCAGGTCCCTTGAGAGCAGGTTCATATATGACTTACCTAAGACAGAACCCGAGAGGAGCTTCAGGGCTCAAAATAAATGTTAATAAATGCATGCTTTTTTTTCTTTTAAGATTGAAGTTGAGCCATAAATTTCTCTAACTTCATCATGCTGCTGGCAGTATCTACATTTACTGATATACGTATCTTTAATCAGGATGCTTGCTTGAAAACCTTTACACAACAGTTTGAGGAAATGATGAAGCTAGAAGAACAACTCTCTCCATAAAATACCCTACTTGGCCTTCATCTGAGATTCAACCACTGCCACTCCATTTTTATATATTACTCGTGCCCCAGGACATCTAAAGAGTTGACAGAGGGTTGTTGAGTTTAAACCAAAGGTCCTAAATACGAAAAGCTTCCATCAGTATAATCATAAAATCAGAATTAAGGGCATTTCCACCTACCCTTACTCACTATGTAGCTTCCTTTAGCCTTTTTCAACCTTAATTTGCTCATACATAAAATGGGTACGATATTACCTCACAGTATTGATGAGGATTAAATGAGAAAACCTGTATGACAATGCCTGGTCCCAAGCACAGGTACACAGGACTTGCTCGTCTCCATATTTCAAGATGGTAGACGGAAATTCTACTATAAAGCTTCCCTGTTCTAAGGCTAACAATTTGATAACTCAAGGATCTCTTAGTTTCATTTCATGATCAAAGAAAATTTCATATTAAAAGCTAGGAACTGGACTACAGGATTACAATTCTCCTATAAATATTCCATGTGGTGATTAGACTCACACTGAATTCTCATGTGCACTCTCCACCAGCATTAAATTTACTTCGAATTTTCTATTGTACAGTGAGATTCTTTTCAAAGTTACTGTGACTAAAGCAGGAGATGAGTCATTCTTGATATACTGGTCGAAAGAAAATCACTGCACTAAAGCCAGAAAGTTTTTTTCCTTTGGATTTCTTAAATTGACCAACATTTTAATTGGTCACAAGGTAAAATGAATAGATAATGTGAAATATTACACAATTTCAAACATTCACTTAAGACAGAACAGAAAGTCACATTACATTACATCATCAAGCAGGAGAATTTGGATCATGACAAGTTGTGTCTATTAGTGACTGCCCCACTTAAATGACAGAAGAATCAGGGTTCGGTATGGTGATTTGAGAAGTTGGAACTTGGAGCACAACACATCCTCAATGCCAGAAGATAATAGTTTCTGTTAATACTGAAATAATGTTGAATTAGTACAAGGTTTAATAACATAAAATTTCCTCAGAAGGGAAGGTTTTCAGGTCAAAGCTCAAATTCTCACTAGTCATCAGGAAAACGCAATCTAAATGACAATGGATACGACTCCATACCCACTAGAATGGCTAAAACTAAAGACTAAAAACTAGTGTTGATGAAGATGTGGAGCCACTGGAACTCTCAAACACTGTCAGTGACAGTGAACTGGTACAACTACTTCAGTAAAAGGTTCTGCATTATCTACTAAAGCTGAACAAACACATATCCAACCTCAGTAACCCCATTCCTAGGTATAGACACCCAACAGAAATGTACACATATGTGCCCAAAACACAAATACAAGGATACTCACAGCAGCATTAGTTTTAATGGCCAAAAACTGCAAAAAATACCCCTCCAAGTGTCCAGTAGTAGAGTAAACAAATAACTCATGGTATAGTTACACGATGGAATACTAACTGATGAAGAAGGGACCTGTTATACTCACAAACATAATATTAAGCAAAGGAAGCCAGACCAAGGGGTACATACTATAAACTAATCTATGGTGATGTAAGTCAGGATAATGATTACCTTTGGTAGTACTGGTTGGTGGGGAAGGGTAGGGAAATGGGAGAAAACAGAAGGAGCTTATGGAATGTTGGTAATATTCTCATTTTTAATTTAAGTGATATTTAGACATGTGTATTGTTTACAAAAATTTATCAAAGATAAAAATTTAGGATCTGTGTGCTTTTCCATACTCATGTTATACCTTATTTTTTTATTTATAGGAAAAAACATCAAGGTACTTATGAGTGCATGTGCCTATATATTTTACTTAAGTATAAAAATACACAAATATATTTGAAAGAATAGAGTGATTTTTCTTCATATAATTGGGACGGTGTACAATTCCTAAGAGGCATTTTTCTCTTATTACACTATAACTATTTTCCTTTCTCTCAAATATTTTAGAATGAAAGTTTTTACGGCTGAGCTGTTGGGTACAGTACTGGATACAGCCATAAATCACTGCACATTATCCCCAAATTTATTCCCAAATTTCTGCCTTCATTAGCAATGCTCAATGAAACAGCACCATGGTACAGGCAAATCTCTGCATGTCTCTATTTCATTAAGATACATTCCTAGAAGTAAATTCCCCGGGCCAAAACATACACTTAACAATGCTAGAAGTGTGCCATAAACTCTGGGAATTTTTTCATCAACATTGCTTAAGAAATCTTAGTAATCATCAGCTAGATGAACACTTAACTACATGGAAAACTTAGCTACCCAGAATAAATAATTTCTCTGAAGTTTTGCTTAAGTAATAGCCTCCTCTTCTTACAAAGATTTTAGAGCATTTTATATAAATGGGTACAGAGTCTTAGAGAAAATACTCTATAGCTAGAAAAGGACACCCTGAGAAATAAATTAAATCTATGACATCAGTATAGGAGTGATCAAAAATCCATCAAGCCTCAAAACAGAAATATAACAGAATATAAAATGAATAAAAAGTTTTTAATATATGTATATGTATTTTTATATACAGAAAAAATATATAAGGATTTTAAACAAAAAGTTAAAATATATTGCTGGGTTTAGGATTTGGGTAATTTTTAATCTTTTAAGTTTTCTTTTATTGCTTGTATTACAGTAAACATATATCCTTTTTAAGATTAAAAAGTTAACTAGAAGATATGAGAGAAAGAGTCTCCTGTTAAAAAATAGGATAACAGACATTTTCTTCCCTGTTCACAAAACAAATTAAATTGATGAGATTTCTCTCCCATATATTTTTCATCAATCTTCCAGCATCTGCCATAGGGTTTCTGCTGGCAAATACCAACAAAAAACATATAGCAGAAGAAATAAGGAAACAGCAGTAGCAGGAAACTGGCACCTCACCCCACCTTCAAACCGGAGCCAGTGGTTGTGACTTTACTTCCATGGGTGGTCATTTTCTGCTAGTAAAGTCGTTCTTAGTTCCCAAGACAGAATTAAGTATATCGACATTTCATGGCTATCTATTAAAATCACCATAACCTCCAAGTGCCCTATATCTGAGCAAAAGACTTCCTGCTGCCAGAAGTGCAGCCTCAGGTCTAACGTCAGTTATGTCCTAGAGACCCGTAATGGTTGATTCAGCTCCCTAGGGACACAGGAGTTAAGTTACTCACCAGGTGGATTTCACCCAATATCTCAACCACCTTTCCCAAGAGAACTGATGTCACTTCATTTGTTCGGAGAAAAAAACGAAAGCCAAGTGGAGTTTACTCTCCTAGCCAATCATATCCACACTGAGCTATAGAAATCAAGCCAAAATTAGAATCTACATTTCCTGATCCCTTCCTTCCAGGTAATTACGTCTTGCTTATTAACAGTAATTAAAAACAGAGCTTTGGCAAACCAAAGAAGATCAAAACCCTAGGATCAAAACAGCAGCAGCCTTTCTGGTGTCCCTTTGACTTCAACCTCCATGAAGGTTGCTCACCATCTTGAATCAACCAGGAACTCTCCCACTTTGCAAGAAATAGGCTGACTCAAAGAGTAAACATCCCACTGATAGTAAAGGCCATATTCTCCCAGGCTAACTTCAAACTAGAGAAAACTAAGAGAGTAAACACCTACATTTATAATGCTGTCATTATTATTTTTTTTTACAACTGAATTTGAAATGCAGGCTATTATGAAGAGTCTCTTGACTACAGTTCAAGGGAAACAGAACATCCTAATGCAAAAACATTTTCAGCTTTCCCAAATGCCACTTCAGCCAATTTCAGAAAGTTCTCTATTTCAACTTGAAAGTTCATGTTATACTTGTCGTTAAATGTCAGGATCTTCAGAATACAGAATTCCAGTGGCTACAGTAGCACAAAGGCCACTTTAAGTGTGTCTCAGAACACAACCAGTCTTACAGGGTTCAATATATCTCTAACCTATACAGATGAAGCATGACGACTGATTAATCAAGTGTTTAACCAGAAGCTGAAAAGCATTACTGATATAAAATCCTAAAACCCAGAATACAGCTACACATACATTCAGTAGATCACTCAGCAGTAACAGTAACACAGCACCAACTGTGGACCAGGCCCTGGGGCTATGGCAACCAGCAAGACACATCCACTGCCCTCAATGAGCTCAATGACTAATGAATGATGACATATAGGCAGAAGTTACAACTGGATACACAGTATAATCATAATTACTATCATTTACTGAGAGCTTAGTACCTGCTTAGAATTGTACATATTTTCATTTAAGATCCTCAGTTACCTTATGACATAAGTGTTACAACCCTTGGGCAAGTTACTTCTCCTGTATGTGCCTCAGTTTCTTCATCTCTGAAAAGAGGGTAATACCTACTCCACAGGATTAAGGTGAGCGCCAATTCACGCAAAGCACTTAGAACACTGCCTGCCACATGGCAACTGATCAGTAAAGGTCAGCTCTTACTATTTTTATAATCATCGGTGTGGTTGGTGTTATTACCACTGGAAAGACAACCAAGAAAAACAAAATAAAAATAAAACAAAGGGAAGAGCACTAAGAGAAAGAAGAATGGCAGCCACCATCTAACAGCCAAAGGGCATTAGACAAGTTCCTTTAGTTTCCTCATCTGTAAAATGGGACGACACCACCTGCTCCATCCTCCTCCTCACAAGAACTGTCCTGGAGGCCACACGAAAGCATCTTTAACCACAGAACACAAAGCTAAATATCATACGTTGTCACTGGCCAGAGGGCCTCCACAAACCTTGGAAAACAATGAACTTTCGCAGTGAGCCATAAGTCAAATAACTGGACGTTAAATGACAATACTAACAACAAAAAAATCAAGAGTATATGTTTTTTTTTTTAAATCCCACAATAGCTGGATAAAAAGTAAAAAGCACAGTAAACTGTCTGCTACCTAGTGACACCAAATATCATACCTGGAGCCTTGCACTGCAGAATAATCGGAACTTTGAGGGAAGTACTTGACATCATTTTAAAGGCAACCACTAAGTGCTAAAAAAAACAAAACAAACAAACACCCAACTGCATCAAGGTACCACAGGCTCGTTTTGGGCACAACAAGCAAACAGAGTATAGCAGATCTAAACTGCATTTTATTTCAACTCTGAACATTGGAACAAAGCAATTTTCAAGCATTACTTTTTATTATAAATAAATGTTTTTACAAAGTTTCCTTTCACCTATGATACTAATGTAAAAGTTAATAGAAGGTAAAGTTTCTAATTCAGGCTTCTACAACTTCAAACACACAAACACAAAAGCTTCTGGCACTATTTTCATCTTGTGGTCAGTGTTGTGAGATCACAGATACCAAACAGACAACTCCTGCCCTGTGAAGTTTTCTGAATAGACGCCATCCCTCTTTATCTGAAGGATCAACTCATTAACAGGCAATGTACTTTCAAATACAGTTTGCATATTTTAATAATTTTAGAAAATATTAATATTAGAAACATAAATGAGGTTTTCTTTTTGTCCCTTTTTATTTTCCAAACGAGCTAAAATTACCGTCTATTTCCTACCTAGTCAGCAAAAAGGAATCCTTTTTAAAATAAATAAAAAGGTATGGAAAACTATTTGATTTTAATTAAAAACTCTGTTATGTTTACCTAATATCTACAGGATTTATTTTGTTTGATACAACAACTACAATAACAGGGAAGGAAAATGTATTTTGCAATAGCAATTCAGTTAAGAAGTATTTGTCATCCAACTGTTAATGATCAACAGATGTTGAAGATTTTTACACCAATCCGAGTGTTTTACATTTAAGTAAGAGATAATTATGCTAAGCAATATTAATATCAAATTCATATCTCCATATAGCACATATGCATTTAAATAGTTAACCACCAGTACAATCAATCAGAGAGAGACTCTGGCTAATAACTTCTCTCATCTCAAGACAACAGGAGATAGAGGAAAACTGCTTACATTCCTTAAGACATGGGGTAGACACTCCATCAAATATTCCCCAAATATGGGGTAGACATCAACAAAGGGGAAAAAAATTGTACCTTGATTCTAATCCAAGACTCTCATCAAGCCCTCAGACAACAGAGAACCCTCTACACATCAGGGAACATGGAGATCACACTTTTCGGAGAACAGAGTTTCTCTAATTTACCTTCTCTCCACTTGTTCAGACTTCAGAAGTCAATATACTCGTATTTTCAGCTTGCTAAATGGATTTTCTTTCTAACCTTGGGATAAGGAAAAACTGTCAATGAAGCAATTAGATTGTACGCTGTCTTCCACTAATTGCAATTATGAACAAGTTTTCTCTCCCCAGCTAGAATATAAGCCCTTTTTAAAAGTTCATATCATAAATATGTTAAACTTGGTGTCTGCTAGCTTTCACTCAGCCTTATAACTCTGGACACCAACAGGCCCTGGCTAGGGTAGAGATGCCCCCACGTTTAGGGCACCTCTGGCTGTTATGGGCACAGAACAAGTGCCAGTAGCTCCCCATTCCAGGCTGTAGTGGTGAGGACCACATCATCAATTTAAATCTCCCAAAGCCTCCAGTTATCATTCACGATTCCTTCACATAATACAAAAACTACAACTCAACAGCGTGTCAGGGTAAAGTCTAAAGGGTCCAACCCTGTTCTCTTGGTGCAAACAAAGGAGTGAGCAGCACACACCTCCTGGTCCTGGCTCAATGGGGCCTAATGTCAACACCATTCTCCAGGAACCAAAGGAAAAGAGGTCACTCTTGTTTCTCACAGTTCTGCTAAGTACATGAACTATTTTCAAAAAAATAAATCACATCTCCTGATCTTCCAGGGTGAGCAAAAGAAATACTAACTGGGGAACTGTGAGTGGGAAACAGTATCAGGCATTGAAAAAGTCTGATGCATATTCATTCCCTGTCCTAAGAATCGTGAATCAGGAGAGTCTGGGAATTTTTAAACTTCTGTCTTCTGAAGTTGCTCCGATTTCAGGACATTCTCCTATAACCCCAAGGAAAAGTACTGAATGGCATACTTTCATTTTTTTCAGAATGAATGCTAATTTGATTGAGAATTTTATACTGGTCCCCTTGAAGTGAATGAAGTCTTTTTTTGTGTCCACAGAGAGATGGGAAGGGCTGTAGCTCTACACTATTTGTAAAGGCTCTGGGTACCTAAGAGGTAGTCGTGGGTATTACTTTCTGGGACATGAATTGCCTGGCTCTGTCCCTAATGCACCTGGCTAAGTATACACAGAAGCTAGACCCCTGGTTCAGAGTACATGAACGCAAAAACATGAAACGTTCTAACACCACTGACATCTAACCTTCAAAAAATGTCTTGTTCTGTTGTGTTTTAATGACCATAGTAGGATTTGCCTGTACAGAAACTGTTAGCCAAAGAAAAACATTTCCAAGATTGTCTGGATTTCACATGTTACTTATCTCCTATGGGTCCAAGAGATAAAAACTGTAACTCTAGGCTGTTCTTTTTTTTTTTTTATTTATTTTTGGCTGCGTTGGGTCTTTGTTTCTGCGTGAGGGCTTTCTCCAGTTGCGGCAAGTGGGGGCCACTCTTCATCGCGGTGCGCGGGCCTCTCACTATCGCGGCCTCTCTTGTTGCGGAGCACAGGCTCCAGACGCGCAGGCTCAGTAACTGTGGCTCACGGGCCCAGTCGCTCCGCGGCATGTGGGATCCTCCCAGACCAGGGCTCGAACCCGTGTCCCCTGAATTGGCAGGCGGATTCTCAACCACTGCGCCACCAGGGAAGCCCTCTAGGCTGTTCTTGCTCCTCCCACCTAGGCAGATGCCAAAGGACTCCATGGAGCTTATGAAGAAAGGGGTCCCTGTGCAAGTACTTTTCAGCATCAGGAGGACGACAGTGGGTCTCTGATGGGAGAGGGTGGCACCACTTCATGGGCGCTGTTCCTATGGACTTCCTTTCTTTCTAAGAAAAGCGTCGTTGCAACTATGGCTACAGATATATACAAACACCATTCAAGATTCTGAGTTTACTTCGGTCTGAAAAGTCTAAATTCTACTTAGTAGAAATTATTCTGCCTCACCTGCTTAGCATAACAAGATTGTAACCATCAAGAAAAATCATTTGTTAAAAAAAAAAAAAAAAAGAAAGAAAGAAAAATCATTTGGTCACGACAGAAAATGTCCAGGAAGGAATCCTGCAAGCATATTTGTTGGTTTTCCAAAGGTTCTGTTGCATAAATCATCTCAAGTACATTTAATATCTGCAACACCCTCTGCTTCAATGTGATAAGCAGCTTCCGTGTGAAAACCCATTTCATTTCTACCCTTTCAAAAGCCCATCAGGAGGATTACAAGGAACTACAACAAGTATTAAAAGGTAAAATTCTCTATCAATGGTTAAATTTAACCAGATTTCAAAACCAATATATTGATTAACCTAAAAGATTATTTCCTTATGAAAAATACTAAAAACAATAGACAGGACCCAGAATACTACTGAGGTCTTACATTTAATACATCAATTAACCCCCTCACACTAGATACTGGGCCACAAAATTATAAAATGGAATTATGAAAGGCTACATATTTTCAGAGACAGAATGACACTGTGAAATTTCTTATAGTATAAAAATCAAATCTCAGGACTTTTTGAACTCCAGAGCTGTAAGTACAAAATTTATCTCCCCACCTGCTACTGTAAACTGGCTCCCAGATGAATGATGTCCAGAAGTTTCCAAAGAATATTGCAATAATCCCCTCAATGTGCAAACTGCCACATTACGATGATACATTATCTTAAAGAAAATGTCAAAAGTCAGAAACAGGCTCTCTTAGGATGACCGAATCCTCAAGTAACTACATTTCCCTCATATCTTGCTATCACTGCTCTATCAGAAAAACAAACATATTTAATATTTATACACATTTATTTCAACTTTCTCATTATTAAATGTTAACAAAGTTAACATTTTTTCATAATTAATTACTAGAATTACAAAAATAAATTCCAAGTTGCCAGAGCCAAAAAAAAATCCCATTACTGTTCCATGGGATTTGGCAAACCTTCTTGCATTTCCATCTATACTCTGGGCTTTGAGTCAAGTCAATGAAATCTTGGCTAGAAAGGAGATATCTTAATTTAGGGTAGTGACCCTTTCTAAAGAGAATGGAAGAGAACGCCAATACTAAATATTCTATGTTTTTTAAATTAGCCTAAAAGATTTTACATTTTTAGTAACTTCGATTCTATTTGGTTATTTTATCTAAAAAGAACTGTAAAGCGTTATTCGCATTTTGAAGCAACATATCAAAAGAGCATTTAAAAATCTTTATCACTAGCAAAACCTGTAGAACCCAAGAGAAAGGGGTCTTAAATAAAAAGTTAACTAGTTTTCCCATCAACTGCAATAGTTACTCCTTAGGAACAACTGCCCAAGATTCATCCAACATTCATTCAACAGGCACTGATTTAGGACTTAACTCTCTCTCACACACTATATCTACTCAGTCATGGAGAGACAATGACGAACAAAACAAAGTACCTGATTGGAGGAATCTCACAGACTGCACCCTTCTGTGCCACCACCTCTAGGTTCAATGAAAAAATGTGCTTCACAACCAGTCTTAGGTAGTTTTGAACAACTTTTCTCCTGACACTAACACTAAAAAATGAGAAAATGTTTACTAAGAAGTATAAAAGTATAACCTCTCCAAACAGCAGTATGATGGCTCTATCTTTATAAATAATCTAGCTGGCTAAAGGTTTAACCAGGGACTTCCCTGGTGTCGCAGTGGTTAAGAATCCGCTTGCCAATGCAGGGGACATGGGTTCAATCCCTGGTCCAGAAGATCCCACATGCCACGGAGCAACTAAGCCCGTGCGCCACAACTACCAAAGCCCACCCGCCCTAGAGCCCGCGTGCTGCAACTACTGAAGCCCGTGTGCCTAGAGCCCGTGATCCGCAACAAGAGAAGACACTGCAATGAGAAGCCCGTGCGCCGCAACGAAGAGTAGCCTCAGCTCGTCGCAACTAGAGAAAGCCACGTGCAGCAACGAAGACCTAACGTGGCTAAAAATAAATAAATTAAAATAAATAGGAAAAAAAAAAAGGTTTAACCAGAACCCTTTCGGAACTTCTGGGCAATAATACGAGCACAGCGGCCACCAGAGGTCTGGCTGGAACTGACTCTTTTCTGGAACTAGGAAAGCCAGCCCAGGGAAAGCCATACAGGGGTCCCATTTAAATGCTTGGCCAGCCTTACACCCCGTGGGAAAGACTCCGTATGCAAGACTTTGGATCTGAAACAGACCCATAAACAACCTTCACCTGCAGCAGACTTAGTGGGTATATATGTAAAGTCAGTCACAGAAACACCACTATTTCAAATAGATTTATGATAATACCATGTTTACGGTCATTTCATAGCCATGAACCCACGAAGCTGACAAGATTCTGAAAACTTATACAATCAGAATTAGAGCCCATAAAACAAACAACTAGGTTTCACAATCTTTCCTAGACAGTTAACCTTACATTCTTTTCCTACTGAATCTTAACTTTCCTTAGCTCTATCTTTTAAAGAATTCAGAAAAAATTTTATTTCATTCAAAGATATAGTTAAAGATAAAATTCAAATTCAGTGTGAAAAAGAAATCATATCCCTCACCTCTGGGGCAGCCACCTTCACCTGCCCCAAATTCATCAATGGTTTCTCAATACCTACATAAATAGAGTCCAAATTCTTTATCTAGGGATTCCAAGTCCTAGACAAGTCGGTTCCAAGCTAATTTTCCAACTTATTTCCCTCTATACCTCTTCACACAGCCATCGCTCCAGGCAAACTGAACTATTCTCTTACTAAACACACTCTGCACTTTACCTTTCACCATGCTTTTTCTCATATATTCCATCTGCATTAAGGGTCCATTGATACTTGTCTGTAATTGCAAACTGCATCCACCCTACTATGCCTAGTTGAAGGGCGGCCTCTTCTTTGAGCCTCTGTTAGTGCCCCTCTGCTGAATTTCCACAGGCGGGCTCTCTATGTGGACAGATGTGTGCTTTGGAAACCAAACATCATTGAAACCTCAACTCTGCCACGTACAAGTCAGGCCTCAAGCAAGGTACCTGCCTCACTAACCTCAATCTGAACAACAAGGGGCCATAATAACTACTCTGCAAGGTTTGGGGTTCTGAGCAACATCCGCTGCAATGGGTTTAAATCTGAATGCTAACAAATGGGGATGCTCTGACCTCGGGAAAGGAACGGACACACCACGAGCCTCAGTTTTCTCACTGGTCAATGGGGAGGTGCTACACGAATTTCACAGCAGAATGACAAATGTACGGGAGTCACTGCACAACCCTGCCTCCCACGCCCTGGGCCCCTGAGTCCCCATATCCCTTCCTCAGGATTAGCGGCCCTTCCTCTCTCCAGGCTCCCACCGCACCTGCGCTCCCCTCTGTCACAGTATTACCTGTCTCCTCCAACAGACGCTCCCCTCCCATGGCAGCTTTACGGCCTGAGCCTAGATGGCCTAGTATTTTTAGTATGAAGTGCTTCATCGGTATAAATCAAAGCACACAAATAAAAAAATCAAGGCGTTGAGAGATTCCAAGGCTGAGAAAAAAGGACAACACCTGTTGAAATGCTGCTTGTTCTTTAAGCTCCAGTTCAAATCATAATAGCTGCGACTTCCCGAATTCCTGCAGGTGGAGTACAGCCCTGGCCCTCGACTGCTACCTCCTTTATGGTGGCTTCTGTACTTTCCCAAGGAAGGTGCTTAACTTTGGACGCACACCCACTCCATCAATTCACTTCTCGTACAACTCCCCACACCCTTCCCTGCACTTGAATTTTTCCCATCATCTTATCTCCCCGATCAAAAGCTTGAGGAGGGGGGGGGCTTCCCTGGTGGCTCAGTGGTTAAGAATCTGCCTGCCAATGTAGGGGACACAGGTTCAAGCCCTGGTACAGGAAGATCCCACATGCTGCGGAGCAACTAAGCCCATGCGCCACAACTACTGAGCCTGCGCGCCACAACTACTGAGCCCACGTGCCACAACTACTGAGCCTGCGTACCTAGAGCCCGTGCTCTGCAACAAGAGAAGCCACTGCAGTGAGCAGCCCACGCACCGCAACGAAGAGTAGGCCCCGCTCGCCGCAACTAGAGAAAGCCCGTGCACAGCAACGAAGACCCAACACAGCCAAAAATAAAAATAAATAAATAAATTTATTAAAAAAAAAAAAAAAAAAAAAAGCTTGAGGAGGGCAAGGCTTGTGTGTGACTGGCCTTTCTTTCCAGTCCCTCCTCCGCTCCAAAGAACAGGAATTGAACCAACTAAACGGGAGTGTCAAAGCCGCTAGAAATATATCATCCAAATCACGAGGTAATTCAACATCACATGGTTGCTCTGCCAGGTGATTCCTCACCTCTAAGACGCCAAAGTCAAGGTTTGAAGAGACCTAGACCTCTTTCTTATCTTTCGGGAAGGAATTCAACAAAATCTCCTAAAATCAAAAGAAAAAATCTTCCCTGAATAAGGTTTTCATTGGTGGTAAAAGAATCAGAAACAACAGAAAACGGTGAACTGAAACCCAAAATGTCAGAGGAAACAATTCTGTCCTTTCGAACTTTATAATGTCCCCCCCGCCCCGATACTTGAACATTCTTCTCTCCTCAAGCCAAATACTTTTCTTAGAAAAATAAATCAATGCTTTACATTCCATATTCATGAGTAATTATAAAAACAAACTAGCATACACTCTGGTAGAGCCTTTTTAAAGTTATTGATTAATCAAATTAATGAAAGCTGACATACATTCTGAACTCACTATTTTCCAATGTGGATATCACCTCAATAAAACATCTGTTTTCTATCTCCAACATTTCAGAAACAGCAAACCTATAACAAAAACACAACGCTCCCCATCCCACCCCCTTTTTTAGTGAGGGGTGGTGGCAGTAAAGAAGAGGAAGAGGTTGTGATTCCAGAATTAAATATTGACTTTCCCCTCTCCTTGTGTGGAGCACATTCCTTGACAGTGTAAAAAGAAACAGAAGCTTCCATTTAATTCTGAGTTCACTGAAGCCCGAGGAGCTAATTGCTAAAACAGAAACTCATCGGAAACCAGCAGTCCTTTGTGTAGCCCTCTTCTCTGTGCACAATCTGCCTGGGAGAGCCCCGCTCAACCACTCCCTGGGATATCAGGGACGACGAGCTATTGGAAATGTCCTCCCCAAGCTAAATGCAAGTGAGTTGAAAGAACAGCAGGGAAGCCAGAGGGGGAAAAACCCTGCTCTCTTGGGATTTTTGGATCAATTCCAAGAACTTTCCATCTCCCACTGCCAGCAGCACCCATCAATTCCCACAGTAACCAGCCCACAGCTTTCCAACTGGTCCAAAAGGGAGGCACGCATGAAGCGCTTGAGAGCATGACCCAATCCAATCACTGCTGAGTGGCTTAAACATTCCAATTCTACCTCCTTGCTTCCCTTAATCCCCAGGTTACCAGCCGGTTCTCTCCCTTCTCCCTTCGACTTGATGCTAAGATAATGAAGGGGACTCTTTTTTTCTAGGACTCTGCACAAAACCATTTTCCGTGTTCCGATGCGATCCTGATTCAAGTCTATTTGGTACTAGAGCAATCGTGTCCCCCCAGCCACGCTGTGCATGAATGTTTGCTTAATGAAGGACTCCTCTGGTATAGAAATAAAGATTTCAAAGATTCAGGGGTACAGATTTGAGATCCAGGATAGGGTGAAGAAGCTGTATTCCCAAAAGGAATGAAGAGCAGAAAAAAGGGAGCTGAAGTGGATGGAGATGACCTTGTTATTGTGAAGAGGATTCCTTATGCTGACTGAGCAGGACGGGGAACAGGAGGAGGAGGCCGACAAAGGCTGAGAGCATTTCCGTCCCCAACACACGTCAAGGGCCCTGCAGTCAGCAACAGTGCCTCATGATGGTGATTTTCAACACAGAAAGGGGCATCGATCAATTCTAACATGTTCATCTCAAGAATTACTATGTCGCAGAGATTTTTTAAATTAGTAAGGTGGAGAATCAAATTAAAAGTGCTCAGCATGGGCTATGAACCAGTCCTGAAAGATTTCACATTGTCAACAGAATTTAATGACTAAAAGGGAAAACAATAATGAGGGTGACAGGAGGTGCTGCAAAAAGTAGTACTTGTCATGGTCCCTGGAGTCTATACCTCACTGATAAGATGCACTTGTTTTCCTTAGGGGAGATGCTGAGTAATGCAGCTGTGGGGTTCTAACGTATGCACGCATACATTCTAAATTTTAATAGACGCTCCCCAATTACTCTCTAGCGAGGATCCCACAGCAGTATGGATGAGTTCTTTAAACATTTACCTACTGTTTGCATGACACTGTGCTAATTACAGAATGTAAAGTAATAAAAAAAAGACCTTTAAACATGACTCATCATCACAAAGACTGTAGGGGAAATGGAAGGAAACACATGAGAACAGTAGTTTGTCCTGATAAGAAGGTAAGATTACGGGTAAGTACCCTTTATATTATCAGTAATAAATCTTTTTAAAATAAGCTTTAACAAAAGGCAGAATGGGACTACATCAAACAAGCTTCTGCACAGTAAAGGAAACTACAAACAAAACAAAAAGGCACCCTACTGAATGGGAGAGGATATCTGCAAAGAATATATCCGATAAGGGGCTAATATCAAAAATATACAAAGAACTCATACAACTCAACATGAAAAAAACAGACAACACGATTAAAAAGTGGGCAGAGGATCTGAATAGACATTTTTTCCAAAGAAGACATACAGATGGCCAACAGACACATGAAAAAATACTAAACATCACTAATCATCACGGAAATGAAAATCAAAACCACAACGAGATATCACCTCACACCTGTTAGAATGGCTATCAACAAAAAGACAAATAACAAGTGTTGGCGAGAATGTGGAGAAAAGGGAACCCTTGTGCACTGTTGGTAGGATTGTAAATTGGTGCAGCCACTATGGAAAAACAGTATGTAGGTTCGTCAAAAAAACTGAAAATAGAACTACCATATGATCCAGCAATTCCACATCTGGGTATTTACTTGAAGAAAATAAAAACACTGGTTCAAAAAGATATATACACCTCTATGTTCACTGCAACATTATTTACAATAGCCAAGATATGGAAGCAACCAAACTGCCCATTAGTACATGAATGGATAAAGAAGATTTAGAATATATATATATATGTGTGTGTGTGTATACATATATATGCAGAGAGAGACAGAATATATATCAGCCATAAAAATAAAATATTGCCATTTGCAACAATATGGATGGACCTTGAGGGCATCATGCTAAGTGAAATAAGTCACAGAGAAAGAAAAATAACACATGATCTCACTTATATGTGGAATCTAAAACAAAAACAAAACAAACAAACCAAGCTCATAGATAGAGAACAGACTGGCGGTTGCCAGAGGCAGAGGGTAAGGGGTGGGTGATATGGGTGAAGGGGGTCAAAAGGTAAAAAGTTCCATTTATAAAATAAATAGGTCAGGGGGATGTAATGTACAGCATGGCAACTATAGTTAATAATACTGCATTGCACATCTGAAAGTTGCTAAGAGAGTAGATCTTAAAAGTTCTCATCACAAGAGAAAAAAAGTTTGTAACTATCCTTACGTATGGTGACAGGTATTAACAACACATATTGTGGTGATCATTGTGTAATGTATGTAAATGTCCAATCATTATGTTGTACACCTGAAACTAATATAATGTTATATGTCAATTACACCGCAACTGAAAAAAATGCAGAAGTTGAGAAATATTTGAGCTATACCAAACAAATTCCTAGAGGATCAATGCTTTTAAAAAAAATCTAAATGAATGTGCCAATTTATCACGAATGGAAGTTCAGAATCTGAGTTTAAAGTTCATATGGGAAAATAAATGAGCAAGAATAGTAAGAGTAATTATGAAAAAGAAGAGTAATAAAGGAAACTAGCTTTAATACTTGCCAGATAGTAAGATGTGTTATAAATATACAACAATTTAAAAGTGTGAAACTGATTCATGAATAGACCATCAAACCAAGGATAAAATAAAAATTCTAAAAATACTTCAGAGAGTTTGATATAGGATAAAACATAACACTTAAAATTGGTGCAGAAAAGATAAATTCCTCAATAAATGGTACAGGCACAACTACACAGCCATATGGAAATAAAAATGGGATATCAACTCACAATGACAACAAATTACAAATTGATCAAACAATTTAAACATTCAAAAAAAAAGAAACTACAAAAGTACTAGGTGGGCCAAAAGGTTCGTTCGGTTTTTTCCGTAAGATGGCTCCAGTAGCACTTAGCTGTCTTTAAGTTCATTCGAAACAATTTTGTTAGATTGTATGCGACAGCTGTCCTATCAGCATGTATTTAAAAAAAGACCTGGGACTTCCCTAGAGGCACAGTGGTTAAGAATCCGCCTGACAATGCAGGGGACACGGGTTCGATCCCTGGTCCGGGAAGATCCCACGTGCTGCGGAGCAACTAAGCCCGTGCACCACAACTACTCAGCCCGCATGCCACAACTACTGAAGCCCACGTGCTCTAGAGCCCACGTGCCACAGCTACTGAGACCATGTGCTGCAACTACTGAAGCCCGTGCACCTAGAGCCCATGCTCTGCAACAAGAGAAGCCACCGCAATGAGAAGCCCGAGCACCACAACGAAGAGTAGCCCCCGCTCGCAGCAACTAGAGAAAGCCTGCTCGCGGCAACGAAGACCCAATGCAGCCAAAAAAAAAAAAAAAAGGAAAGACTTATCAAATTGGTGAATTTTTGTGGTCATTTTAATATTGAAGATGGAAGGAAAAAAGCAACATTTTTGGCATATTATGCTTTATTATTTCAAGAAAGGTAAAAATGCAACCAAAACACAAAAAAAGATTTGTGCAATGTATGGAGAAGGTGCTATGACTGATCGAACGTGTCAAAAGTGGTTTGCAAAGTTTCGTGCTGGAGATTTCTTGCTGGACAATGCTCCACGGTCAGGTAGACCAGCTGAAGTGGATGGCGATTAAATCGAGACATTAATTGAGAACAATCAATGTTATACCACGAGGGAGATAGCCAACATACTCGAAATATCCAAATCAAGCACTGAAAATCATTTGCATCAGCTTGGTTGTGTGAATCGCTTTGATGTTTGGGTACCACATAAGTTAAGCGAAAAAAACCTTCTTGACCATATTTCCACATGTGATTCTCTACTGAAACATAATGAAAACATTCTGTTTTTAAAACAAATTGTGACAGCCGATGAAAGTGGATACTGTACAATAATATGGAAAGGAAGAGATTGTGGGGCAAGTGAAATGAACCACCACCAACCACACCAAAGGCTGGTCTTCATCCAGGGAAGGTGATGTTGTGTATATGGTGGGATTGGAAGGGAGTCCTCTATTATATGAGCTCCTTCTGGAAAACCAAACGATTAATTCCAACAAGTACTGCTCCCAGTTAGACCCACTGAAAGCAGCACTCGACGAAAAGCGTCCAGAATTAGTCAATAGAAAACGCATAATCTTCCATCAGGATAACGCAAGACGGCATGTTTCTTTGATGACCAGGCAAAAACTATTACCTTGGCTGGGAAGTTCTGATTCATCCGTCGTACTCACCAGACACTGCACTTTCGGGTTTCCATTTATTTAGGTCTTTACAAAATTCTCTTAATGGAAAAAATTTCAGTTCCCTGGAAGACTGTAAAAGGCACCTGGAACAGTTCTTTGCTCAGAAATATAAAAAGTTTTGGGAAGATGGAATTATGAAGTTGCCTGAAAAATGGCAGAAGGTAGTGGAACAAAAGGGTGAATACATTGTTCAATAAAGTTCTTGGTGAAAATGAAAAACGTGCCTTTTATTTTTACTTAAAAACCTGAAGGCACTTTTTGGCCCACCTAATATTAAAAGAAACCAGGAGATATCATTCATCCTCTTTGAGAGTGTAAAACCTTTCTAAGTAGGACATAAAATCCAAAACCCATAAAATAAAAGATGAATAAATTTGATTATCCAAAAGTAACAAATTACACATGGCAAAAGTTACCATAAATGACAAAATATGAACCCAGGAAAATAAATCAACAGCTCCTATCACAAAGTGCTAACCTCTTATCTCATTAGATAAATGGGCAAAAGATCACAAGAGTCAATTCACAGAAAGAAAAACCGCTCTTAAACACCCAACAGTATGTGCAACCTCATTTATGAGAGAAACGCACAGGAAAGCCACAAGAAGATTCCTTTCTTCAGCTATGAAACGGACAAGGATCAAAGGTTTATTCACACACTACTGGCAAGTGGGAAGAGAAAGGCATACATTGCTGGTGGGAGTGTAAATCTGTACAGTGTCTGTGGAGGACAGTTTAACAATACTTATCAAAGATGTGAAGATACATATTCTTGGTGTGGGGGTTTTTAGTGGGAGAAACAATTACCATACCAGAAGAGCATAAATGTATGGCAGATGGTCATGCTTTTTTTTTTTTTTCCTAATCTTGGCAGAGCCCCTTTTTAGCTGAATGGCTTTTGCTTCTTTTTTTCTTTTAATTGAAGCATATATTTCACATACAATATTATATTAGTTGCATATGTACAATATAGTCGTTCGACACTTGTATATATTGTGAGATGATCCCCACAATGGGTTTAGTTACCATCTGTCACCATACAAAGTTAATACGGTATTACTGACTGCATCCCCATGCTGTACATTACATCCCCATGACTTATTTTATACATAGAAGTTTGTACCTCTTGATCTCCTTCACCTAATTTACCCAACCCAAATCCCCTCCCCTCTGGCAACTACCAATCTGTTCTCTGTATCTATGAGTCTGGACTTTGTTTTGGTTTTTCTGTTTGTTTTGTTTTTTAGATTCCACATATAAGTGAAACCATGGGGTACTTGTCTTTCTCTGTCTGAATTATTTCACTTAGCACAATGCCCTCCAGGTCCATCCATGGTAGGGCAAATGGCAGCATTTCATCTTTTTTATGGCAAATAGTCCGTTGTGTATCTAAACCATATCTTCTTTATCCATTCATCTACAGATGGACACTTTGGTTATTTCCATATCTTAGCTAATGAAAATAATGTTGCAATGAACACAGGGGTGCATACGTATCTTTTCAAATTAGTGTTTTTGCTTTCTTCAGATAGATACCCCTAAGTGGAATTGCTGGATCATACGCTAGTTCTATTTTCAACTTTTTGAGGAACCTCCATACTGTTTTCCACAGTGGCTACACCAGTTTTAGGATACATATTCTTTAACCCAGAAACTCCTCTATATAAACCTGCACACTTAAAAGTTCAAGGACAAGCCATAGAGGCACTGTTAACAATATCAAAAGATCAGAAACAACATAAAGTCCACTATTAAGAGACTGGATAATAAAGTACAATCATAAACTGGAATGAAAGAGTGAAAGCACGGTACAGTATGCTACAATTTGTGTAAAAATAAATTTTAAAAAGTATATATACTAAATGTAATCTGACATTTCTGGATTGGATCCTTGAAGAGAAAAAGGGCATCAGCAGAAAAACTGTGAAATCCGAATAAAATCTACACAGTTTAGTTTCACTGCATAACCTTTTGGATTTTACTCTATGGGTATACATTAGCTATTCAAAACATAAGATTTAATTTTAAAAAACCTGATTACTTCCATCGTTCATGGTATTCATATCCTTCCACATACTGCTAACAAGAAACACCAAGGGTACGTGTATTGCTTCAACACTTCTAATATACTTCCATTATTGCACCTAAACACACACCCGCCTCACCCACTAGGTTTTAGGTACTTAAAGATAGAGGCCATGCCAACTCAGCTCTGTTCTCAAAGAATCTGGAGAACATTTGCCACATGGTAAGAGTTTAACAAATGAGAGCCAAAATTATTATGTTCTGGTCCAGTGGTCCAATTTTTGATTAGTAAGAAATTTTGTATTTCAAATAGCCAAACAATTCTTCTAGGGGTTTCCTCTGATCCTTACTTCACAATGACACGGAAGAGAGAAGCGAGGGGCAGAGATGGGTGAAGTACTTCTCACTGAGGATTTGGGTAGGAACATAGAAGTATTTTAGATAAACGACCCTCCAACCTCACTTCCTAAACATTTTGCTCTGTGCTAGAGCTGCAGGGACTATAAAGACAAGTAAGATGAAGTCCTTATGGTAGAAGTTAGGCATAATTAACGTCAACACTTGAAAAGGTGACATTGTGCAACTGCCTTGGATTTTCAAAAAGTTTTTCCACAAAGGCCATTAAAATGCTTTTCAAAGAAAAATCACGTATTTAACAATAGAATAAAATGCTAAAACTCCAATTTAGACAAAGTTTTGGTTTTCTATGATGTCTCTTCAGGAAAAAAACTTGTGGGCAGCATGCTTAAGAATGTCCAAAGAGCAGAAGACCTAAATAGACACTTCTCCAAAGAAGACATACAGATGGCCAACAGGCACATGAAAAGATGCTCAACATCACTAATTATTAGAGAAATGCAAGTCAAAACTACAATGAGGTACCACCTCACACCAGTCAGAATGGCCATCATTAAAAAGTCTACAAACAACAAATGGTGGAGAGGGTGTGGAAAAAAGGGAACCCTCTTACACTGCTGATAAGATTTGGCACAGCCACTATGGAAAACAGTATGGAGGTTCCTCAAAAAACTAAAAATAGAGTTGCTATATGATTCAGCAATCCCCTTCCTGGGCATATATCCAGACAAAACTATAATTTGAAAAGATACATGCACCCCTATGTTCATAGCAGCACTATTTACAATAGCCAAGACATAGAAACAACCTAAATATCCATTGACAGATGAATGGATAAAGAAGATGTGATATATATATATATATATATATATATACAATGGAATATTACTCAGCCATAAAAAGGAACAATATTGGGTCATTTGTAGAGACGTGGATGGACCTAGAGATTGTCATACAGAGTGAAGTTAAGTCAGAAGGAGAAAAACAAGTATCATACTAATGCACATATGTGGAATCTAGAAAAATAGTATAGATGAACTTATTTGCAAAGCAGAAATAGAGACACAGATGTAGAGAACCAACGTATGGACACCAAGGGGGGAAGGGGGAGGTGGGATGAATTAGGAGATTGGGATTGACATATATACACTATTGATACTATGTATAAAATAGATAACTAATGGAACCTACTGTATAGCTCAGGGAACTCTACTCAATGCTCTGTGGTGACCTGAATGGGAAGGAAATCCAAAAAAAGGAGGGGATATATGTATACGTACAGCTGATTCACTTTGCTGTACAGTAGAAACTAACACAACATTGTAAAGCAACTATACTCCAATAAAAATTAATTAAAAACATAGTCAAAATACAAAAGACAAATGACTTAGGAAATATTCTGAGGTCCCTGAATGGGTAAAGAAATACCACTGAATCTGTCACAAAAGCATTAATAGTGCCGTCCCATTTCCACCAGCTCAGAGCCCTAAGCCCGAGCACCAACACCATAAAGCAATATAACCTGGGGCAAACACTGATCTCTGTGAATACCTATTTTTCATCTACAAAATGTACAGATGACAGTTAAGCCTCCTTCCAGATCTATCAGACTTTTTTTCCTTCACATCCCAAATATAAACTAAGACCCTGCAGTCTTTTTACACAGACACACACATCAACACACGCATTTGGTCCCCACATTACTACCCTATTTCCAGAGTGGCCTAACACAAAAACAAAATGATATTTGATTACAAACTGGTGCCATATATAAGCAGTTCTCAAGTGATTGAGAAAATGATTCATCCAACTGTATGTTGGAATGAAATTGAAATGTGTACGCTGTACAGTGAAACATTCACTGAATTGTGCATTTGTTCATGTTTAAGATTATAAAAGCTTCTCACTTGGCTTTCATGTGATCTTCTATGTACTGGTTAGTCCACATATAACTTCTTCTGCAAGCTATCTTTAGGAGTGCATATTGCTACTTGATATTTTTATTTTGTTTACCACTTTTCACAGCACAGAAAAAAGAGGGGAACACTGGGGGAAAGTCACAGGCAAACTCATCCACAGGCAGAGATACATGAATGATCAGTGGAGAGTTTTGTTCTTGTTTATTTAACACAATCCTTAGTTCGAACCTACTGGTTTGAAAGGTGATTCTGTAAAAGGCACAACAGAGGTCTGTGAGTAGCAGCGAACATGCTAAAAGCATGGTACAGTGCATATTAAGAGCTTATCTCTGTCCATTGAAATTTTCCCTTTCAAAACACAGAAATAACATTGCATTGCTAACAAATGTGGTTTTCTTCTAAAGTAGTTCTTTTCCCCTAAATAACCAGCATTTTATGGTATAGGTCCTTTCTAAATAATATAGGGAGAGAGAAGAGTTTTCCAAGAAACATACAAATGAGTTCAAATGTCCACAGTGAAAAGACACATCTGAGGGGATGAGAATATGAAATAATATCCATCTGCCGGATTAGCCAGAACAGCCTCCCTGAGGAAAGGAACTTGAACATGTTTCAAGGAGGGAAAGGTGACTGACAGGTAGAGAGAAGAAAAGGAAACGCCAGGCAAGGAGAAAGATGCACACAGAAGCTACCACTGTGCTTTCTCAAGAAGCAGAGATGCGATGTGACGTAACGTGTGGCAGAGATTTATTTTAGTCATTAAGACAAACCAAAAGTGGAGAATACATGTCACTTCACGCTCTGAACCTCGGTTTCCTCGTCTGTTACAGGGGAAGGGTGGCCCACATGACTTGGACAGCTCGCTTCCTGGGAGGCACCACACAGGCAATGAACACCTTACAACCCTGCGAGGTGCATGGCTTGGGAGCCCATTGACAGATGAAAACAGCGAGGCTCAACATCCCGATGAGGCCTCCAGGTAGAAGATTTTAGATGTTAAAAAGAAAATGCACGAGGACTTCCCTGGTGGTGCAGTAGTTAAGAATCCGCCTGCCAACGCAGGGGACACAGGTTCAATCCCTGGTCCAGGAAGATCCCACATGCCGCAGAGCAGCTAAGCCTGTGCGCCACAACTACTGAGACTGCACTCTAGAGCCCACAAGCCACAACTACTGAGCCCATGCACCGCAATTACTGGAGCCTGTGTGCTCTAGGGCCCACGTGCTGCAACTACTGAGCCCGGGTGCCGCAACTACTGAAGCCCGCGTGCCTGGAGCCCATGCTCTGCAGCAAGAGAAGTCACCGCAACGAGAAGCCCGCCCACCGCAACGAAGAGTAGCCCCCGCTCACTGCAACTAGAGAAAGCCTGCGCGCAGCAAAGAAGACCCAATGCAGCCAAAAAATTAAAAAAAAAAAAAAATGCACGATAACTACTGTGGAGAAAGAAGGGGCATCATATTAAGACTGACTTCAAAAATCCGAGCTCCTGAACATAATCAACCGATAAAATAATGGTTATATTCTTTTCTTAAGGGAGCAAAGGAATAAGGAACTGTATCTGTCTTCCCTGTCATGCTAGACAAAGGAAAGCAAAGGGGTATAGACCATCCTTTATTTGAAGAGTGTCCTCTAAGAAGTCCTTTAAGGGAAACCAAAGGACAAAGCATGGTATGTCTTCCTGTGACAGCAGTGGCTCTCATTTAATTATGTATTCCCTCTGCCTGCGGTGTCCATAATGAGGTAGGTGTTACACTGAACGTTCAGCACATTCCTTAGCCGTTAGAACAGAGGTGAACAGTTAACTGAAGGGGCCTTCCATCCTCAGAAGCACAGAAGACAGCCCTCACACCCAGCTTTACCACCAATGCACAGATTCTAAAACAAGCTGTTATTTCTATACAAAAGCTCAACAGCAATTATGACAATGTACTTGTCATTATTTAATTGCAGAATTCCATACGTATAAATAAATTCACATCTGGTAGCAAAATAGAGCCCAATAAATAAAACTAGCCTTAAAAAAAAAAATTCATAGCCAAATATTATGTTAATGAGGTCTACTTATTTGTAAATAAGTCAGTTCTTCAAATTTAGCCCCAGCTCCATCCCATTTCTCTAGATAAATATGTGGAATTAAAGAACACTTCTATATATTAAATTCTCTCTGTTGATGGGAGTCACTCTGGTAAAACAATTTGGGAGTATCTATTACAATATCCCATGACCTGACAACTGCCTAGAGAAACATATGCCCACGTACACAGAACCAAGGACAAGGATATTCTTTGCAGCTTTCTTTGTAATTGGAAGCTATCGGAAACAACCTAGAAGATCAGCAATAGGAAAATGGCAGAAAAACTATGGTATATTCCCATGACTAGTCTACATAACATTAGGCAGCAGTTAAAAAGAATGAACCAGATTTATATCAACTAGCATGGACGGACCTCCAAACCATGTTCCTGAATGACAAAAAAAATAGTGATATTCAATCCACCACCAATTACGTGAAGTTTTAAACACAAAATACAATACGTTTATATTATAAATACCAAATCAACAAAGTGTTTGCCTCTGGAGAACAGGGGAACCAGCAAGAGGAGACAGGGAGTAAATCTTATAAACTCATTTATTACTTTTATTAAAAAATTAATTTAAAAAAACACCTTGCAAGGATGTTACTGGGTTATCAAATGACAGGATTACAGAATAAGGTGAAATACAGATATCCCTGCAACCACTGCTAAATTAAAATCTAATCAAATGTAAAAGAAGACAAACTAGCAGGAGCAACCAGAACATCACAAATGAAGCTGGGGTTTTATCTGATGAAGAACAGAAGACTGTCGACTTAAATGGCCACATGAAGCTTCAAGCTGGTATAACGAATTATTATTGGCGGAAGCTTGCACACATATTCTTTTTTTCCAGGCTAAAAACTTGACAGCAACTGAAAGAGGACCTAATATAGAAACGTCAAGATTATGTTAACATCACTAAATTGAAACAGTTAACGCTCCCTTTAACCACTAAGAATCCTTTCCCACCAGTGGCCAATGTTTATGGGAGAATGCAAACAACTTTTTAATAAAGGTCAGCTTACAGTAACAATAACAAGGAGGGTTCCCTTCTTGCAGGGACTCTCCAGAAAAATCAGGGCCTTGCATGGGCACCATTTACCTCCTCAGCGAGGAGTGAACCATCCTCAGCCAGGCTCTCATTTATACACCCATCCATAGCTCCATTCTTCAGGGAAAATAAAATGGCTCTCGATTCAGGCAACTGCATTGCCAATACTATGTCTATCTATCTGTAAGAAGTCCTAGAGTGAAGAAGGAAGAAAGGAAGGAAGTGAGGGAGGGAGGGAGGAATGGGGCGGGGGGAGGGAAGGAGGGAGGGAGAGAGGGGAAAAATAACCAATTCGTTTTTGTACTACATATAATCTACGTAAGATTTACTTTAAATACAAACGCATCCTTCTCATTTTTAGTTACTATAATGCCATAAGATTTAACAGAAAAGAAAAACTAATCATAGAAGAGTAAATAATAACAAACTGTCCTCCTTATATCATGTGTTAAAAACATCTTATAAAACAGCATGCAAAGTATGATCCCAATTTTGCTTTTAAAACATATACATGGTCACGTAGAAGGACAAAAATGAAAGAAAACTATTAAAATATTAGCAATCCTAAAAAGCAAATGACCCAATTTCTCCTACAATAAATTACATGAAAAAAAGGAGAGAAGGAAAATGTCACAGATTAAGAAAGTCTTGAAAGACACAAACGCAATGCGTTCATCAGGCTTGGATCCTGATTCCAACAAACTTTAAAACGACAATTTTGAGACAAAGGAAGTGAACATGGACACCAGGACAAACTAGAAGTAAATAATATTAAACAATAATCATTAATTTCATTAAGGGTAATGACATTGTGACTATTTTTGAAGTCATTATCTGTTTAAAATTCTTACTGAAGTATTTTGGTTAAATGGTATAATATCTGGGGTGTGCTTTAAAACTCAAAAAAAAAATTTTTTTAAACAATCAAAACAGGAAGAAGATGGATGGAACAAGAAAGGCAAGATGTCTGTACTTGTTGAAGCTAGACTGATGGGAACATGGGGGATTGCTGTGCTATTCTATTTTTCTGCATGTTTGAAAAACCTCACAAATAAAAAGTGAAAATGCTTGTAGGGCTAGTTATCCCTGGGTGGTAGAGACTGGGTGATCTTGTAGGAATTTGGTGATTTTTACTTTGACGTCTGTGCCTTTTAGGAACGTCCACATTTTACACAATAAATATGAATTACTTTGGTTGTTTGAAGAAATAAATGTTACTCTTTTAGTGGATGGATGGATGGATGGATGGGTCTTTCAATGCCCAGTTCCAATGATGCCACCTCCATGGATTTAATTCTCCCTCTACAGACACCTCAATACATTTTACTTGTACTTCCACTAAAGGCCTAATTACATTTGATCACTTAGTATGACAATTTTTAATTATGTCTTATTTCCCCCTTTAGAAAAATAAGGGGCATTTCTTTTTTGTATTTCCATTCCTGTCAACACTAAGCAAAAAGCTCTCTAAATAATTGGAGTTAAATAGTTATATACTTAATTGAATTAACTTTTCCACTAATAAATCCAGGGAAGAAACAAGCGGCAATAGCAGCAGAATATCCTACTGCTTGTAACTACAAAATCTTTATGGTTAGAACATGCCCAGAGGTCCCTATACCCATCAAATGTTACCTAGACAATTTCTCAGACCATTTATTTTCCAATTGACTGGGGAAAAAAAACATCAGTCAGTTGCAGAAAGGGGTCAGTTACTGAACTGAGTTAGACTTTTTTTTTAAATGACTCCTTGAAAAAAAAAAATCAAAGTCTATTAGTTCTTGAGCAACCATTCATTATTTAGCTACTGAGGACTCCTCCAGAGCACTGATCAGTCCATTTTCATTAAGGAAACCATTACAGGAAGAACACAGAGCTAGCCATGTGCGGAGACAAACAATGGTTTGAGAAACATCCCCTGCTCTGAAAAGGCTGATGTTATCTGGAAGGGCTGTACACCCACAACTCTCATAGACTCACTAGAAACTCTGGCATCTTCTGTGCAGATGTGAACAGTAGCTTTCCTCAAGCCTAGGGTCTTGCTTAAAAGTCATTTCCAGGGACTTCCCTGGTGGCACAGTGGTTAAGAATCTGCCTGCAAATGCAGGGGACATGGGTTCGATCCCTGGTCCGGGAAGATCCCACATGCCACGGAGCAACTAAGCCCATGCATCACAACTACTGAAGCCCACACTCTCTGGGGCCCACGCGCCACAACTACTGAGCCTGCGCTCTAGAGCCCGTGAGCCACAACTACTGAGCCCACGCGCCATAACTACTGAAGCCCACACACCTAGAGCACATGCTCCGCAACAAGAGAAGCCACCACGATGAGAAGCCTGTGCACCACAACAAAGAGTAGCCCCAGCTCGCTGCAACTAGAGAAAGCCCGTGCACAGCAACGAAGACCCAATGTAGCCAAAAATAAAGAAAGAAAGAAAGAAACAAACATGTCAACTAAAAAAAAAAGTCTTTTCCAAAAAGACACAATAAATCCCTCCTCCCAGGAGAAGGAGTACCAAGACCCCCAAAACACGGCATACTGGACACCCCTACACATAAGACTTCACCCACCACATGACCTGAATTTTGCTTGCATGATTTTGATGAAAGCCACTCAAATACTAGTGAAGACATTTACAAGTTCCTTTTATGTCTAAAATATTCTTAGGTATTGACAAACATTAAAACAAAGCTCAGGTTTTAAAGCAAAACCCCCACCACTAAGAGTTTCCCAAGGCCTTTGAGAAATACCAGTGTATCATGAAGAACTGGCAGGTGCTAGCTCTCCCCAAGTTTCACCTCTCATTCCATCCTGTGATCCGCTCCCAGAAGCCAGGTGTTCAAAAATGCTTTCACCCACCCAGGTTTTCAAGGCAGGTAGGGGAGGCAGAGCGATGCACAATTCCCACCCTGCCCTCCACCCACACTCAAACACAGTTCATGTTCTTGCTTCTCTATTTTCTGATTCCTTACTTTAGAAGTTCAAATCTACTCCTAACAGCAAATTTTAAATTTACGGGACAGTCAAGAAAGTGGGTAACATGGTATCGTTAGAAAGAATCATACCCATACAAATCCAGGGCCCTCAAAATATGAGCAGGTACTAAGAAACAAGACACTCCTCCAAAGACAACTTAATTCCTATTCCCATGTGTTCTATTTGTCACCAATGAATTTAGAAGAGGCAACGCTCTATTTGATGGGGACAGCTGTACTCTTAGGTTCTGAAGAAGATAAAGGTAAGAATTCGGTGAGAATAAGTTGTTCTCACTGAAAAGAGGAAGGTGATGATAGCATTAGCAAATGTGCAGGGGTCACAGTACAGTTCTACAGTCTGTTAAAATGTTTTTTTTTTTAAGAACAAAGAAGAAGCTTTGAATAATAAATAAGCACAATGAAATAATGCTGAAGTGACCCCCAGGCATGCCAAATTCAAGTCAAATTAGTCATGGCCAAAGACAAAAGGAAAACTCTGCAATCATCCCTTTGCTACTCTAAATTTTTAATATTTTCATATTACATTATAGTCAGCTTTTAGTTAATAAAATTTCAACTTATATTTATCTGAAAAAATCTTAAAAATGATACAAATGAACTTATTTATAAAATGCAAACAGATTCACAGACTTAGAAAACAAACTTATGGTTACCAAAGGGGAAAGGTGCGGGGGAGGGATACCTTGGGAGTTTGGGATTGACATACACACACTACCGTATTTAAAATAGATAACCAACAAGGACCTACTGTATAACACAGGGAACTCAAAATTCTGCAATAACCTAAATGGGAAAAGAATTTGAAAAAGAACAGATATATGTATATGTGTAACTGAATCACTTTGCTGTACACCTGAAGCTAACACAACATTGTAAATCAACTATAATATAAAGTAAAAGTTTAGAAAAAACAAAATATAAAATTTCAACTATTATTTATCTGAAAAAGTTGCCTCCCTTTTGTACCCTCAGTGCCACTGTGAAACTCTAATTCAGATTGACCCACAGAATCTAACAAGTCTACTCAAGGTCAACATTTGAGCTTTTTTCTTCTAAGAGTTAATATATTCAAACTCCTGTTATTAGTTAATCTACTGTCTTTGTCACTGGGCTATGTTTAAAGAGGAAACTATTGGATATAAACAGCTGTTCTCGCATGTTTTAAGGAAGACATAATTTGTAAGAAAAATGAGAAAAGGGGTAGGGTGCATCAGTGGATAAGAGGGAGTTCTACAGTATGGACAGCCAGGGAGAAAATGTTTTCCAAGCTTCCATTTCTTAACTGATTTGTGAATCTGCTATAGACGTTCTATCATCTGGATGGCCAATGTAAGGCATTAGATTATTAGGTTTCTTGCTACCACTCCATATAACACCAAGAAAAGTCTAGGAGAATGCAATGACATACATTTTTTTTCTCTCTTTTTACACTTACTAAATGGTTGGGACTTCCCATAAAACAACAAAAAGGATATCTTTACTTTTGTGTATTACACCCACAAGCTATTAGTCTTAAGTAAATGTGACTAGTGTTATTCTTTTTTATTTTATTTTCAAGAAAAAAAAGAAGTGAAGAGCTTTTTAAAATTTCCTCAGTTACTCTCCCATGAAAAGCAGAAGCCTGGAATGCAATAACCAAACTGAAACAAGGGAAAAATTTAAGTAATATCTCACTCACCTATGAGTACCTAATTGTCTATACAAAAATGGGAAAATCCAAAGAAAAATATACTTGAGAAAATTATTCAAATGTCTTAAAGTTAAAAGCTAAAGCACATAATTTAGTCAGAGATCATTTTCAATTAATATCACTCCGTTTCTCGTTGGATGTTTAGAAAGAATATAGCAATTTTTTAAAATTGTTAAGGGAAGGAAAAAAGTATACTTTCTCAGTTCAGTTTTATATTCTAGAACAACACTACTCAAAACATAAATAAATTAAAAAGTATAAGAATGATGCATTCAATAAGATACACATAGGACTACATATAAAATACAAGGTTTTGTGGGTTTCGGCTTTATGGATTTTTTTTTGTCTTTTCGGATTTTTGTTTTCTTTTGAAGGAAGGGAATTGTTTTGGATATTCCTTAAATAGAGAGAAGTTAGGAAAGAAGAATCGATTTAGAAAAGCCAAGAGTCATGCCACCAGTAGGTGTGGAGAACTGTTGCATTCATGGCTTCTTCCCCTCTGTTGCCCCAGTGGAGCCAGTGTGCATGAATGCATAAGAGAAGACTCTCCCACCTCACCTAACAGATGTACTGTACCAGCATCATCAGATATTACCACCGTTAAAAGAAGTGATCTAAGTGCCCAGGCGTTCAGGTTATTAAACTCAATTTAAAAGACAAGATGTAGCTGCTCCAACATAAAAGCTAAACAGGCTTGGCCTTCATAGTAACCCTAGAACTTAACACTTCTGCTAAGAACTGTCATATTCAAGTGTACCAACCAGGAGATGATCCTTATTTAAGAGTATTTAAAAATACCTTAAGACATACAGGGAGTGCACTGAAGGTGCACATTTCAATAGTATACAGGTACTGAGGAGAGAAAAAAAAGGTAAATCTTGGAAAACAACTTCCAAGATAGAGGTGAAAACCAGAGGGCACTCAATAACATGCACTGATTTTTTCGTCCTTCGCGAAGTACCTGAGCTACAGCTACCTACATTGAGCAACCCTGCAGGCTGTTTGCTTCACCACTCAGCAGTTTTTTGATGGTTGCAAAGTGCTGCATTCTCAAAGGTAGTTTTTCAGTTGTGTTGCTAATAAGAAAACTTAGGCTCTTCAAATGGCTAAAAATTACAGAGATCTAGAAATCTTTCTTGGATTCCTACCTCTTTTAAAGAATGACTCTGGGAATGGTCAAATCAATGCTAACAGGAAAGTGTCCTAATGTACTTTAAAAACATTTTCAGAGATAATCATTCCCCAATTTCTCTTACTGAAATTCAAGGAAGGTCAGAAATAGCAAGCCACTTTGAAATCAGTGCTCCAATTACCCAGCGGGCGTCTGAAAAGAAGCCCTCAGCTCTGCACACAGGTTTACAGAGGTGAGATGCTCAGATAACCTTGACTGTCCTTTATAGAATGCAGCTCTCCAGAAGAGCTGGCTCCTTAGGCAATTTGTTTCTGCTTCTGACAAAGCAGGCGATAAAAAATTCCCAAACTCTTTGTTTCAGCATCTGGCTGAAAAGAAGGTTAAGTACAAAGTACCAAAACCAAAGAAACCTACATAACCCCAAACCACTTTTTTATCTGAATTTAGGAGCTTAGCACATTATAGCATTTCAGTCTGTAGAAAAGTCTCTCTCAATCGAATTAAACTGTTATTTTGTTCAATGAGAATGTCGTTTGACAACTGAGTCAAATGTTTGAGAAATATCCACTAAAACGCTGGGATAGGCACAGGACAGAACTGGGTCTCTACCTAGCAGTAACCAAGAGCAATCACTTAAATCAATGCCAAATGTCAATCAATCAGATCATCCAGCCATCTCTCAATTTTTCAGGATACACTTGGTATTCCAAATTATACATTAATGCATCAGGGTTAACAAGGCTCTTATTCAGAACATGGGTTGGGGTACAACCTCCCATCAAATTTTAAGAAACACATAGAAGATGTTCTGAAATGCAATTATTATGGAATGAAAATAGACATATGTAACAAAACTATTTTTATTATTAAGTTGCCAGAAAAATATCTTAAGTATTTACTGTAACAATGAAAATGCTGAATTCAGAAATCAATGACTAAAAACGGCACAGGAGTCTCCCCTCTTCCCCACTTCTGCCTCTCAGCAGTAGAACAACAAAGAAGGAAACACCAGTGGGGAAAAAATATAGAATCCAAATTTACTAAATCAAAAGTCTGCTGTGAGTGGCAGGTCTTCTAGGAATGAACACAGGAGTTCGACAAGCCTTTGTGACTTATCTACCAACTCACCTGATTCCACTTCAAAGTTGGTGGTAAATCTTGCTTCCGAGTCCAACTTGAGGTATTCTCGCAAAACCTAGAGTAAAATAATTATGAACTTTAGTATAAGATTATTTTCAAACTCTGAAAATAGTAATAAAGGGGAAAAATCATAGCTACAAAATCAAATCATAATTGTGAAATGTCATACTTTACCTCTAAAACCCTCTTTAATTTGTAATCTCTTTATGTGCAGTTCAACACACACTTAAATTTAAGCCAACCAACAGCCACTCCCACTTATACAACAAATTCCTAAACCTGACTGTTCAGTCTGGAAGATCACGTTTCTCTCCACATGATCTGATCAGAAAGTCTGGGGAGAAACCCAGGAACCAACATGAGTAAGAAGTGCCCCAATAAGGTGATTTTGATGTAGCTGGTCTATCACCTGCCTGTGGGAACCACTGTTCCCAACCAGTGGTTCTGCACAGGGGGCAATTCTATACCCCAGGGGGACATCTTGCAATGTCTGAAGATATTTTTGGTTGTCACAACAGAGGAAGGGGTTATACTACTGGAATTTAATGGGTAGAAGCCAGGAACACTGCTAAATATCCTACAAGGCACAGGACAGTACAAAGACTTCTCCAGCCCAAAATGTCAATAGCAGTGAGACTGAGAAAGCCTGTTCCAAAGCAACCAAACATTCTGACGATATAGAAATTGTACAATTCTCACACTGGTCATTTCAGATAGGCTATATATAAAAACTCTACTATAACCATAAAACATTTCCTGTGACTGCAGGCATATTATTAGTTAAAAGAATACATATATATGCCCAACATTAAAATTTGCAGCACATGTACCTATTTCTAAAAATATTAAAATAAGTCAGACTATACATGTCCAAAAGAGCTTCCAAGAAACCAAGTTTTAATATTTGCTGAGATGAAACACTATTTCAAACTGGGTTAATTCCCAAACCCTGTTCCCAAACATATAAAATGGAAGCTTAGAAGAGTAAGAAGAACCAGAACTTCGTTTCACTCACAGATATTTCCAATTCCTGGTGAGGACAAAGGGGAAAATTTCCCAGCCTGTCATCTTGGATAGTAGGCCATCTTTCATTCAGCCAAATATAAAGGTACTTCAAAACTTACACTACTTGCATTCAAAATGAGACTCGCTGAGGGCCTACCATGTCCCTGGCACTATGATCTTACATAATACAGCAGAACAGAGTTCCAGAAGACCCTGCAACAGGTCTTTCCTACCCTACCATAATCAATGGTATAAACATCAGACGAAAACTGTGGGAAAAAGAAACCTAAAAAGGATATTCTGAGCATCGGATACCCCAGATGATGAAACTTGCAGTTTTCACATGATTGGCCTACAAATTGCACCTACAGAATGGGTAAGGAAGCCTGGAACACTTGAAATATATACTTTGTTTTGTTCATCTTAATTAATAAGCTATAACCAGCTAATTATATAAACAAAACACACCTGACAGTCGATTTGCACTAGTAGTCTACTTAGAGACATGAACAAACATGCCAATGTCAAACTCAAGTGAAAGGATATGATTTATAAACATACTTAGAAAGATTCCACCAGAATTACTCCATTCCAACTGGATAACATTTCCATGATGTGGCATATGCGCTTATATTCTAATTACAGTCTGATTTCTTCCCCTGAATCTCCAGTGCTATAAAGAAACTACACAAATCAAACTCACCCACAATCATCCCAGGCAGCAAGCACCTGGCTGGTTGGCAGGTTGACTGGTATTCCTATCTCAAAGCACCAGGGGGTTCAGGAGTCCAGGTAGAATCTGTGGCAGAGGCAGGGTTCCAGTCTAGAGCTCCCTACCCAGCCCTGGAGACCTGTGCACAAGCCGTATCATTAGGAAGCTTTGCTGAATGACACGCTTTTCCAAAGGTAGGGCTAACACACATTCTAGATTCAAGATGCCCATTAACTCAGTGTAGAGCCAAACATACCCCCACTACAAAAAGAAGACAACCGGGGAAGGCAGCCTCAGACAAAAGCAGAAAAACAACGACAAAGACAAACTTCTTAATATCCATCCATGGCTGTGGCTTTACGAAGCAAAGTAATTTGAGGGCCTTCCTTTCTTCCTCCAAGAAAGGAAGAAAAGAAAGCCCAAAAATAAATAGGAAGGTTCAGAAATATTAGTGCACAATCTGAAATTTAAGCCCCACCTCCATTTTTCTAGATTTAAATCAGCCTTCAAATAAAAATTCATAATTAAATTTCAAAACATAAACACTTCTTTTTCTCTCTCTCTCAGCAGTAAAATATATTCTGTTCCAAAAAAGAAAGCTTGCTCAATTTCCTGTCAAAAGCAATCCAGAGAAGGCCACCTACACTGTAAAAGCAGCAAGAAAAAGAAAAAAAAAATGCTGAAGAAAAGCCTGTATGTGTGGGAGTGTTCTAAGTGAAATGTAACTACCACTCTGGATTTTAAAAGCTTTTTTTCCTCGATCATTCTGAGAAATATAAAAATTAGTGTAACTGCTAAAGAGAAGTTTGTCCTCTAACTTATCTAAGGAAAACAAGCCCTATGATGGATTTTAGTTCCACGAAAGAAAGAGAGGAGGGGGGTGGGCAATTCAAGGTTTTACCCCGCGATTTTCTGTACTAAAAGGAAAGGGTAGATTCTACCAAATAGATAACTTGCACTTAACGTTCACAGAAAGAGAAGGCTGCTCTGACAATTAACCCTCTCCCCATAACACCCTACTCCCATCTCAAACCATGCAAATTTTTAGACTAGGGCCAGCTTGGTCCTAATACGCTTAACCTAAACCTTTGGGGGCTAACCAATCATACACACAGTAATGAGACGACTAGACTGTGGATTAGGACAGCATTGAATTCGCCACTCTATCAATTTCCCCTTACCCTGCTTATACTTTCTGAAAACTCTAAATTCTAAGACGGCAATCAACCAGCCCAATACATTTTACTAAAAGCCTACTGAAACATGCTCAGTACTAAGGCAGAGGCAGTATGGTAAAAGAAAAAAAAAAAGAGAAAGAAAAAGAGGGGCTTCCCTGGTGGCGCAGTGGTTGAGAATCTGCCTGCCAGTGCAGGGGACACGGGTTCGAGCCCTGGTCTGGGAAGATCCCACATGCCGCGGAGCAACTAGGCCCGTGAGCCACAACTACTGAGCCTGCGCGTCTGGAGCCTGTGCTCCGCAACAAGAGAGGCCGCGATGGTGAGAGGCCCGCGCACCGCGATGAAAAGTGGCCCCCGCTCGCTGCAGCTGGGGAAAGCCCTCGCACAGAAACGAAGACCCAACACAGCCATAAATAAATAAATTAAAAACAAAAAAAGAGAAAGAAAAAGCAAGCTTAAACAGCTCACCAGAAAACTGAGGAGAAAAGAATAGCACAAAGTAAGTTGAAACTAAATACAATATTATCACTGAATTGAAACACAGTAAAGTGCCAGATTTCTGTAAATCATACTTTCCCTCGAAAGAAGTTAGTCACAAAAACAAAACATAGTTGAAGGGAAATAAATAATGAGCAGGGAAAAGAATATAGTAAGGAAATGATGGTGAATATTTTAAAACCAGAATACCAAAAGACAAAACAAGATACAACAGGAAGCCACACAGGAAGGGCAGTTGCCAGACAAGACAGCACAGGAAAGCAAACCTCTTAAACCCTTCAAATGATTGGTTTGATAAGCTAATGATATTGAAAAAGTCAACTCACAGGAGGGGTCTTTTTTGTTTTCTGTAATAATCTCAGACCAATGTACCAGAAAAAAAAAAAGAAAAAGAGCTGCAAGACTAGAACAAATTAATTTCCCTGAACCACTTGAGAGTTAAGTAGCCAACATCACGGCCTATCACCCCTACAGAGTTTGCTGAGTCATTTCTATAAACAAAACTGCAATAACTATGAACATCAACACCCAGAAATTAACACAGACATAGTATGGTCATCTAATGGTCCCAACAGCGCCCAGGTTTGACTTTCTCCAATGATCCCAATAGTGTCCATTTTAGTAAAAGGATCCAATCCAGGATCTCACACTGGCACTGACCTTTCACTGCTCATTAGTCTATATCAAACTAGAACTCCTCAGACTGTCCTTGACTTTCATGAACTTGACAATTTTGAAGATTTCAGGCCAGTTTTATATTGAATAGAATGTTCCTTACTTTGGGTTTGTTGATACTTAATTGTTGATTAGATTCAAGTTACGACTTTTCAGCAGGAATACCACAGAAAAATTCCTTCCTCTCGTTGTACCCTATCAGGTAGTACGCTATTTTGATTTTTTTTCCCTGACTGGTAGTGTGAACTTACATCACTTGATTAGGGGGGTATCTGCCAGATCTCCCCACTGTAAAGTGACTCTTTTCCTCTTTGTAATTAATAAGTATTTTGTGAGGTGATACTTTCAGACTATATAAATATCCTATTTCTCAACCAACTTTCACCCAATACTTTGTCCATTGATAATTTTTTTAAAAAAGTAATTTTTTAGTCCGATAATTTCAACCATTTTAGTGGGGAAAAATGGTATTTAGAAACCAAGATCTGGGTGTGCGTATTGCAACTGGATTATCACTATTCCTAGGTCATCTAGGTGAACAGAAGCACACACATATATGCACACACTTACTTCTTCATTTCTTTCTATATCTATCCATGTACACTGCAAACCATGAGTTCATACAGTTAGCCTGAATTCCAGTCCAATACTGCAAGATTCATTCTAGTTTTCCCCTTTCCCTTCCTATAAGAGTGGTATATCTAGTTCCCATTAACCTCTATTTCCTTACTGGATTCACCCCCACCCCCGTGTCACGCAATGCTGTCCCTACGTCTGACCCAGTATCAGAAACAGCCTGCTCTACAGGATCAGTAATGCGGAAGCCTAGGTAAGACAAAAACGTCTTAGGTAAAAACCACTCTACACCAAACACCACAGAAAAAACTGCAACCCCACATCCATGACCATCAGCAAAGGCCAAGTGGAGAACCAAGAGTTCTACACTCCCTGGCAGTGATGAAGCACTCTTATTAGAGACTACATATAACAGGATGCCATTTTTACAGGGCCCAAACAGGCAAAGCTAAAAACACACAGTAGTCCCTTCCTATTCTCAAAGGACACGTTCCGAGCCCCCCAGTGGATGCCTGAAGCCACAGATAATGTTGACTCCTATAACAGGTACCTCTCGGAGATGCTGCAGGTTCAGTTCCAGACCACTGCAATAAAGCAAATATCGCAATAGAGCAAGTCACACAAATTTTGGTTTCCCACTGCATATAAAAGTCATGTTTACACTATACTGCAGTCTACTAAGTGTGCAACAGCATTTTGTCTAAAAAAACAAGATACATACCTTAATTTAAAAATACGGCTAGAGAATGCTAACCATCATCTGAGCCTTCAGGGAATCGTAATCTTTTGGCTGGTGGAGGGCTTGAAATATTTTGAGGATTACCAAAATGTGACACAGAGACACGAAGTGAGCAAATGCCTGACACGGGGTTGCCACAAACCTTCAATTTGTAAAAAACACAATATCTGCGAAGCACAATAAAGCGAAGCGTAATAAAATGAGGTATGCCTACACATACCATGTTTTTTCCTATGCATACATACATATCATGCATGCATACATGATAAAGTTTAATTTATAAATTAGGCACAGTAAGCGATTAACAACAACAATAATAAAACAGAACAATTATAACAATACACTGTAATAAAAGTTATGTGAATGCAGTCTCTTTCAAAATACCTTATTGTACAAAGTTAATGCCTTTTCTGTTTTAACTAAGCACTTACCACACACTGTGGCCATAACTTTTGCGGTCTGATATGTGGCAGCAAACTAGCACAAATTTCTTTTTCCTTCTTCACAATTTCATGGGTAGAAGATTCATTCCTACCTTACCAGCAGCATATGATTTTTTTTTCTTTCCTTATTACATCAAGAACTTTCACCTTTTTACTTAAAGGAAGCACTTCGCGGCTTCTCTTTGGCACGTGTGAATTGCCAGCATCACTATTCTTGTGCTTTGGGGCCATGATTAAGTAAAATAAGGATCCCTTTAACACAAGCAGTGCGATTCCACAACAGTCAATCTGATAAACTGAGCCGGCTACAAAGTGACTAACCGGGAGGGGATATGCTGGACAAAGGGATGGTTCACATCAGGGGAGGGACGGCCCGGGATGGCGCGAGATTTCATCACATTACTCAAAACAGAGCACGATTTAAAACTTATGAATTGTTTATTTCTGGAATTTTCCATTTAATATTTTCAGCCCACAGCTGATCACAGGTAACTGAAATCACAAAAAGAGAAACCTCGGATAAGGGGGAACTACCCCTCGGATAAGGGGGGGCTGCCGTATTGTCTACAGATACACTCATTTTAAAAAGCAAGGGAGTGCTGAACATAAAATTCAGGACAGCTCTCCCCTCCACAGGGAGGCAGGAGGGTGGGATCCTGGAGGAACACACAGCAAGTTCAAGTCCTGACCCTGTTCCAGTTCTTAGTGAGAACCTGCACGTGCTGAGCACCAGTTCCTTGACAGACACAGTGCTTCACCAAACCACAAAGTCTAGCACGGTCTCAATTTTACATTTGAGATTTGAGGCTTAAAGAGGTTAAGCACGCTGCCTGTGGTCACGCAACTAATAAACAAGAGCTCAGATACAAACCCAGGTCTGACTCAAATCCTCTTTCTACTGTGCCCTCTGCTATTCCTCCAACAGAGGAAAGAAGACGGGTAGGAGAAGTGAAGTTACGATTCTGAGGGTAAGATTCCTTCTGTGCCTCTGAACCATTTCCAGAATGGTTTTCAGGGTATGGGAGAGTGTAGGCCAAAACCAGGGGGGTAAAAATCTTCCTGAAGGCAGGGACACAATCCTTTAGGGATAGTTTCTATCACATTCCATAGGCTACAAATTCTAGTTCAATTCAGTCACTCATAAGGTCTCTCTTTAGAGGGCCCTGGTAAAATCCTACTAATTGTTGCTTGGTTTTGTTTTGAAATCAGGGGACAAGGGAGAGAAGACCAGCAGCCCATTCATGAAATTCCAACCACAGCCTAAATATGGTGCATCTGTACATGACTTAGTGCACAGCTTGAAACATGAAATCAGTGACACAACGTCGGGCCCTTTTGAAGAATTTATACAAGGAGATAGGAAGGCAGAACAACAATACTACTCCAAAGGAAAGACCGGGACATCCTGGGAAGCTTAGATACCACTCAACCACCTGAGGGGGTTTAAAAATGCTAAAACCCCAAAAGATGGATCTCCTTAAAAAGAAAACAAAAGGAAAAAAAAAAGCAAAAAGATAGTATATTTATCTTCTCAAAGACTCAGAAATAAACACATTCTAACTGCATTTCTGGTAGAAAAATCTCCAGAGGCTACTGAAGTGATTAATAACAACTCACACCACCTGGAAAAGTCTCATGATCAGCACTAATGATTTTGCGATCTCAGTTCACGCTTTCTAAGTTTATCTTTAAAAAGGAGTAAGTTTTTCCAGTGTTGATTTCCAGGGAGCAGAGTATAAATTGAATCAGAAATAACTGTAAGCCTAGCCTCCCTCCCAAAGCCTCCCCCCCAAATTCACGAAGCTCTATCTTCCCTCTCTATCAACCTTCTCTTTCTGAAGAGGAAAAATCTAGACCTAGGCGAGAGACTATAGGAAATGTTACAGAACAAATGAAATAAAAGGACATGTGCAAGACGGTGCAAAGATAAATCAAAACTCACTCAAGCTTTATATTGTAGCCTAAAATTGTCTACAATATATAAAGGTTAAGAAACATAAAATCATCCTGTAAATATAATAAGCACACAAAAAGCACACACACAAAAATAAATCTCACTAGATAAAAAAGGGAGGTCATTTAAAAGAACTCTTCAGGACCAAGCCTTTTTTTTTTTTTTTTTTAAGCTTTGTAGTTACTTTCTTTATGAAAAGCAATCAGGTGCTGTTGAAATCAGCATCAGGCATTACAGAGACAAGAAATTATCCTAAGGAATTTCTCAGTGAGGATGACAAACTGAATAAATTAGTCCATAGGCACTTGTTTCTTTCATCCTACTGTATTAAGCTTACGTGATCACAAGATGAGCAGCAATTATCCTTGAGAATTAAGGGAGAATAGCCCAGCTTTAAAGGAAATTTAAAAACTGAAACATACATAAAAAATGTATTTCTTTAACATCAAAAAAGAGAAAACCTGGAAACACATTAAAGAGTTTCATTGTAAATTCCCAGATAATGAATTTTGGGTAAAAATCAATACGGCTATTGAAAAATAAATCCTCCCAAGCTAATCTAATTTACTGTTATTGAGACAACCCACTTATCAAGGGACTGCAGGAGTTGCATTTCTTAACGTTAATGGATTTGACAATTCGTGAAGACACAGGAAAAATGTTCTTCCCAGAAAAGCACATACCAGTGGTTCTTTGATCCCGAGTTGTACAAACTACTTCTTATTCTTCCTTTCCCTGTAATTCTAAGCATAAAAGTTCTACACAGAGAAGGAGAGAGTCAAGCAAATAAACTGACTGGAAAAAGGCTAAAGTGGTGATGACAAGAGAAACAAGTCCTTTTACAGGCTTATTATCATCGTAAGGCTTCTCCATCTCTATTCATTTGCTCAAACCAAAAACCTGGGATTCATTCTCCATTCCTTTCTTTCACAGCCCATATCCATGCTGTTGTGACCTATAACTTCCACCTCCTGAAGACCACCTTGAATTCCTCACGCCTCCCCACCTCCACAGTCACCACACTGATCCCAGCCACCGTTCTCTCTCAACTAGACAGCTGACCCACATTCCTCATTCATCTTTCTACCCCTGATCAATTTTCACAGAGTGGTCACATTGACTTTTTAAAAGGCTAAACTATATATTATCCCCCTGCTGAAAATCCCCCAATGCTTTCCATGTCCTGAGATGCCAAGAATGTGAAGGATGTAAGATTTTACCCTAATTTCAAGCTAACAAGTTAGCTGCCACAGTTGTATGGATGCTGGCAGAAGACATGAGACTCTTGGGTCAAAGACAAAGGACTTCATTACTCATAGCAATAGCAACAACCAGAGTATCATTACTCACAGCAATAGCAACAACCAGAGTATCATTACTCACAGCAATAGCAACAACCAGAGTATCATTACTCACAGCAATAGCAACAACCAGAGTATCAGCACTTTTGGTGCCAGTCCCTTCAGTCCCAATTCCCATGAGGTAACACAAAAAAGGCCAGATGACACCTGCACAGCAGTGGGTTGTGTAACAGGAGAGGAACCCTAAGCTTAATGAACCCAAGTCTTTTACAATGGGCAGTAAGCCCGTCTGACCTTTTCCCCAGAAGGAGACATTGTCTTTACTACACTAGACAATAGTGTGCCTGATCTTTGCTCTGGAGGAAGACACTCTATCTTCCAAGGCTACTGACCATACAAATCATCCTTGAAAAGGCAGTCCAGAACAAAGGTAGACAGTGCAGAAACATAAGACACATGGAAAACTCTCTTTCAACACTAGAATGAAAGTCAAATTTCTCAATATGGTCTACAAGGCCCTAAAAAATTGATCCCTTCCTCTTCATTTTCATGTGGAACCCCCTGTCTCCCCAGCTTACTATGCTCTAGCTCCACTGGCCATCTTTGGTGTCCTCTTAAATAAGCGAAGCTCTTTGCTGCCTCAGGGCCTTTGCCTGTACTGGTCCTTTTATCTGAAATGCTCTTTCCCTGGCTTAGACGTCACTTCCTCAGGAAGACCTTCCTTCATCAACCTATCCATTTACAACCCCACACTCACTGTTCATTTCCTTTTTTTTTTTTTAAAATAACTTTAAAGGCTTTTTTTTTTTTTTGGTTGCACATTGGGTCTTTGTTGCTGCGCGCGGTCTTTCTCTAGATGCGGCGAGCGAGTGCTACTCTTCGTTGTGGTATGCGGGCTTCTCATTGCAGTGACTTCTCTTGCTGTGGAGCACGGGCTCTAGGTGGGCAGGCTTCAGTAGTTGTGGCTCACGGGCTCTAGAGCGCAGGCTCAGTAGTTGTGGCGCATGGGCTTAGTTGCTCCACGGCATGTGGGATCTTCCTGGACCAGGGCTCAAACCCATGTCCCCTGCATTGGCAGGCAGATTCTTAATCACTGCGCCACCAGGAAAGCCCTCATTTCCTTTTTATCACTTTGATCACTCATTCACTAACCATTTATTGAGCACCTACTATGTGCTAATCATTATTATTATTGTTTATTTATTTACTGACAGTCTTCCTTTTGAGAGTAGAAACTTTGTCTTTACATTCAGCCACAAAGGCCCAGAACTTAAAACCATGCCCTCAATAAAATTCTGCTGAATAAATGAACAACTATTACAATATGAAGTACTGAAATATTTCCAGGTCAATATGGGAAAACAGCAGAGCACTGCACCAAAGGATGGAATAAGAAGCTAAAGTCCTAAAGTCAAACCCTGGAGTCATCTTTTGGTAATACATGAGCAATTCTACTAAGCTCCCTGTAAAATGAAGAAAATCCCTCTCCCGCTTAACTCACAAGATTATGTGAGGATCAAATGAGGGAATCTATTTGGAAGCCCTTGCAATGCTAAATATAATTTAAAACAAGTAACAAATTGATAGTTAACAGTCATGAGATAGTTATTCATTCAACAAGAATGTACTAGGCCCCTACTATGAGGCTGACCTTATTATGGGAATTTATAATAAAAATGTATAACTTAAAATGAAATTAGAAAACGTTTTGTTCTTTAATAAACCTGAAGGGGAGTCATTTTTCCCCTTTAAATACCCTATGGACATACCTTAAAAACTTTCAGATAAAAGGTGAGTCACCTTTATCTGCCCCTGATCCCAGAATATCATGTTTTTTTGGTTACTTAAGTGATTATATATATATATATATATATATATATATATATATATATATATATATATATTCTTTTTCAGATTCTTTTCCCTTATAGGTTATTGTAAAATATTAAGTATAATTCCCTGGGCTATAGAGTAGGTCCTTGCTGGTTATCTATTTTATATATAATAGTGTGTATATGTTAATCCCAACCTCCAACTTTATCCCTCCCCTCTTTCCCCTGTGGTAACCATAAGTTTGTTTTCTATATCTGTGGGTCTATTTCTGTTTTGTATGTAAGTTCATTTGTATTAATTTTTTTTTCAGATTCCACATATAAGTGATATCATATGATATCTGTCTTTCTCTGTCTGACTTACTTCACTCAGTATGACAATCTCTAGGTCTATCCATGTTGCTGCAAATGGGCGTGATTTCATTCTTTTTTATGGCTGAGTAATATTCCATTGTATATATGTACCACATCTTCTTTACCCATTCATCTGTTGATGGACATGTAGGTTGCTTCCATGTCTTGGCTATTGTAAACAGTGCTGCAGTGAGCTTAAGTGATTTTTTTTTTTTAACTTTGGGTTTATTTATTTATTTATGGCCATGTTGGGTCTTCATTTCTGTGCGAGGGCTTTCTCTAGTTGCGGCAAGTGGGGGCCACTCTTCATCGCGGTGTGCAGGCCTCTCATTATCGCGGCCTCTCGTTGTGGAGCACGGGCTCCAGACGCGCAGGCTCAGTAATTGTGGCTCACGGGCCTAGTTGCTCCGCGGCATGTGGGATCTTCCCAGACCAGGGCTCGAACCCGTGTCCCCTGCATTGGCAGGCAGATTCTCAACCACTGTAACACCAGGGAAGCTCCAGCTTAAGTGATTTTTAAGCAAGCCATTCAAATGCCAATTTAGAAAAATTTTAGACTATATTTACATCCCTGAATGCCAATCTCCAAAACAGGAATTCTTAGCCTTCTGACAAAGTTAGGAATTTATTAATTTTGTCTCCTTTTACTGACTTCATGTGAAACTAAACACAGTCTCTGCATTGTAACATGGTGTGTGTGTGTGTGTGTCTGTGTGTGTGTGTTTGTGTGTGTGTAAAATGAAGGGAAAGTAAGCTGCATCTTAGATTAAAAAGAGCAGCTTCAGAGTCATCGCACCAGGTGGCCAACAGGCGAAAATGCTGACGTGTGAGCAGAGGACGGGCAACTAGACTGCAAACAGGGACACTCAAGGCAGACACACCACACAGCTGGCGTGAGTTCACCAATGAACTCATCTTCTATGACCTCACAATAAAATTACTCGAAATTAATTAAAAAGGGTATTGTTTCTATGATACAAAATGAAGCATAAACTGATAAAGATGAGTTTATGCAACATTCTTTAGAAAGGAGGTAAAGTGGAATGTGAGAACCATATGACTAAGATTCCTTTTAGATAACACTTTTCAAATTCAATATGCCTATACATAAATAACTAACAACAGGTACATAGTGCTGGTAAACAGGAGGAATAACACGAATTGGTACTAATTCATGTTAGCACGAAGTTAAAAGTTAAAATCAAGAGGAAAATATGAGGGACTTCCCTCATGGTGCAGTGGTTAGGAATCTGCCCGCCAATGCAGGGAACACGGGTTCGAGCCCTGGTCCGGGAAGATCCCACGTGCTGCAGAGCAACTAAGCCCGTGTGCCACAACTACTGAGCCTGCGCTCTAGAGCCCACACGCCACAACTACTGAGCCCGCGTGCTGCAACTACTAAAGTCCGCATGCCTAGAGCCCGTGCTCTGCAACAAAAGAAGCCACCGCAATGAGAAGCCCGTGCACCGCAACGAAGAGTAGCCCCCGCTCACCACAACTAGAGAAAGCCCACGCGCAGCAACGAAGACCCAACGCAGCCAAAATAAATAAATAAATAAATAAAATTCAAAAAAAAGAAGAAGAAAGTATGAAAATGGGGGAGAGAAGTACATGGGAAGGCTCTTTGGAGCTAAGAAAGACATCCAGGTTAAGAGGGATGGAGACAGATGATCCACAACGTACGTATAAGAAACATTAGAGATACATGCATCTATACACACACACACACACACACACACAATTACATTCAGTAGCTTTTCATTACACATGTGAAGATCTCTCAAAAAATGCCTCCATACATATTATGTATTTTAAAGATGGCTACCTATTCCAAATCTGGGAGGAAGGGGACAGGAGCAGTTACCAAACTATTCACACAGGCCTCGTTAACCACACTTTTACAATAGTAAATACAATATAGGCATCTAGAAACTTCTTCCTTGATACTGCTTTAAATAGCCAGTGTCTAATCTTGTCTTTTGATTAAGTAATCTCCCTTATAAATAATCATGATAGTTACTATCTCAGTACCTACAATACACCAGGCACATTATATTCTCTATCTCATGTAATCAATATAACAATCCAGGGAGATGGATATTATTATCCCCATTGTACAAAGGAGTACACATAGGAATCAGTGAAGTTTTAAATCTTACCCAAGATAAAGTCCCCTGGCCAAGGTCAAACCACAAACTGAGTAATCAGACATGCAAGAATCCAAACCCAAGTCTATTTGATAAAAAGCCTGTGTTTCTACTACTGTATTATACAACCTCCACCTTACAGTATATTAGATAGGATAATTGTAATTTAGGAATTATTTATATATTACTAGTTTATTGTTCATAATATTACACGAAAATGCACATTATAAACTATAGCCTATGTTAAAATATATATTTTATAAATATTTTTTCGGAAAAATACACGGCAAAAAAATTTATGATATTTATGAGTGATTGGATCGCTAGTGAATCTTCTCAATTTCTATTTTTCTAGTTTTTCCTTAATTATGATATATAACTTACAAAAAGTAGAGCACACACCAAAAAACTACATTTTAGTACAGACATTCTTCCCCCTGTTCTCTGGAACCCATCAAAACTAAATTTAGATGATAAAACATGATGCAAGTTTAACAGAGGCTCAGAGTTGAACAAAAGGTGAACAACAATGAAAAATATGGCACAGCATTAAAATCACAGAGAAACTTGGTAGCACTAAGGAAAAATAAATAGCCTTTCGGTTTCTGTATTATACTTAACCAAAAAAAAAAAAAAAAGTAAGTAAAATAGAGAGGTAGTCAGAATTCCATAACTTGAAAGAAATGCTTAGAGGAAAATTACCAAAACCAACAAAAGTCAATTCAATTCGAGGAAAACACCCTTGGAAACCACGGTACAAAGTCTTCATGGAAAACAGTCAGTTTTGGTGATTGTCCAGGCATTTTAACAGATTAACAGTTAATCTGAAGAAACTACTTAGTGGCTCTGGAATGTCGTGTAAGCCAAACAACTAATTGGAATGTGAATGCCCACATTCAACCAAGTTTACTTTTCAAAATATATACATTTCTCATCTTGTTCAATGACCCTATGTCATGTTCACACAACCTCTTCAGAAGCACTGTAACCATAACCTGAAAATGGGAGGTGCATAAACTTCATTTCCCTACAGGAAACCACCACTCAACTACTCACTATGTAATCTGTCTTCAAAGCCATCAAATAAAATGCATTCCAATAGAAAAAAACACCGTTGGATCAGGAGGGAGAAAAGCAGAGCTTCAACTTTTTCCAAAATGTTTTACGATCTAAAACAAATATGGCAAAATGTTAAGACCTGGTGAAGCTGGAAGGTATTACATATAAGCCCCTATCTTTTCCAGTCCACCTGAAATAATTTTAAGTTAAAAAAATAATAATGTTTGTGTAGGTCAATACAACTCTCACTCCTCTCAGCACTCCTGTATTGATGAAAACACACACACACCATATCCACATCCCTCCAGCCCAACCTGCGGCATTTTACACCCCTGTGGAAGCCATTTTTGACATGAATACCAAACATTCCCCAATATTTCGTTTGCTCCTTTGCAAAGCATGAGTTCAAAAAAACTGCCATGTGACAGAATAAAAAAATTAAAAATTCTTACAACAAGGACCTACTGTATAGCACAGGGAACTACACTCAGTGTACTGTAATAACCTATATGGGAAAAGAATCTGAAAAAGAATATATATATGTATAACTGAATCACTTTGCTGTACACTTGAAACTAACACAGCATTGTAAATCAACTATACTTCAATAAAAAATCAATTAAAAGTAAATAGGCAAATAAAATTTAAAATTCTTTATGTAATGATGTCAAAATAGTCATAAAGCACCTGATAAGTTCTGTGTGTATGTACTGAATCCATTTCTAAAATGAAAATAAATAAGTTTACTTCTCGAACGGCACTTTTCCAGAACAGACAGTCCTAATCCCCCACGGGGAACCACAGGCTCAAGACACCTTACAAAATGTGCCACCTACACCAGAAAAGTCACTTTTGGTATTAAAGTGACAAGAAGATCTCTATTAAGGGCAAGCTTGTGACCTGAAAAAAACTAAACAGATCTTTAGAAAGTGAATTTTTAACTTTCCTCTCACTTGAAAGAACCAGAATCCACATTTGTATGGAGCTTTTGACTCCGTGGGCAAAGGCACTACGTGGAAACTGCTGTCATATTCAGGAAACAGATGGGGTGCATAATGCAACGAGATAATCAACTGCCACCCTCTTCCCTCCACTAGAATTTAAGAAACACTCAGTTAATAATGAAACAAACTAGAAAAGCAGAAGTTCATAGCTGAGCAGGTCTTGAACACACATCAAGGAACTTGTTATGAGCATCAAGGAGTGGTTAGACCTAAAGGACAAAGAACATTTCAAATTGTTTCCTTGTTCTCAAAAACGAGCGTTACACTTGCCACAGTCTCAGTTAAAACTGGGGTCCATCTGTAACCTCACCCACCAGCCAAGCAAGTCAGATCTTAATTGAGATGTAATTATTTACTTTATTAAAACAAGTATTTACTTCAATTCAAACACTTCTCCGACATCAATTTGCAAAAAGCTGTAGTGTTCCAAAGATCACAGTAGCACAGACTTTCCTTTCAAAAAGTTTACAACCTAACTCATGGGGTAGGATATGTAAAAACAGCAATAACACAGACCGAAGTGTTGGTAGGTACAACTTCAAGGATGGCAAAAGAACATAAAGGTCAGAAGGTCAACTCAATGGCAAGAATAACAAATAAGTTTCCAATGGGCAAACAAGAGGCAGAGGAAAAGCAATTAGGGGGAGAAAAGAGAATAAGGACAGAAAAGGCTGCCATGCATGTGGTGTTTAAGTAAACAGAAAGTATAAACCATGGAAACACATTTTAAATATCAAACATACAAAGAAACACTTAAACTCTAAAGGCTGCGTGGAAATTTTCCCTGAGAGCCACAGGAGATGAATTGGCTTTACTGTCCATTCAGTGGCTGTCTTCTGGCTTTGGCCTCATCCTTCACGTTGCCTATTTCAACATCGTTTCTGGCACCCGTGAACTTGTGTGGGATCAATCATCACATGATGACAGAGATGACCATCGAATCTCATCATTCTAACTGTGCTAGTTACCAGCACACTGCATGTCATTCAGAGTTACTGTTGTGCTGTGGACATTTAAATACAGAGAAGTATTCAGATGAAACTTGGAGGACTTGTAATTCTATCAGGCAGCTGAAACATAAATGACTGTTTTTTTTAACCTATGGTAGTGTTAATGGCTTATGAAGCTTTGTGATGGTGTAATTCTATCAGGCAGCTGAAACATAAATGACTATTTTTTTTAACCTATGGTAGTGTTAATGGCTTATGAAGCTTTGTGATGGTGTTCGTTGTACAGGGAGAGGTAGGCTAGCACAGTGAGTGTGTGTGTGTGTGGGGGGGGGTCCCCCTCCAGTTTTACTGAAATACAGTTGACATATAATATTGTATTAGTTTAAGGTATACAACATAATGATTTGATGTATCTATATATTATGAAATGATTACCACAATAAGTTTAGTTACCATCCATCACCTCGCATAGTTACAAATAAATGAGTATTTATCACAGCAGAAGAGAAGGCTACAATTCTAATGATGAATTTGAAAACTGACTTTTATGTACAAAAATAGTTCAGAATTTTCAAATAGTGCCTAAACTGGAAAATAATAACCTTCAACAAATTAGTCTAAAGAACTGCAATTAAATTTTAGTTATTTAATTCCATTTAGGCCAAAAGCCTTTCAAGAAAAAAAGTACTCTATGTGGGACTTCTTCACACCTTGTAAAGCAGAAAACAAACTTTGCTACCTTAGACAGTAGAAATGACTCATCATTTACTTGCATGAGATGTTCAGACAAGACAAAACAGTGGCTTATACATTTAAAGGCTGCCTAGATCAAAGAAAGTTTGAGTACCACACCTGGCAAATAATGCCAACAAAGCACCAATAATGACAAATTGCAAAGAAAGTAGTTCATTCGCTGGAACCAACTGGAAGGGGCAGGAGAAGGACTGAGGGGTTTGTGATGGAAGGCTAGAACCATTCCACAAAGTTTTTAAACAACGCGCTACAGAGCTTAAGATTACCCTAGAGGCAATGAGAAACTACCAAAGGTTTACTGGAGATTGTCATCATCAGAACCAAATGTGCACGTATATATGTGTGCAAACACACACGCATATATTTTTTATTTTCCCCTCCCCAAAATTTCAACAGTGCTGTGGAAGAGAGCCTGCAAGAGGACAGACACTGAATACAGAGATGCTACTACCAAAGTTGTTGCTATTTTCTAGGTGAGAGATGCCTGGGACCCGAACTAGGAGAGTGGGAAGAGAGAAAGGAAGGAATTTAAGAGAGACTTAGAACACTGACAACACGTGCAAAGCAATCAGATGGGGTAACTGAGAAAAACGGAACCAAAGTCAACTAAAATCTCTGTCTTGAGGGACCAGAGAGGACAGTGGTGCTGTTGCCCAAGTAAGAAGCTGCATCGCCGGAAAATGAATCCCTACACTTCTCTCAAAACTCATATTTCTGTCAAGGTGACACTTAACTGATCTTTGACGTTATTAATATTTCTCTCCAACACGGTCTGAAATCATACATTAACCACACAGAGACTGGTCCAAGAAACAGACTCAGCTCCAAATGGCACTTTGAAATTTGTCAATTGAGTTTACCTTGAAAATCTGTCGGGAAATAGTTTAAATTTATCAAAAAGACACAAGATACCGTACAGAAGAAACATTCCAAAAATAGGACTAACTCAAGATTCTCCATAATGAAAAATATTTGCTCAATGAATTTCATAATAGAATCTAAGGTTGACGCTCTAGTTTATGAGTTTTAGCATTAACTCATTACATCACATTTTAAAATATAGTAAACCTTTTAAAAAACATACAATTTAATATATGGTAAATTATTAACAATGCTACTCAAAACAATACAAAGGTATACCTATACAATGTAATTAGGATTAATGCCTAATACAAGAGCTAAAAGACAACTTTTTAGCAAAAAATTACTCCATTTTTATCATACCATCTTCTTTTCTTTCCAACTTTGAGGTATAATCAACAAATAAAAATATTGTAAGATATTGTAAAATATTGTAAGATATTTGTAAGATATTTAAAGTGTACAATGTGATGATCTGATATATGTATATACACTGTGAAAGGATACTTTCCACTGAGTTAAGTAGTAAATCCATCACTTCCCATATTTCTCTCTCTTTTCTTCCTGAAAGTAGAACTTTTTAAAAAATTCAGGGCTTCCCTGGTGGCGCAGTGGTTGAGAATCTGCCTGCCAATGCAGGGGACACGGGTTCGAGCCCTGGTCTGGGAAGATCCCACATGCCGCGGAGCAACTAGGCCCGTGAGCCACAACTACTGAGCCTGCGCGTCTGGAGCCTGTGCTCCGCAACAAGAGAGGCCGCGATAGTGAGAGGCCCGCGCACCGCGATGAAGAGTGGCCCCCACTTGCCGCAACTAAAGAAAGCCCTCACACAGAAACGAAGACCCAACACAGCCATAAATAATAAATAAATAATGGGAAAAAGATGGTTCAGTTAAAAAAAAATAAAGCTCTGCCTATAGACTTTTAAAAAATTCAATTATTGAACTGAAATGTCAATGATACCATACAGTGTTACCAACTACAGTCACCACATTATACTTTATATCCTCAGACCTTATTCACCTTATAACTGAAAGTTTGTAGCCCATACCACATTTTTCATATTCAAAATCAGAGTAACTGACCACTTAGACCAAATGTCTTTGTGGAACATGCTAGTTTCTAAAGATTAATAGACTGATCTTGAACTGAGAAAAAAAAACATACAGACCCAAGTCAATAATTCAAAGTACAACCATAAATGAACAAAGGACAATGGTTGGCCGGGGGCATAAAAATTAGGTTAAAAGGGATGGGGCAAAAGAAACGAACACTCATTGAGGGCCTCCTCTAAGTCTGGCACAGGGCTAAGAAGTGCAGACACTCACTCCCACCCCAAACCCACTATATAATGAGTCTTTGGATAATTCGCGTAAGCTTCATGAAGGTAGAGGGGGCTTGGCAACCAGTAGATCTCCAGGTTCTCAATCAGCACCTGGCACACAATAAGTACTCCATAAATATTTATTAGGTGCATGGATGAATGTATGGAGGGCTGGTGGATGAATGAATAGATATTTTTAATAACAATGTTGGTCTACCCACAGAGACCCAAAGAGATCCTGGCAGCTTAGGAGAGAGGGAGCAAGAAATGGTCTCCAAGCCGCTCCACACCCTTCTACAAATACAGGAGGCCACAGGAGAGTGGGAAAAGCATGGGCTTCCTCATCACACCTGGGTGGGAAGCCAAGTTTCAGGCTTACCTTTAGTGTGTTCCTGGACAGATGACTACTCCATGACAGAAATGCATAGACTAATTCCTTAATCTTGAAGTTGTAAAAAGGCTTTAATGAAATAACATATATAGAGTACCGAGCAAGTACCTAGCACATAAGTAGTACTTAATAAATATAAATCTCTCCATGTACTGGGCCAAGAGAAATGCCCCCTAGTGCTGACACAGTCTTGGTCTTAAGGATAAAGTCCAAGGGAGAGGTCTCAGTGAAAGGAATCCTAGTGTAGTCCACAGCAGGACAGCTCTGGAGTCATTGTAAACTATCAATCCAAAGGCCCAGCTCATCATATCACGTTAGAGGAATTAACAATCATAGCATGAGCCTTCACAGGATTCAGAAAGGGAACAGGACTCTGACAGTGCAAGGAAATATAAAATGAAACAACTAGCATATGCTCCGTGCTTGACAATTTCACACTTGCCAAAATCAGGCATACTTCTCTCTCTGCTATACCGTCAAAGCTACTTTATTGATAATATCTGAAGTATATTTTGTTAATTTGATGAAAGTATGCATCATTAAGGATTCTTTCTGAGAAAAATTTCCTAAGGGTCCTATCCAGGCCCCACCTCTAAGAAACCAAGACAACTACACATTTGGCTATAATTATGCCCTCATGTATTTTCTCTTTCCTACTTTTATAGCACCATATCATACAATGCAGCCCAATTATAAAACATGACTAAAACCCCCAAACCTCTTATCCATAACCAAAAAGGTGAAAATAATATTTTAACAAATTCTAATATAAGTTTCCTCTTTTGAGTCAGTAGCAAAATAAATCACACAAATTTTCTTAACTAACTTTCTAGTTATTGCTTATCCATCAGGTGAAGTCAACAGCAGGTTACCTTTCCTCTTAATCAGCCAGCAAGGAATGTACCTTAACTTCAGAAGGTGCCTTGAGCATCTTATTCAACTATAAGCTTCAGGAATATCTAAAATGTTTGTTTTTTTGCAATATGAATCCACATCACCTAATTCAAACGTGACTCTAAATTATTAAACTCAAATACATAGCTAAATAATTTGCTTTTGGATGAAGGTCATTTTATTCACTGCTGATTTTAGATGAACATTTTACAAAGGATGTATATAGCTGGAGAACAGATTTGGATAAAGAGGGACCGTCACACCACAGACAGTTTCTGAAGTAAAAGTTCTTCCTTATAAACAAAAATCTGGGTATCCATCTTACAGTTCAGAGAGGGTATTAATGGAACAAGAGATCAACAATGTAATATGCTAAGAACTTAAACCAATTTACAACGTCTCCACCTACAAAATAATAGTCCCTTACAGAGGGTTCCAGTTAATGAATCAACATTTAGAAATGAATATGATGTAATTTGGTGAACAGAGGAACTGAAACTATATAGGGTAGCAGGAGAGGTACACCCTATTTTGATTAGAATCAGCCAGAAGCTATGAGAAAAAAGGATTAGTGCCCAGCAGAACAACTCCCTGAAGAAATTTAGGATGGTATGCTGGCAGGAAACAAAACTTGGGTGGCAAGTCTTAAGCTTCTCCTGTGGGAGTAACCAATCAGTTTCACCCTTACCAGTCTTGATGTCACACACATGTACCAGGAAGCTTTCTGAAGATAATAACACTGCCCTAGAAATCTGCCATCTGGGAACATTACCCACTTATTATACTATAAAATTCCTGTCTGCTTGGAAATATATTTCTCATTGCATTTAACGACTGATTTTCTAGTAGACATCAATGTTCAAAAATTTCTATTTAAGCATATCAGATTTTCCAGAGTCTGATCAACCCTAGATAACCAGACCACTGTTGTTAAACGACAAAGCTCTTTTTAAAGCAAGTCCTGCAAGCATAAGTGTGGTCTGATAACATTTAAAATTAGCTTTTGCAAACTCTGAGCTCTACATCATATTAGAACACAATCTGTGCTCTAACTGCCCACAGTGTACACCTGATTTAATTTGGAACATTTCTTACTACAGATTTCCTTCATCCCCAAATGCTAGTACCTTTCTATAAATACCTATCACTTTTTTACTATGATTACCTTAAAAAAGTGGTGATTTTCAATTTTCTCTTAGCCTCATTTCACCCTTTTTCAGTCCTGATTAAGATGTGGTCCTTCTTGAAAATATGACTGCAACAATTTGATAACTCTGAAAGAGCTTAAAAAGAAGGTAACCCAAAACACAAAATGGTCTTGTGGAAACTAGGAATGCCTCACCATATAATAATATCCTCTCTACTAGCATCTTTAATAAAGGATTCAAGAAAACCAGACTCTTGCACTTCTCAATGTTTTAATCAACCAATCTAAAGTTCACCCATGGACATTAAGTGCCAAAGCCACAATAAGGCATCAATATTGTAAAGCCAATGAGAATCATATTCCTCCATCCAAAAATTACTGGATGCCCAGGATGTACCATTTATTGACTGCCTTTTTGGCATTGAAAAGTCAAACAGAAAACACAGTCCCAGTCTTCAAGGACTTTACATTCTAGGGGAGCAAGCTAAACAGCTAAATAAAAAATCTCATGTTGCAGAGCACGGGCTCTAGGCACGCGGGCTTCAGTAGTTGTGGCACGTGGGCTTCAGTAGTTGTGGCTCGTGGGCTCAGTAGTTGTGGCGCACGAGCTTAGTTGCTCTGCAGCATGTGGGATCTTCCCAGACCAGGGCTCGAACCCGTGTCCCCTGCATTGGCAGGCGGATTCTTAACCACTGCATCACCAAAGCCCGCACGCAGCAACGAAGACCCAACACAGCCAAAAATAAATAAATAAATAAATACATACATACATACATAAAATTTCAGTGGTGGTGGTGGTGCAGTGGTTAAGAATCCACCTGCCAATGCAGGGGACACAGGTTTGAGCCCTGGTCTGGGAAGATCCCACATGCCGTGGAGCAACTAAGCCCGTGTACCACAACTACTGAGCCTGCGCTCTAGAGCCCACAAGCCACAACTACTGAAGCCCATGTGCCACAACGACTGAAGCCCGTGCGCCTAGAGCCTGTGCTGCGTAACACGAGAAGCCACCGCAATGAGAAGCCCACGCACCACAACGAACAGTAGCCCCCGCTCCCCGCAACTAGAGAAAGCCCACACACAGCAACTAAGACCCAAAGCAGCCAAAAATAAATAAATATATATTTTTTTAATCTCAGAAATACTGTAACAGAGGTACATGCTATAAAGTAACTAACTCTAGGAAGCAAGAAAAACACTACAGATGCTAACTTTTAAGCTGGTCCTAGAAAAGAATTTATTCAGCCGTAGAGAGGAGTGTTTAAGACAAAGTGTGTTAAGAAAAAGAAAAGGGCAGCAAAGGACAAGAAGTCACGTCACACAAGGAATTTCTACATCACTGGAACAAACAAGGCTCAGGGACAGAGAGTGAGGACAGGGGTCAGAGAGGAAGCAGGATGGTCTTCTGCCACATTACGGCGTTCAGGGTTGCCTTAACCTATGGGCAGCCTATGGGTTCTGAGGAATTCCTGAAGCGCCTGCCTGCAGGAGCCGGTCCTCAGCAGATACCGGCTACTGGGAGTCACAGCTTTCCCTGAGGTCCCCAAGCCTCTGTGGCTTCCTCTTGCCTGGAGACGGGAGTGGGGTCACTGGGCAGGGAGAGGAGTGGACATCAGCTGTACACCACCCTGAGGGTCCTCTTGGTACCCAGCAGATATCGAATGACTTCAGATAATCTTAAAATGAAAAGGAAACCAGCAGAGCAGTCTCACTTCCCATCAACTATCAGAATCCCTTCTACACACCTTGATAAATGGTTACACACCGGACAACAGCTACGATGTCTGCCCTGGGTCTTCATTTCCCCAGAACACTTGCTACAGTTCTTCCAGCCAGGCATCGTTAAAATCCTTTCTAAGATCTTCTCCAGCATGGGTCCCCCTTAGAATGTAGCCCACTTGGCCAGAGCTGGGCACAAAGAGCCCGCACGCCCTCCACCCACAGCAGAGCACTGTAAACACGTGACGGTTTTCGAGTGAACAAGGTATCTCTTGGTTGCACTGACCTTTACAGAAGCACAGGACCTGGATCATATTAAATCTGTGGTCAAAAAAAAAATGCATGTCCTTATTCATTTGAACTGTTCCCATTCACCTCTCCTTCAAATTACGTATCACAATGATAAGATAACGTTTATTTGTGGGATTATCTTAGGAATGTCTGCATCTCCCCAGCCCATGAACTAAGGAACCTGAATGCAGGTACAAAACTGGTTTTTGGTGTTTTGCTTTTTATTTCCTTTGTATTACCATTGTATCGTGAGGTCTTAGCATAGTACTTATTCCAAAGGAAGGGTTCAGTAAATGTTAGATGAAGAATTAGATGTAGACAAAATATTACATGAGGCAAGTTATGGTCAGTGTGATAGGAGTGTTAAATCAACATTCCATGGAAGCCCAGTGGAGATTCTTTCAACTTCCTCTATGAATGAAAGTAATCATGGAGGAAAAAAAGGCATCCAAGCTGATTTCTTAATGGTGTTTCAACTAAATATTGAAAATAAGGAAAATATTTGGGCAAGAAAACAACCAATGAAAACTATGTTTTTAAAGAACAGTTATTTATATGGGAAGTAATAAACAGGACACAAAACAGTATGTGCCCCCCACACACATTCACATACACACACACACACACACAAACCTAAAAGGAAATAGTTTAAATGTTAATAGTAGCTACTGCTGGGTTTGGGATTACTGGTGATCTTTATTTTCTTCTTTACACTTTACTGTAGTTGCCATATTTTCTATAATAAAGATCTTCATCATCTGGGGGGAAATATCTAGATTTTTTAACTCATTCGGATGAAAGTGCTATAACATTTTAAGTCTTCAGGCTTTATCGCAAAAGGTTTGTGGCCTGTTTTTTTCTATGTCATACTTTATGGGAACGTTGTAAAGCAGAAGGAATGCTGGATAAGAAATTTCAGTCCCCAAGAAATATTACAAATAATCCCTCCACAACCCCCAGATTGTTCTAATCTACTTTTTTGAGTCTTAACAATTAGTGTCAAAGGACTTATCTTTACAGGTAATACTAAAAACCAGAAGCTAGCATCAGGGACCACACTGGTCCACAGAACATCAATTCCCTTCCACAACCTCAGTTGGGCCCTTCGAACAATGAACTACATGTGTCAACACCACAACAATGCACATCAAACTGAGGGACAGAAGGGCTTCTGAGAACAGATCTCAGTTAAACATTCAGAACATAAACAAAAGTCCCTATCTTAATTAATAGATACCTTCGTCTATGGTTAACAAGAAGAATGCCACAAAATACTGTTCTTTACTAAATAAAAGAAGGAAAGTACACTAAGTATTCTGAAACGTGAGGTGTCTAGCTTATGCCCTGCCATCTACTGGAAATCTGAAATGGGAGTTTTAAAGTACCCTTCTGTATGTAAGGCTACATAAAACATATAACACTGATGGAAAAAACTACCACTTTAAATAGATGTCAGACCTCCTACAAATAGTACTATCTTAAAAGCAGTCCAAATAGAAGTAAAAGGTTCTCTGAGCATTGGTCATTAATCATGTCTCTTCCTTATTCAAAAAATGGCAGGGATTCCCTGGTTGAGCAGTGGTTGAGAGTCTGCCTGCCAATGCAGGGGACACGGGTTCGAGCCCTGGTCTGGGAAGATCCCACATGCCGCGGAGCGGCTGGGCCCGTGAGCCACGACTACTGAGCCTGCGCATCTGGAGCCTGTGCTCCGCAACAAGAGAGGCCGCGACAGTGAAAGGCCCGCGCACCGCGATGAAGAGTGGCCCCCACTTGCCACAACTAGAGAAAGCCCTCGCACAGAAACGAAGACCCGACAAAGCCATAAATAAAATAAATAAATAAATAAAAATTAAAAAAAAATTAAAAAAAAAAAAAAAGAAGAATGGCAAAAGGGAAACATAGATGCACAGAGAAGATGGCGGAAGAGTAAGACGCGGAGATCACCTTCCTTCCCACAGATACAGTAGAAATACATCTACACGTGGAACTGCTCCTACAGAACACCCACTGAGCGCTGACAGAAAACGTCCGACCTCTAAACAGGCAAGAAACTCCCCCCGTACTTGGGTAGGGCAAAAGAAAAAAGAAATATCAGAGACAAAAGAATAGGGACGGCACCTGCACCAGTGGGAGGGAGCTGTGAAGGAGGAAAGATTTCCACGCACTAGGAAGCCCCTTGGCGGGCAGAGACTGTGGGTGGCAGAGGGGGGAAGCTTCGGAGCCACGGAAGAGAGCGCAGCCACAGGGGTGCGGAGGGCAAAGCGGAGAGATTCCCGCACAGAGGCTCGGCAATGAGCAGCACTCACCAGCCCGAGAGGCTTGTCTGCTCGCTCGCTGGGGCCGGCGGGGCTGGGAACTGAGGCTTGGGCTTCGGTCGGATCGCAGGGAGAGGACTGGGGTTGTCGGCGTGAACACAGCCTGAAGGGGTTAGTGCACCACAGCTAGCCGGGAGGGAGTCCGGGAAAAAGTCTGCAGCTGCCGAAGAGGCAAGAGACTTTTTCTTCCCTCTTTGTTTCCTGGTGCGCGAGGAGAGGGGATTCAGAGCGCCGCCTAAACAAGCTCCACAGACGGGCGCGAGCCGCAGCGATCAGCGCGGGCCCCAGAGACGGGCGTGAGACGCTGGGGCTGCTGCTGCCGCCTCCAAAAAGCCTGTGTGCGAGCACAGGTCACTCTCCACACCGCCCCTCCCGGGAGCCGGTACAGCCCACCACCGCCAGGCTCCCGTGATCCGGGGACAAGTTCCCCGGGAGAACACAGGGCGCACCTCAGGCTGCTGCAACATCACACCGGCCTCTGACGCCGCAGGCTCGCCCCACCTCCTCTGTACCCCTCCCTCCCCGCGGCCTGGGTGAGCCAGAGCCCCCGAAGCACCTGCTCCTTTAACCCCGTCCTGTCTGGGCGGGGAACAGACGCCCTCAGGTGACCTACACGCAGAGGCGGGTCCAAATCCAAAGCTGATCCCCAGGAGCTGTGCGAACAGAGAAGAGAAGGGGAAATCTCTCCCAGCAGCCTCAGAAGCAGCGGATTAAAACTCCACAAACAACTTGATGTGCCTGCATCTGTTGAATACCTGAATAGACAACGAATCATCCCAAATTCAGGAGGTGGACTTTGGGAGCAGGATATATTAATTTTTCCCCTTTTCCTTTTTTTTGTGAGTGTATATGTATATGCTTCTGGGTGAGATTTTGTCTGTATAGCTCTGCTTTATAATAGCTTTATTTTACTTCACTATATTATAGCCTCCTTCTTTCTTTCTTTCTATTTTTTCTCCCTTTTACTCTGAGCTGTGTGGACGAAAGGCTCTTGGTGCTCCAGCCAGGCATCAGGGCCGTGCCTCTGAGGTGGGAGAGCCAACTTCAGGACACTGGTCCACAAGAGACCTCCCAGCTCCACGTAATACCAAACGGCAAAAATCTCTCAGAGATCTCCATCTCAACATCAAGACCCAGCTTCACTCAACGACCAGCAAGCTACAGTGCTGGACACCCTATGCCAAACAACTAGCAAGACAGGAACACAGCCCCATCCATTAGCAGAGAGGCTGCCTAAAATCATAATAAGGCCACAGACACCCCAAAATACACCACCAGACGTGGACGTGCCCACCAGAAAGACAAGATCCAGCCTCATCCACCAGAGCTCAGGCACTAGTTCCCTCCACCAGGAAGCCTACACAACCCACTGAACCAACCTTAGCCACTAGGGACAGACACCAAAAACAACAGGAACTACGAACCTGCAGCCTGTGAAAAGGAGACCCCAAACACAGTAAGATAAGCAAAATGAGACGACAGAAAAACACACAGCAGATGAAGGAGCAGGGTCAAAACACTCCAGATTTAACAAATGAAGAGGAAATAGGTAGTCTACCTGAAAAAGAATTTAGAATAATGATAGTAAAGATGATCCAAAATCTTGGAAATAGAATAGACAAAATGCAAGAAACATTTAACAAGGACGTAGAAGAACTAAAGAGGAACCAAGCAATGATGAAAAACACAATAAATGAAATTAAAAATACTCTAGATGGGATCAATAGCAGAATAACTGAGGCAGAAGAAAGGATAAGTGACCTGGAAGATAAAATGGTGGAAATAACTACTGCAGAGCAGGATAAAGAAAAAAGAATGAAAAGAACTGAGGACAGTCTCAGAGACCTCTGGGACAACATTAAATGCACCAACATTCGAATTATAGGGGTCCCAGAAGAAGAAGAGAAAAAGAAAGGGACTGAGAAAATATTTGAAGAGATTATAGTTGAAAACTTCCCTAATATGGGAAAGGAAATAGTTAATCAAGTCCTGGAAGCACAGAGAGTCCCATACAGGATAAACCCAAGGAGAAACACACCAAGACACATATTAATCAAACTGTCAAAAATTAAATATAAGGAAAACATATTAAAGGCAGCAAGGGAAAAAGAGCAAATAACACACAAGGGAATCCCCATAAGGTTAACATCTGATCTTTCAGCAGAAACTCTGCAAGCCAGAAGGGAGTGGCAGGATATACTTAAAGTGATGAAGGAGAAAAACCTACAACCAAGATTACTCTACCCAGCAAGGATCTCATTCAGATGTGATGGAGAAATTAAAACCTTTACACACAAGCAAAAGCTGAGAGAGTTCAGCACCACCAAACCAGCTTTACAACAAATGCTAAGGGAACTTCTCTAGGCAAGAAACACAAGAGAAGGAAAACACCTACAATAACAAACCCAAAACATTTAAGAAAATGGGAATAGGAAGATACATATCGATAATTACCTTGAATGTAAATGGATTAAATGCTCCCACCAAAAGACACAGCCTGGCTGAATGGATACAAAAACAAGACCCATATATATGCTGTCTACAAGAGACCCACTTCAGACCTAGAGACACATATAGACTGAAAGTGAGGGGATGGAAAAAGATATTCCATGCAAATGGAAATCAAAAGAAATCTGGACTAGCAATTCTCATATCAGACAAAATAGACTTTAAAATAAAGACTATTACAAGAGACAAAGAAGGACACTATATAATGATCAAGGGATCAATCCAAGAGGAAGGTATAACAATTGTAAATATTTATGCACCCAACATAGGAGCGCCTCAATACATAAGGCAAATACTAACAGCCATAAAAGGGGAAATCGACAGCAACACAATCATAGTAGGGGATTTTAACACCCCACTTTCACCAATGGACAGATCATCCAAAATGAAAATAAATAAGGAAACACAAGCTTTAAATGATACATTAAACAAGATGGACTTAATTGATATTTATAGGACATTCCACCCAAAAACAACAGACTACACATTTTTCTCAAGTGCTCATAGAACATTCTCCAGGATAGATCATATCTTGGGTCACAAATCAAGCCTTGGTAAATTTAAGAAAATTGAAATCGTATCAAGTATCTTTTCCAACCACAACGCTATGAGACCAGATATCAATTACAGGAAAAGATCTGTAAAAAATACAAACACATGGAGGCTACACAATACACTGCTTAATAACGAAGTGATCACTGAAGAAATCAAAGGGGAAATCAAAAAATACCTAGAAACAAATGACAATGGAGATACGACGACCCAAAACCTATGGGACGCAGCAAAAGCAGTGCTAAGAGGGAAGTTTATAGCAATACAAGCCTACATCAAGAAACAGGAAACATCTCGAATAAACAACCTAACCTTGCACCTAAAGCAATTAGAGAAAGAAGAACAAAAAAACCCCAAAGCCAGCAGAAGGAAAGAAATTATAAAGATCAGGTCAGAAATAAATGAAAAAGAAATGAAGGAAACAATAGCAAAAATCAATGAAACTAAAAGCTGGTTCTTTGAGAAGATAAACAAAATTGATAAACCATTAGCCAGACTCATCAAGAGAAAAAGTGAGAAGACTCAAATCAATAGAATTAGAAATGAAAAAGGAGAAGTAACCACTGACACTGCAGAAATACAAAAGATCATGAGAGATTACTACAAGCAACTCTATGCCAATAAAATGGACAACCTGCAAGAAATGGACAGATTCTTAGAAATGCACAAACTGCCAAGACTGAACCAGGAAGAAATAGAAAATATGAACAGACCAATCACAAGCACTGAAATTGAAACTGTGATTAAAAACCTTCCAACAAACAAGAGCCCAGGACCAGATGGCTTCACAGGTGAATTCTATCAAACATTTAGAGAAGAGCTAACACCTATCCTTCTCAAACTCTTCCAAAATATAGCAGAGGGGGGAACACTCCCAAATTCATTCTATGAGGCCACCATCACCCTGATACCAAAACCAGACAAAGATGTCAGGAAAAAAGAAAACTACAGGCCATTATCACTGATGAACATAGATGCAAAAATCCTCAACAAAATACTAGCAAACAGAATCCAACAGCACATTAAAAGGATCATACACCATGATCAAGTGGGGTTTATCCCAGGAATGCAAGGATTCTTCAACATACGCAAATCAATCAATGTGATACACCATATTAACAAATTGAAGGAGAAAAACCATATGATCATCTCAATAGATGCAGAGAAAGCTTTCGACAAAATTCAACACCCATTTATGATAAAAGCCCTGCAGAAAGTAGGCATAGAGGGAACTTTCCTCAACATAATAAAGGCCATATATGACAAACCCACAGCCAACATTGTCCTCAATGGTGAAAAACTGAAACCATTTCCACTAAGATCAGGAACAAGACAAGGTTGCCCACTCTCACCACTATTATTCAACATAGTTTTGGAAGTGTTAGCCACAGCAATCAGAGAAGACAAAGAAATAAAAGGAATCCAAATCGGAAAAGAAGAAGTAAAGCTGTCACTATTTGCAGATGACATGATACTATACATAGAGAATCCTAAAGACGCTACCAGAAAACTCCTAGAGCTAATCAATGAATTTGGTAAAGCAGCAGGATACAAAATTAATGCACAGAAATCTCTTGCATTTCTATACACTAATGACGAAAAATCTGAAAGTGAAATTAAGAAAACACTCCCGTTTACCATTGCAACAAAAAGAATAAAATATCTAGGAATAAACCTACCTAAGGAGACAAAAGACCTGTATGCAGAAAATTATAAGACACTGATGAAAGAAATTAAAGATGATACAAATAGATGGAGAGATATACCATGTTCCTGGATTGGAAGAATCAACATTGTGAAAATGACTCTACTACCCAAAGCAATCTACAGATTCAATGCAATCCCTATCAAACTACCACTGGCATTTTTCACAGAACTAGAACAAAAAATTTCACAATTTGTATGGAAACACAAAAGACCCCGAATAGCCAAAGCAATCTTGAGAACGAAAAATGGAGCTGGGGGAATCAGGCTCCCTGACTTCAGACTATATTACAAAGCTTCAGTAATCAAGACAGTTTGGTACTGGCACAAAAACAGAAATATAGATCAATGGAACAGGATAGAAAGCCCAGAGATAAACCCACACACATATGGTCACCTTATCTTTGATAAAGGAGGCAAGAATATACAGTGGAGAAAAGACAGCCTCTTCAATAAGTGGTGCTGGGAAAATTGGACAGATACATGTAAAAGTATGAAATTAGAACACTCCCTGACACCATGCACAAAAATAAACTCAAAATGGATTAAAGACCTAAATGTAAGGCCAGACACTATCAAACTCTTAGAGGAAAACATAGGCAGAACACTCTATGACATACATCACAGCAAGATTCTTTTTGACCCAGCTCCCAGAGAAATGGAAATAAGAACACAAATAAACAAATGGGACCTAATGAAACTTAAAAGCTTTTGCACAGCAAAGGAAATCATAAACAAGACCAAAAGACAACCCTCACAATGGGAGAAAATATTTGCAAATGAAGCAACTGACAAAGGATTAATCTCCAAGATTTACAAGCAGCTCATGCAGCTCAATAACAAAAAAACGAACAACCCAATCCAAAAATGGGCAGAAGACCTAAACAGACATTTCTCCAAAGAAGATATACAGATGGCCTACAGACACATGAAAGAATGCTCAACATCATTAATCATTAGAGAAATGCAAATCAAAACTACAATGAGATATCATCTCACACTGGTCAGAATGGCCATCATCAAAAAATCTAGAAACAATAAATGCTGGAGAGGGTGTGGAGGAAAGGGAACACTCTTGCACTGTTGGTGGGAATGTAAATTGATACAGCCACTATGGAGAACAGTATGGAGGTTCCTTAAAAAACTACAAATAGAACTACCATACGACCCAGCAATCCCACTTCTGGGCATATACCCTGAGAAAACCATAGTTCAAAAAGAGTCACGTACCAAAATGTTCATTGCAGCTCTATTTACAATAGCCAGGACATGGAAGCAACCTAAATGTCCATCGACAGATGAATGGATAAAGAAGATGTGGCACATATATACAATGGAATATTACTCAGCCATAAAAAGAAATGAAATGGAGGTATTTGTAATGAGGTGGATGGAGTTAGAGTCAGTCATACAGAGTGAAGTAAGTCAGAAAGAGAAAAACAAATACAGTATGCTAACACATATATACGGAATCTAAGGAAAAAAAAAAAAAAAGCCATGAAGAACCTAGTGGCAAGACGGGAATAAAGACACAGACCTACTAGAGAATGGACTTGAGGATATGGGGAGGGGGTGGGGTGAGATGTGACAGGGTAAGAGAGTGTCATGGACATACATACACTACCAAATGTAAAATAGATAGCTAGTGGGAAGCAGCCACATAGCACAGGGAGATCAGCTTGGTGCTTTGTGACCACCTAGAGGGGTGGGATGGGGAGGGTGGGAGGGAGGGAGATGCAAGAGGGAAGAGATATGGGAACATATTGTATGTGTATAACTGATTCACTTTGTTATAAAGCAGAAGCTAACACACCATTGTAAGGCAATTATACTTCAATAAAGATGTTAAAAAAAAAAAAAAAAACGGGAAACATAAATTATGAAGAAGTGCACAGTTTCCAGATGGTTTAAACCCATACATAGCCCACTGAGCCATCTCAGAAAGACCCCTTGTACAACCCATCTCTTTCTGTGCACTTAGAGCCTCTAAGCTCTGGCCTACTTGGCCCTCTTCTTTCCAACTGCCACCACCTACCCACCTCCTTGGGGTCCGGTTTGCCTCAAGACTTCTTGCAGAGGAGCTAGCTCTATTTCATCCTTTACTGACTATTTCTGTCTCAGAAACAAACCAACCAACCTTCCTGAATAGTTTGGAGACTCATGAGAAATCACTACTAATAAACAAGTGAGGTGGTAAAAAAATATATATGACGCCCCATGATTACAGATTCAAGAAAGCTCTTCAATGAGAAATTAAAATCCTGGCTGAAATGTAGGTAGTACCAGGGAGACGCTGATGTGAAACAGATGGGTCTGGGCAGCTGTAAGGTCCTAAAGCGCCCCAGGGGATTCTGATGTTCATCCAGGGCTTGGCGCTGCTGTCCCAGATCCTCAGTCACCGGCCATCCACGCACTCGAGTGTCATCAGGAGCCCACTACCTTCCGCACGGAGGACTTCCAGGTTCCCCACCCATTCAGGTTCTAAGTCATCCTACTAGGAAAGAAAAGCAGCTATGACTCTGCAGGCCACCAAAGTACCTCTGGAGTCTGGATGGTGGCACAGAAAGGGTAAGCTTCAGTCACTTTAAAAGTCCACTTATGTGAATTCACAGCATTTCCCAGTCTATGAAAAGAGAAGGGAAAGTATGTGTGGGAGCTACCTACTCTCAAATCCTTAGTGTACAGGGTAGATAATGATATTCATGTGGTTTTGTACAAAATTCCTTATGAATAATCTCCCAAATATGCAAGATAAATTAGAATTCACTTCTTTGCTCACAGGTGGGTCAATTAAAATCGAGGCAGTGGATTTTGCTGTGACAAAGACCTGCAAAGACATTTTTTTTTACTGAATAACTTCGGCATTACTTTTTTCAAATTCATGGTACATTATCCTAAATTGAGTAACAGTGAACAAAATATTTTGCAAATATCTTTTGACTCTGGGAAAAGCTTTATATATTTTAGGCCTGTCTTTTCCTCAAGAAATGCCATTTTCTGCAAACTAGAATTACTTCTCACAAATTCAAATATTTGAACACCTTGTATAAAGTATGTACTGTGCACTGATATCTCATTAACACACTTTGCTCTGCACAGTAGGATTTGGGTCCAAAAAGTGATCAGCGTTGGCCTCTCTCCAAAAGGATGCTGAAATGCAAAGTTTCCATAAAATCATACTGATACTCTAGAAATTAACTTCAATTCCTCTTCAGCATTTTAACCATAACAAATTGAATGATACCAAAAGTATCTGCTTTAGGGTTTTATTTCAATGTTAAGCACAATAAAACCAACCATTTTAACGGCTCGAGAAACAAGAAAGCCGCTAATTCCGATAACTTAAGCACTGGAGGGTTATTATGCTGGTTAAGTCTCTTTTCCTCTGTGTAAGAGATAAGACACTTCGCCATGCACTAGAACAGCAAATCATGACCCATTCCTACTACAGAATAATGTCTGTAGAGGGAAAATGGTTATATACTAAGGGATCATTTCAAACATATGTACACACACCTTGTCATAAACACTCTTTTTACTCACCAAATTTTTATGTGCCTTCTGTAATTCAGAAGATCCTGACATCCAGAGAAGCCACACGTGCAACCTTCTCAGCTTTGTACCCACACATGTCTTTGATTATTGAATTAAAAACAAACTCTAAGTGTGGCCTTTAATAACTATTTTTTTTATTTTATTGAAGTATAGTTGATCTACAATGTTGTGTTCATTTCTGCTGTACAGCAAAGTGATTCAGTTATATATACATATATTCTTTTTCATATTCTTTTCCATTACGGCTTATCCCAGGATTCTGAATATAGTTCCCTGCGCTATACAGTAGGACCTTGTTGTTTATCCATTCAATATATAATAGTTTGCATCCGCTAATCCCAAACTCCCAATCACTACTTTTAAATAGCTCTGTATTAACAACATTTATTCAGTCTATCTTTTAGCATCTATCCATATTGAGAACCAACTAGTGTCCACAGGAGGATGAGCATACCTAAAACAAACCCACGGGAAGGTACACAGTAGTGAGGAGAAAGCACCGAACTAGGACTCAAAAGACCCGAGTATGAATCTTGGTTAAGCCACACACTCATTCAACCTCACCTCAGGTAGGCCACCTTTAAATTAAAGACAGTAAAACTTGACCTATCTAAACAATGCTGTTGAAGGTACGTATCAACACATTTGCATATGATTTTTTTTAATCTAATAAGGATCGTTCAGCTGCTGGTCTAGTAAGAAACTGCTAAGACACCCCAAAATAAGTAAAATAGTGTTCCTCCTCTGACGCATCTTTGAAGTTTTACCATTTCCTTCCTCCTTCCCTCTCTCCCTTCCTTTCTTCATTTAACTGATATTTACTGTGCTTCTACCATATACCAGGTATAGTTCAGACCTGCACTGTCCAATACGGCAGGCAGTGGTCACATGTGGCTACTAAGCATTCAAAACAGCTCTAGTTCAAATTAATATGTGCTGTAAGCATGAAATAGACACTAGATTTTGAAGACTCTGTGAACAAAAGAATGTAAAATAGCTCAATTTTTTATGTTGATTACATGTTAAGATGATAATAGTTTGGATATTCAGGTTAAATACATTATTAAAATTAATTCCATCTCTATTAGCCACAAAAAGGAACAAAACTGGGTCATTTGTAGAGACATGGATGGATCTAGAGACTGTCATACAGAGTGAAGTAAGTCAGAAAGAGAAAAACAAATATCATGTATTAACGCATATGTGTGGAATCCAGAAAAATGGTACAGATGAACCGGTTTGCAAGGCAGAAATAGAGACACAGATGTAGAGAACAAATGTATGGACACCAAGGGGGGAAAGTGGCAGGGGGGTGGTGGTGTGATAAACTGGGAGACTGGGATTCACGTATATACACTAATATGTATCAAATAGATAACTAATAAGAACCTGCTGTATAAAAAATGAATAAATAAAATTCAAAAATTCCAAAAAAAATTAATTCCATCTCTTTCTTTTAGTGTGGCAATTAGAAAATTTAAATGTATGGGGACTCACATTATATTTCTATTTGACAGCACTATTCTAGAGTCTGCGGATATATTAGGGAACAAGACCATGTCCCTAACCTCATGGAGCTTATGTTTAAACAGCTATAGCCCTAAAATCTTCAGTAATCAGTAGAAAAGGAAAACTTTTGCATAGAGAAGACTCTGGGATGGAGGCCACATGCACAAGAGCGAGACACACCTTCCCTTTAGTCTTTCCTTCTACCAAAGGTAAGGCCTCTGGTCCCCAGAATAATCAGTCAGTAAAATGGTAAGCTATGGCCTTTACCATCTTGAGGAAGACTGCCCCTTCCCTTCTGAGATGCTTCTGAGAACATGACCGCTTTTAATCCGAACTTAGTGAGGGAGAAAAGCTTTCAATCTTGGGCATCAGCAGTTTCAAGGCATCATTTTTAGTACTCTGGGTTGTGCCTCAAAAGTACTGTAAAAGGTTTCCAATTGTTGGAAGATGTTTCTTAACAAAGAGCCCCCCTCTCTGGATTCCAATGCCCTCCTTTATTATGAGAGTTCTTAAGCATGTTCCTCTCCACGGGTCCAATTAACCCTGCCTCTCCTCAATAACTTTAGTTCCCCACGTCACAAGCAGAGTGCTGCTAGATGAAGAGCAAGAAGCGCAATTCAACAACACAAGTCCATGACAGCAACCTGAAAGTCTCTACTGGTCTAAGGAGACTGGCAAAGGAAACTCAAGTCAGGCTGACTACCTGCCCGTTAAATATAAGGTTCCTTGTTTTAAGATTTTAAAGAATTTCTGGAGTATAAGTTTAATTTATACCAAATGGATCTGTCCTCCAACAGCACTTTTCCTACCAAAAAGGTATCCTGGACATTTGAATTTCCTATTCCACGTGTTAGGAACTTACCTTAAATTCAAACCACAATACGGCAAATGTTTTGCTTGCCCATACATCTTCCTGGCAGACTGTAAAGAAAACCAGGGCTTTCAAGAGATTCTCTACACTGTAAAATGCTCTACTGGGTACAGCAGGAAGCCAAGGGGCTCACGTTTCACAGCTGACAGTGTTATTTCCCATCTGACCCCATTTGTGTCCTCAGCTCATGCTGCTCTTTCAGCCGGCGTGCCCTGTCCCCTCGGCCAACTTAAATGTTACACCTCCGGAAGGGCCAAGCCCAAAGCCCAGCCCTCACAGAAATCGTCCCCAGTAACCCCAAATCCAAAATAATCTCTCACCTTCACTTTCACAGAAACCCAATCAACCAAAGTATTATCTCATACATTCCTTTCTCTCTTTTCTAGGTATTTCTAACACCTGTAACTCAGAAGAAGAGTGATGAAAAAGAGTCAGCAGGACCTCTGAAAATTTATCACCCTCCCTTTCAATCAGTCATTTATCTGAGCTTTATTCAACAACAAAGATAAGCTAACATCAGGGATACAAAAAGGATACGTCGTCCCAATCCTCAAGGAATTCAGCCTAGCTGAGGAAAAAAAAGTAAATGATGAACGCTGTATTAAAGGTGCAAACAGCCCTGGGAGCCACAGGAGGGCTCTTCTTCCTGGGTGACTGAGAAAAGCCTCACAGAAAAGGTACTATATGAGCAAAGAATCGAAAAATGAGTAGGAATTGACTGGGTAAAGTGGGAAAGGCATGTCAAAGGCATTAAAGCACAGAATATTAAAAGAAATGACAGAACCATTGAGAAAAAAATAATATCTTCCAATATATTAAATGATTCATGTGGGCATTCAAGGCTCTACATAAACAGACCCCAGTCCCCTTCTGCTACATTTCTCACAGTATAACACAGCAAGGAAGGGTGGGCTCTCCAGAACTAGTCTGGGGTCAAATTCTACTAACTGCGTAGCCTTACCCAAGTTTCTAAACCTATCTATAACTCAGTTTTTCCATCTGTAAAATGGGGACAACAACAGTACCTTCCTCCTAGGGTTATTATGTTATTGTTAAGAGGAAATGAATTAAAACAAGTAATTATCACAAGTTAGGCATTCAATAAATGCTAGTATTATTATATTATTATTACCATTTCTATTATTATTATTTACTTTTCCATGCTAGACATTGTAGCAAATCTGAAATTCCTATCCTCAACACTTGCCCATGCCTCAAACTAAAGAATTCTTCACATGTCCCAATCCCACCTAGCAAGACACTGCTTAAATACCATGGCCTACATGAAGTTTAACTGAGCCTGCTCCCCTCACTCACTGGGGAAATGAGTGTCTCTCTCTCCCTCCTCTGAACTCCCACAGTATTTGGACGGCCTCTCTTGGGGCATTCATCACTCTATCACCATGGTGCCCATGCCTGATTCCCCTACAAGGCTATAGCTCTTTAAGAACCCATACTGCATCGCACTGATCTTCATCTTCCCCAGAGAACTGACACAGTCCTTTTCACATCTGGACACTCAATGTTTGCTGTCAAACAAATTAAAATACTCTCCCCTTTAATTAAGTCAAGAACAGACAAAAGCTTTTGAAACTGCTAAAACATCTACCAAGCTATTCTTCCTAATAAAAACCCTCACCCAGAGAGAAACCTGATGCAATTCTACACAGCTCCTTTGTTAGTGAATCCTAAAGAAAAGTCAATAAAGATGGCATTCTTAGAATGACTGACAACAGACTTGAGTCACCTTTGGACTGCTGCTGTGTAAACAAATCTCTCTCCTTTCTTCATTCTCCGAACAAGTTCTAATGTACATTTGTTTAAGCCATTACTTTTCTGTTACATGTTAACAAAAGGTGGGGCAAAGTCTCCATAGCAATGTCATTTTCATTGATTATCCAGATTCTAAAGCCTATTCTGTCTGGATTTTGCTGCTTTCTTCCACCCATGCAAAGGAAGGCTAGCCTGGAACCACCAAGAACCCTTGGCTTACACAGTAACAGTGTCAGTATACTATGCACAACTCTTATCTCTGGTGTCCCTTAACTCCAGTGACAGTCCCCTGGAAGACAGAACCACCACTCTCCTCCAACACCCACCTAACTCAAAAACATAATCATTGCTAACTGTTACCTGACTAAAATCCCAAAGTTTAATTAACAGAAAAATGTTAACTAGGATGGGCTTCCTCTTAGAAAAAGAACATTCTGACAGTCAAGCACATTCAAGCAATTCAAAGACAGTCTTCAATGACTATGCTTTTCTTTTTTCATTTACTTTGACTTTTCCAAAAGAAGAGCCTTAAACAATTAGGATTAACAAAACAACAAAAAAGGAGAAAACAGAATAAAACAGAACTCAAATAGTACTGGCTGGTCTTTAAAATATGTATGCAATTATTTTCCACAGTAAAACACTGGATATCATGGATTCAAAAAGAAGGAATTAGGCACAGGAGAGAAGTGAGGTGGTCATTCCAGAAATCCATTCACAGAGACGAGGGTATCAAGAATGCAACCTGACCAGCACACACAAAGTCCATCAGAAATCCATAAAATCACATGGCCAACAAAGTACCAAAGTACGTCTGTTTAATTCAATAGTAATGTTACTTTATAATAAAGGTTATTCTGAATGTTTCTAAGACCAAAAAGGTCATAAGCAAAGGCAAAGCACTAGAAAGCTTCTAAAACCAGTATCTACATGACTTTTCAAGCAGTAAAGCTATTTACACCTTATATCAACAAATATAAAAAGTTCATAGCTATATGACTATATTTTCTATTTAAAAAAAAACTATTTCTAATGGATTGATCACCATTATCCCAAAATTGTCAAAATCACTATAAATTTACCATTTCCTCTATAATCTAGCTGCGTCTAAATACACTAAACAAGAGTGCTTGGGGGGGTGGCACGGGGGTGGTCCAAACTCATTAAATGGATGGATGCTTTATACTTTCTCCAAAGGCCAACTGCACTATAGTAATAGCCAATTATTAACATTCTTTTTTTTTCCAGTTTTCCTAATTAAGACTGGGAAAACTTCCATTTTTTTTCTCACATGTGAAACATGCCAAAAGAGGCTTGCTTACATGAGCAGCATATAAGCATTGATAAGCCACTAGTACTTACATCTTTGGTCCTCAAGTGCCATAGATCTTATGTTCAAGTATGACCATAACCATAGAAGTAGGATGATGATTAAGAGATCAGAGGAAACTTGCACAAGCCTCTTGAGGAAACTTGCACAAGCCTCTTAGATAGCCTCATCCGCCAGAAGGCAGACAGCAGAAGCAAGAAGAACTACAATCCTGCAGCCTGTGGAACAAAAACCACATTCACAGAAAGATAGACAAGATGAAAAGGCAGAGGGCTATGCACCAGATGAAGGAACAAGATGAAATCCCAGAAAAACAACTAAATGAAGTGGAGACAGGCAACGTTCCAGAAAAAGAATTCAGAATAATGATAGTGAACATGATCCAGGACCTCGGAAAAAGAATGGAGGCAAAGATCAAGAAGATGCAAGAAATGTTTAACAAAGACCTAGAAGAATTAAAGAACAAACAGAGATGAACAATACAATAACTGAAATGAAAAATGCACTAAAAGGAATCAATAGCAGAATAACTGAGGCAGAAGAACAGATAAGTGACCTGGAAGACTCAATGGTGGAATTCACTGCTGTGGGACAGAATAAAGAAAAAAGAATGAAAAGAAATGAAGACAGCATAAGAGACCTCTGGGACAACATTAAATGCAACAACATTTGCATTATAGGGGTCCCAGAAGGAGAAGAGAGACAGAAAAGACCAGAGAAAATATTTGAAGAGATTATAGTTGAAAACTTGCCTAACATGGGAAAGGAAATAGCCACCCAAGTGCAGGAAGCGCAGTGAGTCCCATACAGGATAAACCCAAGGAGAAACACGCCGAGACACATAGTAATCAAATTGGCAAAAATTAAAGACAAAGAAAAATTATTGAAAGCAGCAAGGGAAAAACAACAAATAACATACAAGGGAACTCCCATAAGGTTAACAGCTGATTTCGCAGCAGAAACTCTACAAGCCAGAAGGGAGTGGTATGATATACTTAAAGTGATGAAAGGGAAGAACCTACAACCAAGATTACTCTACCCGGCAAGGATCTCATTCAGATTCGATGGAGAAATCAAAAGCTTTACAGACAAGCAAAAGCTAAGAGAATTCAGCACCACCAAACCAGCTCTACAACAAATGCTAAAGGAACTTCTCTAAGTGGGAAACACAAGAGAAGAAAAGGACCTACAAAAACAAACTCAAAACAATTAAGAAAATGGCCATAGGAACACACATATCGGTAATTACCCTAAACGTGAATGGATTAAATGCTCCACTGAAACGACACAGACTTGCTGAATGGATACAAAAACAAGACCCATCTATATGCTGTCTACTAGAGACCCACTTCAGACCTAGGGACACGTAAAGACTGAAAGTGAGGGGATGGAAAAAGATATTCCATGCAAATGGAAATCAAAAGAAAGCTGGAGTAGCAATACTCATTTTAGATAAAATAGACTTTAAAATAAAGAATGTTACAAGAGACAAAGAAGGCTACTACATAATGATCAAGGGATCAATCCAAGAAAAAGATATAACAATTATAAATACATATGCACCCAACATAGGAGCACCTCAATACATAAGGCAACTGCTAACAGCTATAAAGGAGGAAATAGACAGTAACACAATAATAGTGGGGGACTTTAACACCTCACTTACACCAATGGACAGATCATCCAAAATGAAAATAAATAAGGAAACAGAAGCTTTAAATGACACAATAGACCAGATAGACTTAATTGATATTTATAGGACATTCCATCCAAAAACAGCAGATTACACTTTCTTGTCAAGTGTGCATTGAACATTCTCCAGGATAGACCACATCTTGGCTCACAAATCAAGCCTCAGTAAATTGAAGAAAACTGAAATCATATTAAGCATCTTTTCTGACCCCAACACGATGAGATTAGAAATCAATTACAGGGGAAAAAATGTGAAAAACACAAACACATGGAGGCTAAACAATACGTTACTAAATAACTAAGAGATCACTGAAGAAATCAAAGAGGGAATCAAAAATTACCTAGAGACAAATGACAATGAAAACACGACGATCCAAAACCTATGGGATGCAGCAAAAGCAGTTCTAAGAGGGAAGTTTATAGCTATACAAGCCTACCTCAAGCAACAAGAAAAATCTCAAATAAACAATCTAACCTTACATCTAAAGGAACTAGAGAAAGAAGAACAAACAAAACCCAAAACCCAAAGTTAGCAGAAGGAAAGAAATCATACAGATCAGAGCAGAAATAAATGAAATAGAAACAAGACAATAGCAAAGATCAATAAAACTAAAAGCTGGTTCTTTGAGCAGATAAACAAAATTGATAAACCATTAGCCAGACTCATCAAGAAAAAGAGGGAGAAGACTCAAATCAATAAAATTAGAAATGAAAAAGGAGAAGTTACAACAGACACTGCAGAAATACAAAGCATCATAAGTGACTACTACAAGCAACTCTATGCCAATAAAATGGATAACCTGGAAGAAATGGACAGATTTTTAGAAAGGTATAACCTTCCAAGACTGCACCAGGAAGAAACAGAAAATATGAACAGACCAATCACAAGTAATGAAATGGAAACTGTGATTAAAAATCTTCCAACAAACAAGAGTCCAGGACCAGATGGCTTCACAGGTGAATTCTATCAAACATTTAGAGAAGAGCTAACACCCATCCTTCTCAAACTCTTCCAAAAAATTGCAGAGGAAGGAACACTCCCAAACTCATTCTATGAGGCCACCATCACCCTGATACCAAAACCAGACAAAGATACTACAAAAAAAGAAAATTACAGACTAATATCACTGATGAATATAGATGCAAAAATGCTCAACAAAATACTAGCAAACAGAATCCAACAACACATTAAAAGGATCATACACCATGATCAAGTGGGATTTATCCCAGGGATGCAAGGATTCTTCAATATACGCAAATTAATCGATGTGATACACCATATTAACAAACTGAAGAACAAAAACCATATGATCAACTCAACAGATGCAGAAAAAGCTTTTGACAAAATTCAACACCCATTTATGATAAAAACTCTCCAGAAAGTGGGCATAGAGGGAACCTACCTCAACATAATAAAGGCCATATATGACAAACCCACAGCAAACATCATTCTCAATGATGAAAAACTGAAAGCATTTCCTCTAAGAAGACAAGGATGTCCACTCTCACCACTATTATTCAACATAGTTTTGGAAGTCCTAGCCACGGCAATCAGAGAAGAAAAAGAAGTAAAAGGAATACAAATTGGAAAAGAAGAAGAAAAACTGTCACTGTTTGCAGATGACATGATACTATACATACAGAATCCTAAAGATGTCACCAGAAAACTACTAGAGCTAATCAATGAATTTGGTAAAGTTGCAGGATACAAAATTAATACACAGAAATCTCTTGCATTCCTATACACTAATGATGGAAAATCTGAAAGAGAAATTAAAGAAACACTCCCATTTACAATTGCAACAAAAAGAATAAAATACCTAGGAATAAACCTACCTAGGGAGACAAAAGACCTGTATGCAGAAAACTATAAGACACTGACGAAAGAAATTAAAGATGATACCAACAGATGGACAGATATACTATGTTCTTGGATTGGAAGAATCAATACTGTGAAAATGACTATACTATCCAAAGCAATCTACAGATTCAGTGCAATCCCTATCAAATTACCAATGGCATTTTTTACAGAACTAGAACAAAAAAATCTTAAAATTTGTATGGAGACACACAAGACCCCAAATAGCCAAAGCAGTCTTGAGGGAAAAAAACAGAGCTGGAGGAATCAGACTCCCTGACTTCAGACTATACTACAAAGCTATAGTAATCAAGACAATATGGTACTGGCACAAAAACCGAAACACAGATCAATGGAACAAGATAGAAAGCCCAGAGATAAACTCATGCACCTATGGTCAACTAATCTATGTCAAAGGAGGCAAGGATATACAATGGAGAAAAGACAGTGTCTTCAATAAGTGTTGCTGGGAAAACTGGACAGCTACATGTAAAAGAATGAAATTAGAACACTCCCTAACACCATACACAAAAATAAACTCAAAATGGATTAGAGACCTAAATGTAAGACTGGACACTATAAAACTCTTAGAGGAAAACATAGGAAGAACACTCTTTGACATAAATCACAGCAAGATCTGTTTTGATCCACCTCCTAGAGTAAATAAAAACAAAAATAAACAAATGGGACCTAATGAAACTTCAAAGCTTTTGCACAGCAAAGGAAACTATAAACAAGATGAAAAAACAACCCGCAGAATACGAGAAAATATTTGCAAACAAATCAAAGGACAAAAGATTAATCTCCAAAATATATAAACAGCTCATGCAGCTCAATATTAAAAAAACAAACAACCCAATTCAAAAATGGGCAGAAGACCTAAATAGACACTTCTCCAAGGAAAACATACAGATGGCCAAGAAGCACATGAAAAGCTGCTCAACAATTATTAGAGAGATGCAAATCAAAACTACAATGAGGTATCACCTCATGCCAGTTAGAATGGGCATCATCAGAAAATCTACAAACAATAAATGCTGGAGAGGGTGTGGAGAAAAGGGAACCCTCTTGCACTGTTTTTGGGAATGTAAATTAATACAGCCACTATGGAGAACAGTATGGAGGTTCCTTAAAAAACTAAAAATAGAATTACCATACAATCCAGCAATCCCACTACTGGGCATATACCCAGAGAAAACCATCATTCAAAAAGACATATGCACCCCAAATGTTCACTGCAGCACTATTTACAATAGCAAGGTCATGGAAGCAACCTAAATGCCCATCGACAGACGAATGGATAAAGAAGATGTGGTACATATATACAATGGAATATCACTGAGCCATAAAAAGGAACAAAACTGGGTCATTTGTTGAGACGTGGATGGATCTAGAGACTGTCATACAGAGTGAAGTAAGTCAGAAAAAGAAAAACAAATATCGTATATTAACGCATATATGTGGAACCTAGAAAAATGGTACAGATGAACCGGTTTGCAGGGCAGAAATTGAGACACAGATGTAGAGAACAAACGTATGGACACCAAGGGCGGAAAGCGGCGGGGGGATGGGGGTGGTGGTGTGATGAATTGGGTGATTGGGATTGACATGTATACAGTGATGTGTATAAAATTGATGACTAATAAGAACCTGCTGTATAAAAAAATAAAATTTAAAAATTAAAAAAAAAAAAAGAGATCAGACAGGGCTGGATCTTAAAGTACTACAAAATAGTCATATTATCCCTACTCCACTTGAGATCATTTCCATGCTTCCCAAGGTTAACGGCTACAGCTGTCTATCGAGGCCTACAATTCCTGGCACTGCTTTAGATTTTAATTTGTTCTACCCTCCCCTCTTCCAAGAAACTTAACAGACCTATATCCTATTCGCTTAAGGTCCTGTCCTCCAGATAAACTACAGTAAGCTGGCATGCCACAGGCAAACATCATCTCAAGATATAATTTCTTCAGTGATAATACCAGCAACTTAACAGCAGTCTTTGGAAAGCATCCCAAAATATCAGGTTGAACCATGGAGCAATGTAGAGGTTTGCTGAGTTCCTGAGCATTCTATAAGTAACAGCAAAAACAGCATTTAGGTAGCTGTCTATCCTGTTTTCATGTAAGACTGGAACTGGGCATGAAGATATTACGAAATGAGCATTATGAAAACATAGGACAAGTTTTACACCATGAAAAATATTCTACTAAAAGTTATCTGCAGGAAGCATTCAATTACCAAAGAGTATAAACACAAACAGTTTAATCCCTGACTACCCAAGAACACATTAACTACACTCAATACACCGCTTTACACAGATGTCCTGCTTTATAATTTTTTTAAAATATTTTCTTGTCTGTTATCTTACAAGTAAGATACTGTTAACAACCGTACGAAGTTTACTTTTCCCATGTACAGGTGCAGAAACTGAAAATGTATTTAAATGATTTACCCAGATTAAACCGGTAACTCAGTGACTTTTGAATCCTAAATCTAGGAAATCTCCATTTTACATAACAGACCTAATGTGTTCATTTTCAAAAAGAAGGCACTTGAAAGAATATGGCAACAATTAAAGATTCTCAAAAAACAAAAGATAATCATTTATAACAACATTTGTTGCAATTGTTAGCCCCTTAACAAAAAATGACTACTATGAAAACTGGAAAAAAGAAAATGTACAAATTACTACTCAATGTCTACCAAACCAAGCACAAAGAAAGTAAACATCACTAAGACTTTCTAATGTACACGAAATCCTTAGCAGGAAATACATTAGTTTTCAATTCACTAACCCATGCATAATGGACCCCACCTACACACACTTTCTTTTTTCCATATACATCAACAGATCATGCAGAATTCGTGTTTTACAACCTAAAGATCAGGTTGTAAACATAACATAACAATAACGTATGCCAATCAAAAGGTTTACTGTCATAAAACACAAAGTCCATAAAGGAAAAAAATGAATGACCAAATACATGCCTATCTCCATTCCCTCAAGAAATAACAATAAAAGAAAAATGGGAGAAAAAACAATAATATATGAGAGATGCCAACAAAATTCTGAAAGATGGAAAACAAATGCATAACTAAAAACTGATTTAGCAAACTGGAGAAAGCTGAAACCTAACTGTCAGGGATAAGGAGAAAACCCAGGAATAGGCTAGGAAGAAGCAAGTCTATTCATGGTGCAGAATTCCAGAAGGGATTTCTACATAAAGGATGAAGCTGAAAACAAAAGGAATTGGTTTTAGAGTCTGTCTAAACAACCAATTCCCTAACCCAATAACTGGGCATTTTACCAGCATAAGTCTGGAGTTTATTAAATGAGAGGGTTTGACCAGGCATAACTGAGAATAGGAATGAATCTCTATACTAAAAATATGGGTCCATCAAGTTAATAGTAGACTGCCAGCCCCCTTCAGACTTATAGACTAGAAGATTCTTTACTGGAGAAACTGACCAAATGAAAGTAAAGATCAACAGAAACTGACATTTGAGAACTCTCAACGAAATGTCACAAGCCAAGCTCACCATCCATAGGAGAACACCAGAAACACCAGCCCCAATGATAGGGACAGAGTAAAGGACAAAGTAGGTGATTAAACAGTTAATCCCACAAGGGGACTGTAAGTAAAGAAAAAAGAATGGGAGACCCCTGCAAGTTAATGAACACTCAAGAAAGCAGGTTTGCTTAACAAGAAAACCAAGCAGGCCTGCTCAGCAACTAAACCATGAAACAGAAACATGAGACAAGGCCCAAAACAAGAAAACAATGGTGGCATGAGACCCACATCCCGCCCAGCGAGCTCAGTATGTTAATGATTCCTAGGACATGCTCCTCTGCACACACTAAAGACAAAAGCACAAGGAAAAGGTGACATTATACTGAAACCTGAGATGATTTACCATATTTTAGCATATGTTACCGCCTTTTTGCACGTTTTCTGTGCACTGTGACAGTCCTGGTTTGACCATGTAGGGACAAGAAAACTCCCCCACCCATCATGGAGGAGGAATTGATGATGGAAGCTTGACGTCTACCTAAGAATGAGGAAGAAGGTGGTCTTCTCTCCCTCCCTACTTTTCCCTTGATTATAAAACTCTAGCCCACTAAGTTCTCAGCGCGGCACCCTCTTGCCCACCCACTTGTAAGCCTCACACGCGTCCTATTCTAATAAGTCACTTCTTATATCTACCACTCTGCCTCTCTGAATTCTTTCTGCACTGAGACATAAAGAACCGGAGCCCCTCGGAGCACCCCAAAACACATTTCAGCGGTTTCACCATCATGCACACAGAACTTTTAATCAACTGTAAGACAAAGAGTATTACCACAAAAAAAAAGAACATCGTAATTACAAAAGGGACAATTTATCATGAAGACATGGCAATTATGAATGTATATGCACCTCAAAATACATAAAGCAAAAATAGAATTATGGACAGAAAAGGACAATGCATGATTAGAGGAGAAGATTTTCACATCCCATCTCAGTAACTGACACAATAATCAAACCAAAAAAAAAAAAAAAATCAGGGAAGAAAAATCAGGAAAGACACAGAAGATCTGAAAAGCACTATCAACTACCTTGATCTAATTGACATTCATAGAAAATCTAACAACTGAAGAATACACATTCCTTTCAAATGAATGTTACATTACCAACACAGACCACATGGTGTGCTATAAAATAAATCTCGATAAATTTAAAAGGATTGAAATCACACAGAGTATATTCTCTGACTACAATGGAATTAAACTAGAAATCAACAAGATATCTAGGAAAATTCCAAATATAAGGAAATTGAGCAACACAGCTCTAAAGAGTTCATGGATCAAAGATGAAATCAAAAAGGAAACTAGAAAATATTTTGAACTGAATGGCAACAACAATAACAAAAATCAAAGTTTGTGGAATGCAGCTAAAACAGTACTTAGAGGAAAACTTAAAACTCTAAGTGCTTAATATAAGAAAATAAGAAAGATCTACCAAAATGACCTGAGGTTCCACCTTAAGAAACAATAAAAAGAAGAGCAAACTAAACTCAAAACAGAAGAAAGGAAATAATAATAACCAGATAATGAAATAGAAAAATACAGACGAGATAAAATTAATAAAGTCAAAGGCTGGGTTTTAAAATTATCATCAAAACTGACAAACTTCTAGTTATACCAGTCAAGAAAAAAAAGAGACAAAACACAAATCACCAATATCAGAAATGAAAAAAACATATATTACCAGAGATGTTACAGACATTTAAGAGGATAAGACAATATGATGTATAACTTTATGCCAACAAATTCAACAACTTACATGAAATGGACACATTTCTTAAAAAAATAAAACCTATCAAAATTGACACAAGAAGAAACAGAAAATCTAACTAGTCCTATCTCTTTTCAAGAAACTGAATCTGTTATCAAAAATATTCCAAAAAAAACCCCACTCCAATTTCAGATGATTTCACTGATGAATTCTATCATACATTCAAGAAAGAAATTTAACTTTTTCAGAAAATAGAGATCACTGCCCAACTCATTTTACAAGACTAGCATAACACTAATACTAAAACCTGACAAAGATATAACAAAAAACAAAAATTACAGACTCACGTCCCTTCTGAATATAGACACAAAAATTTTTAACAAAGTTTCAGCAAATTAAATTCAATAATATATTTAAAAGGTACATTATGAGCACATACAGTTTATCCCAAGAATGCAAGACTGTTTTAACATTTGAAAATCAATCAATGTAACAAATAAAGAAGAAAACCTCAGGATCAGTTCAATAGATGCAGAAAAGGTATCTGACAAAATCCAACAACCATCATGACAAAAACTCTCTACAAACTAGGAAAAGTAGAGAATCTCCCCAGGGACTTCACTGGTGGTCCAGTGAGTAAGACTCCATGCTCCCAATTCAGGGGGGCCCAGGTTCGATCCATGGTAGGGGAACTAGATCCCGAATGCATGCCGCAACTAAGAGTTTTTGCATGTCACAACTAAGAAGTCCACATGCTGCAACTAAAAGAGAATCTCCTCAAACAGATGAAGGACAACTACCCCAAAAACCTAAAACCAGTATCACACTCAAAGGTGAAAGACTGAATTGTTTTTCCCTGAGATGAAGAATAAGGCAAGAATGCTCACATTTACCACTTTCTAGTCAATGCTATACTGGAGGTTCCAGCCACTGAAATAAGGCAAGAAAAATAAATAAAAGGCATAAAGATCAAAAAGGAAAAAGTAAAACTTATTTGAAGATCCTATGATCATTCTTGTAGAAAATTCCAAGGAATCCACAAAACAACTACTAGAACTAATAAATGAATTTAGCAAGACTGCAGAATACAAAGTTGATGTAAAAAATCAAGTATGTTCTTACTAGCAGCAATTAGAAAACGAACTTTTATTTTTAAATCCTACTCATGGGCATACAAATAGTGGTATATATTGAGAAACACACACACACACACACACACACACACATATACATATATCTCCCCGCAAAGTCAGGGAATAAACAAAGAAAGATGACAACACAGAATCCAGAAAATAAAAGATCCTCAAAGGAGAAAACCCAAGGGAATCCCCAAGATGGCAGTAAATCCAAAATGGCAGCTCTGTGGAGGCTCAACAATAAGCAGTTCAGAACCAGCAGGACACAGAGCTCTGGGAGAGACAGAGCCAAGAGAAAACTGGAACTGACGGATGCCCTAACAAGTTTTAACATTTGAGTCTTTATAGTTCCATCAGAATGCTTAGAGCAAAATTACCACTTAATCAATAGAAAGCTAAGCAAATTAAAAACAAAGTAACCACTATCTCTGAGGGGAAAAAGTTGAAAAAAGAATACGTAATCACTGAATACTCTCTGGCCAAGGTCATCAATATTCAAATGATAATAGTGTAAGTACTGAATGATGGCCTAACCAAAAATTAGATAAAACTGTCATTGGGAGAAGGGGGAAAGGGTAGTTGGGGAGCTAAATCATCACCTTCTGTAGGAAGATGTCAAAAGATAATGTTTAGAATTGAAAACTCAAGCTGGAGGAGTAAAAATAAATTATTTAGATATAGGAAAATAAATGCCAAAAGAACTAGCTTAAAAAAAAAAAAAACCAGGCTTCCCTGGTGGCACAGTGGTTGAGAATCTGCCTGCCAATGCAGGGCACACGGGTTCGAGCCCTGGTCTGGGAAGATCCCACATGCCGCGGAGCAACTAGGCCCGTGAGCCACAACTACTGAGCCTGCGCGTCTGGAGCCTGTGCTCCGCAACAAGAGAGGCTGCGACAGTGAGAGGCCCGCGCACTGCGATGAAGAGTGGCCCACACTTGCCGCAACTAGAGAAAGCCCTCGCACAGAAACGAAGACCCAACACAGCCATAAAAATAAATAAATAAATAAATAAATAAAATTAAAAAAAAAAAAAAAAAAAAAAAACCTTGAAAATGATTGCCTCTGAAGAGAGGTAGAAAGGTTGGAGCACAGAATTTTTTTTTCAAGGCTATGTTAGTATTAACTATTTTACTTACTATTTAAACCAGGCATATTATTGCTTTGCTAAAAGTTAAAATTAAACTAAAATAAATAAACACTTCAAATAAAAATCTATACTGTCCAACCTTGGGGCCACTGTCAAGGAAATATTTTTAACTGAATTTGGTTTCTCTAAACAAGTCTACAGACAAAAATCAGTTTCAGTAAAACACATGAGAAATGTATATAAACAGTTGCAAAAAATTAAAACTATTTGTAAACTGAAGAACAAGCAGTTCAATAAAAACATTTAGTAAAAGTTAAGACTATAGAAACACTGAGTCCATATCAAATATATCCAGTTTCCTAATAAATACTGCAAGTGGTAATTAAGGAAGTAAAAAATTTTTTTTTCAAATATACTCGCATCAACCTCAAAAAATATATAATATGCCCAAAAGGCCTTGCTACCCACTTTCAGTTCTTCAGCTACCCACAGTACCTGGAGTATTTTTGAATACTCCTTAAGACCTCCAAAGACCAGTGACATTCATAGCAGAGACGCACTGAATGGACACATTACCAGTATTTGAGAAGGACCCCTCTCCATCCAGTCTCTAGAGAGTGAATTACTTCTGAGGGTATCTTTTGCAAAACAGCTTTTAAGTCACAAAAATACCAGGAGGGGAAGGAAAAAAGCGGACAGGAGAAAATATGATAGAATTTTGAAAAATCCGTACAATATAATTCTAAAACACTCGTAACATTTTAACTCACTCTTTGAGAGGTCAAATGGGAGACTTTCTGGAAACTCGGATAAACTATTCATAGTTCTACTCAATCAGAAGCATTCTAATTAAATACATAATATTAATATAACTGTCTAAGAAAACACTTAAGGGAACGCTACAGATAGTTTCTAAAGTAGATTGCATTCTGTGGGGCAGTTCCTCACTAAAGATATATGCGGCCCATGTGCTCATTCCTATGTTTGTAATTTGTGATTATGCAACTTAACATGACAGTCACCCCAGGCCATTCTGCATTTAAAGAGATGTGTTTACGGCCACATCCTGCCAAACAACCATAATACATTTAACCTCAGTTCAATCACTGCTTGAATGAACTTGCTAGGATCACACCGCATACAGATGCAAAACAAATATTAGGCCAAGGAATGTGATGTTCACATATGGAAAAAAGAGGGAAATCCTTATATAACGCCTCTTAGTCTCTAGGGCAGAATGTACATGAGTATTTAAATTCTAAAAGCTGGAAATCTAAATACAGAACATGGATAAAAATAACAAATTCTTAATTTTGGAAAAAGAAATGAATTCCTCTGAAGGGTGGAGTATGTTATCTCAGAAAGCAGCTCCAAGTAGGTGGCAGTAAAGGACGATGTTGCCTCTGGATCTATCCAAGCAAATTAGTAAGTCTAGAAACAGGAGAAAAAAATGAATCTGAGAACATTTTTTAAAGGTATTGTTCAGAGTAGATTACCTTAGATTATTGCTTTGAATCCACTTGCATTATCAATAGCAACCAAAAGTCACTACCACCCAATCGCTTCCTGTGACTAATTCTTAGTGAACAAGTCCTCGCAGGAAGGTGAGCCAATGCACTCATTAAGTCAATCACCAAATATGTGTTGGCCCAAAATATTTCCTTCAGAAAAAGGCGTATAAATTAAAAACTAGGAATGAGACAGTATGATAATGTCTTAACTGTGATTTACCATGTTTTCTGACTTCCTAATAAAATACAGACTTCAGCCTGTAAGGCCAAGAGTCCACCAAAAGATCTATTTCAACTGTTCAGCCACCATATTTCATACTTGAACAGGAGAGTCACACTAAGGAGACCGAGGAAGGGATAAGGAGCTAACACTCACCATCAGTGGGCTCCGACTATGCACGCAGACCTCAGTTTCATTTTATCATTCAAGCAAGATGTAACACAAGAGTACACAAAGACTATATGTGAAATTGTATCTCTGCTACAAGTCCATTTATAATGATCACTATTGAGAAATAACCACTCATGGCCCCTTAACTTAACACTCAATTATGCCTAGAATAAATTTATAAGAACGTGTATTTCAGTGTGTTTAAAAAAACTCGGAGGCTGCCTTCTGGTACTTTCATCAATAGAGACAGATCATTTTAATCTTTCATTTGTCATGAATAAACAAACCCTTCCGGAAATGTTCTCCTTATTACTCAAGGTAAGGGAAGTATTACTAGAATTCCATTTCGCAAGTCATCTAGACCACCGCTGCCAAATGTTCTCGCAAGTATATCTTATTCACACTAATGTTTCTCAGGATTGATGGCTGATTAAGTATAAAGTGAACTATTTTACCAGTGAGGAAAAAGCATTATTTTATCAAGGTCACTGTTGGATAATAAATAGAATTCAAGATCACTTTCCCATTTAGTAGCCTTTTTCACTCCAAAACACCATTCTTACTATCAAATTCAATAAGCAAGCATTTGCCTTTATAATGTTACATTAATAGACTGCTTTTATTATACATACTTTCTACAAAATGGATACTCCAGAGCATGAACCATTTCTGTATATGTTAAATTATTACTGGTATTAAACAATAAAATATACAAATATAACTAATTTAGAAAGTAAACTGTGGTGTCATAGATAACAAAGTACCATCTCTGATTCAGCGAAATCCTAACATCAAAGCTGGAAGCAGGACCTCTGAATCCCATATCCATAAATAACCTTGGACAAGTGAGTTGACCCCTCTGATTCTCCATTTCTATATGCTTTACCTGGAGAACACCACCCACTTACTGAGAGAAAGAAGTGAGACCATGGATGTAATAAGCTCTCAGGGCAGTACCCACATAAGTGAGTACTGGCCATTGTTGTTGCGTTGTTTTTACTGGAGGGTAAGTATGTATAATCACACCCCAAAGAGTTAAACTTAAGCAATACACATACTAGTCTTTAAAAGTCTATCCAAATAGTGAAATAAGAATACCACAAAAATAAAACAAAATATACAAGAACATATGAAAAAGTTATCCAAGGTCTAGTGTATTTTACCATGATTTTTTTTTTTTAATAAATTCTTAGTTGTATTCTGACTTGAGTAGACAATGTCTAAGATTTCATACATAAATCATTTACTACTTCACCTCCCGGTATCTTGAAAACAGAATAAATCTTTTAATAAGAATAAACTAATGTTTTAATAAGAGCTCAGAATGTTAATTAGCATTTTTTTATAAAAGTAAAAAAGTGGAAAACAGGCTAAATGTCCATCAACTTGAAAATGTATGAAAAAATATGCAGCTATGAAAAGAATGAGAGGGACTTATATATCCTAATATGGAATGATCTAAGACATGTCAAGTTTTTTTAAAAAACCATATAAAGAAAGACTCTATGTTAAGACAGCCGAAAAAATAACTTACGTTACATACATACATATTTATGCACTTAAACGCATACACCAAGGATTCAAAGTATGTGACCAATAGTAACCTCTTGGTTTTACTCTGCATAATCCTGTTATTTGACTATTTCAGTGAGACTCTATTTATATATTACTTGTGTAATTTATGAACCCCCAGGAAAGCTAGCCAATAAATACACTAGGTTAAAATCAAGTAAAAATAAGTTTTAGACAGCACTTCATAGTTTACAAAAGGATTTTGCAATCCTTTCAATAAATCCTTTAACACATCATCTAATTTGATCCCCACAATAGCTTCTAGAATTTAAGGTAGTATCCTTCCTTTACAAGTGAGAACAGACTCAAGTATTTATTAATCCACAGTTAGTAAATGCAGAGCCAAAACGGAAACATGGTCTCCTGACTCTAAATTCAGTGTTGAGTTTCTTGTGCTACAGTCCTTCCATAAACTGAAATGCTGACATCTATACCGAGGCTCTCTAAACCGCTGTAATGCTTCCCTTCTCATGAAAATTCACAGTGTGGAGGTAAAGGCATTAGAGTGGGAGTCATCCCGGGTTCCAGTCTTGACTACACCACCACTAAGCCTTCACAGTAAGTCAAACCTTCGACCATGATTCTTGTGGCCACACGTGAGATTCAACAGTGATACTTTTAAAAAATACTAATACCCAGGCCTAACCTCCAGAGATAGGACTTAATTGGTCTAGGGCATTAGTACCTTTATTAAAAGCTCCCCTGGTTATTCTAAGGTGCAGCTTGGTTAAGACCAGAGCTTTAAGACTTAAATGTTATTATCTGATAAAAATAAAAGATATTAAAAATCACATGCTATGGGGCTTCCCTTGGTGGTGCAGCGGTTAAGAATCTGCGTGCCAATGCAGAGGACATGGCTTCGAGTCCTGGTCCAGGAGGATCCCACATGCCGCAGAGCATCTAAGTCCATGCTCTACAACTGCTGAGCCTGCGCTATAGAGCCTGCGAGCCACAACTACTGAAGCCCACATGCCTAGAGCCCGTGCTCCACAACAAGAGAAGCCACCGCAGTGAGAAGCCCACGCACCGCAACGAAGAGTAGCCCCCTCCTGCTGCAACTAGAGAAAGCCCGCGCGCGGCAACGAAGACACAACACAGCCAAAAATAAATAAATTAAATAAATAAATAATAAAAATAAATAAAGCAAAATAAAACTAGTGAATTAAAAATTCACATGCTACATACTTCCCCAGAGTTGAAATGAGGGATGAAAGTTATCATATATGGGAAAGCCTCATGTAAACAATAAAATGCCTTAACACATGTAACGGATTGCTATTTATTCCTTCCAACAGGTGGCACATCTTCTGTGTACCAGGCATGTGCTGGGATGGAGAGGAAAGGCATCCTCCTCAAGAAGCTGGGAAGCTGCCATGTCCTCAAATAACAGCCAAGCAGGTGGTGGTGACCAGCCCAGCCTTGGGGTATGAAGATGTATAGGGGTAATGGTGGGAAGAGGGCTTAGAAAGGGCAGTGCAGAGGAGACCCTTGAGCTAGATCTTGACATTCTAGACAGGGGGCACATCACACCCAGGCAAGTGATTCAGGATGGCCAGAGGTCCTCAGAGAGAGTTCTCAGGACCCTGGGAATCCTTGAGACCCTTTCAGGGAATCTGTGAGGTTAAAACTATTTTAATAATAATACTAAGACACATCACCACCAAAAAACTAGAAACAATTCAAATGTCTTCCAACTGTTAAATAGACAAACATATTCATCTGTTTGTCTATGGATGAATATAAATATTCATACATTGGAGTAAGATAGCCATTAAAAGGAACAAATTAGTGATACACACAACAGCATGGATGAATCTCAAATGCACTGTGTTAAATGAAAGAAGCCAGATTCAAAAGGTTACAGACTGTACAATTCCATTTACATGACATCCGAGCAAGAGCAAAAGCAAAACCACAGAGCTAGAAAACAGGCCAGAGGGTGTTGAGGCTATGGGTAGGGGAACATTTTGGGGTGATGGAAATGTTCTTTATCTTCATTGTGGTTACAGAGCCATGCGCGTTTGTCAAAACCCAGAGAACTATACATTCAAAAGGGTGGACTACACTGTATATAAGTTATACCTCAATAAATTGAACTTTTAAAAATAATACCATGCTGCTGTTTGCCTTTTTCACTCTCATTCTCTCATAGTGTTTTCCAGAAGCTGCATGACTTGATGATGTCATCACTCTGCACGAAGGGAACGTAAGCTTGTATATTTTTGCATTTTAAACTTTTCTCCATTTTAATTTCGAATAAATATTGATAGATATAATCAACAAAAACAAAAGTTCCCTTGGGGCTTTAATAATGTTTAACAGCATAAAAGGTGTCTGAGACCAAAAGTTTGAGAACCACTGCCATAGGTAATAGGGAGGCCCTAAAGTGTTCAAGCAGAAAGTAATGGGATCCAACTTTACAAAGAATGGTGCAGGGAAATTAGTTAAGTTACTACAAAGGTCTCAGTAAGGCTGATCCCAGGATGCACTGGAAAGAAATTATGTCCACACATCATCTGTAGCTTGTCATAAATCCCAAGCCAGCTTCTCTCTACTGAGCTGCCTCTTTGTTGGTGTGTTAATGTTTTGCTAAATAATTCCTTTAACTAGTAATATAGTTAGGAAACTAAATCTGCACCAAGAGCCATCCTACAATGCATTACTAAGTGATTTTTGCATTATTCACTCAATTGCCATTGTCCCTCTTCAAACGATGCCAACAACTTAAAGCTGAGTTTTACATATTTTAAACTTGAGAAGTAACCATCCTAAAGAGGTACAAAAATTAACTTAGAAGTGGTTCAATATCTCAAAATCAATTAGGAAAATTAGGCAACTGATTAAAAAGCCAATTTACTACTTCTCGGAAATGTACTTTCATTTGTAACCAGAAACACTATGGCAATCCCAACTCAGCACAATTTTTCCTATGCCATGTGGTTTTTTCGAATTTGGGTTGGGGCGGGGGGTGGGGGGCGGGTGGGGTTGTGTGTTTGGTTTTGCTTTTGGTTTTGGTCTGCACAGTTCCCTTTCTTCCTAGAGAAAACTCATTTCTAAATACTAGCCCTATCCAAATTATTTTGAGTACAGATCTTTTTTCTGTAATCTTCTCATGCCCAGAACTCTTATAGTACTTTGGGATGCCACAGAGATAGAAAAATTAATCTTAAAACCATCCATGTCTTTAAGCTTTAAAACAGAAAACAGACAAACAGATGACAGACTGATCAATCAATCATAGGCAGGAAGTAGTAGGTATCAGAAAGATGATTTCCTTCCCCTAAAAAAAACTTAGTTTTATAAGCCATTCTGAATGAACATGTGCATGTGTTTCAATTGTCATCACATATTGCTTCTCTAATTGTTTTAAGTAGCCAGCCCATTGACACCTCTTAGGTCATCCCGAACAGGTGGAAACTTGTCTGGAGAATTCAATTTGCCACCTTTTAAAAAATTCACCTATACTTCTATTCATGTGAAAGGGGGTAGGGAACCCCAAACTTCGGCCAAGGGAACCATGTATTACTAAGAGAAAGTAAAACTCGATCCTTACCTGAAAGTACAGTCCTTTTCATCTATCTCTTATACAAAAATCTTGGGAAATTAGTTTACAGTCAGTCCTACAGGAGATTCAAATTTGAAACTGAACCTATGGATTGAAAAGGGGAAATAATTAATGTGAACCACATGTATAATGAAGATAAAAACATCAATTTAATCAAAGACGAAATTTCCGTACACTTGTTAAAGCCAAATGGTTTCTGCAGGAAACCTGTTCTCTGTGACTCAAATCCAAAATGGAAAACGTGGGTGGTTCTTCCTGTCTTACCATTAAGAGTCAGCCAATTGGCTGCTGAAGTTTTCACACAACTTAAGCTCAAACGCTAGCCTCCCATCTGCTCTAATACTGTCATACCTTAGTTAAATGAAAGAGGCATAAAGGCTTTCTTCAGCCTCAACTCAGTCTTTAACAGGGTACCTTGGGCTTATTCTGTCTAGACCATGTTTGAGCACACTGCCAAGTTCTTCAAAACTTCAAATCCAGAAGATGTGAAAAATGAGAGCTAAATCACAAAATAATTCAGGGACCGTAAAGCTATCTCTCACTTCAGAGCCATGATTTCTGAAAAATGACTCTCTTGGGTACTACGCTATAGTAGCTATTTGAGGAGCTGGGGCTCTGGCCTGGTTATCTTCACCATAGCTGCACTTCTTCACCACTCACTATCTGCCAAGTCATGCCTGCCAACAGATACCATTCTTGAACTTCTAAACATATAACTCTGCCAGACTGGGATATGAATCCAGTAATTCTGTAGGGTATAGAAATACCCTCTCCACCCAGCACTAGTAAACTAGCTAGTGTGACACAGACAACTGAAACCACACACAACAGCACACCTTCAAGGTGATACTAGCATGGCAAGACAAGGACAAGGGCCTCCTGACCTTGACACCTGCAATCAAAGGAAAATCTGCAAACACCAGACAATAAAAATTCAGATAGACTCCAAGTTCCAGTTCCTTAAGACTGCAGGCCCAATTTGAAAGTTCCTCATGTCTTAGGAGGTGGTCTGAAAATTGCCAAGAGGCTCACAGAATCCACCCTGCTTAGCAGAGAAGAGCTTGCTATGAGCCACCAGTGACCATTCAGCAAGTTCTTGCATAATGATGCCTCTGGAGTCACATAGGAAAACCCACTGACCAGACTAAACCAATGGGCACTGACTCCCAAAGTATTCATCTTGAGGAAATTTTTGTGTGGAGACAATGAACAACTTGAAATATGCACACTCTTTGTACATTTAAATTTAGAAAATGTGTGTTTGGAAGCACTAAGCATATTACGAGCAAATACAGATTCATAAGCTCTTAGAGCTGGAAGGGACCTCAATACTCCATTATCACTGTGAAACTCTCACTTCACCAATAAGATTAAATCAGTCTCCTGACCACCAGTCTAGTGCTCTTCCTTTTACATCCTGCTCTCTAATTAGTTGTAGAAACAATATTTTGGAGCATATTAAAATCAAGTTATGACTGGAGGGACCACAATAATAAGTATCTCATTTAACCATGTGTTACAAAAGAAACAATTAACATAAAAGATCAAGAAGTAAAAACCTTCAGAGTATTCCCTGCTGGGGAAGGATAGGGTGGGGTTGATTGTCTTTCTCCATATAAGTATAGTCTAATTTTATGGTCAGGAAAAAATATGTACAAATTATATATACAAATCATCTCTCTCTCTTTTTTAAAACTGATCCCTTCCAAACCAGTATCTTTAGCAAAAAGATACCAATCATATCTTACTTCATTTACACAGAATGTTGAAATGACAAAAATAGCAACCCTATCTTCTCAAGTTGAGGTTTAAAATATTTTCTAAATATTTTCACTGCACTATAATTAGTTTCCCCAATATATTTACCTTCAGAACAGATCAAGTAGAGCTATTTCCCTGTTGTAGTTTTCTTTAAAACTCTGATTTTTTTTAACACTTCTAAGACAGTAATAACCTAAGGTGTTCTTTCATTCTGTTCATTTCCTCAAATTCCAAATGACGATTCCTCAAATAAGCACATTTTTGCAAAAAAAAAAAAAAAAAAAAAATGCCTACACACATAAAAAGAGGACATAAATAATTTGAATAAGATAAAATATCTGCATAAATTTTTGAAATTTTTAAGATAAAATATAAATCTCTAAACAAATTCATAATTGCTCCCTAGGTTACCTCCAAAGACAGGTTTATACACTCCTCTCCTATTAAGGATACTTCAGTGAAAATTTGTGACAAAAATTAGTACCAATTCTGCCATTCATTAGTTGTGTGATATTGGGCAAATCATTTAAGCTTTGGGCTTAAGCTTATATAAAAAGTCAGAATACTTGATTTCTAAGGTATTTTCTAGGTTTCTTAACATCTTCCTAATACATTAAGCATCATCTTTATTCCCCTTGAATTTCTAAAGTCAAATATCTCTTTAAATAATAAAAATGAGCATTTATAAACTACATTATGTCCTAGAACTTCCTAGGAGGCTACCACCAGCATAGCGAAGTGACAATTTCAGAACAGTCTAGACTTTATCTGCACAAAATGTATCTCCTTGTCTCGTGTTTCAGCTTTTCCAAAAAGGTTCAGAAATGTACTTTCACATCTGGATGACTCTACCAAAGCATCTTCCACTCTGCAGAGACTTCTAATTCCCTCCTCTTCCCTCCCCTATTGCCTCAGTACCCCAAGACTCTGAAACCTGCCCTTTTTTTTTTTTTTTTGGCCTCAATGTTGAAAATGAAAACCTTTTAAGTCAATTACATTTAAAACCAGCTACTGTCCAAGTCTATATTTGAGAAGCTCTGTGTGCATTTTTATCATTTAGTTATCTAGATTCTAAAATCTAAAGAATTTGTTCCACTGATTCAAGCTGAAACTGTAATGATTTTTTTCATCTGAGTCCAAACTCCTTGTTTATTGCCAAATAAGCAAGGAGGTTCCAGAACACTGTATGTAACACAACTCACACACTTAAAACAATTTATTTTCTTTATATACCAACTGAAGATGTTGCCATCCCCAACGAGTTCACAAATAAAATAATCACTGGGATTGAGAATCTGTAATTTTACTAGTAGGAATCCTAAAGAGTAGCTGCTTTTGCCAAGTTCATTCATTCAACATATATATATTGAATACGTACTATGGACCAGGCATTATTTAGTCTTCTTGCTGGGGATATACAAACAAACTGACAAAAGTCTGCCTTTGTGGAGCCTGTAGTCTAATGGAGAAGATACATAATAGGCAATAAACACAATATATAGACAAATTATATGGAATATACACATATAATATTAGAGGGGATCTGTGCTATTAAAAAGAAAAAGGCCAGGATGGAAAAATAAGGGGATTCAGGAATAAATGGAGGGAAGATGGGTTGCATTCTTAAACAGAATGGGTTGGGGTAAGACTCACTACAAAAACAGCTCTGAGCCAAGACTTGAAGGAGGTGAGAAGTGAACCAGATTTAATTTTCCTAGTAATTTTTACCTCGTACTTATTATGCATGTAATAACACATGCCTTAAGAGAAAAAGCTCTGTGTATGAGCAAACATATGAACAGCCCAGAAGAGTAAATAAAAGAGAGCCGTGTGTAAACCCCCGTCATTTTTGCAGCTTAGTCCACCAAGTGAAACTTACATCTTCAATTAGGCGTGCTCATTGTGCGTTCCCCTCCACACCCACAAGGGTTGTTCTAACAAAATTCTTACTTCTATGATTCACACTCCTCAAAACTCAAGAAGAAGTTTCCAAGTATTCATTTGACACATAAAAAAAGCACCAGTGTTATCCAACCAACAACCCCACTGAGATGGCCCAACTACAAGTCAGGACTTAAATCTCAGGACGGACACTCAAAAGGCACTGAGCTTTTCCCACTGTGGTGAAACCTCTGCTCTTCTAGGGTTTAATGGGAAAAGACTGGACTCTGAAATCAGGAGGCCTCCCCACCAACCAGCCCTGTAACCTTGAGCAAATCACGTCACACGATTTTCTCAACTATAAAACTAGGGTTTGAACCAAATGATTTCTAAGTCCCTTCTAGGGATAAGTCCACTTCAGAAAAAAACTTTTGGTAAATAACTCTATATCAAAAAGTATAGGGCTTCCCTGGTGGCGCAGTGGTTGAGAATCTGCCTGCCAATGCAGGAGACACGGGTTCAAGCCCTGGTCTGGGAGGATCCCACATGCCGCAGAGCAACTGGGCCCGTGAGCCACAATTGCTGAGCCTGCGCGTCTGGAGCCTGTGCTCCGCAACGGGAGAGGCCGCGACAGTGAGAGGTCTGCGCACCGCGATGAAGAGTGGCCCCCGCTCGCCGCAACTAGGGGGAGCCCTGGCACGCAAACGAAGACCCAACGCAGCCAAAAATTAATTAATTAATTAAAAAAAAAAAAAGTATAATACTTTTTGACATAGGGTTATATGAAACCCTATATACCCTTTGTGATTCTGCTAACCCACCATCACAGATCCATACACTTTAATTTGTTCCTCTAGATCAATTCATATCGACCCATGCGTAAAATCACCACTCTCCCTCTCTGATCAAAAGATCCACAAGAATGGGCCTTGACTAGCTCACCAAGGGCAAAAGAATGTGCAAAAAGATGATATTCTCGTCTCAACTTTATTATCTACATACTCTTATTAGACCAGACTAATATAGAAATTCTAAAGTAACACAAGCATGAAACTGCCAGAGTTTTAAATATTCTTTATGCACCACTACCCCCAATTTTTTAAAGTATGTTTTTAGGCTTCCTTAAAAGTTACCTGTAACCCATTAGTGTAGCTGCTATGACATTATTTCAAATAGGCGCTGTAGGGCTTCCCTGGTGGCGCAGTGGTTAAGAATCCGCCTGTCAATGCAGGGAACACAGGTTCAAGCCCTGGTCCAAGAAGATCCCACATGCTGCGGAGCAACTAAGCCCATGAGCCACAACTACTGAGCCTGCACTCCAGAGCCCGCGAGCCACAACTACTGAGCCCACGTGCCACAACTACTGAAGCCTGCGTGCCTAGAGCCCGTGCTCCGCAACAAGAGAAGCCACTGCAATAAGAAGCCACGTACCACAACAAAGAGTAGACCCCGCTCTCCACAACTAGAGAAAGGCGGCGTGCAGCAAAGAAGACACAACACAGCCATAAATAAAATAAATAAATAAATGTATAAAAAAAAATAGGTGCTGTAACGAGCAGCTGTTTATTCAGGAGGGCTGAAAATCCTTGGTCCATTCTCACCACAGTTTAATTAAGAGTTCCCTGCTGTGTAAAGCCCACCTTCTCACTGGAGAATTTTAAAAAGCAAATAAACAAACCTCGGCTGGGAGCATTGTTTCCTGCCTTCCTCTGGGATATACTTACACCTGGACAAACGTCTCCTCCAGCAACAAAATACAGGGAGCAAAAGCAGGGCACTGCACATGATCCCTGCACACAGCACCACCAAAGGGGTGGGCAGACCACCTCTGGCCCGACCCATGGCTCCACCCCTACCCTCATCCCCCGACCCTCACCCCATTTAAGGAACCAGCCTGCCCTCCTTGGAGAGCGACCAAGGGAACCTGTTACTTGTTTCTGCTCCCTCACAACAAGAGTCCCAATAAAGCCTTGCCTGAACTTCTCATCTGTCCTCTTTTCAACTTCTACTGATTAAAGAGTCCAAGGACTCAAGTCAGTAACAGTACCACCAGCCAGACACACCACACGGGACTCCTTCAGAATGGAGTCTCAGAGTTACGTGGGGAAAGAAGCAAGGTGGGTGGTAGGGTGTGCGGCACCCGCTTCGCTCACAGACAAAAGCAGAGTGATCTTGGCTCTGGCTTCCCATCTAAAGCATCCTGACCCAAGCAAGGGCTGCAGCTCCTGGGAGGGCAGGTTCCACAGTGCGGTACTCATAGCCAACCACTCCCAGTCTCTTTCTTCAGCTCTCCTGATGATTTTCTGAGTTACCTAGCAGCCTTAATCAATCCCTTTCTGCTTACAATAACTAGAATAGATCTGAGTATCTGTAACTAAAAACCCTGACCAATTCATGTGGCACATATTCCTTTCATTATTTCCCCATACGGGAGCTAAGACTGAAAGACACGACTAATCCACAGAACATTCCACTGTAAGTCAAAAGTTCTTTGTTTTGAGCCAGGGCTCAAATCCACAATCAACACCTCCAACCTTTCCTTATATGTATTTTCTCCTAAATTTCATCACCTCTGCCACACAAAAAGAAGAAAATGATTTTTGCCTAACTAATTTTCTATCAATAAGGAGTCTGATGACAGTAACTGGGCAAGGTAGAGAACGAGATACAATAAACATCACTTCCTATAGCAGCTCAAGTTTATGGAGAATCCTGTAGGGTTAGGTAGCACTTTGAGAACGTTTCCAAACTGTAGACAAGGTGATCTAATGCTGTGTTTGAATGCCAAAGCGATCAGCACTCTGTGCCAAGGCACAACTTAATTCACAAGGCGTCAATGAACTTTTCACTTACGTTCTCCCATCCCTCAGGGCAAGATAACCACGTTAAAACCACAGACACATCAGCGAACTAAAATATGACACTATTACCTAACGCCAAAAGCAGACTGGAAATGGTGAGAAGTGATTATGCATGTTAAAATTCTCTTCTTGGTAGAAAGACATTACGTCCCATAAAATCAATTAGCAAAGAGGGGAAATGTAATCAGTTGTTATTAATACTGTTCTTTAAGATGGCCGCAGGATCTCACAAAGGACATTCGATATCTTTGAATAATCAAATTACTCTGTATATCTGACGGCACAAAATCTTTCTCAGGTAATACTCAAAGGCAAAACTTTCATATAAAAGATCACTTACACACTTCCGAAGCCAATTAACGACACTGATACTATTCACAAGGCGTCTCAATGCTCTGCCAAATAGAAAGTGGGTATTCAATTCAAAGGAAAGCACGAGATTCGAGACAGCCTACTAAAGTTCGTGCCAACCTAGCTCTGGGGCACGGGCACAGAGGCTAGCTTCACCTCTGTTACTGCAGGACCACTTTCCCTCCCACTGCCCCGAACTGCTTTCATCAAATACTTTACAGCTCACTTAGCTTTAACACTGGTGGTGGGAAGAATGGGAATACAGAAAAGTTAAAACATAACTCTACGATTCCCTAAGGACAGGCAAATCAATTTGCTTAAAAAAAAAAAAAAAAAAAAACTAGGAAACTTGGAGCTTGGCTACTTCAAAACAAAATCTTTGAAACAATCATTTCATAGAGCCTATCGGCAAAGAAGTTACTAAGATGAGTACCGAGCTTTACTATGATTACGCATGTGCCATATGTGTCCTTTGGATGCATCTGGTGTTCTCTTTTTTTTTTTTAAGAAATGAAGCCTTTCTGGGCTAGAAATGACACATGGCCTACTATGATGTTTTTTATGGTTTCTCATATTTAGACTCTAACTTCAGTCTATCTTACTGCAAGTTTAAGGACAGATATGATGCTCATTTATTAACAGTGTCAAAATCAAGGGATGCATACATAATACCACAGGTCAGTGATTCCCAAAGCTGGTCTGCAAAACAATACCTGCATCTGTAGTTCCTCAGAGAAATGAGGAAAAAAGCTTGCTCACGAGTCTTACATAAAGCTAAATTTATCTCATTTAAAGGGTTGCCCTTTATTCTGAAATTATGTCCTTCCTATTCTTGTGGTATACAAATGGCCTTTCTTTACAAAACGCTAAAAAAAAAAAAAAAAAAGATCATAATTACATGTGTAAAATGCCAAAGTCTAGGTACCACTGCTCCAGATCTTCTTTGCCTTTCCCATCTCCAACATCCCAACTCCCCTCCTTCCAGCTGCTCAGGCAAAAAGTAAAAATAAATAAAACCTAATGGCATTCCCGACTCCTCTCTCACACCCCACTTCTAGACCATGAGCAAAACCTGTCAGCCTTACTCTTAAAATGTGTACCTATTCATTCTCACCAGCATGAGGAAGACACAGATTGTTTCCATCACCCCCAAGAGGGATATCAAAATGGCCAATAAACATATGAAAAAGTCCTCAACTGCATTAGTCTTCAGGGAAATGCAAATTAAAGCCACAATAGAATACTTCTACACACCCACCAGAACAGCTCAAGTTAAATGGCAGGAAATACCACGTGTTGTCGAGAATGTGGAGCTCTCCTATGCTGCTGATGGACATATAAACTTTGGAAAAACTGTTTCTCAGTATCTACTAAAGTGAATATACACATACCCCATGACCCAACAATTCTACTCCTAATTATATCCCCCATAGATGTCTTGACAAAAGACATATACGGGAATATTCATGGCAGCACGATTCACTAGCCAAAGACAGGAAACAACTGTGGTATCATCATACAATGGAATGCTCTACAGCAACCAAAATAAATGAACTGCAAATACTTGTAAGACCATGGATGTGTCTCACAAACACAATGTTGAGTGAAAGAAGCCAGAAACAAAAGAATAGATTATGCATGATCACAGTAAAATCAAGCTCAGAAACTGGCCAAAAAAAAACTAAGCCATGGTGTTAGTAGTCAGTGGTAGTGCTTTGACTGGGAAGGGGTAACCAGGCCTTCTGAGGGACCAGTAATATAATAGTCTTCTCTTAATCTGAGCATTGACTACACCAGTGTACTCACTTTGTAAAAGTTCATCTCACCATATACTTGTGCTTTCTACCCTTTTCTGTATGCTTGTTATACTATGATATATAAAGTTTTTCTTTTTAATCACCTTCCCAATAAGGCCTTCTCTAGCCTGACTTCTCTAAAATTTCTACCACTCCCCAATATTTCATATCCTTCTTCTTCTCTTACTTTTCTACTTTAGCACTTGTCAATATCTAACACACTATCTTACATACTAGGTCTATTTTACAAGCATATCTTGTTTACTGTCTCTCTCCACTCATTAAACTACAAATTCCACGAGTGCAGGTATTTTGTCCATTTTGCTGGGTGCTGGGTCCCCAATGCCTAAAACAATGCCTGGCAGAGAACAGGCACTCAATAAATTAATTAATTTATTAATGATACAGCCTTGCCCAACTTAATTATGTTTGTGGATTCATGCCACAAATTCTTGCAGTCATCATGGTATATTTAAGCAATAAGCCAGTTGCTGTTCTGGTTGTACATTTCTCAACCTGGTTTCGAGACCTCTCATCTTCCTGGTCACCCTCTGGATGCTCAAGTTTTTCCCATTTCCAGATTAGGTTCCGGCCAGTTTGGAGTACAACAGAACACTCTGAACTCATAACATCTGTTTTTTACAAATGAAGCATAAGGCTGGCATTAACTATTCTCTTATCATATCTACCCTGTGGGCTCAACTTATACTGAGTTTAGGGTCAAATAAAATTAACAAAGAAACTTAACTCTAATTTTTCTCCCTTCACATAAACATATAAATCAAGAAATATTCCCATCCTCTAGTGAGGTCTTTGGTTTCTGATCCTAAATGTAGAAATTTTCTCGTATCTCTACCTCACTGTAAGATTTTTTTTTTTTTTTTTTTGGTATCTGCCTTTCTCCCCAATACCAAAAGTAAAAAAAGAGATTGCATTGTATTCATTTGGCATAGATGTTATCAAAGTTATAAACAATGATTCTCTAAAAACTGCAAGCTCTTTCATCTACCCATCCATCACTGTAAGATTCTGCTCACCATTCCAAACCTCAAGTGCTTTTTAAAGCAGTGTTGCTTCTCAACCTTTTTTCGCTATCATTCCCAAAGGAGACTTTTTAGACATTTTTCTTAATCATTCTCCATGAAACTTTAATAGCACAGATATACTGTATACGTCTATGTACTTACACTGTATATGTTTATATACTTATGTATATTGTGCTTGAAACATTAAAAGATAAAATTTCTACCCTCCTCCCAGCAATTTCACTTCTTTGAACACGCATACTTTAAAACCTTGATTCTGTCAACTACTACATTACCTTAACCTTTCTAATTTTACTTCACAAGTAAACTTGTCAACAAGAAAACCATTTCAGTCAAAGATGAAAGTTGTAACTAACAGAAGTCAAGTACAGAGTCCAACAGCACCGGAGGAAAAGCTTCCCTCCCAGCTGATGCAAATCCACTAAATCTACCATTTTTTAAGTATACTTATTCAACGAGCTACAAACCCACCAAATACCCACTCAGTATTTTCCATCTTCTTCATAAGGACAGCATTTTGTTAAACTAAACACTCTGTTGAAAGTAAAAGACAGCAGTCCCTTGACTAATACCTATCGAACCTTCTTGAAATCTATTTTAAAAAGAAAACAAGATTAGCACAGAATGACCTGTTTTAGTCTGTCCTAAATCCCTCTAAAATCTGTTACTTTTCTTGGCCTTCTGGTCCAGGTAATCCCTACCTTCACTCTTCTAAGAATTTCCTGTTTCCCTAAGTTCAGATTAGTATTTTTTATTTTCCACATTATGTATTAGCAAATGTTTTAAATGCAAATCTGACCATTCTGCTTCCTGGACATTTAAAATCCTTCCAGAGCTCCTCCTACCTGTAAGATAAAGTCCCAACTCCTCAGCATGATACGCAAAGCTTTCCACTATGAAGCCAAACAGTGGCAACATCTTCCCACTTCTAGAAAGCTTTTTCATAATCATTTTACTCTGTAGAGTAGCAATGTTCTTACACCCAAGCCCCAGCACCTACCTGCCCTCCCCAACCTATCCACTTCCCCTTAGTCTGTGCAGATTTGAGAAGCAACACCACCTCCTCAAAGAAGTCTTCTTCCCCACTCTCCAACCTAGCGTCACAAAGCATTTCACAACCAGCTTTACAGGCACTCTGCCTACATCTGGCAATTACTTGCTTATCAGTCTGTTTCTCCCACAATTGAGCCCTTCAAAAAATATGCGCAAAATCTGCAGCAACATGGATGGACCTAGAGATTACCATACTAAATGAAGTAAGTCAGACAGAGAAAGACAAGTATCATATGACATAACTTATATGTGGAATCTAAAAAAATGATACAAATGAACTTATTTACAAAACAGAAACAGACTCACAGACATAAACAAACTTACGGTTACCAAAGGGGAAAGGGGGTGAAATTTGGGATTAACATATATACACTACTGTATATAACATAGATTAAACAAGAACCTACTGTATAGCACAGGGAACTATATTCACTACCTTGTAATAACCTACAATGGAAAAGAATCTGAAAAAGAACATATATACAGGTAGGTATCTTTATCTACCTATCTAGCTAGCTAGCTAGCTAGATATGGCTGAATCACTTTGCTGTACACCTGAAACTAACACAACATTATAAATGAACTACACTTCAATAAAAAGTTAATTTAAAAATATATATATGGGCAAAAAAATGCACTAATACTTCCTTCAAGCTGATCATCTAAACTCTGAACTTGACACTAACCTTTGTGCCCCCAGCACCAGGAATGCCACGACCCTATGGGAACTGGAAGCCCAATATGTATTTTTGGAAGTACAGAAACCATAAACAAAATATAAAATAGATAAACAACAAGGACCTACTGCATAGCACAGGGAACTATACTCAATATCGTGTAATAACCTACATTAGAAAAGAATCTGGAAAAGAATATGTATGTGTGTGTGTGTGTGTGTGTGTGTGTGTGTAACTGAATTACTTTGCTGTACACCTGAAACTAACACAACCTTGTAAATCAACTATACCTCAATAAAAAAGTAGAATATATAGTTGTACATTCATATAATTGAAAACTATAGAGCAAGGAAAAGGAACTACAGTTACAAGTAACATACGGATAAATTTTACATGTTAAGCAAAAGAAACCCAGTACATATGAAAACATGCTGTATAATGCCATTTGTACAAATTTCAAAAATATGTAAAAACCAATCTCTGGTGTTAGAAGTCAAAAGAGCAATTACCTCTGAGGAAGAAAGAGGGCTAGTGATTGCAAAGACGTATGAGAAGGCTTCTGGGTGTCTGCTCTCTTTCTTGACCCTGCATAGTGGTTACACACGTGTATTCATTTTCTGATAACTAATTGACCTGTATCTTTACGATCTGTGCATTTGATATGTATTCTACTTCTAAAAAGCTTCTTTAAATCATCGTGGTAATTTTAAAATTTTTCCTACAAGCCACAGGTCATCCTAGTTATAACCTTTCTAAAACACTTGTAGCCACTCAGCCTATTTTGTTTTCATGCTTATTATGTGCCCTTTTCTCTTTTATATACCGCTTAAAACCTGGCTTCCTATGAAAGTAAAAAGACAGACCATAGAATAGGAGAAAAATTTTGCAAATCATATATCTGATAGAAGATGTGTGTCTAGAGTATATAAAGAACTCTTACAACTCAATAATAAAAGGACAACTCAATTATAAAATGGGCCGAGGATCTGAATAGACATTTCTCCAAAGAAGATATACAAATGACCAATAAAAACATGAAAGATTCTCAACATCATGTCATTAAAGAAATGTAAATCAAATCCACAGTGAGATACCACTGCACACCCATTAGGATCACCAAAATAAAAAAGCCAAACAGTATAGAAACAAGTGTTGGCAAGGCTGTGGGCAAACTGGAACCTTCATACACTGCTGGTGGGAATGTAAAAGGGTACAGCTACTTTGGAAAACAGTCTGGCAATTCCTCAAAAGGTTAAACATAGAGTTACCATATGACCAGAAATTCCACTCCTAGGTATAGACCCAAAAGAAATGAAAACACATGTGCACACAAAAGCTTACACATGAACAGCAGCATTATTCTTAATACCCAGAAAGTGAAAACAACCCAAATGTCCATCAACTGATGGATAAACAAAGTGTTATATATCCATACAATGGAATATTACTCAGCAATGAAAATAAAGTACTGATTCATGCTACAATGTGGATGAACCTTGAAAACATTACGGTCAGTGAAAGAAGTCAGTCACAAAAGACCATATACTATATGATTCCATTTATATAAAATATGCAAAATAGGCAGATCTGTAGAAACAGAAAGTAGATTAGTGGTTGCTTAGGTCTGGGGGGATGGGAGGGGCGAGAGCTAAAGGGCATGAGGTTTCTTTTTGAGGTGATGAAAATGTTCTAAAATTGTGGTGATGGTTGCACATAGCTGTGAATACACTAAAAACCATTGAACCATATACTTTAAATGGGCTAATTATATGATATGTGAATTATATATCAATAAAGCTGTTATTTTTTTAAAATCTGCCTTTTTCTGCAATGGCCTTTAACAGCTGTGCTGACTTCTTCAGAAGTGGGCCTCATTTTTCCTTATCAGCGGGATTTGAAATCCTACAATCACAACTTTTGTTTCTTGGAGCTCCCTACCTATCTGGATGAAGCCATACTCCTTTTTATAGTTCTGCCGGCCTTGGAGGTACACTATCTGTTCTCTGAACTTTGTGAGATCTCTTCCTAAAAATTCAGGCCAAAAGATTCTCTTCCATCATGGCAAAACCCCAAGACGAAATGGCCACTTTCACCCAAAGTTCTCAGTATGAATCAGTTAGTCACAATTTCCATCTTTTGCCTTCTAAGAAAAGAACTACCAATAAGTCAAGGACTTATCAGATGTCTCCATTTATAGGGTTGAGATTTCCACAAATATACAGATAGTTGAAACACACCATTTATAAACTATTTTATCCCTGTGCCAGCTTTGAACTTACACATATTTATTCAGGGATGCATTTCAGATTAGGTTCTGGGATTGCAAAATCAAAAAAGACACAGCCCCAGCCTTCAAGGTTTAACAGAAGAAGCAAACACAGAAAAATAATTTTAAGATGTTTTGACAAAGCTCCCCCAGCTTCCCTCTATCCTGGCACTTAAAACTTGACTTGTAATTTTCTGTCACTCATCTATCAACCTGGCTCGCGCTCATGAAAACAGATCCTCCCTTTGAATCCCAAGGACTGAGAGTACCCTGAACACAGGACAGTTTCAACAAACTGTTTGTTGATTGAACATGTGAATGAAGAAGCATGAGTATGCAAGGAGAACCAAATGTGTCCCACACAAGTTCCTGTCCTGCCCTCTTAACCTCAGCTCACTGTTACAAATCCCAGCCACACCTGGCTGAGGCTGGCAGGTAGCAAATTAAGCTGAGAAAATACCCAAGTTGATTCCTCCCTCTGTCGACTCCCCTTTCCTCCATCTGAGCTCTTAGCTTTCCTACCCCTAACCTCTCCTCACCTGATACCCAGGGGGAAATGTTCAGGATGACCTTTCAAAGACAACTACTGATGAGATGGGATTTTCCTGTGTAATGCAGATGAAATTGATTTTATAAATCCAAGAACCCACCCTTACAACCCAAGTGAAATGTATCTTTCCATCAGGGTCTTTAAAAATCGGAGGGAAAGATACTAGGAAAACTGAAAAGCTGGGAGGGCTTGTAAGAAGGAAGGACGGGTAACTGGCATCTCTTGGACATCTATTATGTGCCAGGCACTGTGCGTGCTGCCACCCCACTGCCATCCTAAGTGCTCCCATCTATCGGTACTAAATCCCACCTCTGAGAAGGATGTTACATACACTGTCTCATCTCATCTTGACAATAACCTTGTGAGCTAAGCATCAGCACTGTCCCCTTTTTAAACAGTAAGAAAGAGGTTGAGAAATGACCTGAGGTCACACTGGTAGGATGGAACCCAGGTCTCCAGTGCCAAAGCCCGGATGCGCCACTGCCACTTACTATGAAACACTGTGTAACACAGACCGGCACCTTAGCCCCCGACTCCATCTTCTAAATCTCAACTATAAAAAATGAGGAAAATTCCTTCCTCAAACATTGGCGATGGAAATTAAATGGGACAATATATCAAAACAAGTGCTAGTACATAAATGACCCTGAAAAATAACACTGTTTCTTTCCTTGTTTCTCCTGCTATGAATTCTCCCAGACTTAAACCCTGGGCAAGCAGTGGACACAATGTAATTTGTATATCATCCCTCACATCCTGTCCTGGAGGGTAGGCTCTGCCTTACGCTGGTAGAATAGATAAGTGAAATCAGTGTCTGAGAAAAGCATCTGGGATGCCAACTACCGCCCTACAAACCGTCAGAACCCACCACACTTGTACCCGTAAACTATTCAGAGAGAAATCTACGGTCAAAGCAGCTCTGGTTTTGCTCCCAGTGCCTCCTTCCTGAGGAATCCCAAACACCCCTCCCTAAGGCTGCTATGCTCCGTGTCACAGCCCCAGCGATAGAAACGCTGCACTTTTCCCAGGGCCTCTCTTCCTTCTCCCCATCAAACTGCACCTGAAAGCCCTCTTTTACTGGACAGATCTCTCTGTTTTGCTTGTTTTTAGAAGCCATTTTTAAAAGACAGGGAACATGAAAACAATGGTGGTTATCCTTGGGTGATAGAATGGTGGATGACTTTTTTCTTCTTCAAACTTTCTTGTAGTTTCCCAATTTTCCACAAAGCCTTATGCAATGCTTTCATAATAAAAAAGAAAGACTATACATTGAAATGATTTCCTTAGTCTCCTGCTGGTCATTTTCTTTTATTCTTCCTGAGTTCCCCAACAAGCTGGCAGCATCTTGAGAACAGGACTGCTAAATTATCTGCACAACACTCAGCACAGGGGACTTCCCTGGTGGCGCAGTGGTTAAGAATCCGCCTGCCAATGCAGGGGACACGGGTTCGAGCCCTGGTCCGGGAAGATCCCACATGCCGGGGAGTAACTAAGCCTGTGTGCCACAACTACTGAGCCCGTGCTCTAGAGCCCACGAGCTACAACTACTGAGCCTGCGTGCCACAACTACTGAAGCCCACGTGCCTAGAGCCCATGCTCCACAACACGAGAAGCCACCGCAATGAGAAGCCCGTGCACCGCAACAAAGACCCAATGCAGCCAAAAATAAATAAATTTTTTTAAAAAAAACAAACACTCAGCACAGTATCTGATGCACAGCAGGTGCCTGGCACAAAACAGCTCAATCAGTAGCTGTGGAGTGAATGATGAATATTCGGGTAATATTTAGAAATGGACTTCGTTGACTGATGGTGGGCAGACCAAGGTGTGAATGTGGCATGTCCTTAGGGGACTTGGATTATTGCAGTTGTGTATCATTATTTACAAGGTAGCTTTCAAACAGTCAATGCAGTTAAACATGAAAAGTCTGCAACCTGAAGACAAGGTGAACTACTCAAGGTGATTCACTGCTGCAGTGGTCAACCAAGACCAGGATGGTGACAGATGTAAGATCCTTGTGCATCTTGCTATGAATGAGGGCACCACAAACTGAGTTCATTAAATAACCTCGGGGCTCCGGGCCCTACTGAGAAGGCACATCTTGGCCCTGGTCAGCCACCAAAGTTCAACAACACACTTTATTATTATTATTTTTTTAGATAGAACTTACCTAATTTTTTTTTAAGATTTTTTTTTGATGTGGGCCATTTTTTTTAAAGTCTTTATTGAATTTGTTACAATATTGCTTCTGTTTTTTGTTTTGGTTTTTTGGCCATGAGGCATGTGGGATCCCAGCTGCCCGACCAGGGATCGAACCCGCACCCCCTGCACTGGAAGGCAAAGTCCCAACCACTGGACCGCCAGGGAAGTCCCAACAACACACTTTAAAATTAACCTTTGTCCTTAAGATTAAATAAGCCTAAATACTAAAGCACACTCTAGAGGGTTGATTTAATGTGAAAGAGAAGTCTCAAATATTTGGTTTGGAGGAATGACCTGAACACAAAGCTTAAAGAACGGTATGCTGGATTCAATAAACATACAAAGCCCACAACTCAATAGAAAAATCAGGGCAGTAAAAATGTTCCCCCTTTTCACCATGACCTAAGTTAACTAATTAACTTTTACTAGTGACTTCAATTCTGTTTGATCAATTGAATGTGTGTTTCCTAGAAGCACACTTGATTGCCAGGACTGATCTTACACCTGTTTTTTGTATTTGCAATTAACTTCAGTTCCATTAACCTCTCTTTAAAAATCTATGTATTTCTAGAGAAATGGAAATAAAAACACAAATAAACAAACGGGACCTAATGAAACTTAAAAGCTTTTGCACAGCAAAGGAAACCATAAACAAGACCAAAAGACAACCCTCAGAATGGGAGAAAATATTTGCAAATGAAGCAACTGACAAAGGATTAATCTCCAAGATTTACAAGCAGCTCATGCAGCTCAATAACAAAAAAACAAACAACCCAATCCAAAAATGGGCAGAAGACCTAAATAGACATTTCTCCAAAGAAGATATACAGATGGCCAACAGACACATGAAAGAATGCTCAACATCATTAATCATTAGAGAAATGCAAATCAAAACTACAATGAGGTATCATCTCACACTGGTCAGAATGGCCATCATCAAAAAATCTACAAACAATAAATGCTGGAGAGGGTGTGGAGAAAAGGGAACACTCTTGCACTGTTGGTGGGAATGTAAATTGATACAGCCACTATGGAGAACAGTATGGAGGTTCCTTAAAAAACTATAAATAGAACTACCATACGACCCAGCAATCCCACTACTGGGCATATACCCTGAGAAAACCATAATTCAAAAAGAGTCATGTACCAAAATGTTCATTGCAGCTCTATTTACAATAGCCAGGACATGGAAGCAACCTAAGTGTCCATCATCGGATGAATGGATAAAGAAGATGTGGCACATATATACAATGGACTATTACTCAGCCATAAAAAGAAATGAAATGGAGGTATTTGTAATGAGGTGGATGGAGTTAGAGTCTGTCATACAGAGTGAAGTAAGTCAGAAAGAGAAAAACAAATACAGTATGCTAACACATATATATGGAATCTAAGGAAAAAAAAAAAAAAAGGTCATGAAGAACCTAGTGGTAAGATGGGAATAAAGACACAGACCTACTAAAGAATGGACTTGAGGATATGGGGAGGGGGAGGGGTGAGATGTGACAGGGTGAGAGAGTGTCATGGACATATATACACTACCAAATGTAAAATAGATAGCTAGTGGGAAGGAGCCGCATAGCACAGGGAGATCAGCTCAGTGCTTTGTGACCACCTGGGGGGGTGGGATGGGGAGGGTGGGAGGGAGGGAGATGCAGGAGGGAGGAGATATGGGAACGTGTGTATATGTGTAGCTGATTCACTTTGTTATAAAGCAGAAACTAACACACCATTGTGAAGCAATTATACTTCAATAAAGATGTTTAAAAAAAAAAAAATTTATGTATTTCTAACATGCCTCCGACCTCTTAAAACACACTTATTTCAAAACAATGCAGATGCTGACGTGATGACAGAACGATAATTTTAGGGCAACAGGCAGAAATCAATGACAAGATGATAACTTCACAGCAGAATTCATGCTGCAAGATGAGAAAGTAAGCATTTCACCCAGAAAATACATTTCTCACGTTTTTTTGGTCATGCCTTCAGTTGGGAAGTAAAATTAAAGTGTTCTTACTAGAAAAAAAAAATTCTGTGGTTATTCCAAACTCTGTGCAGATTTCTATTTATTTCACCACAATTATAAATATTTACATTTCCTCTAGCTATTTGTACTAGACATAGTAGGAACCCTGAGCCTGGAACTTCTCTGGCAGGTGGGAGCCCCTCGTGAGGTTGTTTCCCACATCTCAGAAAACTGACCAAAGAGAACATTCAATGACAACTATTATTTTGACTCCACTGGAAGGGAGAAAAATACATTATCCAAAAATTTGGATAGGGATCAGACATAGTCTTCTTCAACTCCTAAAAGTTCACTCATGTACCACCCAAGTTTTCTTGGTGAAGCAATAGGAGGAAGTAAGAGAAATGGAAAGAAATAATGTTAACTCCTGTGTAAACCATGCCTGAGTCCCCTGGAAAAGTGCAAATAGATTCTCAAAACAACACAAGTTACTGAACCTTTCCAAGCTCCAGCTTCATCATCTGTTAAATATTGATAATACCTACCTCACAGAAATTCCATGAGGATAAAAATGAGATGGTATAAGTAAAGAACCTACCATAAAACCAATGCATGGGGGAAGTTCAGCATAAGATATTTATGACCATTGTTAACGGAGCACTGTGGAGGTCACGTTGACAGGCCAAAGTCCTACAACAGATACAGGGAAAGAGACCACCAAATGGGTCACATGCCAGTTCTGGGAAATCCAGATCATCGCTTAAGATACAAAGAACTGTCCCTGACTCTCCAACATGGTACAACACGGCCACCACGCTTAAAAATTACACCAGCAAAACCAGCCTTTCACTGGAGAAATGGGTGGGGAGCTTCCATCATCAGCATGGTATAGGGTTTAAGGGTGATGGTCATAGCAATCCTATTATATGTAGACAGGCTTTCTAGCATTCCAACAAGAAAACACATCCTATGCACACAGCCAAATCATGATTTCAACCATCTGGTCCCAACGGACGACTGTACTAGACAATTCTTCAGCTCAGTGGCTATAGCAATGTCTGTTAATATGTATAAGAAGAAATTCTATAACAAGAACTCAACATCTTGGCTCCCACTCAGAGTCCTAATATCTATCTTGCAGGCTTATTATAAAGATTAGCAATAATGTGACACGAAGTGCCTGGCACAGTGGGTACTCAATAAATGGGAGCCAATGTAAATTTTATTACTAGAAAGCAACAAAATCAAAAGGATGAACCCGTCATGATGCAATTGGGAATACAGTTGCTCCTTTTCAACCGAGAAGTTAAGCTGCATGAAAACGACTGGTTAAAGAACACAGTAACAAGCCTTACAACGGGGAGTAAATCAGTCAACAGCAGGTTAATCAGTTTACCACCCAAGAATGAATGTCAATGGGCCCGTCCCTCTGGGTCAAATAAACAAAATGAGAAATGGTTCCTATCCTCAAAGAATCTACATCTGCCTGAGAAGAAATCACAGGGTGTTTCACGGTCTGTCTGCATGTCCCCCTTGACTCGAGGTCCTACGAAAGCAAAACCCACAATTTTACACTGCCACACGATGCACGCATTCAATAAAAATTTGGCAAACAAATGCGACACTCATTGGATCTTGGGCCTAAAAGCGTTATCTAACTCAAAAGTTTCCAAGCCTGGCTTCACTACTCAATCTCAACTTTCCAAAGACTGAGAATCTGAGTACTTAAAATGCTGCCCAGGTGATTCTGATACTCCAGGCAGACTGAGAACCATGCATCTCACTGAGCCCCCGCGAACTGTATGTATGAATGGCCTTTACAATGACCCGGTCCTAAATGATCCTGCCTATGCATGCGATGGGGAACAGAACATAGCCTGGCACACCTGCATGCAGCTCTAGAAAAGTCCTTTCTGACGCTCATTCAAACACCTGCATTTACTCACTGTTCTACCCTGTGGGGTCTGAGAAGACAAAGGTAAATCTCCTCCTTCCCTAAGACTGATTTTCAATTCCTGTGACAAGGGATGACGTTCCTTCTGAGTCTTCTCCAGGTTAAACATCCTTGATGAATTATGCATTAATTATTAAACTGTAAGCTCTTTAAGTATACAATGCAGTACAACAGCATTCCAAACAAGGGAGAAATCGAGGTGAGTTACAGCAACCAGAAAGACAGCAATGAAGGAGGTGAGCCTTGAAGGCTGAGAGAGTTACAGATAAAACTAGAGTTCAGGGGCTGGAACTGCCTCAGCAGGGACAAGGGAGACAAGATAATGGTGAAAAGCAAGATACGCAGGGAGGGGGATAAGACAGATAAAGAACTAAGTATATTGATTTCACCTACGTTTTGAATTGAATGGAACTAAAATCGAAAATGAACAAAGGCTCAAAGGAAGTCAGAAATACTTGGGAAGAGGAGAGAACAGAGGCCTTGCACATGAAGGCAGAAACACAGTCCTACAGTCCTGGAGAGGCCAAAGAAACCAGATGAACAGGAAAGGAGAGACCCAAGAGAAAGGTCACGAAGCAGGCAGGAAAGCTCACGTTTTGATGTGCTGGAACAACTTAAATTCCTCCAGGTGGCACACGTACGTAAACGATCCATCAGAAAGAATAATCAGGCAAGACACCCGGAGCCTGGGGTTAGCAAGACTCAAGCTGGTCAGAAAGGAGCCTGCTCCAGCCACCCAGGTATAAAGGTCAAGGGTCTGTATCAGATGGTGGCGATAAAACAAAGAGGACAAGTTGAAAACGGTCAATTCAAAAGGAAGAAAAAAAGGCAAGGCTTGCTCCTGGACCAGACCCAAGGTAAAAGAAAGGCAAGAATCAGAGATGACTTCTCAGAAGTATCTGAAATGCTCAAAGAAGAAGCAGGCAGCGGTCAGGCAGAGAGAATCAAGCAACCATGCAATGGAGAGTAGTGAGCGTATTGGTGGATTAGTGCCAGGGTGGCTTTGTGTACAAAAGCTTCAAAGTTCACTCCCGGTTCCACAAACGCACCCGGCAACAGGTGGTTTTGCTATTTTCTCTGGTCCCAGCACAGGCTGCAGTTTCTGTGTCAGCAGACAGGGAATGTCTGCTTTTGACTCTGAAATATGTAACATTACCACCAAAGTTAAAGTGCTTTGATAGAGCTCGGTGAAATGAGCCAGGCACAATAGAACACATATCGTATGTTCCTATTTATAGGAAACGTCCAGAAGAGGCAAATCTATAAAGATGGACAGTAGGTTAGTGGTGGCCTAGGGCTGGGGGCAGGGAAGTGGGGTGGGATTGGGGAGAAATGGGAAGTGACTGCAAATGGGGCTGGAGCTTCTTTTGGGGTGATGAAGATGTTCTAAAATTGTTTATGGTGGTTACACTACTCTATGAACTACTGACCTGTACACTTCAAGCAGGGAAACTGTACAGTGATTAAAACTCAATAAAGGTTATTAAAAAAAAAAAACCTTAGGAGTGCAATAAATAGGTACTATGACTTCAGAAGCTTAGAGATTATCTCCCCAGTAAAAATGATTATTAGACTAGAGTTCAAATAAAAAGCCATTAGGCAATTTGGAAATCCTAAAAGATTTTAGAAAGTCTAGTAAGTTGTATTCCTCCTAGGAGAAAAAAATTAGGCATGGAAAAGATACAGAATTAAATATACAGATACCTTTCAAATTATTTCTTACAATTGATATAAGTTTTCTAAAACGTACTTCAAAAGGAAAGACAAAGACTTAGGGTTTTATCAGACAATTATGTCAAGTGATACTGTACTGAATACCTATAGTTCAGTTTCTTAGAAGCTGAAATAAAATAACATATAGTAAGCCGATTCAATGAAAAGCAAAAAGGTTACGTAACTTAACAATTATTGAGCAGATGGGTCAACTTATTTTATAAATTTGAGGACCTGAGAAAAGCCCTAACATAAAGAGATGTCCTCTTACTTGAAAGATACCAGAGAACTACCCAAGCAATTTCTCCTCCACAATATCTACTGAAAAACATAGTTCCTGTTCCCCTGACACCTTGCTTCAGTGTTAAAGCCATTACTGCTCTTTCCACTGAACACCCAGAATATTTTTTAGACCAAGTTCCCAAAGACTGTCAGTTATTCATCAAACGTTACATTCGCTACATGGGTCGGGCTCTCAAAGGCACCCTTTAAAAATGGCTTTACCTTCTCTTTCTGCATCACATAACCTGCAATGAACGCACACCGCCGATGCCAATTGAATCTTGTGAACCGAGGATGAAACCAGGAGGGCAGTGAAGAAAGAGCAGCAGTGTTTCTGTTCAAACTGCCTTATGGATGAGAAGAACCAAGAACCACCATCCTATCTCTTGACTGAAGATGTTCCTAAAGCAACATATAACTGTTGAGAAGGTATCAATTATCAGCAAATACTGCATTTCAAAGACACAACCATTTACTACTACCTCAAAGGAAAGACATGTAATAACTTCAAAATACCACTGACTGAACTATGACTGATGCTTTCAACACTTTTACTTGAAACTTAAATGAATTTTAATTCAGTGGATTCAAATATATAGTTAACATATTTCACCTGCCCAGAAGAAAATTTTAAGCAATCAAAAAACCTAGGAATATGTAAATAGGCATTCTGAATCAGGAAACAAGGAGAATGGTCTCCCTAATAAATATGGTCTATTAGATCTTATTTGTTAACTGATCCAAGTTATGGAAAGCATAAAATAATAGAGACTTTGAGAAAGGAAACAGCCAGGGTTTTTTCCTACTACAACATCCTCCCACGTACATAAAATCACTCTGGCCTGAAGCCATGTTTATTAAGGGGCGAGTCTGGTACCGCACACCACGTACTGCCCCAATGGCTCCACACGAAGTGAAGCCCTCTGACACCCCGGAGGGAACCAAAATACCAAGTTCTCCCAAAAGCTGCTCAGGAATCACAGAATGGATCAAAGAGAAAGCTTTTCCATCTATCCAGAGAGGAAACCAGCCTTTGGAGGGAAAATGCCAACTTTCCACAATACATTCTGGCCTATGAGTTAAGCAATTCCACAAAGTATGTAAGATGGAAACTAGTCTACTTTCCAGAAATAATACCATCACAACGAGACATTACTTTAGAAGTCTGAACTTTTTTGCTCTCATTTGATCTCAAGAATTCTGAGAAGGGCAAACACTTTCCCCATTTCACACAGATGAGAAAACTGAAGCTCGTTGAGGATTAACAGACCTGCCCAGCTGCCAACTTGACCTCATCCACGGATACCTCAAACCCAACATGTACCTATCAGCTCAATTCCCCACCCAAACCTGCTCCTCCAGCCTTCCCCATTTCAATACCCGGCACCACCATTATTCCAGTTGCTCAGGCCAAAAACCTTGGTGTTCCCCTTAACTCCACTCTTTCTTTCACTGCGTATCATTCACCCTTCTGTGAGCCATGCTAGTCTCACTTGAGATGAGTCCAGAATCCAGGCACTTCTCATCTCCTCCACCACTGCTATCATCATACCCCACCTAGGTCATTGCTAGAACCCTTTAATATCTCCCTGTCTCCACCTCTGCCCCCACAATGGAGTTCTATTCTCCACACAATGGAGTTCTGTCCTTTAAAAATATGTCAGATCAAAACCCTCATTCTATTCTCAAATATGTCAGATCAAAACCCTTTGTACAAAACCCTCCAGTGGCTTCCCTTAACACTCAGAGTTGTTCACTGCTGTATATCCAGGATGAGAACAGTATCTGCCATCTAGAAGGTGTTTACTGAATATTGCTGATAAGTAAGTGAAGGAAAAATGGCCACAGTCACAGAGCCAGGGCTACACAAATCTTCCAATGTTCTTTTGGTAACAGGAGACCAGATTTATAACAGTCAACAATCCACATGAGAGAAAATTCTTAAATTTTACTCTGCGTAACTGAACCTTATAACACATAACACATAATCAATACTATGTCAAATTTCTAACAACAAATTAAAATTAAAATATCATTTTATAAAGCCATGAAGGGACTGCCCTGGTGGTCCAGTGGCTAAGACTCCAAGCTCCCAATGCAGGGGCCCGGGTTTGATCCCTGGTCAGGGTACTAGATCTCACATGCATGCCGCAACTAAGACCCGGTGCAGCCGAATAAATAAATACATATTAAAAAAAGAAAAAAGCCATGAAATCTCACACTAGGTTATCTGAGTATTACAGATTTGGCAGCACGGGCAACTGCCAGCTTATTGTCACAGCACTGGTACGCAGATCTTCTGTGTGACATGATGTCACCATACCTCAAGACCACCTCATACATAAATGACAAGGGCTCTAAGAGACACAGAACTGAGCACCTAGGAGAAGAGGTGCTAAGCATTGCTAAATCTCTACACACTGGCACTACACCAATCATCTGAAACAGGAATTAAGTTTCTAGCGTGTTACAAGTAACATCAGAAAGGCTAGCTTTAAAATTGTGTCCTGCCAAAATTACAAGGAAAGACTTTCAGCTGAGTTAAAATGTTGATTATTTTCAGATCAGAGTGAAATTAACACTAAAATTATCCACCAATGAGGAATTTTCCCACTAAAATGTTTGAGTTAAAAACCAAAACTCTAAATTTCTCTTTTTTTAAGCTCTTTCAAAAACACTTCTACTATCTGCAAAAAAAGCCCTAAATCTCACTAAACCATAATAATAAATTCACAGAATTTTAACAGTTGGCCTTAAAGGAAACTTAATTCAACCCTCAACCTTCCTATTACAAATGAAAAGGTTACCTGGTATATAATAAATGAACAATGAAGACTTGTTAAATGAATGAACAAATCAATGAAGATCCAAAAGGGGTATATGACTTTCAAGATCTCACGATTAATGGAAAAATCCAGAATCAGCCAAAACTAGGTGTTTAGATTCTCTTGGAGTGGGCTTGGAAGTAGAGGAAATGAAGATCTGAAAACCATATCTGGGTCCCCAGGAAAACCTTAAGCAAAATTCATTAAAGCCAGTTTCCTTCAGTTCTGTTACTTAGAAAAGCACTTGATAAAGTAAATTTAGCCAAGACAGATCTCCTTGGAAACCAAAAGGCAGAATTGTCTAGTGTTTCTTTCTTCCTCCACACAAAGAATATTTAATGTAGAACTATTTTCATAATAAACAACTACAATTGTTTTGCATCAAAAGTAAAACAGGTGGCCTTTGGCAAAAAAAGAAAAATCCAACCAGATGAGAGGAATGGAACACTGAAAAGGACCACATCAATCACTAAAAGAATATCAGCCACATGAGGGCAGGAGTCATGCATCCTTTTTCCACTAGAAGCAGCCCCTAGCCCCTGGCATATAGTGAGAGTCAATAAATACTTATGAAATAAATGAGTAAATTACTCCTTAATGGACCCACCCATGTAGACTTAAATTCATTTGGTCACCACTAAACAACGCTTTACTACAGGCCTACTATATGCAAGCATACTACATTTTTCCTCCATAGAAGTTCTATCAATTGTCCCCTCAAGTAATACACTCAACCAAAATATCCTTATAGTTTTATTAAGAAGGTGAGAAAGTATGTCTTAAGTAGCCTAAATTACTTACTAAAGCAGCCACTGAGTTTGCTGTTCTGTGTTCAATCTCTCTCCTTCAACTCATCCTATACAACCCAGCCAGGTGAATTTTGTGTTCTTTGCACATCCTAGAAAATAAAACCGTACTGTGGCTAAGTATTCTATCTCTGTATGTGGCCCACTGCTATTCAATGAGCAGAAATGGCAAATCAGCAACTACTGGATTGGAATGGGGAAGACAATAGAGTGTCAAGGAAAAAAACAGTGACGGGTCTTATAATAACTGATCCCCATTGAAAATCTTGAGATTACTATCAGAGGCTTTCATTAAAGACCCACCTTTAGTGCAGTGATAGAACTGACACAGCTGGTTTGAGGTTTTATACCCACTGAAGTACATCCAAGCTTCAAGACCAATTCAAGGTCCATCACCTTTTTGAAGCTTTTGCAAGCCATTGTATTCAATATCCAAGGAAGTGCTAGACTATAGCTCTTACTACACTAGTTGCCGATTGACAGCCTCACATACATTCTGCCATTTAAATCACCTTACTTCATTCTTTAAGTGGGTCTAGTCCCCTCCAAAAAATGAAAAATTCTTTGAATTGTTTTTCTCAATTGTTAATTTCTCTATTACTTCTCTATTTCTCAGCACCTACGATAGCATAAGTTAAAAATAAGTGTCACTCAAACTTCCTGATTTCAAAATGTATTACAAAGCTAAAGTAATCTAAAAAGCTAAAGGTGGTACTGGCATAAAGACAGACAAATAGATCAGCGGACTAGAACAAAAAGCCCAGAAATAAACCATCATGTATATGGCCAGCTGGTCTTCAACAAGGATGCCAAGACCACTGAAAGGGGAAAGCACAGTCTCTTCAATGAATGGGGCTGAGGAAACTGGATATCCGCACACAAAAGAATGAAGCTGGATCCTCGTCTTACACCACAGACAAAAATTAACTCAAAATGGATTAAAGACCTAAATGTAAGAACTAAAACTATAAAACTTCTAGAAGAAAACACAGAAAGCTTCATGATATTGGACTTGGCAACGATTTCTTGGATACGATGCTAAAAGCGCAGGCAACAAAAGCAAAAATAGACAAATGGGATTACATCAAAATTTTAAACTTTCATGCATCAAAGGACACAAAAGAGCAAAAAGAAAACAAAATGGGAGAAAATATGTGCAAATCATGCATCTGATAAGGCGTTAATATCCAGAATATATAAAGAACTCCTACAACTCAACAACAAAAAATCAAATAACCTGATCAAAAAATGAGCAGACTTGAAGACATTTCTCCAAAGATGATATGCAAATGGCCAACAAGCATATGAAAGATGCTCAATATAGCTTATCAACAGAGAAATGAAAATCAAAACCACAATGAGATATTACCTCACACCTATTAAATGGCACTATCAAAGAAACAAAATAACAAGTGTTGGCAAGGATGAGGAATAACACTGGTACACTGCTGGTGGGGTATAACCTCTATGAAAAACAGTATGGCGGTTACTCAAAAAAATTAAAAATAGAGCTACCATACGATACAGAAATCCCACCTTTGAGTATATATCCAAAGGAATTGACAGCAGGGTCTCAAAGAGCTATGTGAAAACCCATGTTCATAGCCACACTATTCACAATAGCCAAGAGGTAGAAGCAACCCAAATGTCCATCTATGGATGAATGGATAAATAAAACGGGATATATACATACAATGTGATATTATTCAGTCTTAAAAGGGAAGAAAATCCTACCACACGCCAACAGGTATGAACCTTGAGGACACTATGCTAAGTGAAATAAGCCAGTCACAAAAAGACAAATACTGCATGATTCCACTTCTGTGAGGTATCTGAAGAGGTCAAATTCATACAAACAGAAAGTAGAATGGTGAGTCCCAGGGATGGGGGGAGGGGAAAGGAGAAGTTGTTTAATCGGTATAGTTTCCAATTTGCAAGATGAAAACAGTCTGGACTTCTGTTTCACAACAATATGAATATACTTAACACAACTAAACTGCATACTTAAAATGGTTAAGATGGTAAATTTTACACTATGTGTTTTTTATCCCAATAAAAAAAGTGAGTGCCAACATGCAAACACCAAGTTGGATTTACTTGTTCTACCTCCACTGCCGGAGTCTAAGCAGCCTGACCCTTTTTTACCTGCTGGCAGTCATTTCCAAATTTCTTCCAAGTTGTCTTTTTTAATCAAGGGAACTGTACACATGATCGAAGGCCCTCCCCCTTTACCTTACTGTCAAGCATAAATCCAAAAATGACATAAAAGCCATTGTGTTCTCAACTGGGTGGGAGAGAAGCGTAACAGAACCACCTACTGAGTTTCTTCAAACCACCCAACCCATCCATCCAGAGTAATACCCCAGAGTTCTCTGCGATCCTACACCCTCCCCCAAACACACACCTGACCCAACCCGCTGAAAACCACTATTTTAAAATGCTCCCTTGAAAATGACCTTCAGAACAATCCCACTGAAAGCGATTATTAGGCTGAGGCTCTAACTTTTAATAAGCCTTTTCTGTGAATCCTATAGCTCTCCATAACGTATCATGTATCTACTGAAACATTATTTTGTCATGCAATTATTATACCTCATTTCCTATTACAAAGGATCAGCACTAAGATCCTAATTTAAAAAAAAAAAAAGTAACACTGAGACTCTTGGAAGAATCACAGGCATTTCTCAAACTGGAAAAGAGATGAGGGTCAGGAACCACATTCAGTCTCAAGCCTCCTAACAGGTTTCCCAAGGGCACATTCTGAGCCAGGAGTCAAACCCCACCCCAAACATATATACACACAGAGCACTGTCTCTTTACACATGAAATTCCAGCTACTCAGAAGTTAGACTCTGGCAAAATATATTGGCAGAAGCTTCTGAGGTCTTCGCTGGGGCAGCCAGAAGTATGGTTAGGGAAAAGGGAGGAGTTAAATCAACTACATACTAACCCTCATTTCAGGAGTAAGAACATTTGTTTTCTAAGTCTTTGAAAGAAAAGGCAATATGGTTCCCAAAAGTCACATACTTATATTTCTTGCAAAAATATGGGAAAATACTTCTTTCCATTTTTTTCCCTAACTATGTACAGGTGAAGCAAGGAATAAAAGTTAGTCAAAGTGGGTGAAAATTTTAGAACATTCTATTAATGTACCATTATATATCCTATAGGTATCTCCTTATAAGAACCCTCTCTTCTTGAAGGCATGAGATACCACAGTTCAGTTGTCAGTTGCTTTGCTGAAAGCATCAAGAAATGAAAAGAAACTTGTAAAAACAAATAGTCAATCAATTCTGAGAACTGAGATGTTAAAGGAAACGCAAGGAGCTTAGAATATATCAAACTAGAATCCCTATCTAGGCAAATAATTAATTGAAAAAATTGAAAAAAATGAATTAGAAAAAGATAATATAGAAGCCAACGTAAATGATACTGATCATAGTCAAGTCTCGATTATAGGAACGTGGTCATTCAGCACATGGTCCTTTGCTTTTTACTTCTAAATAGCTTTATTCTGAGACGTTTGGAACTCATTCTAAAAGGAAGCAAGACATTAAGCCACAAAAAAACAATCAATGACTATACTTGTAGCTTTGGTAAAAGGCTTCCTGGAAAAAACAGAAAGAGAAAAGAGGAATAACCAAAATTCACTCTGGTGTCTGCGAAATTCATTTAACCTAAGACCTGCTTTGGAGGAGGAGAGAGGAATAAAGGAATCCAGTGGCCGCCACGGCTGGATGGCCAGTCGGCTCAAGTTGCCTCTGAGTGACCCCTGTATGTGTGCAAATCAGTAACTCTCCCTCTCCAGGCCAACGTTCTCCAGCAAGCATACATTCTCCTCGTGCCTCTCCATAATTGAAAAAAAGGGAAATCTAACATTATGTAATTGCCTGCTTCCCACAATTTAAAGTTAGGCATACTACAATCCTAATTAGAGGGAGAACTTAGTGCAACGTGACAAATAACAAATTAGAAATCTAAAGGCTGAAAATTCTCATCCCAGACCTCCGGAGGCCAAGAGAAACAGCTTTGCCTGCCTCTGTGGCACACCCCCAATGCACTACTGTTGACTAACGTCCAATGAAAGAAGCCCCTGACATTCCTCTGTGTCACTGTGGTGTCATCTATCTAGATTTTCAAGAAAGCTTTCATGTTATCTTTGCAACTGGGGTTACCTCACTCCTCCCAGGCCAGAATAAAAGGAGAAAATGGATGTGGACCAGTCCTTACCCTCAAAAGATACACCCAATGGATTTTCTTACCCACCTGATCACAAACCCAATCACACTCGTGCTATTCTAACCCTCACTCAAATCACCTGCCTTGAAGAGATCCAAAGAAAAGGGGCTCTTTCCCACGTTTCTATGACTCACTCCACAGCTCATCAGAAACCCACCGAAAGAAAAAATGAGCTATCATCTCAGAATAAGTAACTTAATTTGTATTAAACCTTTGGAAAACAAAGTGTCATCAAAGTGTGTGGGCTTTGTTTTGCTTTTTTTTTTCTTTATTAGCTAAGCACAGAAAAAAAACTAAGAACAAAAATCCAATGAGGCCAATTTATTTCCCATACTAAACCAGTAAAAGTGCAGTGGATATAAGGTTGGACTGTCAATCTCAAGTGATAGTGGAAAACCCCTATTTTAAATAGCACCGTATGTGGAACAGACACAGATTTTTGTGTGAGTGCTGAAGGAATAACATAATGCTTTACCCTTCTCGGGAAAGGGAGAGTCCCTCATCTAAAGGGCAGTCACCCAAGTGGCAGGGATGTTTCTTCTCTCCTGGCTCAGATTACCCCAGTGGAAGTTGGGTGGTGCTATAGAAATCACTCATGTTTTCAACAGGAAGCTCCTACAACACTGTCCTGTTTTATGTGCAGTTATACCTCCACCTAACAGATCCTCCCTAGCCCTTACCCCTGCCCCCAGTAACCCGTACATGTAGCCACTGTTCCAAAAATAAGGGAGGCACACCACTTCCTTTTACAAATGAAAAATTAGTTTAACAAGAGAAAAAAAAGATGGTCAACTACAAAAAATTAAGTCTGGCTTCTCTAAAGCATATAAGTATATTATGCTCTGAGTTAACCAAGATTCCTATAAAAAAAAAAAAAAACCTACAGGCTCTACCATGTAAATACTTTAACTCATAATTTCTTTTGCCATAACTTTGTAATTTGAGTAACTCTAAACCTGAGTTACCAAACACTACATCCGTGTGGTTCATGGCTTTTCAACCTTCATGTACATTTTGTTTCAGTAAGTTTTTCTTCTTCTCATTTTAGACATGTAATAAATACTAAACACTTGAGTGGGGGGAAAAAGTAGTAAATAAATTTTAACATAATAGACTCTAAGGTAGAGGGAAAAAAAAAAACAGGAAGCAAAAGAGTACAGTTAAATCTGAAAACCTGCCTTCCAATCATTGCATGATCACTGACTAGTTCTTCTACACCCTTTAAAAAAATCACTTCAACTTTCTGGGCTTCAGTTTCCTCATCTGTAAAATGGGGAAGAAGGGCCAAATGATTTATACTCAAAATCCCTTCTAAACCCAACAATCTATGAATCTGTTCATCAGGAAGCAAGAAAATGCAATTGCAAATAAGACTATGGTTTACAAATTACTTTCATACATATATTCTCAATAATTTTTGCAGCAAGGCGGTGAAGCAAGCATTGTACCCACTGCTGCAAAAAAAGACGCTGTTTCAGAAAGTTCAGGAAGAGGTTCGATTACTTTTTAAGATCCCATAGCTGGAAAATTTGAAACCCAGGCCTTCTGAGGACAAATACTGGGCCCCATTATTGAAAAAATTAATTTAGGACTTCCCTCGTGGCTCAGTGATTAAGAATCCGTCTGCCAATGCAGGGACACGGGTTCGAGCCCTAGTCCAGGAAGATCCCACATGCCACGGAGCAACTAAGCCCGTGCGCCACAACTACTGAACCCTGCGCTCTAGAGTCCACGAGCCACAATTACTGAGCCCACGTGCCACAACTACTGAAGCTCGCACGCCTAGAACCCGTGCTCAACAAGAGGAGCCACCCCAACGAGAAGCCCGCGCACCACAACAAAGAGTGGCCCCCCGCTTGCCGCAACTAGAGAACGCCCGCGTGCAGCAAAGACCCAATGCAGCCCAAAATAAATAAATAAATAAATAAATTTATTTAAATTTATTATAAATTTTAAAAAATTAATTTAAATAAGTTACAACTCAGAAATAATTGCCTGCTCTGCAAAACTTTTATGGGGGCTTCAGTGTATCAAAACACCAAACCAGGGAAGGTCACTACAAACGGCCCCATTGCACTGTAAGTTCCTTGAGGCAAGGAACACACTTTTACCCACCACTGGAATCACAGAACTCAACAGCATGCCTCCCAGACAGAGGCACTCAATAACTACCTTTTGACTTAATACAAATCTCAAAAGATTAGGAATATGGTGACATTATGAAGGAAAATTTTTTTTCTGAATTTGAGATATGAACTTCTGTGATCTGAGTCCAAAGGAAGAAAGAAGCATTCTATATCAGAGCACTAGCTCTATACATGGGGGATGAGTCTATTTGTCTTCCTTAGAGAAAGTCCAGTTTGGTCAGTGAATCAAAAGGCTCAAATCTGCCAGGTCACCTGAAAATCTTCAGGCTAGGCACACTTCATACGCGCACTGAAGTGGACCAACAGAAATGACAGCAGGACAGTGAAGACCAGCAGAAGCACATAACCATGTTATTTATAATCAATCAATACATACTTTCTCCTAAACGGGAAAGAGTCAAAGAATCTGTCCTCTTACACTGTTCTGCCTCTTCTCATGCTCCTGTTTCACAGCTCAAAGAGACAGAGAACAGCCATGTATTGAAAAACTCAAACTGCAAAAGTAAGATAGAACAGACACACGTCCCAACTCATAGTCAACCAAGATCCTCCAAAGTTTTTACAGAATCGCTCATCTCAAGCAAAATCATGACTTCAATAAAGTTACTAGAGGGACTTCCCTGGTGGCACAGTGATTTAAGAATCCGCCTGCCAATGCAGGGGACACGGGTTCGAGCCCTGGTCCGGGAAGATCCCACATGCCGCGGAGCAACTAAGCCCGTGCGCCACAACTACTGAGCCTGAGCTCTAGAGCCCGCGAGCCGCAACTACTGAAGCCGGCACGCCTAGAGCCCATGCTCCACAACAAGAGAAGCCACCGCAATGAGAAGCCCGCGTACCGCAACAAAGAGTAGCCCCCGCTCACTGCAACTAGGGAAAGCCCGCGCACAGCAACGGAGACCCAATGCAGCCAATAAATTAATTAATTAATTAAAAAAAATAAAAATAAAAATAAAGTTACTAGAAGGTGTATTTTAAAAGTTGTTAAAAAAATTAAGATGTGGTTGGCGGGCGGGCGGGCGGGGGTGGGGAGACCTACACCAAAATTACACACCTAATTCAATGCAAAAGCAAAGCAAGTAAGGAATTCAGGAAATAATAGCGGAAGGGTACAGTTAAAAGATTCTTAATATAAAATTTCAGTGAGCTGCTTTGCAATTATTATTGCAATTATTACCAGGAGTTCAAGTCAACCTTGTCACAGAATCCTATGATGAACTCACAACTAATACTGACACTTCAGCGCTAAAAAGTTCATTGCACCAGAACTGCAATTTCGAACTTGAGGAGCAGTACCAGGAACCGCAGAGAAGCTAACAGCAACACCTACTGACTGTCTTGAGCCACTTGCCAAACTTGTTCTCTCGGTCAACTAGAGAAATCTAATGATACAGTCAACTTCAGGAGTCCTTTACTTAAGCATAAAGAGATAAGAAAATAAGTTGTCAGCCACATAATACCACTCATCCGGCAAAATCTCTTATTTTGCCCCTAACCATTTACGTGCAAATCATCACCCAAATCATTTTGAATGCACTGTTAATTGCTAATGCCTGAGTATAATTTATTCCATAGGAAAAATGTGTTTTAATATTAATATTCTCGTTAATAACTGGTATGTCATCTAATAGTCGGACACTTCAGTGACCATAAACTTCCTTATGAAAACCTTTTATTTGAGACTACTGCTGTGTTCTATATTATTTCCATCGGCTTTTTTTTTTTTCATCCTGGTAAAGGTGGCTTAATTGCAGCTTTCAAAAAATGAAAAGGGGGAAAGTGAAGGTCATTAAATCAGGATTTTAGAGAAAATTAATACTGTTACTAAACTGGGTGCAGAGAAGGATTCCATAGGACTTCATCTTGTACTTTTCCAAAAGATTAAGTCAGAGAATCTTTGCCTTGGATGAATATTCCATATGAGAAAACGAGAGAAAGTTGACACAACTCCCACAGAGTACCAGTATAAAAACAATGTCTTTAAGAGTCTGAGTCAGAATTTCAACATGAAAGGTTTGCTTTATAGAGGAAACGCCAACCCCAGTCCATCCAGACAGACCTGGAACCTGATTAAAGTCAACACCTTTACTCTAAAATTTGCATCGCGTCACTGGCTCCCAGTTTAGAAATGTAATCGTTTAGCAGGTAGTAAGAATTTCAGTAAGTGCTGCCTCTAAAATACCCGTCATGATAAATAAAATCTGTAAGGAAAATGCAGTCTAGGATCCATCAGTCCCCAAATGCTTCTCTTCAAAACAAGCATCAACAACTCAAACATCTTCCTTGAAAGTGAGCCATTTCCCTCGCCTATATGTTTTCCAAATGGTGAACCCGATGAAATTTCAACCTGTCCAACAAGATTACTTGTCCACCTAGAAATGCCGTGGAGCGATAGGGAGCTTGGCAAATACCCTTTAAGGTCAGGATAGAAGTTGGAAACAAATGGGGCGAAGAAGAAAAACTTCTTTTTTGCAGTACCTTCTCGCCTCCCCAGCCCTCTTGTGGTTTACTTGCTCCAAGAAAAGCAGGTTAAAGCAGCTCCGGCTTTCACTCCCCCCCCCGACCCCGGGAGAGAAACGAACCACCCGCGGGCAACGAGCTGCTCTTCCCCCTTTCTCACGATCAAACCTCTCGGCCTGTCCCTCCGGCATAGCCTGCAAAGCGCTCACCCACGTGACTGAACTGGAAGAGTCTCCCGGTGGAGACGAGAGCAGCCTGGTGGGCGCAGCCACCCCAAGGGGTCGCGGGTCTCCTGGCCTCTCGCACAGACGCCGGGCGGAGAGTTGTGCAGATTCGGATTCCGAGGTGCGCGCGCGCGCGCGCGCCGGGCGCGGTGCAGCTCGGACTCGCCCCCGCCGGGCTGCGCTATCAGCACGCAACGAAATCGGAAATAAAACTTTGACCGGCCTCTCGGCGTCCTGCTCCGTGCCCTGGACCTGCGCCCCGGCCAGAAATGGGGTGCGGGCTGTCAACAGTCTTGCACCCCCGCTCCCCTGCCCGGACCCGGGGCGCGGGAGCCACTTACCGCTCGGCCCGGCCTCCCGGTGCCGCCACACGTCCGGGGCGCGTCCGCCGCGCGCTCTCCCTGGGGTAAAAGAGAAACCTTACAGACGGTCGGCGCGCGCTCACTCGCCGCCTGCTCTGCGGAGAACGGCAGGCGGCGAGGCAGGGGCGGGCGCCGAGCGGAGGGGGACCCGGGGGAGGCGGGGGCGGAATCAGCCCAACTCCCGAGCCTGGCTCCGAAGGAGACGCGGAATGCAGGCTGGAGAGCAGCCGGCTGGGGCCGCGCTCCCGGCGGAGTGGGGGCGGAGGTGCCCCCGTCCCCGGGCATCAACTATTGTCTGGGCGCTCGGGTCCCCACTCGCGCCGCCTCCGAGGCTCAGCGCTCCCCATCCCACCCGCCTGCCTCCAAGAGAAAAAGCTGAGGGGGCGGCCGGCGCGGGAAGCGAACGCGGGGTGGCTGAGCGGCCGGTGGCCAGAGTCCGAGGTGGACGCCGGGGAAAGGGGAGGTGCGTGCCGAGTGGGGGAGGGGACAGGTAACTGCAGAGGAGGGGGGCGGGAAGGCCCGGGAGGATTGGTGGGGGGAGGAAATGAGGAGGGAGCCACGGAGGCGGGAGAGGGTGGAGTGGCTGGGAGGGCGGCCTCTGAAGCCCAGACCTGGCCCTCCCCGAGGACCCTCCTCCCGGAGACTCAGCGCCGCTCTGACTTTTCGTTCACTCGCTCACGCACACAGTGAACTCGCTCACAAAGTTGCCGGCGGTGGCGGCGCCTCCCTCGCCCTTCTCTTCCCCGCCCCATTCCTTCCCCTCCTTCACTCCCTCCCCAACTCTCGGGTGAGATCACCTCTGTGCAGCTCAGCTCTGCGCTCAAATCTCGCGAGAGAAGAGGCAGCTCAGCCCAGACGGCGGGGGTAGTGGTAGGAATTAGAGGAAGGTGGGGGACCGCGGAACTCATAGTTGCTATGACGACGGCAAAGCCCTGGATTCTTGTCTCCTGCAGAGAGCCCAGGCAGCAAACGTGGGTGCCGTTTGCAACCTGCCCCCTCCCTTGCCCGACGCCCTAATGGTGGGGAAAGCAGGGGCTAGAAGCTAGAACCTATTTGAGAGGGCATCCGGAGAAGACCAGCGTCATGATATCTGGCTAAATTTGGCAAATGAGGCTAATTATTTAAGAGATTCTGAGATAGATTTCTGCCATAGAAGTCAGCACATATCTGAACCCCCAATTTCCTACCATATATTCAGTTTTTCGACCTTCCTGTCTAGTCTCATCCCCCACCCCTCACCCACTCCATACGTTCCCTCTCTCCTCCCCGCCCCCCCGCCCCATCACCACCGCCACCATCAGACTGAGATCCTTGAGGACCTGCCTTATCCATCTTTGTATTCTCAGCGCCTCCACAGGCTTGGTACATAGTAGGTATTTACTTAATGTCTGTGGGGGGAAATGAACGCCACAAGCTGTACGTGTCCTCAGTACTTTCACCCTACCCTGGAAAGTACTTAGGCTTAGACTATGATTTTCTGCTCCACAGTTTGGCTTTTGACTTTGCTAAACTATCCTTCCCCTTCTGTTCACACAGAGTTACCTATTTTTCAAGAGTTATAATCCCTCCTTTCTCTTTCTCCATCTTTGTCTCATAAAAACCCTATTCACCATGGGGGACCGGGTAATCATTAAGCTTCTTCAGATACCATCCTACCTACTCCAAAATGCTGTTGAGGATGAAGATGAAATTTTCTCATCCCCTGTTTCTTCTTTTGATTGTAGAAACTTTTCTTTGGGGGTTTTATATACTCACTGCCTAAATAAAATGGGTACTGTTAATAGAAGTTAAGCTTAAACTTTCGATATCAAAATGAATGAGTAAAAATAGATTCCATAGTATGTGAATTATATCTCAATTTTTTAAAAATGCCATCTCTATTTACATAAATATGGGGAAACCATTATTTAAATCAATCCCTTGGAACCAGAAACCCAAAAAGTACATAAAGATTCTTTTAGGTTACATGCAAGCTTAAATGTCATGTCGGTGAAGGCTTTTATGTTAGAAACCTAATGATATAGTGATACAGTGATGAAAAACACTGGACAAAGTCAGGAAACTAGGGTTTGAGTTTTTCTGTGTTGCTAATAATTGAGTCTCCTTGAGAAGTTATTTAATCTTTCTGATTCTTCATCTCTAAAATGAGGGGTAGCCCACATGTTAGGTCATTACAGCTTTAAAATTCTGTGGCTCTTAGACCTATACAAATTTCCAGTAAATAACAGATATTTTCCTTTTACATCAAACAGAATTTTCAAAATGAGTGTTTCATTTTACAGTAGGTCAGTTTCACAAAGTTCAGCTACATGTTGACAAGTTGCTTTTAAAGTTCTCTTGTCTCAACTGTAAAAACAACAGGGACTTCCCTGGTGGCGCAGTGGTTAGGAATCCACCTGCCAATGCAGGTGACACGGGTTCGATCCCTGATCCGGGAAGATCCCACATGCCGCGGAGCAGCTAAGCCTGTGAGCCACAACTACTAGCCTGAGCTCTAGAGCCCGCGAGCCACAACTACTGAGCCCACATGCCACAACTACTGAGCCCACATGCCACAACTACTGAAGCCCACGTGCCTAGAGCCCGTGCTCTGCAACAAGAGAAGCCACCCCCATGAACAGTAGCCCCCACTCACCGCAGCTAGGGAAAGCCAGCACGCAGCAATGAAGACCCAACGCAGCCAAAAATTAATTAATTAATTTTTAAAAATTGACCATGTTACAGTAATTTCAAAGGGAATCCATTGTTCTTTATTTACTTTTACACTAACTCAAAACAGATTTCTTGTTATTTAATAAATATGGTAACTCAAAGACCCAAACTAAATACATCCACACCCCCACCAAATAACTATAAGAAGGAAGGAGGGAGGGAAGGAAGGGAAGAAGGAAGAAACGAAGGAAGGAAGGGAGGGAGGGAGGAAGGAAGGAAGGAAGGAGGAGAAGAAGGGTGAGTCTTAAATTCACAGACTGGTATTTTTAGTATCAAATTTTTACAAAGAAACACATTGGAGCATCACCATCAATCCTGTTGATCTGTTTTCAGGAGCTATCTTTCATAAAATAGCACACTATTGTAAATCAGTTGTTCATTTGCCCTGGCTCCGCTTTTAACATAGTTTTGCCCTTAAAGGATGGCTGCCAATCTGTATCCACCAACCCAGTACAATTTCAGAACCACCTGTTTTATGACTCCCAGATAGCCATTTGATACATTTGAAATAACTGACCCAAGTGCTAGCCAAATCTATTAACTTTTTTCAGTGTTTCTTATGAGGCTCAAGAGATGGGTATTGGCCTCAAATTACAAAGATAATTTCCCTAACCTTCAGGCATAGTGGAAGAGTAAAGACTGTCCTAGGGTTCTAAAACTGCTCTTTCAAGACCCTAAGCTACTATTTACCCCTCACTGGTGGCAGAACTTTCAGCAGTATGTTTGAAGGAAATAAAAGGCAAAATCCACCAAAGCTGAGGTTTCAACTACCTGGTTCTCTGGGTCAGGCACTCTGTCTGCATCTTCCCTGACCTTCCTGGGGTTTCAAAATAGCAGACAAGGGGCAGCAGAAGAGGGAAAGTGAGACTAGAGAGTTTGTCAAGCACAGATTAGATCTCAACCACTTCCTGCCCACTCCATCTGCTGGCTGTCTACCCACTTCTGCCCAGCCCCCTCCCCAACACGCTCAAGGGACGTGTAACCTTTTCTCTGATACGAACTCCCTCCCTATTAACTTCTTAGTTTGTTAAAGCACAGTTGAATTCACTTTCCTCTGGTTATTCGCTTCTACTCAACAACGCACCCTAACATATCAAATATGGAATGAATTTTGACAAAGGCCTACCAAGCAAGGAAAATATATGTTTTTATTAATATTATAAACATCGATTCACATTTGCATGTTTTACAGTTAAAATCTGGTCTATCCAGCCTATTATCATCAGTTCAGAACTTCCTGTTATTGGCTATACAGCTACAGGGCATTACTAACTAATATTCAGAGAAATGACTCAACCATAAAGAAGGACCAAAGTGCTCCTCAAATCAGCCAAGATTAAATTATATCCAGTGCTGTTTCACTTTTAGGATTTGATTGTTTCAGCCCTAGGTGATATAATTCTATTGATCTGAATACTAGATTTCTTAGAACACCTCATTCTCCCATTTACATTACAGTATTTATTACATGTTTAAAACATCACCTACTGGATAATCAATGAACATTCCTCAGCAAAGCTACTACACTTCCTGTCCACCCTCCCACTCTTCTAAAGGACTATTTCATACCTTCTCCTCCTCCATCAAACCTCCTTCTTATTACTCACAGATAACTGCCATGCATCTTTCATTGGTAAAACAGAGGCAACCAGAAGAGAACTTAGCACACACTCCATCCCTACGTCTCTATCTACTAACCCACCTGCAACTGTCTGCATGTACTCTTCTGTCCTCCTGGCACTTAGGATAAACTCTCAGTGCTCTTAGCCAAGATTAACCTCTCCACCTGTGTACCCGTCCCATCCCCTCTGACTCCAGGACATTGATTCAGCAATTGTTGCCTCTCTCTCTTGCAACAGGAAAATTTCCCTCTCTATGGAATTGTTTCTGAGTGCTTACAAGCATGCTGTAATAGATGCTTGGTAAAAAATCAAACATTTCATAGATTCTATATCTCCCTCTGCTTCAATTCGCCTCTGGATTCTTCAAAAGGTTTTTCCACACTTGCTATCTTCAATTCCTCCCCTTCCATTGTCTTGAATCCTCTCTGAGCAGCCATTCTCGCCCACCACTCCAGAGGAAACAGGTCTTCTCAGGGTCCCTAGTGACTGCCTCATTGCTAAATCCAGTAGGCAATTCCCATCCTCACCTCACCCAACTTCTCAGACACTGGGGAGAGGTTGATCACTCTTATCCTTGAAACAATTTCTTCACATGGCTTCTGGATTAAGAGTCTGTCTTGAGTAACCTATACCCACTACTATATATAAAATAGATAAACAGCAAGGACCTACTGTATAGCACAGGGAGCTCTACTCAATATTCTGTAATAAGCCATATGGGAAAAGAATCTGAAAAAGAATATGTATATATACATACATATACATATATTCGGTTGGCCAAAAAGTTCACTGGGGTAAGATCTTACAGAAAAACCTGAACGAACTTTTTGGCCAACCCACTATACGTACATATAATTGAATCACTTTGCTGTATACCTGAAACTAACACAACATTGTAAATCAACTATACTTAAATTTAAAAAATAAATAACGTGGGGGGGGAGGGGTAAATTAGGAGCTTGGGATTAACATACACACACTACTATATATAAACTAGATAACCAACAAGGACCTACTGTATAGCACAGGGAACTCTACTCAGTATTCTGTAATAACCTATATGGGTAAAGAATCTGAAAAAGAATGAATACATGTATATGTATAACTGAATCACTTTGCTGTACACCAAAACTTAACACAACATTGTAAATCAACTATGCTCCAATAACATTTTTTAAAAATTGTCTTTTCTATATAATAAATAAATTTAAGTTTAAGAAAAAAAAAGAGTTTGTCTTGATTCTTTTCCTACCTTTCTGGCCTTTTCAGTATCGAATCTCTAAACATAAAAGTCCCCAGAACTCAGTCCTTAGACACCTTCTCTTTGTGGTCTCCTATTAGTCCATGGCCGTCTCACCAGTCCTATAGCTTAAATGCCATCCATATACTGACAACTCCCAAATGTACATCTCCAGTCCAGATGCCTCCCCAAACTCCAGACTTACACATCCATCTCTGACTCAACATTTCCAACTGATTGTGTAGTTGGTATCTCCAACTTCACATGTCTAAAACTGGAAAGCTCCAGATAATCCTCCCAAACCAGTGCCCTCCTGCAGTTTTCCCTACCTCAGCTAAGGGTACCCCTCCAGAGATTCAGAGGTTTTTGTTCAGAGCAAAAGTCTTAGCGGTGTCCTTAATTCTTCTGTGTCTCTCAGATCACACATCAGACCAGCAATGAATTCTGTTGGTTCTTCCTTCAGAGTATGTGCAGAATGCAGTCATTTTCTACCCACCACGACTCTCCCTCTCTGATTCAAGCCATTTCTCACTTGGATTATCACAAGAGTTTCCCTATCTGGTCTCCTGATTCCAGCCCTTTCCCTCAATATTTTATTCTACACACACAACCAGAGTGTGGAGCATAAGCAACTCAGATCAGGTCACTTCTCTGCTCAAAAGCCTTCCAGGCCTTCTCATCACACTCAGAGAAAAAGCCAAAGTCCCCATTCTGGCCTGGAAAGCTGTTCATTCTCTGACTCCCGTCTGGAGCTCTGGCCTCATCTCCTTCCTCCCACCCTCCCTCTCTCCTTCCCAGCCATACCCGCATCTCTCTGTTCTTTGAATTCACAAGGTACTCTCCTGCCTCCAGGCCTTGCTTTTGCTGTTCCCTCTGCCTGGAAAACTGTTTCCCCAAGGGTCTGCATGACTCACTCTCTGAGTTCCTTTCGGTGTCTGTTCCAAGGCAGCCGTGTTGGTCATCTGTTGTCTTGCTCTTGGCTGCTGTCCTTCCTCCTGTGATATCTTACTGGCAGTGGACCCCCCATGGGTTGTGTTTCCCAGGCTTCCTTGTCTGGTGCCTCTAGCTGGTTGGGTTCAGCCACTGAGAAGCAGGAGAGGAATGTGGCCAGATAAAGGGGCAGACCTTTCTCCTCCTCTCTGTCTGCCTCAGGCAGCGTCTTAGCGGCAGATACATCTCCTCTTTGGCCCCAGGTTGTACTGGGTAAGAACCTTCCCCAGGCTCTGGTAATATCTTTAGCCTAAGGGTGGTAGCAACTTCCTAGTGTTAAGAATCTCTGGGTTGCCTCATCATCCTGGTATGCTTCTCAGCCCTTCCATCACCTATGTAAGAGTTCCCCTGTGTTAAATTCCCTCGTTTTGAATTACCAACACTGGTTTCTATTCTCCTAACTGGACCTTGATTGTTACAGTCACCCCTTATGAAATAGCAACCACCCACATCCCATACTCCCCAGGCGCCTCACCCAACTTTATTCTTTTCTGGAGTCCTTATCACCCCCAGACACAGTGTTTACTTGTTTGCCAGTTTACTGTCTGTCTCTCATCTAGAATGTCTGCTTTATTACCGCTGTATTTACAGCACCTAGAACAGTGCCTGCCACATAGTAGACACTCAATGCATGCTTGCCGAATGAGCAAATAGTGCTGTTTTAAAGACAGAGTAAAAGGGCTAGCAGAGTGTGGTAGGCAGACTGGCTCTCCACGCCTGAATGCCTGGAACCTGTGACTGTGTTACCTTACATGGTAAAAGTTACCTTACAGATGTGATTAAATTCAAGATCTTGCAATGGGGAGATTATCCTGAAATTATCCAAGTGGGCCTAATGCAATCATAAAAGGGAGGTAGAAGTGTCAGAGTTAGAGAAGGAGGATGACCATGGAAGCAGAGTCAGAGAGAGAGTTGAAATGCTTCACACTGGAGGAAGGGGCCATGAGCCAAGGAGTGTAGGCAGCCTCCAGAAGCAAGAAAGGGCAAGGGAAATGGATTCTCGCCTAGAGCCTGCAGAAGGATTACAGCCCTGCTGACTTTACTTACTTACTTACTTACTTATTTATTTATTTATTTATTTATTTATTTATTTATTTATTTATGGCTGCATTGGGTCTTTGCTGCTGTGTGCAGGCCTTCTCTAGTTGTGGCAAGCGGGGGCTACTCTTTGTTGTGGTGCACAGGCTTCTCACTGCAGTGGCTTCTCTTGTTGCAGAGCACAGGCTCTAGGCATGCGGGCTTCAGTAGCTGTGGCTCGAAGGCTCTAGAGTGCAGGTTCAGTAGTTGTGGTGCACGAGCTTAATTGCTCTGCAGCACGTGGGATCTTCCTGGACCAGGGCTCGAACCCATGTCTCCTGCACTGGCAGGCGGATTCTTAACCACTGTGCCACCAGGGAAGCCCCCCTGCTGACTTCTTGATTTTAGCCCAGTGAAACCCACTTTGGACTTCTGACCTCTATAACAGCAAGACAATAGATTTGTGCTGTTTTAAGCCACTAAATTTGTGGTAATTTGGTATAGCAGTCATAGGAAACCAATACACAGAGTTTTCTCAGTATATAAACTCTTAGGCATGATATGTGTCTTGTTTCCTCTTAAATCTCCGCTTTCTAGCATAGTTCCTAACACAAGCAAGGCACTCAATAAATGTTTGTGGAATAAATGAACAAAGTTTAATAGCAAAGGAGAATTAGGGCTCCATCCTGATGGAGTGGTCCAATCGCTAACTGGCTTTACCTGATCTTAGAAAGGGTAGAAAGCATCTTGCTACTAGGAAGCCTCTTTGAGCTTCTGAAGCCATGAAGATATGGGGGACTGGGGCAGGGAGACAATCCAGGGTTTAGGCACAAATGCCAGCTAGAGAGAATGAAGACCAGTCACAAGGGGCTTTGTGTGATACATTCGGGAGCTTGGGCTTTATTCTGTAGGCAATAAGGGGCCACTGAAGGATTTTCAGAAGGCAGAGACGTATTCAAATTTGCACCTAAGAGGTTATAGAACACTTAAAGCATGATATTTAGAAATCCATGGGTCAGAGAAGAGGTCAGAACTAGAGTTATAAATGTGAGAGGCAGTAGCTTATAGCTGTTGATATGTCACATTAAATAACGTTTTAATTAAAAGCACCATCACAAATTTTCTTGTCCGTCTCATAGGTATCTTCTTTTGAAACATACTCCATGGAGCTGTTCAAGCTATTCCTGGCTTTCTGATGATTTGCTTATTAACATGGGCTCCGTAAAAATTCCAGGAGGACTGAAAGTCCTGGTCCTTTTGATCCTTTTCTATGTAGGCATCAGCACATGCTACTCCAGCAAACATTTTTAAAAGAAATCATCTTTGGATCATTTCAAATATTTTTATTCATCCCTTCAATAGTATTTCCTTTCAGGGAGCTCTTTTAAACAACTTGAATACTCTCTTAGGAGGTGGAAATTTCCTTCCACTCACCCTTGTCTCTTTATTCCTTTCATCAGATTTTACGGTCGAGGATGTGTCAGGGAAAGAAGGTGGGGAAAAAAAAAAGGTCTCTCTCCACTCCCTTGTCTTTTTAAAATCCCTAGAAATGAAAAGAGACTTGCTCGTGACTTGGAAGTTGTGGGCTGAGGCCTCCTAGAACCATCTGGCTTGTTCCCTTGCCAGCCAGAGCTGAGGCGACATTCACAAGGACCCAGGAGCTACAGGGGCACTTGAGTTTGCAGCTGCCTCAAGGCATCCAAGGAGAGTGCAGCAAGATTCTGCAAGAGAAATCACACCTGGCGTGTTCCTGAGGGCAGGGAACATATGTAACGAGGGTGCCCTTTGCAGGGCATAGCAAGGAGCACAGCTGGATCGTTAAAGCCATCCTAGCCTTTATTGAAGAGCAAAGAGGTGACAATGAATAATGCTGATGGTTCAAGTATATTCAGGACCTTAAAACAGCTCGTTTTTTAGAGATGAAAGTTTTAAGTTTCTTTCCGTATCACTGATTCTTTTTACTTGGGGGGAGTAGTGATGAGTATATTTACTCAGGTATGAGAAATGGCTGAGGACAATACATGTAATTTTTAAATGTATTCTGTAGATTTATTAAATTTATTAAATTTATTCTGTAGATACACAGAGAAATGATCACCCTGTGAAGTGGAGGAAGATCTACTAGACCTTGGATTCTGGTGTGGATTTCTGGACTCAAACTCAACTCTAACATTATTTAATTTTCCTGGACTTCTGTTTCTTTAAATGCAAAAGGGGAAGGCCAAAGGCCCATCCCTTTAGACTAAACACTTATGTGTTGAGGCATTACCCTCTTTCAGAGGTCTCTATGCTCCTGGTCAAGAAGCTTTTGTTCCTGAAAAAGAAAAAGTTTCCTGAACCTCCCTCCATCCCCACTGGTTTTGCCCTTTTAAACATGGTCTCTACCTTCCCGTCACCTCTCCTGCCCCTTCCCCTCACTCCCCTTGCACAAGCCCGTCTCAGATATCAAGGGCAGCCCTAACTCGTGCTGGTAGGGTGGACTCTTCCCAAAGGCACCTCCTGCTGGGCTCTCTTGGTGGCTGTGGTTGGCACTGCTAGAGTGGATCTTCACCGTTGCCTGTGGTGAGGCTCGCCCATGTGAGCTGCTCTGGCTGGCAGTGGAGCTCTCAGGACTGCTGCCCCCAGCTGCTCCCACCTCTCAGGACAATCAGCTCCGGCTCCTAGGGATGCTGAGCAGTTTTGAGTTCCTTGCTCCATACTTCCTCTAGAGGGCAGCACAAATCGCAGTCCCTGCCAAGTAGCTGGGGACAACTCAAAGGTGCAGGATTGACTGGTGGAATTCATTCACATCCCCCTAGTCCAGGCTGATACTCTGGGGGCAAGAATGAAAGTATCACACCCACTGGTCCTCACCTGAAGGCAGTTCAACGTGGTGGAGACAGAAGGACCTGGCCTCAATCCCACCTCCACCTCCGCCCTTAGTAGTCAAGTGGCTTTGGGATAAGTTACTTGACCTCTTTAAGCCTTGATTTTCTTACCTTTAAAACAGGAATAGTAATAATGATAGATTTTTTTTAAAAACCACATAATTGTTTGGGGGATTAAATGAGATAATACACATTTTGTTAGACCCTGTGGATTGGCTACCTAAAAGCCATCCATAACCCCCTTTTCCCTTGCCCTCCTTTTCTTTCCAGACTTCCCTGTAGCCTCCAGAACTAGCTGGAATGAAACAGGGACTTTATTCCGAAAACTCTGACTCCAAGATACCCAGGGGTAGGCCCTTGACCCTTGAACAACACAGGTTTGAACTGCAGGGATCCACTTGGATTTTTTTCAGTAGTAAATACTACAGTACTACACAATCCATGTTTGGCTGAATCTGAGGATAAGGAGCAACTACAGATACCAAGGGGTGACTATTATTACTATTATTACTAAATTATTCTCGAATTTTCAACTACTCTGCACCCTTAACCTTCGCCTTGTTCAGGAGTCAACTCTACAGTACCATCCGAGTTCTCTCCATCACTCACGTGCTTCTCCCTCTGCATGTGCCTCTATAGCATCCTTCTGTCTTTCTGCAGGTTGGTTCCTCGACTTTTTTGTCCACATGGGGAAAATACCTTCTGGGTTCATTCAGAATTCAAATATCTCCCAAGTTTACAAAACTCCCGAAGAGAAAAGTTTACAAAACACCTGGCTAACTCAGCCTTGGATCAGGTGCCTGCCTCTAGCCCAATCAGCTGTGACCAGGAGCCCAGGGCCATGTTGCACAAAAGGGCATAAAGGAACCATGGCATAGCTGTGGAAGTGGCAGTTCCCATAGAAAAGGTCCTGCAGGCAACAATAAACGTGCAGGATGGAAGAGTTATGTAAGAAGTATAAGTCTAGGTATCAGCCCTCGAGGAAATTGTTAGGTACTTGGGAGAAAACAGAAACATTAAGTCTTCAGTTTAAATTGATTTTGATGCTGAGGAGGATAATGTAGGGGGAAAAAACCCCAAAACAATCAATAGTGGTGGAAGAAGTCTTGTGCTTCTTGAGGTCCAATCACTGAAACCCAGTACAATGGTGTGGGTGGCCTGTAGGCCCATCCTTCCTTCTGTCTTGGAAGATGAGAAGTAAAAACACTTACTCAAAATAAAAGATGGCTGGGAGACAGGTCTTGCCAGAAAGGGGAACCATTTGAGGTGGGAGCTTTCTGCCCTGGGCAGGAAGTAATGGAATTAGGTCATGAAGGGGGATTTGCCATCCATATCAAATAGGTTACAAAATAGGATAAGACAGGATTGGGTAGCATAATTAGAGTTTATGGAAAAGAGATCAAGAAGTTGAGGATGGCTCCATGAAGCCAATGGATCTTGGCCCATGTGGTGAAGAAGTAGAGGGGGTGGGGCGTTCCTGGAGGGAGAACAGCAAACAAAGGAACTGAGGCTGGAGCACACATGGAGTACTTGGGAATAGTCACATGCAAGGGAATGCAGAGCAGCAGACCTGAAACTGTGGGATGCACAGGGAAAGCACCCAGCGTGCCTGTTAAATGTAGATTCCCAGGCCCCCGGGTCAGAGGTTCTGATTTAGTTGGTCTGGGTGGCTCCCAGGATTCAACATGCTTAGCACCCTAAGAGGCTACAGAGCACACTCTGAGATGCACTGCTGTCTCCACTGGCATTGCCTGCAAGGCAAAAATATGACTTCTCCTGTTGAGGATGTACTTAAGAATCTTCACTCAGTGACAGCAGCTGACTACCAGCCCAGGAGAGCTGCTCTCAGCCAGTGCCACTGTGGCCACTTCCTGGGGCTCCTTTGTGTCCCCAAACGTCAGAAGGGCAGCTGGCTTGGCCTTCATCTCATTGTAGGGGGATTACCCCCAGCCCAAGATGCAGCAGAAAGAGTCTAGCTGTTGAATTCTTCTTAGAAAATGTTGCTGTTTATATGTCTCGCTGGTTCATTTACTGCCTTTCATTATCTAACCACAGTTTTGGTTTTTTTTGGGGGGTGCCATGCTGTGTGGCATGCAGGATCTTAGTTCCCCGACCAGGAATCGAACCTGTGCCCCCTGCAGTGGAGGCACGGAATCTTAACCGCTGGACTGCCAGGGAAGTCCCCACAGTTAAATTTTTATATAAATTTAATAATCAGATTTTATATAATAGTAAAAGAGTGATTTATCTTAATTTTTTTTTAAAGAGGTTGTTTGTTTGAAGAGTTTCTATTCCAAACTTCTCAAGAGTTGGTAGGTATATATCTTAATCTTACATTATTTCTTTTTCTTTCTAAGCCACTTCTTAATCTCCTCTCCTGCAATTCAACCCACATAATTTCCATTAAGGTATCATTTTACAAGAAAACAGAGTTAAGAAGAAGTCAAGGACTTCCCTGGTGGCGCAGTGGTTAAGAATCCACCTGCCAATGCAGGGAACACGGGTTCGAGCCCTGGTCCGGGAAGATCCCACATGCCACGGAGCAACTAAGCCAGTGCACCACAACTACTGAGCCTGCGCTCTAGAGCCTGTGAGCCACAACTACTGAAGCCCGCGCGCCTAGAGCCCATGCTCTGCAACAAGAGAAGCCACAGCAATAAGAAGCCCGTGCACCACAATGAAGAGTAGCCCCTGCTCACCGCAACTAGGGAAAGCACGCAGCAACGAACACCCAACGCAGCCAAAAATAAATAAATAAATAAAAATTTAAAAACATTTAATTAAAAAAAAAAAAGAAGTCAAATCATTTGCAAGGAGTTGGGACTGAAATGGAAGTTTCTTAATACCCCGCCTGAGGGTTTTCTTATTAAGCCATTATCTTGTCATTATTTTATTCTTGAGTTATTCCCTCCAGTTGTTTTCAGAAAAATTTTAAATGTTGTTAAGATGCTTTCCAGTCGCTTGAACCAGAAATTCCAAGTACACACAGAATGATTAGATCCTCTTGTTCTCTGCTCGAATTTCTCTCATTCTTCATCCCACCCCCAGTCGATATCTGCAACCATATTTCTCTGGACCTACCATTAGGATGAGAAAGGAAAGGCATCTGCCTTGTGTCATTATGTTCATTTAGTCCAGTGGTTCTCACTCCATCATCACCATGAATAGTCTGGGTCTTCTGTCTAATTTCCATCTTATCCCATTCTATTAGAAATGTTATTTCTATTCAGTGGTTAACTCTTCCAATACTCACAAGAAAAAACTAGGATGACTCAGTCCTCTTGGGTTCCAAGTGCCAGATATAATCCTATTTGAAATCTCTGTGTCCTGAGGTTGGTCTGGTTCTCTGGTCTACACTGCCCAGCAGCACACAAGATGAGAAACAACATTTATTGGGCCATAACTAGCTGGAGCGAATCAGCCCTACTCTTCTCACATGTGTACTGCCCTGCTCTAGCCAGGTGAATGATAGTTATAAGGATACAAGTTGATCTCTAGGGTGCTGAATAATATATGTGGAGCCTCCCCAAGGATTCTGTTCTGGTTATTATTGTATAACAAATTATCCTAAAACTTAAACGCTTAAAACGACCATTTTTTAAATATGCCACAATATTGTGGGTTAGAGAATTCTGGGAGAGCCCAGCCAGGCAATTCTCTGTTGTAAGTGGTACCCAGCTGGTAGTCTGGAGTCTTCACTCACAGGTCTGCATCTTGGTGGGGAGAGGGGGGAAGGCTGAACTTCGCTGGGACTGCCAACTGGCTTCTTCACCAAAGCTGTCTCAGGGTGGTTGGACTTAACCTGGCAGGGCTTTCAGAGTGTTCTGAGGGAGAGGAAATGGAAACCACCAGTCCCTTAAGGTCTGGGCCTGGAATTGGCATGACATCACTTCTGCCATATTCTATTGGTCAAGAAATTACATCATCTGCCTATTCAGTAAGAGAGAGGAATAGTAAGTGACATCTTTAATCCATCTCAGAGGTTATGCACCAAACATTTGTAGAGCATGTAGTTAAGGCCCAGCCCAGTGTAAGACTCTGCGTGTGTGGAGGAAAGTTAACACATCCCCTGCCATTGATAAGCCCACAGCCTAGAGGAGAAGCTGCTGTGTTGTATAGTTCCTCCCCACAGCCTTTCAGGAACTCTCCAAGAGAGTGAAACCAGGAATCCGTTTTGGAAGGAGATAATTTAAAAAGAAAAAGAGAGAAAGATCCACTGTCTAATAATCTCCAGTTGCTCGTAATTCAAATGTCTGTTTATCCAACAACTCCTGGCATACAAATAAATCGTGATGTGGAGCCGAAGCTTGAAGTGTTAGAGGGGAAAATAAATGGCAGAGACAACTTCTCTGAGGAACAGATCTTGTGCACGCTAAGAAGAAATTGGAGTCCAAGCTCAGTGATAGTGGGATAAATTCCAGACGACTTCCGTTCTCAGCTGTAAGGCAAGCAGTTAGGCCAGTTATCACCCTGCGCAAACCTGCCAATCACAAATCAGGGAAGGCTTCCCCTTGTAACAGCGTGTTAGGATCATAAAGGAAAGGCAGAGCAATCATGCCTCATCTTCTAGGGGGAAGAGGGAAGATAATGTTTCTAGTTCAGCAGCTTTGCAGCTGGGAGGCTGCCTCGCCCTGAAGCACACCTGTTAGGCATGAAGCCACTTAACTTAATAGACTGATATGTCACAGTTTGTTAAGATTTGAGATTTCTAGCAAGAGCAGGAAAAGATGGTCACACTGTAACAGGACATTGTGTTCATGAAGCAAAAATATGGTTAAGATTCTGACCATGGAGAAACTGGTTTACGTTCTGCTTTTTAGGGATGTTTCTAGGGGACACAACTATCAAGTGACTAACCCACAGACCTTAATGCCAGGTTCTTTGGGGCCTCTGGGCTTTGCCCATGTTGCTCTTACCTGATACGTCTGGCTGGTATGGAAAAGAGACAGGAAAACAAGAGAAGGTAGTTGGGAACAGAGGAGGGGCCTTAGCAGCCCAGTATTTGGAAGGCACATGTTTCCAACCGTGATGTAGATGATAAACGCTGTTGTTTAGAAACGAGAGAAATCAATGAGGACTCTTATGGAGGGAAAAGGTCTCTTACAGGGTTTATAAGCTTTAGCTAAATAGAGATGTCCAAGAAAAGGATTCCAGGCTGGCAAAACAGCACATGGAAAAAATGGGTGTGGTTCCAGCCAGTGGCACCTACTCAAGGGCAGGCATTGGCTGCTAATGAGCAAAGCATGGGACCAGGACACACTCGGGAGGCCTCGAGGAGACTAGCCCATTCTGGCTTCGATGGGTGTTTGAAGGAAGTTGGGAGATAAGGCTAGCAAGATAGGCGTGGCCAAGATAGGAAGCACTTGAGTCCTCTGCCGAAGTCTTTGCAGCCGGTATTCCTTATTCTAGAAATAGAAATTTCTTTGTTGGGGGCAAAGAACTCTTGATAGATTCCTTTCCAAAGGTATAATCCATACTTCACCGAAAAAAGAAAAGCACTTGTATGCTTCATATACCTTTGTTGTCATCACTGTTAAACATCATTTACACACGGGATCAAATGCCTACTGGTTAGGTACCCATCCCTGTGCTCTCTTTGGCTTCTTGTTCTTATATGTTTCTTGGTTTAGACATGATCTGAACTGTGTGTTGAACAATAACTTAAAAAATATCACTGAAAGTGCTTAGATGAGCAGTTATGAAACAAGGAATAAACTATTTCACACGCTGTGTTTTTCTAAATCACATTATTAAAATATTCAGTTTATTCCAGGAGAAGGAAAAATAAATGACATACATAAAGTAGTCTCCTGAAAATGAAAGGTACTGGTAATCCCCTGTCCTCTCTCCATTCCCACCACATCCATTCTACCCATCACCTGAAATCCTACTTCCTCCACCACGGTCCCCCTAACCTTCCCAGCCTCAGCTGATTATTTCCCTCCCTGATCTCCTCTTGCACGTACATCATTTTTGAATTCTCTCAGTTTTTTTTTTAATGCCTTTATTAGAGTATAATTGCTTTACAATGGTGTGTTAGTTTCTGCTTTATAACAAAGTGAATCAGCTATACATATATATATATATCCCCATCTCTCAGTTTTTAGAAACTAAAATAATAAGCACTTTGAGAACAAGAATTCGATCAAGTTTTATATTGCTCAAAGTCTAGCTAATAATAATAATAAAAGCCAGCATTTATCGGGCACTTAACTGTGCCAAAAGCTTCACTTCCACCATTTAATACTCATAATTATCCTTTGATGGTGGTGCTATCATTATCCCCATTATACAGGTGAGGAAACAGATGTACTCGAGGTTATATGGCCAGCAAATGATGAATTTAGGGTTTAAATCCAAGTATTCTGACTCCAGAGTCCATGTACTTAATTACTTCTCAAAATAATACCAATAACATTTATTGAATATTTACTGTGTTCCAGGCATTGAGTTAAGTGTATTACAGGGACTATTTCATTTATTTTTCACACATATCCATGAGCTTGATTCCATTATTGTCTCCATTTTAAGGATGACGATATTGAGGTTTTGAGGTATGAGGTAGTGGGGGTTTGTTTTCGTTTTTTTGTTTTTGTGAGAGCATTTAAGTTCTCAGCAAATTTCAATTATATAATACAGCATTATCAACTACAGTCACCATGTTTTACATTAGAGAGATAGTGAGCTTTAACAGCTTTGTCAAGATCACGTGGCTAATAGGAGCGGGAACCCAGATTGGGACTAGCTATGACTGAGTCTAGAGACCACAAGATTGCTGCCTAGTATAGTAAAGGTGAAGTACATAGAATTCTCTACCTAATGCAACAACGCCTTCCATTTATCAACATCCCTGTTGCTAGAATTCTCTTATTTCAACCTTTCTTTTCATGGCATGTTTTCCAACGTCTTGACTATCCTAGGCTAACCTTAGATAATGTCCATCTCAAGAAACGGTCTTCTTTGGGCTTCCCTGGTGGCGCAGTGGTTGAGAATCTGCCTGCCAATGCAGGGGACACGGGTTCGAGCCGTGGTCTGGGAAGATCCCACATGCCGCAGAGCAACTAGGCCCGTGAGCCACAACTACTGAGCCTGCGCGTCTGGAGCCTGTGCTCCGCAGCAAGAGAGGCCGCGATAGTGAGAGGCCCGCGCATGGCGATGAAGAGTGGCCCCCGCTTGCCACAACTAGAGAAAGCCCTCGCACAGAAACGAAGACCCAGTGCAGCCAAAAATAAATAATAAATAAATAAATTAAAAAAAAAAAAAAAAAGAAACAGTCTTCGGAACTAGAGCAGATATTTCAGCTGGGATCTGATCAGACCATGTCGCAAGTTTGGTTTCCCAAACAAAAGTATGAGGCTCTTAAACCAGAATCACTGCCTTTTCCCTTTCCATGGCCCTGAACCCTAAGCACAGTGTGCCATGTCTGTTTCCATCTTCTGCCACATTCACGCTCAGCTCCAGTCTCTGAACGTGATAGTGGTTAGGATTTCCATCTTCATAGTGAGTGGGGTATCCGTTAGGAATGCTCTCCACTGTGAATAATAGAATATCTATCAATAGTTTGAACAAAGAGGTTTATAATTCTTACATCATAGCAGTCTGGACAAAAATGGCTGCTGGCATTAGTTTATTGGCTCAGTGATGGCAGGGCTGACCTCCCTATGATTCTCTTTACCTTTTCTTCCTGGTTAACAAGTTGCAGGCAAGTCAGGAAGAAGGGCTGTGCCAATTCTGTTCCTTTTAAAAGAAAAACAAAAGTTTTTCCAACAGCATCTTAAACAAATTCCCCCTCTGTCTCATTGGCTACAACTGGGTCACATGGCACTTACTGCTGCAAGGGAGTCTAGGAAGCCAGGGAACATGACTGCTATAACTAGCTTCTTAGACCTTTCATAATCCATTGCCTTGGGCTGGGTACATTGCTGCCCAGAACAAAGAAGAAGGAAGAAAAAGGTCCTGGATACCAGAGAGGCATGTAACCGTGTCTGCCATGGTAGAGCATGAAAGTCATCTATGGCCCTATAATCCAATGTCTAATTTGCTTGGGGATGAAATTAGTCTTTGGGCAGCAATATATACATCCAGCTACAGCCCTCTTCCCTACCTTGCTAGTATCCATTTCAGTTTCCTGCTAGAACTGAAGTCCAGCTATGAATAGAAGCCATGAACTCAGCTAATTCCTGCTAATCTCTCTGAACCTTGTACCAGTTATAACTTCTGGCGATCTGAACAGATGTCCTGGTCTTGGACTCAGACTTGACCTCTAAGAACTAGTGCTGTTTGTTACTGATGAAGGTCTGCATCATGCACGATTCTACCGTTCCGAATCAGACTTGTTGATTTTGGACTTGGACCTGGATTGGGTTTTGGTCTTGGCTGACTTTAGCTCAAATCCTCTTCCTAGCTGGGAACTCCCAGCATGCCTTGAAGCTCAAGCCGCACCACTTATGACACATAATAGATTGCTAAATAAATTCATGTTGAATTGCTTTGAACATTTAAATTCTCAGGATGTCAACGGCTGTTACTAACAGCAATAGCCATCTTTCAGAAATGCTATTAAGGAAATAACCTCATTCAATGAAGATTTGTAGCAAGTTACCTTCATATTTATTAGGCAGTATGGTCAAAGATAAATGAAGTTCCATTTTTAAAAAGGAAACTTTTGGACGTTTCATACACTGAATAATGCCACAACAACAGACAATGATAAAACAGGACAAATCTTAATATGGGTTGATCTTGTGCGGTATGGCCAATCTACACTGAATATTGATGACTAAGCTTTCAGATTTACCTTGAAGTAAAAAGAGAAAGTCAGAAGTCTTAAAGAATAACAGGGTAGCAAATAGGGTGACATCACGTATGAATCCTGACACTTATATTCCAGGCGTGTCTCCTCTGAAGAGTGGAAGTACTTTGTTTTACCCAGATAATGAGAATTATTTAAACTACCATATTTCTCTATTGCTCAGAGCCAAGAATAAGCTTAACCACAATAACCAATTATTCTAGAGTCCTAGTACATGTGCAGCCCTGAAATTCTGCAAAGCTTTTGATTTTCTATTTTTTTCTCTAATTGGTTTATCACATATATGTCTCATTGAAAGCTATCTCAAAGTCTTTTTTCAAAAGAGAGGGTTTTTTAAGGTGGGATGGCGGCAATCCAAAGGGATCGAAGCTAATCAGCTCACAGTATACAAATTTGTTGTGATCTATTTCCCATGAAATGCAGCATATTAGAATAATTAGATATAGATAAATAAGTAGATAGCATGTGACTTTCACACTATGTCAGTTGGACACTTAGCACGGTCTGAAAGGATTTTTTTAAAAATAAATTTTATTTATTTTTGGCTGCGTTGGGTCTTTGTTCCTGCACACGGGCTTTCTCTAGTTGCGGTGAACAGGGGCTACTCTGTTGCGGTGCGCGGGCTACTCATTGCGGTGGCTTCTCTTGTTGCGGAGCACGGGCTCTAGGCGCACAGGCTTCAGTAGTTGTGGCATGTGGGCTCAGTAGTTGTGGCTCACGGGCTCTAGAGCACAGGCTGAGTAGTTGTGGCGCACGGGCTTAGTTGCTCTGCAGCATGTGGGATCTTCCCGGACCAGGGCTCAAACCCGTGTCGCCTGCATTGGCAGGCGGATTCTTAACCACTGAGCCACGAGGGAAGTTCCATCTGAAAAGATTTCAATGGCAATTACATCAAGGTTGAGCTCTCTGGCAGGGGCTTGTGCTACAGACATTGTGCCTGTGTTGCTAACTGGGGGAAATTTCATACGCTGTGGTTACTAAGCATGTGTATGTCAGGGAGGAGAGTTGATTATGAAAGTTCACCAAGTACTTTCTTGGTGTCCTGAGGGTCTCCTGACCTCTTAAGGTAGAGGCACAATTTTCCTTCAGGAAAATTCAAGTAATTGAAAGAATGCTTGGACTTCCCTGGTGGTCCAGTGGTTAACACTCCACACTTCCAACACAAGGGGTGCAGTTTCGATCCCTGGTAGGGGAACTAAGATCCCACATGCCACATGGCATGGCTAAATAAAAAAAAATAAAAGAAGAGAAAAAGAAAAAAAATAAAGAAAGAATGCTTAATTGAGACCTCAGAGTACCATCCCTGACCAGCCATGCCAACTCGGATTGATTTGTAGTGACTGTGGACACTGTATTGAAAAGGGTTCTACGCTTTCATCCAAACTCAGTGGGAAAGATGCTCAGTTTGGGACTTCCCTGGTGGTGCAGTGGATAAGACTCTGCTCTCCCAATACAGGGGGTCCAGGTTTGATACCTGGTCAGGGAACTAGGTTCCACATGCATGCAGCAATTAAGTTTGCCTACCACAACTAAGGAGACCTGGAGCCGCAACTAAGGAGTCCTGGAGCCACAACTAAGGAGCCCGCCTGCCACAAATAAGACTCGGCACAATCAAATAAATAAAAATCAATCAATCAATTAATTAATATTAAAAAAAAGAATCTTGTAAAAAAAAAGAAATGCTCAGTTTCATTAACAGTATCTGTCAGGGATAGGGAGGAGGTAGAGTGCAGTGGGAAGCATGGATCTATATGCCAACCATGCTATATAGATCAGTGTCACCTGAGGGCTTGTTAAACCACAGACGGCTGTGTTTTAATAAGTCCGGGATGGGGCCCCAAAATGTGCATTTCTAACAAGTTCCCAGTTGATGCTGATGGCGCTGATCTAGGGACCACTCTTTGAGAACGGCTCCTATAGGTTATAACATAAATCATTTTACCCAGGACATCTAAAAAACTACAATTGTTTCCAATTGTCTTAATCATAGAAGAGTCTTGATATACCACTTGAAGATTTTCTAATTTTAATTAACATACATCTCCATAAAGTCACTTGGAAGGGTTAACAGCCCTTTGTGCCCTGCAGAAATTGATGTGCTGGATGAGTTGCTTAATACTGATCATTTGAACTTTAAGGAGATATTAGCTGAAGATAGTGCTGTTTGGAGTGTCGTCTAACTAACATAGAATTGTTCTCTCAGTGTTTATTCGAAGTCAGGAGAATCTGCATATTGAGCCCTCTCTTGGTTCATGGATCATGTAATCAGAACAGAACACGACACCTGTCTTATTTGCTGAGTTTGAGGAAATGGCATTCTGCTCATCTAACAGTTATTAACAGGACTTAATAACTTAGTATGTGCCAGGTAGATCGGGTTTTAGATATATTATCATATTTAATATACTGTCACACTTAATCCTCATGTGAACCATTTTTCAGATGAGAAAACAGAGGCTAAATAACTTTCCCAAGGTCACAGAAAGAGAAAGGGGCACAGCTGGGACTCAAATCCAGGCAGTCAACCTCCAAGGCTTATACTCTTAACTCCTACAGTTGACTGCAACTGCAGGCGGAATTGAATTAAAGAAGGGTTGGCTGAAGGGGCGAGGACAAGGACAAAACCTGGTTTCATAACATTTGAGTCAGACAATGTGTACTCAAAGATTCTTTCTCTCCACTGTGGTTCTAGAAATGCTATTTTAATGCAACCTTGAGTCGCCTGGGTCTCCATCGCTCTTGTCTGGCAAGGCCAACACGATGACATGTATGGGATGTGTAGCCCAAAAGCTCCACATGCGTCATGCCATTGTCAATCATATCTCCTTTTAAACATTCCAGGGGAATTGGTTATTTGAAGGAATCTACTGGCAAATGCTCTCCTTGAAAATGAAAAATCTTCTTGTAATGAAAATAATCACTCCATATTCCAGTTTATAAGTCTGAATTTTTTTTCTTGGCAGGTAGGAGGTGTTTGGTTTGAGTGGGAAGAATTTAGCCCAGAGGACAAATCAGGAGCCAAAGCCAGAGCCCATTTGCTTTTTTAATCCTTCTTCTTAAAACAAAGGTAGCAGGAGCGGGCATGGTTGCCCTGGACGTGAATTTCTCTGCCTGGGGAGTTGCTGCCCTCATGCCAGGGGGCAGCTGCCTTACCCAGCAAGAATCCCCACAGTGGACTCCACGGCAGCCTAGCAAGCACACTGGACCAGACCACCAGCATCTGGAAGGCCAGCCTCATTCAATTTTTGGTAAAGATCAAGGAAATGAGAGAAAAACGTGAAGCAGTAGTTCTCATACTGAAGGCCAAAGAGATCGTTTGTAACTCTTCCACACTTTCATCCAAGGGTGAACTATCGAAAAGTTCAATGGCAGTTTCTCACAGGGACCTCTCATCTTGGGAATCTTAATGGGATCCTTCTCACGGATGTGAGTTTGCCTGGATTTGTCTCTATGTACTTAACTGATTTACAAAGCCATTTTGAACTGTGAAAATTCTGGGGCCATGAATAAGAAAGGGGAGGGAAGACATGACACCTAGACTAAAACCTGTGCTCCCAGAACAACTGCTCTCCTGCATCAGCTTCTTTATGACTCTTCACTTATTGTTATTTAAATTATGTTACAAAGCTGAAAGATCCCCCCTAATACCTGAGCTATATATAGAACAATGCTTCTCAAACTTTTCAACTGAAGTACCTCTAACAGCAGAAGTGTTGAACCCACGCTCTGCCTCAGCCCCCATACTCTCCTGATATCTAAGGGTCCTGGAAGGAGCCTGTTCAAAGGAACATCCTCCTCAAGATCACATGTTTCAGCTAAAAAATTCATGTAGTTTTGCATTCCTGCTTTGGCGCTGGGGGTGTGAGTTATGCCAGCATGGGAATGGGTGCAGGTCAGGCATCTACCTATTGAGCCATCAGATCAGCTCTGGATTATCCAGTTTGGGCTTTGAGGTCACATGTGCGACCAAATGCCATAGACCTATTACATTTTACTTAGAGCAGTCTAAGTAACCAGACTGTGCTACAGTCAGAATTTCAGATCCTTTCTCAAATACGAAAGGATACACTGAAGTCAGGTTTAGTTTTGCTGATTATGGTTAAGGACAGAGGAGATTGTAAAGGGAGAGGATGTGTGTAACTTTACAAATCCTGGTGGAAGGATTTGTAAAAATATAAACATCTTAAATGAGGGTTGAAAGGAGAGAATACAGTATGCAATGACTATATTCTGAATCATAAACACAGAAGTATTTTTACAAGAGGGATTTTGGAATGAGCATATACTAAAACATTTTAACTCTTTTCAGTGATCATATTAGTGGTGAGAGTATTGGTATCGTTATTCTGAGTCTGTTGTGTACAAGGTGGGATGAAACCATAGCATCCATGAAAATGAACCACTTTTTCAGATCTTCAGCTTCCTGGAGCGTAGTTGACTGACAGCCCCAACTTCCACCCTCTGGATCTCCCATTGCCACACCCCCTCCTCCCAACCGATGAACGAGCACTGGGGTGGGGGGGGTACATTAGTACATTCCTGCTGGATGCAGGACTCCAACTCACATTTTGGCTTGAGGGCTCCCCATCTGCCTGGCCCAAACTTTCTTAGAATTGGGCTGTAATCTGGGGCTCTTCCTACCCATCCTCCTTCTTTCCCCAGTCACTTTCCCAGGTCTTAGACTTGCATTGTAGTCTGCAGACTGTCCCTGCTACTCTTGTTTCCTCCCATTCACCCTTTCCAGGCTTTTCCTCTCCAAAATCTTTTGCATGTCTAATCCCATCTTGGTGTTTGACACTTGAAAGACCTGAACTAACCTAAGAACAAATGGGTAATTATGAGATAACTCTAATTGCTAGGATTCTCAGTATGAAAGAAAGGCAATATAATATAGCATAAATAAATAAAAACCCTGAGTCTTACATGTGAAATGGAAGTATCAGTAGTAATGTGTGTGAGTTATTTTATCTTTAAATATCAACCGTCCCCCAGGATGCTTCCCACTGATTCTGTCCTCTGGGTGTTTGTGACCTTCTGTCATCCCCTCCCCTCTGCTGACCCTTCCTGTGTAACTAGGAAGATCACTTGGGATGAGAGAATGTGACTTCCAAGGCTAGATCATAAAAGACATAGTGGTTTCTGCTTTATTCTCTTACATCACTTGCTCTAGGGGAAGCCAGCTGCCTTGTCTTGAAGATACTTAAGCAGCCCCTTGAGAGGACCATGTGGTGAGCAGTTGGGCCTCCTGCCAACAGGCAGCACCAAATTGCCAGGTTTGGAATGCCCTACCTTGGAAGTGGATCTTCTAGCCTAGTCAAGCCTTCAGATGACTGCAGACCTGGCCAACATCTTGACTGTAACCTCATAAGAGACCCTAAATCAGACCCACCCAGGTGAGCCTGTCTTGGATTCCTGACCCACAGAAACTATTTGAGATAAGAAATGTTTATTGTTTTAAGCATCTGTGTTTGGGGGTAATTTGTTACACAGCACTAGATAACTAACACACACACACATAAACACACACACATATTTTATAACTTTCTCCATTTACTGAAAAGGCCTAAAAACAATGTCTCACCCTAGTGGGTTCCTCTAGTGCTCAGACTGTGGTTGTGAAACACCATTTTACTCTAAAAGTAGCCAGGGCTTCTTAAAAAGTGATTTCAGGTCCAGGGTAAGAAAGGTACAAGATGGATCTGGAACATCTTATTATTCCAGATAGCAAGGAAGCTACAAAAGACTATTAGGGTCCTCACAGAAGGACTCAGGAGTCAACTTAAAGTGACTCCCACTGGCCCAAGATGGAATGGTTTGAGCTTCAAAAATGATCATACTAGTAATGGATTGAAACATATCAAATATGTGTAAATCCATGAGTCATAATGATACTAAAAAAATAACTGGTCACCTTTGGAGGATAATGGGGAACTAATTTACTATCTTCAGACCTGGTTTAAAAAAATGGGAAAGAAGCAAACATTTATTGCTGGGGCCTCCCTGTGGTGCACTGGTTAAGAATCTGCCTGCCAATGCAGGGGACACGGGTTCAAGCCTTGGTCAAGGAAGATCCCACATGCCGCGGAGCAACTAAGCCCGTGCGCCACAACTACTCTGCCTGCGCTCTAGAGCCCGCGAGCCACAACTACTGAAGCCTGCATGTCTAGAGCCCGTGCTCCACAACAAGAGAAGCCACCGCAATGAGAAGGCTGAGCACCGCAACAAAGAGTAGCCCCTGCTCGCCGCAACTAGAGAAAGCCCACGCGCAGCAACTAACACCCAACACAGCCAATAAATAAATAAATAAATAAACATTTATTGCCTTTTCTATATAAATTGTACTATCAGATTAATAGATGAGGGAAACATCTCTGTAAAAGTATTCTAGCTAATAAATAAAAAAAGACATGATAGAATTCGTACATCACCATTTTTCAGCCCATAATAAATTAATGGATCTAGACATTATTATCGGCTTCTAACATCACAAAAGGAGGGACAACCAGACTTTATGTATCTCCTGATCAAAGAACAGAACACCACCTATAGGCTTGCCAATGAGATCAAACTGAAGTCCAATTAAGCTTCTGGATCCAGCTGCCAACATGCAGGAAATACAGAGGACAGAAGAATATGTTGCACTGCACCATGAATATTCATGTATTCATCAGCAAATTCATGTATTCAAATTCAAATTCATGTATTCCATCAGCAAAGTCCAAACCATGGGAAACTTTACAGGTCAGATAGCCTGAGTTATTTAACACACAAATTGTAAGGAAAAGAAAGGGCTGATGGGGAAACACTTAGATTAAAAGAGATGTAAAAAACATATTAAATCTTAAAAATGGGTAAGAATAAAGGACAGTATTTGGGATGCAGGTTTTGGTGATAAAACTATAAAGAGAAAGAAGGAAGAGATTACTATAAAGCAGTAGTTCTCAAACTTTTCAAAAAATTTTATTTTATTAAAGTATAGTTGATTTACAATGTAGTAATTTCTGCTGTACAGCAAAGTGATTCAGTCATATATATATATATATATATATATATATATATATATATATACACACACATATATATGTAAATGTTCTTTTTCATATCCTTTTCCATTATGATTTATCACAGGATATTGAATATAGTTTCCTGTGCTATACAGTAGGACCTTGTTGCTTATCCATTCTATATATAATAGTTTGCATCTGCTAATCCCAAACTCCCAATCCATCCCTCCCCCATGAGTCTGTTCTCTACGTCTGTGAGCCTGTTTCTGTTTCATACATAAGTTCATTTGTGTCATATTTTAGATTCCACATATAAGTGATATCATATAGTATTTGTCTTTCTCTTTCTGACTTACTTCACTTAGTATGATAACCTCTAGGTCCATCCATGTTGCTGCAAATGGCATTATTTCATTCTTTTTTATGGCTGAGTAGTAGTCCATTGTATATATATACCACATCTTCTTTATCCATTCATCTGTTGATGGACATTTAGGTTGCTACCATGTCTTAGTTATTGTGAATAGTGCTGCTATAAACATAGGGGTGCATGTATCTTTTCTAATTATGGTTTTCTCCAAATATATGCCCAGGAGTGGGATTGCTGGATCATATGGCAACTCTATTTTTAGTTTTTTGAGGAAGCTCCATACTGTTTTTCATAGTGGCTGCACCAGTTTACGTTCCCATCAACAGTGTAGGAGGGTTCCCTTTTCACCACACTCTCTCCAGCATTCATTATTTGTAGACTTTAAAAATAATTTTTTTTTTGGTACTAAGTTTTTATTTTTATTTATTTATTTATTTGGCTGTGCCACGCAGCATGTGAGATCTTACTTCCCTGACAAGGGATCAAACCCGGCCCCGGGCAGTGGAAACACGGACCCCTAACCACTGGACCACCAGGGAATTCCCATTTGTAGACTTTTTACTGATGGCCATTCTGACCGGTGTGAGGTGGTACCTCACTGTAGCTTTGATGTGCATTTCTCTAATGATGATGAACATCTTTTCATGGGTTTGTTAGCCATCTGGATGTCTTCTTTGGAGAAATGTCTGTGTAGGTCTTCTGCCCATTTTTTGATTGGGTTGTTTGTTTTGTTGTTGTTGTTGAGTTGTATGAGCTGTTTGTATATTTTGGAAATTAAGCCCTTGTGTGTCTCATTGTTTGCAAATATTTTCTTCCACTCTGTAGGTTGTCTTTTCATTTTGTTTGTGGTTTCCTTTGCTGTACAAAAGCTTATAAGTTTGATTAGGTCCCATTTGTTTATTTTTGCTTTTATTTGTATTGCTTTGGGAGACTGACCTAAGAAAATATTTGTATGATTTATGTCAGAGAATGTTTAACCTATGTTCTCTTCTAAGAGTTTTATGGTGTCATGTCTTATATTTAAGTCTTTAAGCCATTTTGAGTTTACTTTTGTGTATGGTGTGAGGGTTTGTTCTAACTTTATTGATTTACATGTGGCTGTCCAACTTTCCCAACACCACTTGCTGAAGAAACTGTCTTTTTCCATTGTATATTCTTGCCTCCTTTGTTGAAGATTAACTGACAGTAAGTGTGTGGATTTATTTCTGGGCCCTCTATTCTGTTCCATTGATTCATGTGTCTCTTTTTGTGCCAATACCAAGCTGTTTTGATTACTATAGCTTTGTAGTATTGTCTGAAGTCTGGGAGGGTTATGCCTCCTGCATTGTTCTTTTTCCTCAGGATTGCTTTGGCAATTCTGGTATTTTTATGGTTCCATATAAATTTGTTCTAGTTCTGTGAAAAACGTCATGGGTTATTTGATAGGAATCACATTAAATCTGTAGATTGCTTTGTGTAGTATGGCCATTTTAACAATATTAATTCTTCCAATCCAAGAGCATGGGATATCTTTCCATTTCTTTGAATCGTCTTCAACTTCTTTTGTTAATGTTTTATAGTTTTCAGCATATAAGTCTTTCACCTCCTTGGTCAGGTTTATTCCTAAGTATTTTTTTTGATACAATTTTAAAAGGGATTTTTTTTTTGTTTTTACATTTCTTTTGTGATATTTCATTGTTAGTGTAAAGAAATGCAACATATTTCTGTATGTTAATATTGTATCTTGCTACCTTGCTGAATTCAAACTTTAAAAACACATCAGAATCACTTGGAAGATTTCTCAGAAAAACAGACTGCTGGGCTCCACCTCCAGAGTTTCTGATTTAGTAGGAGCCCAAGAATTTGCATTTCTATCAATTTCCCAGGTAGTGATGAAACCACTGGTCCAGGGACCACTCTTAGAGAACCACTGCTATACAAATCAGGACAGTGGTTACTTGGGATAGGAGAGTGAGAAAGAATGAAGGGAACTGTAATTGGGACAGGATACATGGAAGGGTTTCTGGGGTGGCTGGTCAAGTTCTATTTCTTGACTTTGGTGTTGGGTATAACAATGTTAGCCATGTAGGAACTTCCCTGGTGGTCAAGTGGTTAAGACTCCATGCTCCCAATGCAGGGGGCCTGGGTTCGATCTCTGGTCAGTGAACTAGATCCTGCATGCTGCAACTAAGAGCCCCCATGCCACTACTAAAAGATCCCGCATACCACAACTAAAGATACCGCATGCTGCAACTAAATATCCCACATGCTGCAACGAAGATCCCACATGCGGCAGTGAAGATCCCGCATGACGCAACTAAGACCCGGTGCAGCCAAATAAATAAATAAATAAATAAATAAATACTTAAGAGAAAGAATGTTAATCATGTAATAATTCTTTAGACTATACATTTGTTTTAGGTGGCTTTTTTGCATCTGTGTTTTATTTTACAATAATAAGGTTAAAAAATTAAAATTGTGCAAAATTAAACAAATAACATAGACTTCCAATCTTCACAGTCCAATTGAGTGATTTCCTCACGTTCTAAAACCAGAAAGTAGGTGTGACATATATGTCTCATATATTGCATAGTCTATATTCCAATTCATGACTCAACATAGGCTGTCATGTACCCTACTACAGAAATTAGATAAATCAGTGAAAAATGGAACAATCTCATATATGAGAGACATTTGATAACCTATTCATAACTAGATACTTCTCATTCATCTTTATCAGTAATATTTCTAAAGCATCAATGAAAGTAAAGCCCTGTGCTCAGTATAAAATGTTGGGAACAAGAAAGGAACACATAAACACAAAACATGGGTCCAACCTCAAGGCACTTTTGGTCTATTGGGGAGAAGCGGAATTTTTTAAAGCTACATAAAATTAGAAACATCGACTATACTTTTGGTTGCTCTCTTCAATACATTTGTTTTAAAAAAAAACTTTACAAGAGTATAAATTTAGAAATCACATTTATAATTTAGTTGCTCTCTTCAATACATTTGTTTTTTAAAAAAAAAAAACTTTACAGGAGTATAAATTTAGAAATCACATTTATAACCCAAGCCTCCAAATATTCTTAAAATATTTATGACAAAATTAAGTTCTAGCAAAATTTTTATGGTGATATCTTTACAGTATCTTATTTTTATTTCATCTTGCTTCCTTCTTGTTACCATCAAATATTTATGCAGTATCTTCTCTTTGTAAGACACTGTATTGAGGGTTTTACAGTAGTTTGATTGTTGTGAATTAAATAGATAACCTGAGCACATTGTCATTGAGCTGGGGTGAGAGCATAGTATTAAGTGACAGTCTTCCTATCCCTTCCTACTTCAGTGTCAGCAAGATGGTCATGGTGTTCACCTTTTTCTTTTCTATTTTATCCCTTTGCATTTGGTATTAAATGGACAATGCAGATATTGTGAAACGGTGTAAGTTCCTCCAGAACTCTGGCACTTCTGAGGAATGACCAGAATTAATTGATAATGTTGAGAGAGAAGAGTTGCAGCTGCACATTCATTCAATAAATAGATATTAAGAGCCTCTTTTATGGTTTTTAACTGTTTTTGTTTGTTGTTGTTTCTGTTTTTTGGCCCACACCATCGAAAAATCAGATGAAAGCTATAGACTTACATCTCAAAAGATGCCGAAATGCATCACAAAACTTCACGACACTTCCAGGCTGCTTGTCAGCATGCATGGATTTCCCACTGGGTTCAAGGACCAGGCAGAGAATACCAGCCTTCGTTATACTGTACTATGCCGAGTGTTGGAATAGAAATATGTAAACACATGGTCCCTGTTTTCAAAGAGCTTTCATGCCAGTGAAGAATAAAATAGACACAAATATTTTTACTGCAGTAAGATCATATTTTAATTGAACTACATACAGAAAAAAGCCTTTTGGTAAACACCACTATTATTTGTACATGCTTATACCTTTTTTGAAACAAAATGCCTAGAGCTCTTTATAAACCATATTATCTAGATGGAAAAAACAGGAGAAAAGAGAGGTTCTGAGCCTGCCAAATATGACTCAGCAAGTCAGTGACATACCTAGAAATAGAAAGGAGAAGTGAAACCAGTTTCCCACTATCTACCTTGAAATAAGCGCTCTCTCCGTTAGCTCAGCGCTGCAGTTGGGAGAGAGACACGGTCCTCTGACACCGTAGGAGGAGGAAGCCAGTGAGTCAGCTCAACGTGGAGACCAGGTTTGAAGAGAGTCCTCCTGTGTGGGACAGAGCAGAACTCTGACTCCCAGCCTTAGTCACCTCCTCCCTGGTGGCTGGTGAGACCCGACCAGGATATATGCAGCTGCCCATCCTGGCACCTGTGTTTTCTTTGATCCATAACACAGAGCCTGTCACTTCTGACTTCTTAGAACAGCTCTTGCTTCCTGCAGGTAGACCAACTGGTTGGAGGTTGAAGGGGAAGAGAGTTCCAGCCTGTGAACTCTGTCCTGCAGACTTTCGGGCGAAACTTGAAAGCCCTGAGACCTCTTGGTGAAAAGCTTTCCAGATGAAATGATGTGTTTCTGTCCCCAGCACTTGCCTAGGGCTTGGCTCATATGTGGATGTTTAATGAAATGTGTTGTGAAATTGAGTCAGTTCTTCATGACATGTTAAGTCAGGAAATGGTGTCATCATACAAATCAGAACGTGTTAGAGTTGTGTGCTTAGTATTCTTCTCTAAATTGTGGTTTCCTAAAAGGTCAACATGATTTTTATTTATTTCATTTTTAATGCCTAATATATGACCTGGAGCACAGTATATGCCCAATCAATTAATGAATTAGTGACTCTTGAATTATGGAGGTTCTATATGATGCTAGTTCTTGATAAAGGAAAAAAAAAGGGAGTTGCAGAGAAAGGATTCAAACCAAATTTTTAAGGACATTTTTATTAGACTTACTGCTTATTTTTAGAAATCCAAGCAATAACTGGAAGTACAAAGAATAAAGTAATTACCAATTGCTTGAATCCAAAAGTAACCTTGATGAAAATTTAGTGGCTATCATTCCAGACATACCTTAATGCATAGATTAACAGCTAATATTTTTAAATATGAAACTGATCCATTCTAATTTCCTTCTGAATTGGTTCCCCAGCAGCCTTCCCTCATCAGAGTTGAGTTGTTGAGTTACAAGGCTTATTGTTACTGGGGAGGAACAAGTATGGCCTGGAACAGGGAGCATGGATCACAGCTAACTTCCTTGACCTCTTGATTTCAAACAAGAAAATATTCAGGAAAGCCAGATGTAATCAAGAGAGAAAAGGATTTTTAAGCTATGTCATCTCCCCCTTTAACATCAGTACTAGATCATAGAGCTTCTTCTCTGGCATACAGGAGCCCTCTCTCCGGTGTGTGATGGTCATGTCATGAGGCTGGCTACCCTAGGAACAGCATGTCAGAAGACAGATGTGCTACAGATGAAACAGAAACCCCCAAGCCTGCCCAATTCTCACTCCAGGAATTGTAGGAGAAGAAGGGTCAGACAGAGATGGAGAAGGTCAGACACAAAGTTCTGGTTTTCAACCTGCCTCAGAACCAAACTTGTATGCACAGAGGGAATCTTAAAACATCCACATAGCTAACCGAAGCCAAAGAGCTGGAGGGCTTCCCCACCCATCCCACAAGGAGGTTGTCAATCTCTAGAGCGGCACTGCATGCCGCCGCCTCCGATAGGGCACAGGGCAATAGTGCAGCAACTTTGGTGGGGCTCACGAGGACAGTTCAACCTGAGGTCGTGCTCCTCATCCCCCATGGCTTGGTGTGGCCTGCAAGGGGCCCAGAAGTTCCTGCATGACTGAGGGCAGGAATGCAGAGGAGCTGACAAGGTCAGTGGACAGGCAGAAGCCTGCTTGTGTGGGACTTCAAGACCAGAGGCAACAGGCCAGCGCCATCAACGCCAGTGGTGGGTGCCTCAGAAGCCACAGGCCAGGAAAAGCCTACAACTGTCAGTGCAAAGCAGAGATCACTGGTGATCGGAGGGTTGAGCGTGGATTTGAGGACTTCGTCTTTCCCGCCCTGCTGATGACACCATGAGGCCATAAAATCCACAGACTCCACCTTGGAGAGGAGCGAGGAGAATCTGAGAGACTGAGAATTTACCGCAATGAACTCCTTAAGCCACTTCATTATATTAAGTTTACCAGACTGGAGTAAAATTTCAATCCCTCCTTCTTTGTATTCCATCCACCACAACATAGCTGAAGAAGCTTACAACCAATACCAGAGCATTTATTTAAAACAAAGTGGTGTCTTTTCTTTGTACATAGGAGTATAGTCAATGTGCAGCTCAGCTATATAGATGTACAGATAAAAGTATACAGAGGTAAATATAAACAGTTGTACCAACATGTGACCATGTTTGTATGTATCCATTAGGACGCAGTTGCAGGTAACAGAAAGCTCTTGTAGTTTAAGCAGACAGGGAGTTGTGTGCAAATAGAATTCAGTGAAGGACCCAGGGATCAGGCTTCAGGCTTGGGTCTCTAGGTATAATCTCCAGAACAATGCTTTAGAACTAGTGTGTCAGGCAGTGTCTGCTTCTGCCACAATCAGGAATCTGGAGAACCAGTAAGATACTGCCCCAAATTCAGGCTCCAGGATCATGCCATTTATGGTATACTAAAAGATAGCCCTAAAATATATCCACGTCCTAATCCCTGGAACCTGTCAATATTACCTTATGTGGAAACAGGGTCTCTGCAGATGTGATTAAACTGAGGATCTCGAGATGATTATCATGGTAGGACTATCCTGGATTATGGGGGTGGACCCTAAAGGCATGGATACAAGTGAATGAATCCTTATAAGAGAGAGGAGAGGGAGACTTAACACAGACAAAAATGGAGAAGGCAACTGAAGATAGAGACAGAGATTAGAGTGATGTGGCCACAAGCCAAGGAATGCTAGCAGCCAGCAGAAGACGGAAGAAGCAAGGAACAGATTTCTCCCTAGAGCCTCTTGAGGGAGCCTGGCCCTGCTGGCACCTCAGTTTCAGCCCAGTGATACTAATTCCGATCTTTGGGCTTCCAGAACTATAGTACAATAATTTTCTGTTGTTTTAAGCCACCAAGTTTGTGGTAATTTGTTACAGGAGCCACAGGAAATTAATATACGACCTGAAGGTGATCTGGCCACAAGGAAGTCACCACCTTAGTTCTCAGTGGTGGCTCAGGAACCACGGGGTTGTCTTAGCTGCAACACAGGAGTCAGAAGCCCCAAAGGAATTGTGGGCTCCAGAGCCATGATGTAACTGCTGAAGCTCCAATGCCACCACCTTATCCTCACTGAACGCTGTGCTGAATTCATCTCACAGAAGTGCATCTGATTGGTGACTCCTAAATTCTATTGGAACAGGAGCTGCAAGAGTGTGGAAATACAGCTCCACTGTATCATTCCAGCCCCAGAAGAACAGGAAGACACAGCAGACTGAAACTGAAGAGATGTTAAATATTGCATCTACCATACTATCCACGCTATTTTTAGGAAAGTATTAAATTTAATATTACTCAAAAAAAAAAGGAAAAAAGAAAATAAATGAACTTGAAGTGAAAAGAGGAAAGTGCCAAACTTCAGATAAATGTTACCTTCACCACTCAAGATATTGCTTCCTCAAAGAGCCCCCTACAATTAAGATGAAAATATTACTCAAAACAAAACAAAACTCAACAGGTTAAAGTGCCTTTAAACAACTGTTTTAATTTTAGACAAGATATTTTGGCTTCCTGGTATACATTCATAGCTTGTTCCCAGTGCCCCTCTGAATACAACTGAAGTTTGATTATATTAAATTTACCTTGTCAAGGTTTTAACATTTACATCGACATGTATAGCATAAATCCCATAGGATACAAGGCTAATTTCTGATTCTTTTTCCTTTTTTGACTTCTCTATTTTGATTCCTCTCCTAGGGTCTTGCACTTCAACTTTATCAATAAGTAATTTATTCAAGAAGGACACATAGTAATATATACCGAGCTCTTCCATGCTTGAGACTATGTGCCTATTTACTTTATTCTTGAAGGATAAACTGGATAAATTGTTAGGTCACAAATCTTTTCTCTGAGAAGATGGTAAACATACTTCTATTGTCACCTAGCATTGAGTGTTGGGCAGGGTTTTTTGGTTTTTTTAAAAATTTATTTATATATTTGGTTGCTTTGGGTCTTCGTTGCTGCACGCAGGCTTTCTCTAGTTGCGGTGAGCTGGGGTTACTCTTTGTTGCCGTGTGCAGGCTTCTCATTGCATTGGCTTCTCTTGTTGCGGAGCACAGACTCTAGGCAAGTGGCCTTCAGTAGTTGTGGCGCACGGGCTTAGCTGCTCCACAGCATGTGGGATCTTCCTGGACCAGGGCTTGAACCCGTGTCCCCTGCATTGGCAGGCGGATTCTTAACCGCCACCAGGGAAATCCCCGTGCAGGGTTTTTTGTTTGTTTGTGTTTGCTACAGTTTACCTATTCATCCCGTCTAACTGGATTTCATAAGCCTTTAAAAAATTTCTGGCAGGAAGTTGTACTTTTTAAAAATTTTTTTAAATTTTAAAATTTATTTATTTTTTATACAGCAGGTTCTTATTAGTTATCTATTTTATACATATCAGTGTATACATGTCAATCCCAGTCTCCCAATTCATCACACCACACTGCCCCCCCCGCCGCCACTTTCCCCCCTGGTGTCCATACGTTTGTTCTCTATATCTGTGTCTCTATTTCTGCCTTGCAAACTGGTTCATCTGTACCATTTTTGTAGATTCCACATATATGTGTTAATACACGACATTTGTTTTTCTCTTTCTGACTTACTTCACTCTGTATGACAGTCTCTAGGTCCCTCCACATCTCAACAAATGACCCAATTTCATCCCTTTTTATGGCTGAGTAATACTCCATTGTATATATGTACCACATCTTCTTTATCCATTCATCTGTCAATGGGCATTTAGGATGCTTCCATGACCTGGCTATCGTAAATAGTGCTGCAATGAACACTGGGGTGCATGTATCTTTTTGATTTATGGTTTTCTCTGGGTATATGTCCAGTAGTGAGATTCCTGGGTGATATGGTAATTCTATTTTTAGTTGTTTAAGGAACCTCCATACTGTTCTCCATAGTGGCTGTATCAATTTACATTCCCATCAACAGTGCAAGAGGGTTCCCTTTTCTCCACACCCTCTCCAGCATTTATTTTTTGTAGATTTTCTGATGATGCCCATTCTAACCGGCATGAGGTGATACCTCATTTTAGTTTTGATTTGCATTTCTCTTATAATTAGTGATGTTGAGCAGCTTTTCCTGTGCCTCTTGGCCATCTGTATGTCTTTTTTTTTTTTTTTTTTTTAAAGTATTTATTTATTTATTTATGACTGTGTTGGGTGGGTCTTCGTTTCTGTGCGAGGGCTTTCTCTAGTTGTGGCAAGTGGGGGCCACTCTTCATCGCGGTGCGCGGGCCTCTCACTATCGCGGCCTCTCTTGTTGCGGAGCACAGGCTCCAGACGCGCAGGCTCAGTAATTGTGGCTCACGGGCCTAGTTGCTCCGCGGCATGTGGGATCTTCCCAGACCAGGGCTCGAACCCGTGTCCCCTGCATTGGCAGGCAGATTCTCAACCACTGCGCCACCAGGGAAGCCCATCTGTATGTCTTCTTTGGAGAAATGTCTATTTAGGTCTTCTGCCCATTTTTGGATTGGGTTGTTTGTTTCTTTAATATTGAGCTGCATGAGCTGTTTATATATTTTGGAGATTAATCCTTTGTCCGTTGATTTGTTTGCAAATATTTTCTCCCATTCTGAGGGCTGTGTTTTTATCTTGTTTATAGTTTCCTTTGCTGTGCAAAAGCTTTTAAGTTTCATTAGGTCCCATTTGTTTATTTTTGTTTTTATTTCCATTACTCTAGGAGGTGGGTCAAAAATATCTTGCTGTGGTTTATGTCAGAGTGTTCTTCCCATGTTTTCCTTTAAGAGTTTTATAGTATCCGGTGTTACATTTAGGTCTTTAATCCATTTTGAGTTTATTTTTGTGTATGGTGTTAGGGAGTGTTCTAATTTCATTCTTTTACATGTAGCTGTCCAGTTTTCCCAGCACCACCTATTGAAAAGACTGTCTTTGCTCCACTGTATATATCCTTGCCTCCTTTGGCATAGATTAGTTGAACCATAGGTGCGTGGGTTTATCTCTGGGCTTTCTATCCTGTTCCATTGATCTGTACTTCTGTTTTTCTGCCAGTACCATATTGTCTTGATTACTGTAGCTTTGTAGTGTAGTCTGAAATGAGGGAGTCTGATTCCTCCAGCTCCGTTTTTTTCCCTCAAGATTGCTTTGGCTATTTGGGGTCTTTTGTGTCTCCACACAAATTTTAAGATTTTTTGTTCTAGTTCTGTAAAAAATGCCATTGGTAATTTGATAGGGATTGCACTGAATCTGTAGATTGCTTTGGGTAGTATAGTCATTTTCACAATATTGATTCTTCCAATCCAAGAACATGGTATATCTCTCCATCTGTTTGTATCAACTTTTATTTCTTTCATCAGTGTCTTATAGTTTTCTGACTACAGGCCTTTTACCTCCTTAGGTAGGTTTATTCCTAGGTATTTTATTATTTTTGTCGCAATGGTGAACGGGATTGTTTCCTTAATTTCTCTTTCTGATCTTTCATTGTTTGTGTATAGGAATGCAAGAGATTTCTGTGCATTAATTTTGTATCGTGCAACTTTACCAAATTCATTGATTAGCTCTAGTAGTTTTCTGGTGGCATCTTGGATTCTCTAAGTATAGTATCATGTCATCTGCAAACAGTGACAGTTTTACTTCTTCTTTTCCGATTTGTATTCCTTTTATTTCTTTTTCTTCCCTGATGGCTGTGGCTAAAACTTCCAAAACTATGTTGAAATACAGTGGCAAGAGTGGACATCCTTGTCTTGTTCCTGATCTTAGAGGAAATGCTTTCAGTTTTTCACCATTGAGAATGATGTTTGCTGTGGATTTGTCATATATGGCCTTTACTATGTTGAGGTAGGTTCCCTCTATGCTCACTTTCTGGAAAGTTGTTATCATAAATAGGTGTTGAATTTTGTCAAAAGTTTTTTCTGCATCTATTGAGATGATCATATGATTTTTTTTCTTCAGTTTGTTAATATGGTGTGTCACAATGATTGATTTGCGTATACTGAAGAATCCTTGCATCCCTGGGATAAATCCCACTTGATCATGGTGTATGATCCTTTTAATGTGCTGTTGGATTCTGTTTGCTAGTATTCTGCTGAGGATTTTTGCATCTATATTCATCAGTGACACTGGTCTGTAATATTCTTTTTTTGTAGTATCTCTGTCTGGTTTTGGTATTAGGGTGATGGTGGCTTCGTAGAATGAATTTGGGAGTGTTCCTTCCTCTGCAATTTTTTGGAAGAGTTTGAGAAAGATAGGTGTTAGTGCTTCTCTAAAGGTTTGATAGAATTCACCTGTGAAGCCATCTGGTCCTGGACTTTTGTTTGTTGGAAGATTTTTAATCACAGTTTCAATTTCATTATCTGTGATTGGTCTGTTCATATTTTCTATTTCTTCCTGGTTCAGTCTTGGAAGGTTATACCTTTCTAAAAATCTGTCCATTTCTTCCAGGTTGTCTATTTTATTGGCATAGAGTTGCTTGTAGTAGTCTCTTAGGATGCTTTGTATTTCTGCAGTGTCCATTGTAACTTCTCCTTTTTCGTTTCTAATTTTCTTGATTTGAGTCCTCTCCCTCTTTTTCTTGATGAGTCTGGCTAAAGGTTTATCAATCGTGTTTATCTTCTCAAAGAACCAGCCTTTAGTTTTACTGATCTTTGCTATTGTTTTCTTTGTTTCTATTTCATTTATTTCTGATCTGATCTTTATGATTTCTTTCCTTCTATTAAGGGTTTTGTTTGTTCTTCTTTCTCTAGTTCCTTTAGATGTAAGGTTAGATTGTTTATTTGAGATTTTTCTTGTTTCTTGAGGTAGGCTTGTATTGCTATAAACTTCCCTCTCAGAACTGCTTTTGCTGCATCCCATAGGTTTTGGATCATCATGTTCTCACTGTCATTTGTCTCTAGGTGTTTTTTGATTTCCTCTTTGATTTTTTCAGTGATCTCTTGGTTATTTAGTAAGGTATTGTTTAGCCTCCATGTGTTTGTGTTTTTTACGTTTTTTTCCCTGTAATTTATTTCTAATCTCATAGTGTTGTGGTTGGAAAAGATGCTTGATATGATTTCAGTTTTCTTAAATTTACCAAGGCTTGAGTTGTGACCCAAGATGTGATCTATCCTGGAGAATGTTCCCTGTGCACTTGAGAAGAAAGTGCAATCTGCTCTTTTCAGTTGGAATGTCCTATAAATATCAATTAAATCTATCTGGCCTATTGTGTCATTTAAAGCTTGTTTTTCCTTATTAATTTTCTGTCTGGATGATCTGTCCATTGGTGTGAGTTGTTAAAGTTACTCACTGTTATTGTGTTACTGTTGATTTCCTCTTTTAGAGCTGTTAGCAGTTGCCTTATGTATTGAGGTGCTCCTTTGTTGGGTGCATATATATTTATAATTGTTATATCTTCTTCTTGGATTGATCCCTTGATCATTATGTAGTGTCCTTCCTGGTCTCTTGTAACATTCTTTATTTTAAAGTCTATTTTATCTGATATGAGTATTGTTACTCCAACTTTCTTTTGATCTCCATTTGCATGGAATATCTTTGTCCATCCCCTCACTTTCAGTCTGTATGTGTCCCTAGGTCTGAAGTGGGTCTCTTGTAGACAGCTTATATATGGGTCTTGTTTTTGTATCCATTCAGCAAGCCTGTGCCTTTTGGTTGGAGCATTTAATCCATTAACATTTGAGGTCATTATTGATGTGTATGTTCCTATTACCATTTTCTTAATTGTTTTGGGTTTGTTTTTGTAGGTCCTTTTCTTCTCTTGTGTTTCCCATTTAAAGAAGTTCCTTTAGCATTTGTTGTAGAGCTGGTTTGGAGGTGCTGAATTCTCTTAGCTTTTGCTTGTCTGCAAAGTTTTTGATTTTTCTGTTGAATCTGAATGAGATCCTCACTGGGTAGAGTAATCTTGGTTGTAGGTTCTTCCCTTCCATCACTTTAAATATATCGTGCCAATCCCTTCTGGCTCATAGAGTTTCTGCTGAGAAATCAGCTGTTAACCTTATGGGAGTTCCTATGTATGTTATTTGTCGTTTTTCCCTTGCTGCTTTCAATAATTTTTCTTTGTCTTTAATTTTTGCCAATTTGATTACTATGTGTCTCGGCGTGTTTCTGTTTGGGTTTATCCTGCCTGCGACTCTCTGTGCTTCCTGGACTGGGGTAGCTATTTCCTTTCCCATGTTAGGGAATTTTTTGACTATAATCTCTTCAAATATTTTCTCGGGTCCTTTCTCTCTCTCTTCTCCTTCTGGGACCCCTATAATGTGAATGTTGGTGTGTTTAATGTTGTCCCAGAGGTCTCTTAGGATATCTTCATTTCTTTTCATTCATTTTTCTTTATTCTGTTCCATGGCAGTGATGTCCACCATTCTATCTTCCAGGTCACTTATCCGTTTTTCTGCCTCAGTTATTCTGCTATTGATTCCTTCTGGTGTATTTTTCATTTCAGTTATTGTTGTTTATCTCTGTTTGTTTATTCTTTATTTCTTCTAGGTCTTTGTTCTTTAACTCTTCTAGGTCTTTGTTAAACATTTATTGCATCTTCTCAGTCTTTGCCTCCATTCTATTTCTGAGGTCCTGGATCATGTTCACTATCATTATTCTGAATTCTTTTTCCAGAAGTTTGCCTATCTCCACTTCATTTAGTTGTTTTTCTGGGGTTTTATCTTGTTCCTTCATCTGGTACATGGTCCTCTGCCTTTTCATTTTGTCTGTCTTTCTGTGAATGTGGTTTTCATTCCATAGGCTGCAGGATTGTAGTTCTTCTTGCTTCTGCTGTCTGCCCTCTGGAAGAAGTTGTACTTTTCTCCTTGTTTGGTTGTTGTTAGTGAAGCTTGTTTGTATGTTTATTGGTTAGTTGGTTGTTTTTGTTTTGTTTGGAGAGGCAGGTTTTATTATTTGCATATTATTGCATATTAATCTGGGAACCAGTCTTCCTTGCCATCTTTACCTGAAACTCTCCAAAGACTTGTTTGGAAGATTAGTGTTGGAAACTCCATCTGGTAGCCAGGTCCTGGGGCCTCTATTGGTCATAAATATTGAAGGCACACAGTCAGAGTGTCCCTACAGGCTGGTTCTCTCTGCTAGAGCAAAGTACACTCCTGCTACAAGTAGCAACCTGAGAAGTAGCCCTTTATATGTTTGCAAATGGCTCTCCTATTCCCAGTCTCTACTTCTTTCTAGGATAAGTGTTCCCAAATCATTTCCACATCTTTTGCCATCTTGACAGGATTTCTTTTTATCACTATCCCTCTTCTAATGTGATTTCCAGCACAGAACACTGCAGATATGACAATGACATATCCGCAAGGACACTGCAGGTCTGAGCAGACTTGGGCCTTCCTTTGTTTGGGACCCTCTAAGCCTATTAATATGGCTCAAGTTCATGTTAACATTTTTGGCAGCTATATTTCACCATTTACTCATGACAAGTCTGTCTTTAATTAAAACCTCCAAGACTCTTTTACACATGCTACTGTTAAGCCATATCTCTCCTATCTTGGAGGTAGGTAGTGGGTTTTTTGTGTGTTTTTTTGCTGTTGTTTTTTGTTTGTTTTGTTTTAGACCTTCAGTTATTCTTTCTGTTTACATTCACTATTTTAAATGTGATCCACCATTTTGAACTGCTGATCTTTTTGGATGATAATTTTATTATCTGACTCATTACTTATCCCTGATAGTTTCATGTCATAAGAGTATCACCAGTGTCTTCATCTGAGTAATAGCAAAGTGTTTGGAATCCATTAAGCATAGTCCTCACTCCTCCACTTGCTAGTTATATGATATTGAATAAACTAATTGTCCATTCTGAGCCTATGAAGTGGAGATAAAAATGGTATCTGCCTTTAGGATTGAATATAAAGTGCTTAGCACCTTGCCTCGAATATATTAAGCATCTAATGAAAGGAAATTATTGCTAGAATTATTGATTAAAATGTCAAAAAAGAGCCGACTGAAAAGAGTCCCTTGGCAGGCCATTAGAAATTCCCCCAAAGTTTGCATTAACCCTTTAACCAACAACTTTTGGGGATGGTCTTAATAGTGTTGCATCCACCCAATGGCATCATCATAGAAACTTCATTTTGTTTGTAATGCTATAATTAAAGATGTTGTTATACATGTTGCTCAAGTCTTGATGAACTCTGCTGTAGCATTCCACCAACAGCCTATGGAAAAGGAAATGAAGTTGGTCTGGCCTTGTTCTTTCCTAGGCAACCCTAGCTTGCTGGCCTCCAGGGTTCACTGCTTCCCTTTATAGGAGCTAACGAATGGTTTATTCAGCAAATGTCAACTTTCCTGATCTAGAGAGGTGGTTTTCACTCTGGGGTTCAATAGAGTGTTTCAGAGTATGCCCCCTTTCCAGGGAGAGAGGGGGAGGCAAAATAGGGGTGTTCCTAGCCTCCTTTCCCTATGACACCCAGAGCATCTCTGCTTTGACCAGTTTTCTATGTTTGAGTTCTGTAGCCTCAGACTGCATTTTTTAAAAAAGGGCATCAAGAGGGATCTGAGAGCCATCATTTGGAAACAACTGGTCTGAGCTATATTGAGATCTCGCTTTTTTATCCTTTGCACCCCTTGAGTTTAAAAACAACATTCCAGGTCTTTATGGCCTGTCACAGGTCACGAGAAGAGGACAGCAAGTTTATCTGCAACAAGTTCCTTCTGACTTCTGAGATGACATACCTTACTTGGGCGGAGAGACTCAAATCCACCTGGGATTCTCGGAGCTCTGGACCCCTGGCTTCCGTTCATGCTCACCACCTCCTGTAGCTCCCCTTCCAGGATGAAGAGCTTCCTCTCTTCCTGGGAGGCAGGAGCACTGCTGGACCCAGTCTCTCTCTTTTCTCTGTCATCTGTTATAATTACACATCTTGCCCCAAGCAAAAGGACTGTGTCTTCCTTGTTCTTCCTTCTATAACTGAAAAAGCCCCTTGCATTGTCTTAGCAGGACACAGGACCCAGCTGTTCTGCGTTGTAGAATCCCTATGGCTTTTACAAGTTGGAAATGACTCTCTCAATTTCTCTCTTTTTCTCTCTCTGTTGCTCTCATTTCTATTCTTGCTCTTTTCTTTTAGTATTTACCATGTATATGTGGTGATCTGTCTAATCCTCTTCAAGTTTTAAAGACATTCTTCTCTTCCTTGTTTGTGTGCTTCTGTTTTTTGTTCTTACACTCAGTTTCTCATAGTGCTCTCTGTATAATCACATCTAATTCTTTGGCCATCTGCCCATTTTTCCTCACCCGTTTCCATTCATTTTGAAAATATTTATCAGGGTTTAACTGTGTGCCAGACACTGTGTTGAACACTGGGGATGTAAAACATGGTTCCCATTCATTTTTAAAATATTTATCAGGGTTTAACTGTGTGCCAGATACTGTGTTGAGCACTGGGGATATAACACATGGATCCCATTCTCAAGAAGCTGGAGGAAATAGACAAATAAACAGGAAGTTCCAGTACAGTGATTACTTTGTCACAATTCCATTTTTGGTATTTTTACTCTCTTTTGAGCCACTTTCTTTTTAGAACCTGAGAGCATAGGATAACTCTGGAGCAAGTAATGACCTCTACCAGATGTAAAAGAACATGACTTTATGCTGATTGGAGCCTGAGCAATGGATTTATATGAAAGACTGGAAAGAGAAAGGGAACTACCACGTATTAAGTGCCTACTGCATGCTAAGCACAATGCTGGGCCCTACAATATACATTATCTTATTCTTCACAATCACCCAAGAAGGAGATATTATAATGCTTACTTTACAATGATGGGAAAGTCAAGTTGAGAGAACCCTAAAGTCACAGAGCTGTAAATCAAGCTGTTGGGATTCACATCCAAGGTTGTCTCTCCAGTGCATCATGTTGCAGAACTCAGCCTCCTTTGCAGGGGGTGTGGGGGGGGGAGGAATGGAGTGGGAGTTTTGGGTTAGCTGATGCAAACAAGATAAACAACAAGATCCTACTGTATAGCACAGGGAACTATATTCAATATCCTGTGATAAACCATAATGGAAAAGAATATGAAAAATAATGTATGTATATGTATAACTAAATCACTTTGCTGTATAGTAGAAATTAATACAATATTGTAAATCAACTATATTTCAATTAAAAAAAAAACTCAGCCTCCTTTGAAATGGTGCCTTAACTTTCCTTCTCTCTCTTTTACTCAGCATACATCTCTCATCATCTTCTCAACTCAGCCTGGCTCAGAACTCACTTCTTAAGCAGCCTTCACCAACTGCCCTAGAATATTCTTTACTTTTATGCAATCCCTCTTTGGGGTTTTTCATTATTTTGTACTGGTTGACTTTTGCTTTATAGCTGTCCTGGCATTATTTTGTACTTGTGTCCTTGGCTTTCCTGAGTTGCTAATTCCAGGAGGGCTGAGTTTCTCCCACCTCGGTGACCAGCACAATGTGTCCCCATTGTGGATTGCGTGCAGTCTCCTTCAGACTTGGTCCCCCTCCTTTCCCTCTTTTCCTCCTTTGTTGGACTTTTGCTCTATGTCCTTTTCCTCTCATTTATTTATGGGTCTTTAAACCATCTCCAAATGATTAAAATCCGGGTCTCTACCCCAAGTACGTAGCATGATGGCTTCAGGTGTTGTCTTTATAGGCTCTGCCCATAGTTGGGGCAGTAGGGAGCTGCTGTGTGCCCATGGTAGGGGGTTGTAATCCACCAGCTATAAGGAGCAGCAGAGGCCAGAGCACTCGCCTTCCTCCTCCCACAGAGATGCTGTCTTCCTGGAATGCAGCCCAGCATCACTCATTCCCTTGGGAATGCCCTCTGGTTCGTGATGCCCTCTGAGACCACAGCTGGCACTCTGAGGGACTCTGAGCTCTCCTCTCTGCTCTGTGACCAGCGCCTCCCATTTAACAACAGCCAGAGCTTCTGCTGCATTCGTGAGAGTTATGGCATTTTCCGATGGAACCATAAGCTTTTTTTTCCTCATTTCCATTTTCCAGACCTTGTCCAACAAGTAAGGCCACATTTTCATTGCCATCCCTGCAGGCAAATCTTCAGGTGGTTAGAGAATAGGTATTGGTGCCATAGGACAGCATGTGTGGGAGTTTGCTCTGTTTTTCTTCTCATCTCTGTAGAGTGTACATATCCTAGCTGTAGTCTGTGAATCTTCATCTCTGACATGTGTGCCTAGCCCCTGACATCACTGTGTGGCAACACTGCCGTTGTCTCCACGCTAGGACTAAACAGTCAGGCCAAGGGCGGGCTTGCACACCATTGCCAAGCTTCTGTGTCAGTCCCCACACCTGCCAAGGAAGGTCCTTTCCCGCTCCCACTAATGCATCCCCATACTGACAAGCCTCTGAGCAGGTGTGCTGGCAATGGTTGCCCATCATTTTGTAAACAGAGAAAGTAAAGATTCTGGATAAGAAACTCATTCAGGGACACACAAGTTGGTGACAAAAACCACACACAGGGCTTCCAGGATCCAGACGCTGCCTGTCCTGACACTGTCTGTCCCAAGTCTGCCCAGGGAGTCTGGAAGTCCAGACACTGTGCTGGATTAAGCCATCACTTAATCCTTATAACAACCTTAAGTGGTGGGTACATGCCTTCCTCATTTTATATGTGAGAGAGGTTAAATAACTTGCCCAATTCAGGAATCTGGTACCTTACAGAGCCAGGATTAGAACCCAAGCCATCAAGTTCTAGAGCCTGTGCACTTGAGCGTCCTGCTCTGCAGGGTCCAGGCTGCATTTTACAAACAGAGCCTGAGGTATGTTAAAGAACTTCTCCAGCCAAAGCAGCAAGTCAGGGCAGAACCAAGGTTAGACAAGGATAGAGGGCAGTTGAAATGGCCCAAGAAGCATCTAGTCAGCCTCATGGCAGGACATGGGTTCAGTTCTAGCCCAACCAGGAGATGGCATTTCTCATGACAATGTTAGAAATCCAGATGCATCTCTGTTTCTCTCTCTGTCTCGGACTCTCTCTCTCTCTCCCCCTTTCTAATGGACATGAACCACCCCTCACTCCAAATCTGATCTATCACTTTCAAGTCGTTTCTAAGGAATCCCAGAAAACCCCCTACCCTCTGATACTATCCTTTCCTTAAGACAAGAAGGAACAAAAGAAATTCTTTTGATTGGTTCGTACTGAGCAAATATGGGTATGTTAATCCATTCACTTTCAAATTCCCACTGTTTACTGAGAGAAATTACCTGCGCCTGTTCTTTAAACTAAAAGTAATTTCTTCTGAGAGACAGAGGATAAAATAAACTGTGCCTCTGACCTTTGGTATTAAAGTATCTTTCCTTTTTCCTCAGAGTGTGCCAAAGCACAGGGAGATTGTACAGTCTCCTCAAACCCTTCTATTTTTTCTTCTCAAAAGCTGCATCTAACTGTACATGGTAAGTGCTAGAACTATGGCCTAGGGGACTATTTTCTCCACACAAAGGTGAATTAGTGGAAAAGCAGAGTGACCAATGCTGGAAGGCTATTACCAGAAAATACAAGTAAATGTATCACCTGGGGGCAATGTAACTAAAAACAACCAGCAGTGTACCAGAGCCATTCTGAGCTTCTTCCACAAAACTTTCCAGGATTTAGCAATTGAATAAATCATTATAAGGGAACAGAAGCAAGAAAAACTACAATCCTGCAGCCTGTGGACCAAAAACCGCAGTTACAGAAAGATAGAGAAGATGAAAAGGCAGAGGGCTATGTACCAGATGAAGGAACAAGAAAAAACCCCAGAAAAACAACTAAATGAAGTGGAGATAGGCAACCTTCCAGAGAAAGAATTCAGAATAATGATAGTGAAGATGATCCAGGACCTCGGAATAAGAATGGAGGCAAAGATTGAGAAGATGCAAGAAATGATTAACAAAGACCTAGAAGAATTAAAGAACAAACAAACAGAGATGAACAATACAATAACTGAAATGAAAACTACACTAGAAGGAATCAATAGCAGAATAACTGAGGCAGAAGAACGGATAAGTGACCTGGAAGACAGAATGGTGGAATTCACTGCTGCGGAACAGACTAAAGAAAAAAGAATGAAAATAAATGAAGACAGCCTAAGAGACCTCTGGGACAACATGAAACGCAACAACATTCGCATTATAGGGGTCCCAGAAGGAGAAGAGAGAGAGAAAGGACCAGAGAAAATATTTGAAGAGATTATAGTCGAAAACTTCCCTAACATGGGAAAGGAAATAGCCACCCAAGTCCAGGAAGCGCAGAGAGTACCATACAGAATAAACCCAAGGAGAAACACGCCGAGACACATAGTAATCAAAGTGGCAAAAATTAAAGACAAAGAAAAATTACTGAAAGCAGCAAGGGAAAAACGACAAATAACATACAAGGGAACTCCCATAAGGTTAACAGCTGATTTCTCAGCAGAAACTCTGCAAGCCAGAAGGGAGTGGCATGATATACTTAAAGTGATGAAAGGGAAGAACCTACAACCAAGATTACTCTACCCGGCAAGGATCTCATTTAGATTTGATGGAGAAATCAAAAGCTTTACAGACAAGCAAAAGCTAAGAGAATTCAGCACCACCAAACCAGCTCTACAACAAATGCTAAAGGAACTTCTCTAAGTGGGAAACACAAGAGAAGAAAAGGACCTACAAAAACAAACCCAAAACAATTAAGAAAATGGTCATAGGAACATACATATCGATAATTACCTTAAACGTGAATGGATTAAACGCCCCAACCAAAAGACATAGACTGGCTGAATGGATACAAAAACAAGACCCATATATATGCTGTCTGCAAGAGACCCACTTTAGACCTAGGGACACATACAGACTGAAAGTTAGGGGATGGAAAAAGATATTCCATGCAAATGGAAATCAAAAGAAAGCTGGAGTAGCTATACTCATATCAGATAAAATAGACTTTAAAATAAAGAATGTTACAAGAGACAAGGAAGGACACTACATAATGATCCAGGGATCAATCCAAGAAGAAGATATAACAATTATAAATATATATGCACCCAACATAGGAGCACCTCAATACATAAGGCAACTGCTAACAGCTATAAAAGAGGAAATCGACAGTAACACAATAATAGTGGGGGACTTTAACACTTCACTTACACCAATGGACAGATCATCCAAAATGAAAATAAATAAGGAAACAGAAGCTTTAAATGACACAATAGACCAGATAGATTTAATTGATATATATAGGACATTCCATCCAAAAACTGCAGATTACATGTTCTTCTCAAGTGCGCACGGAACATTCTCCAGGATAGATCACATCTTGGATCACAAATCAAGCCTCAGTAAATTGAAGAAAATTGAAATCATACCAAGCATCTTTTCTGACCACAACGCTATGAGATTAGAAATGAATTACAGGGAATAAAACGTAAAAAAGACAAACACATGGAGGCTAAACAATACGTTACTAAATAACCAAGAGATCACTGAAGAAATCAAAGAGGAAATAAAAAAATACCTAGAGACAAATGACAATGAAAACACGACGACCCAAAACCTATGGGATGCAGCAAAAGCGGTTCTAAGAGGGAAGTTTATAGCTATACAAGCCTACCTAAAGAAACAAGAAAAATCTCAAGTAAACAATCTAACCTTACACCTAAAGAAACTAGAGAAAGAAGAACAAACAAAACCCAAAGTTAGCAGAAGGAAAGAAATCATAAAGATCAGAGCAGAAATAAATGAAATAGAAACAAAGAAAACAATAGCAAAGATCAATAAAACTAAAAGTTGGTTCTTTGAGAAGATAAACAAAATTGATAAGCCATTAGCCAGACTCATCAAGAAAAAGAGGGAGAGGACTCAAATCAATAAAATCAGAAATGAAAAAGGAGAAGTTACAACAGACACTGCAGAAATACAAAACATCCTAAGAGACTACTATAAGCAACTTTATGCCAATAAAATGGACAACCTGGAAGAAATGGACAAATTCTTAGAAAGGTATAACCTTCCAAGACTGAATCAGGAAGAAACAGAAAATATGAACAGACCAATCACAAGTAATGAAATTGAAACTGTGATTAAAAATCTTCCAACAAACAAAAGTCCAGGACCAGATGGCTTCACAGGTGAATTCTATCAAACATTTAGAGAAGAGCTAACACCCATCCTTCTCAAACTCTTCCAAAAAATTGCAGAGGAAGGAACACTCCCAAACTCATTCTATGAGGCCACCATCACCCTGATACCAAAACCAGACAAAGACACTACAAAAAAAGAAAATTACAGACCAATATCACTGATGAATATAGATGCAAAAATCCTCAACAAAATACTAGCAAACAGAATCCAACAACACATTAAAAGGATCATACACCATGATCAAGTGGGATTTATCCCAGGGATGCAAGGATTCTTCAATATACGCAAATCAATCAATGTGATACACCATATTAACAAATTGAAGAATAAAAACCATATGATCATCTCAATAGATGCAGAAAAAGCTTTTGACAAAATTCAACACCCATTTCTGATAAAAACTCTCCAGAAAGTGGGCATAGAGGGAACCTACCTCAACATAATAAAGGCCATATATGACAAACCCACAGCAAACATCATTCTCAATGGTGAAAAACTGAAAGCATTTCCTCTAAGATCAGGAACGAGACAAGGATGTCCACTCTCACCACTATTATTCAACATAGTTCTGGAAGTCCTAGCCACGGCAATCAGAGAAGAAAAAGAAATAAAAGGAATACAAATTGGAAAAGAGGAAGTAAAACTGTCACTGTTTGCGGATGACATGATACTATACATAGAGAATCCTAAAACTGCCACCAGAAAACTGCTAGAGCTAATTAATGAATATGGTAAAGTTGCAGGATACAAAATTAATGCACAGAAATCTCTTGCATTCCTATACACTAATGATGAAAAATCTGAAAGAGAAATTATGGAAACACTCCCATTTACCATTGCAACAAAAAGAATAAAATACCTAGGAATAAACCTACCTAGGGAGACAAAAGACCTGTATGCAGAAAACTATAAGACACTGATGAAAGAAATTAAAGATGATACCAACAGATGGAGAGATATACCATGTTCTTGGAGTGGAAGAATCAACATTGTGAAAATGAGTATACTACCCAAAGCAATCTACAGATTCAATGCAATCCCTATCAAATTACCAATGGCATTTTTTACAGAGCTAGAACAAATCATCTTAAAATTTGTATGGAGACACAAAAGACCCCGAATAGCCAAAGCAGTCTTGAGGCAAAAAAATGGAGCTGGAGGAATCAGACTCCCTGATTTCAGACTATACTACAAAGCTACAGTAATCAAGACAATATGGTACTGGCACAAAAACAGAAACACAGATCAATGGAACAAGATAGAAAGCCCAGAGATTAACCCATGCACCTATGGTCAACTAATCTATGACAAAGGAGGCAAAGATATACAATGGAGAAAAGACAGTCTCTTCAATAAGTGGTGCTGGGAAAACTGGACAGCTACATGTAAAAGAATGAAATTAGAATACTCCCTAACACCATACACAAAAATAAACTCAAAATGGATTAGAGACCTAAATATAAGACTGGACACTATAAAACTCTTAGAGGAAAACATAGGAAGAACACTCTTTGACATAAATCACAGCAAGATCTTTTTTGATCCACCTCCTAGAGTAATGGAAATAAAAACAAAAATAAACAAGTGGGACCTAATGAAACTTCAAAGCTTTTGCACAGCAAAGGAAACCATAAACAAGACGAAAAGACAACCCTCAGAATGGGAGAAGATATTTGCAAATGAATCAACGGACAAAGGATTAATCTCCAAAATATATAAGCAGCTCATTCAGCTCAATATTAAAGAAACAAACACCCCAATCCAAAAATGGGCAGAAGACCTAAATAGACATTTCTCCAAAGAAGACATACAGACGGCCACGAAGCACATGAAAAGATGCTCAACATCACTAACTATTAGAGAAATGCAAATCAAAACTACAATGAGGTATCACCTCACTCCCGTTAGAATGGGCATCATCAGAATATCTACAAACAACAAATGCTGGAGAGGGTGTGGAGAAAAGGGAACCCTCTTGGACTGTTGGTGGGAATGTAAATTGATACAGCCACTATGGAGAACAATATGGAGGTTCCTTAAAAAACTAAAAATAGAATTACCATATGACCCAGCAATCCCACTACTGGGCATATACCCAGAGAAAACCGTAATTCAAAAAGACACATGCACCCGAATGTTCATTGCAGCACTATTTACAATAGCCAGGTCATGGAAGCAACCTAAATGCCCATCAACAGACGAATGGATAAAGAAGTTGTCGTACATATATACAATGGAATATTACTCAGCCATGAAAAGGAACGAAATTGAGTCATTTGTTGAGACGTGGATGGATCTAGAGACTGTCATACAGAGTGAAGTAAGTCAGAAAGAGAAAAACAAATATCATATATTAATGCATGTATGTGGAACCTAGAAAAATGGTACAGATGAGCCAGTTTGCAGGGCAGAGGTTGAGACACAGATGTAGAGAATGGACATATGGACACCAAGGGGGGAAAACTGCGGTGAGGTGGGGATGGTGGTGTGCTGAATTGGGCGATTGGGATTGACATGTATACACTGATATGTATAAAATTGATGCCTAATAAGAACCTGCAGTATAAAAAAACAAAAAAAAAGAAAAAAAAATCATTATAAGGGAAGTACTGTTAGGCCAGGTGCTGTTTTGGATGGCAGGGGCACAGAGTGATCAAAATAGATGAAATCCTTGCTCTCCTGGAGCTCATCTTAAAGAGGAGAAGAAACAGGCGATAAACAAATGAGCCAATAAGTATGTAATTTGTCATGTTGTGATAAGGGCTAAGAAGGAAAAAAAAGCAGGGCAAGGGGGAGAGATACTGATGAGATGAGGGTTTGCTAGGTGTGGTATAATATGAAATATATTTAGTCTTTGTTCCCAATTCCTGTCACAAAGCTCCTAAAACCCTTGGAATGTCTTGAGTGATAGGAGTGTCTTTTGTATTCATTAACGAGCCCCTTTTGAGCACACCTGAATTTATGCTAATGAGATGACAGCGTGGGGCTGCTAGATAGGCCCTCAGGATGGGGATGGTCACCAGAAAGACCCTGAGATTAGAAGGCTGTAACTTTCAGCCCCACCACTGACTTCTGGGACAGGGAAGGAGGGGGCTACAGATTAAGCTCTATAAAAACTCTTGAACAATGAGATCTGGGACCTACTGTATAGCACAGGGAAATATACTCAGTATTTTGTAATAACCTATATGGGAAAAGAATTTGAAAAGGAATATATACACACACACATACATATATACATATATATGTGTATATATATAGCTGAATCAGTTTGCTGTACACCTGAAACTAACAAAACATTGCAAATCAACTATACTTCAACTAAAAAAAAAGAGAGAGAAAGGTTTGATGAGTTTGGGGGTTGGTGAATGTATTCACATGCCAGAGGGGTGCACACCCCAGTTACATGGGGACAGAAGCTCCTGTGCTTGGGACCCTTCCAGACCTTGCCCTATGTACTGCTTCATCTGGCGTTCATTTTTATCCTTTATGATATCCTTGATAACAAACTGGTAAATGTAAGTAAATGTTTCTCTGCTTTCTCTGAGCCACTCTAGCAAATTAATCAAACCCGAGGAGGGAGTTGTAGGAATCTCCCGTTTATAGCTAGTCAGTCAGAAGCACAGGCAACACCTGGACTTGTGATTGGCCCCTGAAGTGGAGGCCGTCTTATGGGACTGAGCTCTTAACCTGTGGAATATAACACTATCTCCAGGTAGATAGTGTCCGAACTTAATTTAATTTGTAGGACACCCAATCAGTGTCCACTGAGAATCAGAGAATTCCTTGGTGGTTTTGGAAAACAAACATCAGAGTGAGGTAGGTTGGACCATGAAGGCTTCTCTGATAAGGTTAACGTCTGAGCAGAGATCTGAAGAAAATGAGGGAGTGAGCCTTGTGGTTTTCTTGCAGAAGAAACAGCACATGCAAAGGTCCTGAGGCAGGATTATGTTTGCCATAGTCAAGGAAAAGCAAGGAAGCCAGTGTGGCTAGAGCAGAGCAAGAGAGGGCGAGAGTGACTGAAGATGCCAGACCTGTAGGGCTTTAGAGGCCCTCGTACAGACCTTGAAGCTTATGCCGAGACAGATGCAAAGCCATTCAAAATTTTGAACAGAGGAGTGATAAGAACTGACTTGCCTTTTAGAAGGACCACTCTGGCTGCTATGTGGAAAATGCTACCTCCAGAGCCAAGCATTTCTCACCATAAGCAGTGAGAAAGCTGATGGCCCAGGGGGGAAGCCAGGTAAAGGGTAACTGGAAAGAGAAATGCAGGATGTTTTGGAATCTAAAAAAGGAGGATCTGACCTAATCTGAGGATCCAAGGGAAGGCTTTCTGGAGAAATTGATTTTAAGCTGAGACTTAAGGGATGAGTAGGAATAGAGGAGATAAAGAGGGGGAGGGGAAGAGCTTTCTAGGGAAAGGAAAAGAAACATATAAAGACTCTAGGCATGAAAAAGCATGGACTCATTGCGGGGACCAAAACAACATCAAAGAGGCTGAAGCATAGTAAGCCAGGGCCAGGGTAGTGGGTTAATGCTAGTAAAGGAGGGGCCACGCCTGTAGGGCTGCATCTAGAGTGGTAAGGACTGGTCACAATCCTAAAGCTACAGGGAGCCAGTGAAGGTTTTCCTCAAAAGACTAACACGATCAGATCTGCATTTTCAGAGAATGACTCAGGCACAATATGAAGAATACACTTACTCAGGGGGTGAAAGTGGATGAAGGGAGACCAATTAGGAGACCATGTCTGGGCCAGAGAAGATAAAGGCCTGGACCTGGCAGGAGCAGAGGGGAGGGAGCTAAATAGGTGGGTTTGAAGGATATTTTGGAGGTGGAAGAGAGCAGATGTGGTCACTGTTTAGAAGTGGGCAGAGGGGGCCGTAAAGTAGCTCTCCATGACTTTCGCCCTTGGGCACCTGGATAGATGGAGGTGCCATTCCTGAGAGAGGGAACCAGAGTCCCACATGGTCTGGAATTCCAGGGCCTTGGCCAATGTTGATCTTGCCTCTTGAGCAGAGCGACCACTGCCCTGTAGGTAGAGTGTGCTGGAGCCAGCTTACACCCGCAAGCCAGCTGCTCAGCGTTTGGTTTACTTGAAATCAGCTCTGGGGGGAGAATTTACACAATGAGGACAACATTACAAATTACAGCTTTCCTTCCAAAGAGCCAGTTTACAGCACACTACTGTCTGCAAAGAAAACTTGGCCCTGGTTTCAGGCCCTTCAGTGACTGCTTGTTGGTACTTCAGTGGTTTGGGAATACAGGTCATCATTCTCCAATTTTGTTACAAAATGTTGACCTTGCTTCTTGGATTTAATTCATGGGCACCTTCCTATGTATAGCTTATCTTCTCTAGGCTCTTGCCAGAGTTGAGAATGAAAGCAGCTGTGGGACATTGGAAAGAACCCTGACTAACCTTGAGGCACTCCTAGGATACCAATATTGGCTGCCTTTCTGTTTTATGGCTTTCTGGACTTCCTGACTAAACACCTTACCTCCCCTTGATATTTTACCTAATGTCAAGGATAAAACGATTAGCAGGATATTTGAGAAGGAGGCAGATACTGGAAAGCACAATGGGCAGGATGCCAGAAGTTTCATCTGTCTGTGCATACATCCATCCATCCGTCCATCCAACAAAAATTTGCTGAGCATCCAGTAAGTGGCATGAGTTTCCTAGTGCTGGGGGTATAAAATCAAAGGCGTTCTTTGGGGTTCTCAACATCACTGGGGAGAAAGACTCATAAATAACTCTAATGCCAAGTTTCATCAAGATGTGTTCCACTACAAGTGACAGAAAACCTAACTCAGAATGGCTTGAACAACAAAGACATTTATTGCCTCAAATATCAAACAGTCCAGAGGTAGGGCAGTTGCCATGAACATTACATAAATTTTAGTTCCTCTTCTCTGTAATACTCTTGAATTTGCCCTGTTCTATGTGCATTGGTGTCTAAACCAGGCTAGAGATAATATGGCTGCAGCAGTTCCAGCCATCACATCAGATATCACAACAGCCAAAGGAAGAAAGAAAACCATTTCTTCCTGTATCTTTTTTTTTTTTTTTAAGAAAAGAGGATACTTCTCACAAATTTCCCAGCAGATGTTCCTTCATGTCTTAGTTCCCAGAATCAGGTCATGTGCCCATTCCAAACTTCATCACTGGCAAAGGGAATGAGATAACTCTGATGGGCACAGACTAGTTAGGTTCTATTCCTAATGCTGAGAATGAGGTCACCATCCTCGAGTCTCATGGGGGAAGGAGTAGATACCTGAATAAAACTGAGTTCTGTTAGCAAAGGAGAATGGGGTGAGAGCTCTGGGTGTTTGGCAGGTGGCAAACTGCATCTACTACAGAGGACTAGGGAGATGCTATATCAGAGGTGTATGTACATTGCATGGTGCGGTTCATGGGGAAAGACAAAGTTTTTTCTGGATGAGGGAGGCAGTTGGGAAGATTTCAAAACGGAGGTGACTTGGGAGCTGGGCTGGGGATAAAGAATACAAGGCTGAAAGCAGTGCCAGATCCAGGTTGAGAGGGTCTTCTAAGCCCTTCTCAAAGGATTGCACTAGATCCCACGGGAAGTGTAGAGTCACTACATGTATTCTTAATATTTTAAAATCCTATTTTTAAATTGAGAAATAGGAAAGGGGAAGAAGAATAATCACTTATTGAATGCCTTCTATGTGCTCGATGCCGTGTTGATGCTTTACATAGATTCCCTCCTTTAATCCTCACGACAACTCTATTGGAAAGTTATCACTGCCCCATCTTAAAATGAACAAATGGCTCAGGGATCAGGGGCCATGTCCTGATCAAGTAACAGAAGCCCTCGCCGGCTGATGTTTGCTCAGGGATACGCCTGCAGGTGTGGCAGTTCCCAAGCCTCTGATGGGGGCGGGACAGGGCCCTTGCAGTGGAAAGAGCGGGGGCGGCTGTTGCCATGGGAGGTGATGAGCGTCGGGGTTGGAGCCGCAGCGGCAGGGACGGCGAAGAAGTGAAGAGGAGAAGAGAACGGATGTGAATAGGAGCAAAATGCATGGGAATTCACGACCAAAGCCCTGTGTGGGTGAAAAGATGGAGCTTTTCAGGACACAGTAGTTCAACTATAGTCTTTGCTTTGAGAATTCAAATTTGTTCCAACCCTATTGAGATATTAGGGAACATTTTGAGCATACCTGTCCCTCAAAAAACACTAGGTGAAGGCAGAAAACTGCACCTAGTTTAGGAATGCATGATACACATGCATACACACATGCACGCACACACACACACACACATACACACGCCCCTCATACATTTATCAGCTTCCTCAGTTCACCATGTGTGTTATGAGTCACACTTATCCACATCTGGGGTGACAACTTTCTGCCTGATTTCCACCACATCACAATAACCCACAAACTGCAGCCCTTCTGATGCCCACTTCCCCAAGCAAACTTCAGGTCTTTAGAAAGTGCCACATTTATTCTATTATTTACATATTTCTCAACTATTGAACATGTGTAAGACCATGCTACCATTTAATACGTTTCTATCTCTTTTTTTTAAAATGTCAGTGATGAAGTTTCTGGGCGTTGTGCTCATTTTCCCCATGAACCCTGTGGTTTTCATCGATCAATTTTGTACAACAAAATTTTCAAGGATGATTTCAAATTTTTAGGCTTATAATAGGATTGACTATACGTTTAAGGTTTCTGCTTCGAATACCTGGATGTATGATTATTCACTTTATAGAAAGGGGGTTTGGTGGGAGGACAGGGGAAATTGCCGCTTTGGCTTTGGACATACTGAGTTTGAAGTTCCAGCAGTTGGAACTGACTAAAAATATTGATCTGAAGTTCAGGAAAAAAACAACTAGGGGATATGTAAGTAGTTTGTAGACAATTAGCAAATCGCAAGCCACATAAGTGAGAGAGGCTTCCCAGAGAAAGGTGTGGACAGAGAGAGTCTAGCAGGACACCTGAGGACACCAGCATCCAAAGACAAGGCAGGGAAAGAGGGGCCAGGGAAGGAGCCCGGGCAGCGATGGGGTCAGAGAGGTGGGAGAGTGTGGTGTCAAGAAGTCAAGAGAGGTCAGAGTCCAAGATGGGACAGGTGGGCCAACAATGTCAAATGTTACAAAGTTCAGACAGAAAGAAGAGTGAAAGGTGTTGGTTGAATCAGGGCATTCGTAATTCATTTTTAGCCATAGGGAGGGCAGGCTTTGGGAGTCTCTTCTCCCAAGATTTTTAGATGTGAAGTGAAGCAAAAGAATGGTATTTTGGAAGGGAGCCAAAGCTGAAGGAAAATTTAAAAGCTGTTTTTAAACACTCCCATTTACCATTGCAGCAAAAAGAATAAAATACCTAGGAATAAACCTGCCTAAGGAGGCAAAAGACTTGTACTCAGAAAACTGTAAAACACTGATGAAAGAAATCAAAGATGACATAAACAGATGGAGAAATACACCACGTTCTTGGATTGGAAGAATCAATATTGTGAAAATGACTATACTACCCAAAGCAATCTGCAGATTCAATGCAATCCCTATCAAACTACCAATGGCATTCTTCACAGAATTAGAACAAAAAATCTTAAAATTTGTATGGAAACACAAAAGACCCCGAATAGCCAAAGCAATCTTGAGAAAGAAAAACAGAGCTGGAGGAATCAGGCTCCCTGACTTCAAACAATACCACAAAGCTATAGTAATCAAGTCAGCATGGTACTAGCACAGAAACAGAAATATAGATCAATGGTACAGGATAGAATGCCCAGAGATAAACCCAAGCACATATGGGCACCTAATTTATGACAAAGGAGGCAAGAACATACAATGGAGAAAAGACAGCCTCTTCAATAAGTGGTGCTGGGAAAAATGGACAGCTACATGTTAAAGAATGAAATTAGAACACTACCTAACACCATACACAAAAATAAACTCCAAATGGATTAAAGACTTAAATGTAAGACCTGAAACTATAAAACTTTTAGAGGAAAACATAGGAAAAACACTCTTTGACATAAACCACAGCAAGATCTTTTTTGACCCACCTCCTAGAGTAACAGAAATAAAAACAAAAATAGAATTTTACGAGAAGATGGCGGAAGAGTAAGACACGGAGATCACCTTCCTTCCCACAGATACAGTAGAAATACATCTACACATGGAACTGCTCCTACAGAACACCCACTGAACGCTGGCAGAAAACGTCAGACCTCCCAAAAGGCAAGAAACTCCCCCCGTACTTGGGTAGGGCAAAAGAAAAAAAGAAACAACAGAGACAAAAGAATAGGGACGGCACCTGCACCAGTGGGAGGGAGCTGTGAAGGAGGAAAGATTTCCACGCACTAGGAAGCCCCTTCACGGGCAGAGACTGCGGGTGGCAGAGGGGGGAAGCTTCGGAGCCACGGAGGAGAGCGCAGCCACAGGGGTGCGGAGGGCAAAGCGGAGAGGTTCCCGCACGGAGGAGCGGTGCCGACCAGCACTCACCAGCCCGAGAGGCTTGTCTGCTCAGCCGCTGGGGCGGGCGGGGTTGGGAGCTGATGCTCGGGCTTCCGTCGGATCGCAGGGAGAGGACTGGGGCTGGCAGCGTGAACACAGCCTGAAGGGGTTAGTGCACCACAGCTAGCCGGGAGGGAGTCCGGGAAAAAGTCTGCAGCTGCCGAAGAGGCAAGAGACTTTTTCTTCCCTCTTTGTTTCCTGGTGCGCGAGGAGAGGGGATTCAGAGCGCCGCCTAAACGAACTTCAGAGATGGGCGCAAGCCGCGGCTATCAGCGCGGATCCCACAGCAACAGGGGCGCAGAGGAAAAAACGGAGAGATTCCCGCACAGAGGCTCGGCGCCAAGCAGCACTCAGCAGCCCGAGAGGTTTGTCTGCTCCCCCACCGGGGCGGGCGGGGCTGGGAGCTGAGGCTTGGGCTGCGGTCAGATCGCAGGGAGAGGACTGGGGCTGGCGGCGTGAACACAGCCTGAAGGGGTTAGCGCACCACAGCTGGCTGGGAGGGAGACCGGGAAAAGGTCTGCAGCTGCCGAAGAGGCAAGAGACTTTTTCTTGCCTCTTTGTTTCACGGCGCGCGGGGAGGGGGGATTCAGAGCGCCGCCTAAACGAACTCCAGAGATGGGCGCGAGCCGCGGCGATCAGCGCGGACCCCAGAAACGGGCGTGAGACGCTGGGGCTGCTGCTGCCGCCTCCAAAAATCCTGTGTGCGAGCACAGGTCACTCTCCACACCGCCCCTCCCGGGAGCCGGTACAGCCCACCACCGCCAGGCTCCCGTGATCTGGGGACAACTTCCCCAGGAGAACGCACTGCGCGCCTCAGGCTGGTGCAACGTCACGCTGGCCTCTGCCGCCGCAGGCTCGCCCCGCCTCCTCTGTACCCCTCCCTCCCCGCGGCCTGAGTGAGCCAGAGCCCCCGAAGCAGCTGCTCCTTTAACCCCGTCCTGTCTGGGCGGGGAACAGACGCCCTCAGGCGACCTACACTCAGAGGCGGGTCCAAATCCAAAGCTGATCCCCAGGAGCTGTGCGAACAGAGAAGAGAAGGGGAAATCTCTCCCAGCAGCCTCAGAAGCAGCGGATTAAAGCTCCACAAACAACTTGATGTGCCTGCATCTGTTGAATACCTGAATAGACAACGAATCATCCCAAATTCAGGAGGTGAACTTTGGGAGCAGGATATATTAATTTTTCCCCTTTTCCTTTTTTGGTGAGTGTATATGTAAATGCTTCTGGGTGAGATTTTGTCTGTATAGCTTTGCTTTATAATAGCTTTATTTTACTTCACTATATTATAGCCTCTTTCTTTCTTTCTTTCTATTTTTTCTCCCTTTTACTCTGAGCCGTGTGGACGAAAGGCTCTTGGTGCTCCAGCCAGGCATCAGGGCCGTACCTCTGAGGTGGGAGAGCCAACTTCAGGACACTGGTCCACAAGAGACCTCCCAGCTCCACGTAATACCAAACGGCAAAAATCTCTCAGAGATCTCCATCTCAACATCAAGACCCAGCATCACTCAATGACAAGCAAGCTACAGTGCTGGACACCCTATGCCAAACAACTAGCAAGACAGGAACACAGCCCCATCCATTAGCAGAGAGGCTGCCTAAAATCATAATAAGGCCACAGACACCCCAAAATACACCACCAGACGTGGACGTGCCTACCAGAAAGACAAGATCCAGCCTCATCCACCAGAACTCAGGCACTAGTTCCCTCCACCAGGAAGCCTACACAACCCACTGAACCAACCTTAGCCACTGGGGACAGATACCAAAAACAACGGGAACTGCGAACCTGCAGCCTGTGAAAAGGAGACCACAAACACAGTAAGATAAGCAAAATGAGACGACAGAAAAACACACAGCAGATGAAGGAGCAGGGTCAAAACACACCAGACTTAACATATGAAGAGGAAATAGGTAGTCTACCTGAAAAAGAATTCAGAATAATGATAGTAAGGATGATCCAAAATCTGGGAAATAGAATAGACAAAATGCAAGAAACATTTAACAAGGACGTAGAAGAACTAAAGAGGAACCAAGCAACGATGAAAAACACAATAAATGAAATTAAAAATACTCTAGATGGGATCAATAGCAGAATAACTGAGGCAGAAGAAAGGATAAGTGACCTGGAAGATAAAATGGTGGAAATAACTACTGCAGAGCAGGATAAAGAAAAAAGAATGAAAAGAACTGAGGACAGTCTCAGAGACCTCTGGGACAACATTAAACGCACCAACATTCAAATTATAGGGGTCCCAGAAGAAGAAGAGAAAAAGAAAGGGACTGAGAAAATATTTGAAGAGATTATAGTTGAAAACTTCCCTAATATGGGAAAGGAAATAGTTAATCAAGTCCTGGAAGCACAGAGAGTCCCATACAGGATAAACCCAAGGAGAAACACGCCAAGACACATATTTATCAAACTGTCAAAAATTAAATATAAGGAAAACATATTAAAAGCAGCAAGGGAAAAACAACAAATAACACACAAGGGAATCCCCATAAGGTTAACAGCTGATCTTTCAGCAGAAACTCTGCAAGCCAGAAGGGAGTGGCAGGATATACTTAAAGTGATGAAGGAGAAAAACCTACAACCAAGATTACTCTACCCAGCAAGGATCTCATTCAGATTCGATGGAGAAATTAAAACCTTGACAGACAAGCAAAAGCTGAGAGAGTTCAGCACCACCAAACCAGCTTTACAACAAATACTAAAGGAACTTCTCTAGGCAAGAAACACAAGAGAAGGAAAAGACCTACAATAACAAACCCAAAACATTTAAGAAAATGGGAATAGGAACATATATATCGATAATTACCTTGAATGTAAATGGATTAAATGCTCCCACCAAAAGACACAGGCTGGCTGAATGGATACAAAAACAAGACCCATATATATGCTGTCTACAAGAGACCCACTTCAGACCTAGAGACACATACAGACTGAAAGTGAGGGGATGGAAAAAGATATCCCATGCAAATGGAAATCAAAAGAAAGCTGGAGTAGCAATTCTCATATCAGACAAAATAGACTTTAAAATAAAGACTATTACAAGAGACAAAGAAGGACACTATATAATGATCAAGGGATCGATCCAAGAGGAAGGTATAACAATTGTAAATATTTATGCACCCAACATAGGAGCACCTCAATACATAAGGCAAATACTAACAGCCATAAAAGGGGAAATCGACAGCAACACAATCATAGTAGGGGACTTTAACACCCCACTTTCAGCAATGGACAGATCATCCAAAATGAAAATAAATAAGGAAACACAAGCTTTAAATGATACATTAAACAAGATGGACTTAATTGATATTTATAGGACATTCCACCCAAAAACAACAGACTACACATTTTTCTCAAGTGCTCATGGAACATTCTCCAGGATAGATCATATCTTGGGTCACAAATCAAGCCTTGGTAAATTTAAGAAAATTGAAATCGTATCAAGTATGTTTTCTGACCACAACGCTATGAGACTAGATATCAATTACAGGAAAAGATCTGTAAAAAATACAAACACATGGAGGCTACACAATACACTACTTAATAACGAAGTGATCACTGAAGAAATCAAAGGGGAAATCAAAAAATACCTAGAAACAAATGACAATGGAGATACGATGACCCAAAACCTATGGGACGCAGCAAAAGCAGTGCTAAGAGGGAAGTTTATAGCAATACAAGCCTACCTCAAGAAACAGGAAACATCTCGAATAAACAACCTAACCTTGCACCTAAAGCAATTAGAGAAAGAAGAACAAAAAAACCCCAAAGCCAGCAGAAGGAAAGAAATCATAAAGATTAGGTCAGAAATAAATGAAAAAGAAATGAAGGAAACAATAGCAAAAATCAATGAAACTAAAAGCTGGTTCTTTGAGAAGATAAACAAAATTGATAAACCATTAGCCAGACTCATCAAGAGAAAAAGGGAGAAGACTCAAATCAATAGAATTAGAAATGAAAAAGAAGAAGTAACCACTGACACTGCAGAAATACAAAAGATCATGAGAGATTACTACAAGCAACTCTATGCCAATAAAATGGACAACCTGGAAGAAATGGACAGATTCTTAGAAATGCACAAACTGCCGAGACTGAACCAGGAAGAAATAGAAAATATGAACAGACCAATCACAAACACTGAAATTGAAACTGTGATTAAAAACCTTCCAACAAACAAAAGCCCAGGACCAGATGGCTTCACAGGCGAATTCTATCAAACATTTAGAGAAGAGCTAACACCTATCCTTCTCAAACTCTTCCAAAATATTGCAGAGGGAGGAACACTCCCAAACTCATTCTACGAGGCCACCATCACCCTGATACCAAAACCAGACAAAGATGTCACAAAGAAAGAAAACTACAGGCCAATATCACTGATGAACATAGATGCAAAAATCCTCAACAAAATACTAGCAAACAGAATCCAACAGCACATTAAAAGGATCATACACCATGATCAAGTGGGGTTTATCCCAGGAATGCAAGGATTCTTCAACATACGCAAATCAATCAATGTGATACACCATATTAACAAATTGAAGGAGAAAAACCATATGATCATCTCAATAGATGCAGAGAAAGCTTTCGACAAAATTCAACACCCATTTATGATAAAAGCCCTGCAGAAAGTAGGCATAGAGGGAACTTTCCTCAACATAATAAAGGCCATATATGACAAACCCACAGCCAACATTGTCCTCAATGGTGAAAAACTGAAACCATTTCCACTAAGATCAGGAACAAGACAAGGTTGCCCACTCTTCTCACCACTATTATTCAACATAGTTTTGGAAGTGTTAGCCACAGCAATCAGAGAAGACAAAGAAATAAAAGGAATCCAAATCGGAAAAGAAGAAGTAAAGCTGTCACTATTTGCAGATGACATGATACTATACATAGAGAATCCTAAAGATGCTACCAGAAAACTCCTAGAGCTAATCAATGAATTTGGTAAAGTAGCAGGATACAAAATGAATGCACAGAAATCTCTTGCATTTCTATACCCTAATGATGAAAAATCTGAAAGTGAAATTAAGAAAACACTCCCGTTTACCATTGCAACAAAAAGAATAAAATATCTAGGAATAAACCTACCTAAGGAGACAAAAGACCTGTATGCAGAAAATTATAAGACACTGATGAAAGAAATTAAAGATGATACAAATAGATGGAGAGATATACCATGTTCCTGGATTGGAAGAATCAACATTGTGAAAATGACTCTACTACCCAAAGCAATCTACAGATTCAATGCAATACCCATCAAACTACCAATGGCATTTTTCACAGAACTAGAACAAAAAATTTCACAATTTGTATGGAAACACAAAAGACCCCGAATAGCCAAAGCAATCTTGAGAACGAAAAATGGAGCTGGGGGAATCAGGCTCCCTGACTTCAGACTATATTACAAAGCTTCAGTAATCAAGACAGTTTGGTACTGGCACAAAAACAGAAATATAGATCAATGGAACAGGATAGAAAGCCCAGAGATAAACCCACACACATATGGTCACCTTATCTTTGATAAAGGAGGCAAGCATATACAGTGGAGAAAAGACAGCCTCTTCAATAAGTGGTGCTGGGAAAATTGGACAGGTACATGTAAAAGTATGAAATTAGAACACTCCCTGACACCATGCACAAAAATAAACTCAAAATGGATTAAAGACCTAAGTGTAAGGCCAGACACTATCAAACTCTTAGAGGAAAACATAGGCAGAACACTCTATGACATACATCACAGCAAGATTCTTTTTGACCCAGCTCCCAGAGAAATGGAAATAAGAACACAAATAAACAAATGGGACCTAATGAAACTTAAAAGCTTTTGCACAGCAAAGGAAACCATAAACAAGACCAAGAGAGAACCATCAGAATGGGAGAAAATATTTGCAAATGAAGCAACTGACAAAGGATTAATCTCCAAGATTTACAAGCAGCACATGCAGCTCAATAACAAAAAAACGAACAACCCAATCCAAAAATGGGCAGAAGACCTAAATAGACATTTCTCCAAAGAAGATATACAGATGGCCTACAGACACATGAAAGAATGCTCAACATCATTAATCATTAGAGAAAGGCAAATCAAAACTACAATGAGATATCATCTCACACCGGTCAGAATGGCCATCATCAAAAAATCTAGGGACTTCCCTGGTGGTCCAGTGGTTAAGACTTCGCCTTCCAAGGCAGGGGGTGCAGGTTCAATCCCTGGTCGGGGAGCTAAGATCCCACTTGCCTCGTGGCCAAAAAAAAAAAAAAAAAAAAAAAAATCTAGAAACAATAAATGCTGGAGAGGGTGTGGAGGAAAGGGAACACTCTTGCACTGTTGGTGGGAATGTAAATTGATACAGCCACTATGGAGAACAGTATGGAGGTTCCTTAAAAAACTACAAATAGAACTACCATACGACCCAGCAATCCCACTACTGGGCATATACCCTGAGAAAACCATAGGTCAAAAAGAGTCATGTACCAAAATGTTCATTGCAGCTCTATTTACAATAGCCAGGACATGGAAGCAACCTAAATGTCCATCGACAGATGAATGGATAAAGAAGATGTGGCACATATATACAATGGAATATTACTCAGCCATAAAAAGAAATGAAATGGAGGTATTTGTAATGAGGTGGATGGAATTAGAGTCTGTCATACAGAGTGAAGTAAGTCAGAAAGAGAAAAACAAATACAGTATGCTAACACATATATAAGGAATCTAAGGAGAAAAAAAAAAAAAAAGGCCATGAAGAACCTAGTGGCAAGACGGGAATAAAGACACAGACTTACTAGAGAATGGACTTGAGGATATGGGGAGGGGGTGGGGTGAGATGTGACAGGGTAAGAGAGTGTCATGGACATATATACACTACCAAATGTAAAATAGATAGCTAGTGGGAAGCAGCCGCATAGCACAGGGAAATCAGCTCGGTGCTTTGTGACCACCTAGAGGGGTGGGATGGGGAGGGTGGGAGGGAGGGAGATGCAAGAGGGAAGAGAAATGGGAACATATTGTATATGTACAGCTGATTCACTTTGTTATAAAGCAGAAACTAACACACCATTGTAAAGCAATTATACTCCATTAAAGATGTTTAAAAAAAACAAAAAACAAAAAAATAGTAATAGTAGAAGCAGAGGTAAAACTAATATTAGTTAAAATTATAAGTAAAATTAATGGGTTTCCCTGGTGGCGCAGTGGTTGATAATCTGCCTGCCAATGCAGGGGACACGGGTTCGAGGCCTGGTCTGGGAAGATCCCACATGCCGCGGAGCAACTAGGCCCGTGAGCCACAACTACTGAGTCAGCACGTCTGGAGCTTGTGCTCTGCAACAAGAGAGGCCACGACGGTGAGAGGCCCGCGCACTGTGATGAAGAGTGGCCCCCGCTCGCCGCAACTAGAGAAAGCTCTCGCACAGAATTGAAGACCCAACACAGCCTAAATAAATAAATAGCATTCCCTTAAAAAAAAAAAAAGTCCACTTGTGTTGCTTTTAAAAAAAAAAAAGTAAAATTAATAAAGTAATCTATATTTAGTGTTTTATGGCTTACAAAACTTTTGATAAATTCTTTAATAAAATATTGTTCTTCCAAGTACTTTACCAAACTAAGATGTAATAACAATAATAGTATTCATAAATACAAAATAAACATTTTGGTATGTCAAAAAAGAAAAGGAAATGGAAGGAGACAGAAAGAGATGGAAATGGTTACGTTTGGAAAGAAAGATGGTCCCTTCCTCCTCTAAGAATGAATAAGGCAAGATGAATTTAGCTATGGCAGAGTTTATACCCCACAGCCTCTATTCTTCTTGGGAATTGAGAGGAATGTAAAATAGGACCGCAGTCCCTTAACCGAAAAGGGGCTTATTTTTCTAGCATAATAAGAAGCAACAAGAAGAGCCAGTCTGAGGCTGATGCAGGGGCTCAAAATGTCACCAATGCCCAGACTCCTTCTATAGTCCTTCTCTGTCACCCTAGGGACAATATGGCAGTTGACACTCCAGATAGCGTGTCTTCACTTCAGGAGGAAACATGGAGAAGGGTAAAGAAATTGCATGCCAGCTATATAGCCTGCTCTTTTTAAATCAGGAAGACAATGGCTTTCCTGAAAGCCCTCACCCAGTGGATTTCCATTTATATCTAACTGGCCAGAACTAAGTCTGGCTGCAAGGGAAGCTGGGTAGTTAGTGTTTTTAGGAAGGAAAGAAGAGATATTGGGTAAACAACTAGCTATGCCTGCTGCACTGACAATAAGTAAGAATGAATTCTCAGGCAATGTAAAGGACACAGGTTTTGAAAACACAAACTGCTAATAGCACTAATTTGTCCTGGGTTCCATCATTAGCTAGTTGGGTAACTGGGGGCCTAAATTGTTCTCATCTATAAGAGGAGATGCTTAAGCCATATTATTTCTAAGTTTAAAAAAAATTGTACAATCTATAGTTCTAAGGGCTTATATAACATCTATTTCTAAAATAGCAGGAGACTATGACTGACTTTCTTGGAAGCCTGAGAAACCTGTTGATGATTCTTCAATAAATTTGTTCAGAAGGGCACAGTGTAGGACCCAGGGAAAATGTTGTCTATAGGTATGTTTAATAAGGCTTACTAGCATATGAAATTCAAGTTTTCAGTTAAATATGCACTTATGAATAGTTCTCTAATATAGACACCTAGAAGTGCAATTGCAGGCTTGAAGCCCATGAGATTTAAAAAATTTAACAAAAATGGCCCTCCAAAAAGACTGTACAAATTTATATTCCTTCCAGCAATGTTCTAGTGTGCCAATTTGCTTAGCAGAAAATACACGTGAACATGAAGAAATAAATATTATGAGTTCTTCTATTCTTTGTCAGACACCATCATATGCCCTTAAAATCATTATTTTATGTGATTCTCCTGGCTACCCTATGAGGCAGGTAGTGTTATTATACCCACCCTAGAGATGAAGAAACTAAGTCTCAGAAAGATTAAACAGCTGCCCAAGGCCAGTCACTTCATCATTGGCAAAACTGAGACTGGAACCTAGGCTTATTTGACACCAAGTCCATTGTCTTAAACCCTGTACTCTACTGCCTTACAACTTCTTCCTACTGGGTCTTTAGTCTACATGGAAAAACATGGAAAGACTTATCTATCTTGCCTCAGGATTCTGTCCAGAAGCCCTAGCATTGCAAAGGCTAGAATTTGGTAGAAATCAATACTACCCAGAGTAAGTCTGAGACACCACAAAGCCGCAAAGCAGTATTATTCAATAAGAAAACCTTCAAGAATCTTACATAAAGAGGTCTCCCTTTTACGGTTCTCAGCAGTGTGAATAACATAGGAATAAAGGAAACTTATTTTCACCTTTTCTTCCCTTTACTCAGTAGGAACTAACTGTGACTTCTGGTTATGCTTTTAAAGAAAGTCTCAGGCTTTTCCTGTTCTTTGTCATAGACCCGAGGTGAGGTTCCCACAGGGCCGTCTCTGCCTATTTGATCCTCCTTGGATACGTGTTCACTCACAGAACCAGGCACTGAACTTCATTTTGTTATAATACATCACCACCACAGGAGGAAAAAGAAACCACTGAATGGAATGGAATGGGATGGTTTTGTCACAACAAGGTCAATAAGCTGTAGTAGCGGTTAGTCAGTGACCTGTTCTTGGAATCCTGCTAAGACAGAAGTGGCTAGCACAAGCAAATCTTCAGAGTTTCACCTGGGCCTTTTCAAGTAAGAAAGAAAAAGGGTAGAGGTAGGGTGGGAATGGTCATTACAAATCATGGGGTACCTTGATGAGAGGAAATAACATGGCCTTTGAAAGATGTACAGTCTCACATCATGGAAATGGACGGGTCATCTTACCAAGCAACGGTCAAGAAAGATGCTTAGATCAGTATGCAAATAACTAATTTAAGAGTCCTCTATCTCAAAGTCTGGAGAATTGTCATCAACTGATATAATCACACGGCTTTTCTTCTTTATTCTATTAATCAAGTAGATTACACTGATTGTTTCTTTTACAGCTTTATTGAGGTTTAACTTGCTTACAATCAAATTCACCCATTCTAAGCATATAGTTTACTGAATTTTGGCACATATACTTACAGCCATGCAACCACCCAATGTCTGCAGGACTTGTGTTTCTCTCTCCCATTCCTGAAATAGGTAATTTATATTTTCTCTCTTTGTTTCTTTATCAGTCTTGCTAGGTGTTTACCACTTTGACTAATTTCAGAGAACCAACTTTTGGCTTTATTTTCTCTATTGTTCATCTCTTTTCTAGTACATTGACTTGTGCTCTTATCTTTTATTTCCTAATTTTTACTTACTTTGGGTTTAATTTGCTCACTTTGTTTCTAGTTTCTTATGTTGAATATTTAGATTATTTTTTTGGTAACAGCTTTATTGAGGTAGAATTCACATTCTATACAATTCACCCATTTAAAATGTACAGTATGATGGTTCTTAGTATATTCACAAAGCTGTGCAACCAAAATCAAATACATTTTACAGTATTTTTATCACCCCCCAAAGAAATCCTATACCCTTTATCAGTCACCCTGCCCCTTGCTAACTTCCTCGCTCAGCTCTAAACAACCACTAACCTAATTTCTGTCTTTATAATTTGCCTGTTTGGGACATTTCTTATAAATGGAATCATACAATATGCGGTCTTTTGTGACTGGCTTCTTTCACTAAACATGTTTTCAAGGTTCATCCATGTTGTAGCATATGTCAGCACTTTATTCCTTTTAACCACCAAATAATATTTCATTGTATGGATTCACTGCATTTTATGTATCCATTAATCAATGTATGAAAAGATGATTGATTTTCATGTCTTCTTCATTCCTAATACATGAATTTAAAAATGTAAAATTTCCTCTGAGAACTCCTTTAGCTGCATCATATGAACTTTGATATCTTATATTTTCATTATAATTCTATTCAAAATATTTTCAAATTTCCCTTATGAAATAAGTCATGGATTTTTATAAATGTATTGATTAATTTCCAAATGTGTGGGACTTTTGTCTATGTCCTATAGGTTGAATAATCTCTAAGATCTACTTTCATGTTCACTGTTTCTTCAGCTGCCTCCAAAATGCTGTTAAAAACATCCAATGAATTTTTCATTTCAGTTATTGTACTTTCCAGCTCTAAAACTCCATTGGTTCTGTTTTTATAGTTTGTATTTTTCTGCTGTGATTATCCTATTATGTTCATTTGCTGTGACTATTTTTTTCTTAAATCCTTGAACATATTTATAGTGGTTGCCTTAGTCCTGTCTATTTATTGCAACAGCACCTAGATAATCTCAGAGTTCCTTTTTTTTTTATTTCCCCTGAGTATGGGTCACATTTTACTGTTACTTTGCATATCTAGTGATTTATAATTGGATGCTGGTTATAAAGGAATGTACAATGTGGAGACTAGATTCTACTATGTTCCTTTGAAGAGTAATCATTATTAACTTGGCTAGACTCAAATTCCAAACTATGTTTTCCTGCACTCAACAACAGCTGAATTTTCTGCTCAGTTCTTTCAGCTTCCAGTTGATGCCTTTTCCTTCCTTTCCTTCTTTCTTTTTATTCTTTTTTTTTTTTTAGATTTTTTTTTTTGATGTGGACCAGTTTTTAAAAGTCGTTATTGAATTTGTTACAATATTGCTTCTGTTTTATGTTTTGGTCCTTTGGCCGTGAGGTGTGTGGGATCCTAGCTCCCCAACCAGGGCTTGAACCTGCACCCCCAACATTGGAAGGTGAAGTCCCAACGACTGGACCACCAGGGAAGTCCTTTCTTTTTATTCTTTTCTTTTCCCTTTCTCTCTCCCTCCCTCCCTTCTTCCTTCCTTCCTTCCTTGTCAAGAAGTTGGGTGGATGTTTTAGATAGATTTTGGGTTTCACACCTCCTGCAGTTCATTTTGTTCTAGGATTTCCCCCTTAATTCCGGCTGATCTGCCAGCCTGAACTCTCCCCTGACAACCCAAGACAGTGGATTGTGGGTGTGCTCAGGTAAAAAGTTGCAAACTTGCAAATCTCAAGGTATACTTTCTGCTTTTAATGGTGGACTGCTCTCCACTTTGTTTACTTTTGATAGGTCTCCAGTGTATTCAAATTGTTTTTTAAAAACATTTTGTTCAGGTTTTATAATTATTGTTTATGAGAGAGTTAGTCCAACCAAGCTGCTCTGCCATTATCAGAAGTCAAAATTTGTTTTCAAACAATTTTTTTAAAAGCATACCACTTGCAAAGATCTTACAGGGAAGGGATATAGGTATGATGGATCATGAGAATGTGGTTTTGGAAAGAATCAAGATTAACTAAGAATATAAAAATTAAGGAAATATAAGTCTTTATGGGAAAATTACGTTCATCTCTCTGAGGTGCTTACATTAGTTTTTAAAAGGGAAAGAACACTGAAAAAGGAGTAAGCAGTCAAACGATAACACCAAACTTAAAAATCGGTATTTTTCATAGAAGACTTTGTTTAACATTGAAGAGATTGGTGCATGGCCGCATGTCATTCTAAGTCTTAAATTTTAAATGTACTCTCTCAAATTGTGGTCAATTGCTATGTTAGATGTCTTCTAGTTGATCCCATCACATTCAAAATATCTATAGCTATAAATGACAAACAACAAGCATTCCTGAGGCTGTCACTAAAGCAGCTGCCACAGAGCCAGTGAGGCTGACGGTGGTAGGGCACAGAGTGATCCCACAGACTCAAGGTCCTAGCTGCTGTGGGGAACGGCAGCACATCAGGGACTGGCCTGTTGGATGAGCAGAGCTCATGACAGATTTTGTCCCCACAGAAAAGCTCAGGTTCACTCTTTGGCAAGAAAGTTTTATAGTAAATATCTCATGCAGATCAAAATATTTTAAGTCACATGACTGAAGCTGGTTTTACAAGCAGATAACTGGTTAATGGATTAGCAAGATGGGCCAGTTAAAAACTCCACTATTATCACAGGTTCCCTTGGGTCATGAGTGTTCTCTCAGATTCCACTTTTAAAAATGAAACTCCTCCTGTTAAGATCTTAACATTTTGGAATGAAAATATTTTTAAAAATCTTTCCTCCTCTAGAGCTGTGTTATAGCAACATGGGGACTACTGAGTTCAAAGTATCATAATTTTTGCCCTGAAAAAACAGAGCTAATGACCCTAATTTAGATTTTTTTTTTTTAAAGCAAGTTCACATGATCCAACGAACCATCAGGATTTAGGGCCAAAGAGAGTAAGACTTGGTTCTCAAAGATAAACTGAGATCCTGGCTAACAGCCAGAAGGGATGGGGTACACCATGAAAATGTTATGAGAGGGAAATAAGAGAGAGTTAAAAGGAAGCAAAATAAAAATTCAGTACCATTGTGAAGAGTCATCAACATTTCAAGTTCAAAGCCTTTTAACTGGTCAGGTATCGCTAGTATCTTTAAAAAATTATTTAAAAAAATTTAATTGTGGTAAAACATGTATAACACAAAATCTATCATCTTAACTATTTTTTTTTTCATCTTAACTATTTTTAAGTGCACAGTTCTGTGGCATTACATACATTCACATGGTTGTGCAACCATTGGTATAAACATTATAGCCTTTATGATGGCTCTATTACAGTGTTTCCTAAGGCTAATAGTTTCTCCTTGAGGAAAAAAGACTCAGGGAGAAGACCTTGCTGACTGATGGGTGAAAGTTACAGGGAGGAAGAATTTTGGCTCAACATGAGAAAGAACTTTCTATGTTTAGATCTGAAACAGAAGAACAGGAGGCCGGGGAGCTCTTTTTGAAGGTGAAGAGTGTTCACACAGGGCTCTTAGACCATCTGTTGGGCGTGTTTTGGAAGAGATTCCTGTCATGGGTGGGAGAGGGCCCACTGGACTTCCTCCAACAATGTGATTCGATAGTTGAACTGACTTAGAAATCACTGTACAGTCAGGCTTCAGATGAGCTTATTGGAGTTCAAGTACACTAGATTTGGGCTTTAAAATAGTCACACTAAAAACCACTTATTGGCAGGTTATATCCTTTCCTGGTACACTGTCTGCTGGTTTTGTCTAAACTATGAAGAAATAATTAAAAGTAGGATACTTAGGTTTCATGCTTGGTCCAACCACTTATTAACCAAGGGATGTGGGTCAGGTGACTTTCACAAAAAGGCTGCTTTCGCTTAAATGGGCTCTGCTGGCTTCAGGTTTGCCCCATTCCAATTCATTTTCAAAGTTGCTGCCACAGTAATTTTTCTGAGATGCAAATCTAAGCACGTTACCTTTTCCCTCTTAAAAAATAATCTTTAATGGTACCCTTTCATTTTCAAAATAAAGTTCAAATTTCTAAGCGTGGCATCCAAGGCCATCCTGCTCATCTCTTGAGACTCGTCTCTAAGTCATTCTCTCTCTGAAATGCTAATCTTTAGCTGGAATGAATTATTTCAGTTCTCCAGTCATTATTTGTCTGGTTAACTTCTACATATTCCTTAAGACTCAGCTCAGGTATGGTCTTTTTCAGGAAGATGTCCCCATTTTCCCTTATGGCTTAGCCAGAGCACCTTCATCATCTGTGGCCATGACTATGAGCATCATAGAATAAGCTTGGGGGGGACTTTCAGCTCTTTGGGAAGAAAAATAAAGTTTGATCCGTACCTCAATCCATACATCATAATAATTTCCCAGTGGATTAAAAAATAGGAGGATTAAAAAATAATCTTGGAGTGGTGAAAATCTTTGAATATATGACATAAAACACAGAAGCCAATTTAGAAAGACTATTAGATACAATTACGTAAATGTTTTTGAATTCTCCATGTTAAAAACATTATAAAATATCTAAATATAAGATATTTAGATATATCTCTAAATATATCTCATATAGAGCCTCTACACATCTCATATAGAGCCTCTACACGTCAATAAAGAAAACAAATGCATAGAAAGAGGCAAAGAACATAAATAGTATGCATAAAAGAGTTACATGTGGCTTTTAAACAAATGAAAAGATAAAATTTATTATAAACTATATTAATAGTAAGAGAAGTGCAAATTAAAACTGCAGTGGAATACCAGTTTTCATCACTTGATTAGCAAAGGTTTTAAAATTTGAAGACATTGTTGGTAAAGATATGTGAAAACAGGCATTCCATTCATACACTGCTGGTGGAAGTATAAATTGGTATGATCTTTATGGTAATAATTATCAAAATTACAAGTGCATATACCCTTGATCCAGCAACTTTACTGGTAGGACTTTATTCATAAATTTGCACAGGAGCAAAGTGACAGATTGATGAAGATTTCCTTCTTTTTCTGTTCACTGCAAAAAATTTTAAACATGGGAATTATCTGTTTCTTGAAAGTCTCCTAAAACTTGCCTGTAATACATTTGGTATTTTGAAGGTGGTGGGTTTACGTGTACTTTAAATTATTGATTCAATTTCTCTAGTAAGTATTGGTTTATACAGATTTTCTACTTTTTCTTAGGTTAATTTTAATAATTGCTTCTTAAAGTAATTTTGGTAATTCACATTTTTCTAGAAAAAATACATATTTTATCTAAGTTTTTCAATTTAATGGCCACATTCATTTGTATCATTGTACTATTGATTTTTAATATAGTTACTGTGCCTGTTATTACATCCTCCTTTTTGTTAACATTGTTTATTTGAACTTCTTTTGGTTTTGTTTCAGTCTTTCTAGGTATTGTATCTCTTAATTTTTCAGAGTGAAAGTTCTTGTTTTTGTTGAATCTCTCCATTGTTCGTTTTTTATATCATCAACATTTTTTCATATCTTAACTTTTTTCTTCATATTACTTTCTTTGGATTTACTTTATTATTCAATTTTTTTAGGTATCTGAGCATAAGGATTTACTTATTTATTTTAAATATTTCTTGTTTTAATAAATTTATTTAAAGCTATAATTTTCCCTCTGAATACTACTTTAGCTGTTTTCCACAGGTTTTAACATGTGTTTTTGTTTTCCATCTTAAATATTTTACAGTTTCTTCTGATTTCCTCTTTAGCTCATGAGTTATTCAAGTTAATTTTCCCCAACATTTTGCTTTGTAAAATTTTATTTTGAAAAATTTCCGAAGAGTAGAAAAACTGAAATACTTATACAATGAATTGAAATAATTGTAAAATGAACACCCTTATACTATTTACTTAGATTTACAAGTTAGGAACATTTTGCCACATTTTTTCTCCATTAACTTTTTTTTTTGATGAACCATTTGAATGCAAGTTGCAGACATCATGCCTCTTCATCCCTAACTAAATATTCACTGTTATTGTTATTGGTAGACTTTTTATTGTTAATCTCTCGTAAAGCCTATTAAACACTTTTTTATTAAATTCTATTTTGTCTGCTATTAATATTGGTACATAGGCTTTCTTTTTTTTCTTTTACATCTTTATTGGAGTCTAATTGCTTTACAATGGTGTGTTAGTTTCTGTGTATAGGCTTTCTTTTGATTGGCATTTGCATGGTAATTTATTTTCACTTCTTTATTTCAAACCTTTTTTGGGGGGAAGTAGTTTGTTTAGGCATGTTTCTAATAAGCTGTTTACCTGGGTTTTACACCAACAATAACTATCTGAGAAAGAAATTAGGAAAACAATCCATTTACAATAGTATCAAAAACAAAATACTTAGGAATAGACTTAACTAAGGAGGTGAAGACTTATACACAGAAAACTACAAAACATTGTTAAAAGAAATGAAAGAAGACACAAACAGATTGAAACATCCCATGTTTATGGACTGGAAGACTAAATATTGTTAAAATGTTCATATTACTAAAAGCAATCTACAGAGTCAATACAATCCCTATCAAAATCCTAAGAGTACTTTTTACAGAATAGAAAAATAATTCTAGAATTTATTTGGAACCATGAAGGACTGCAAAGAGCCAAATTAATCTTGAGAAAGAAGGACAAACCTGGTGGCATCACACTTTTGTAATATATTTTGATTTCAAAATATATTACAAAGCTACAGTAATTAAACTGATATGGTATGGCATAAAGGCAGACATATAAACCAAGGGGACAGGAATACATCCATGCATGTAGTCAAATGATCTTTGATGAGGGTGCCAAGAACACACATTGAGGAAAGGATAGTCTCTTTAACAAATAACGTTGGGAAAATTGGATATACACATACATAAGTGTGAAATTAGACCCTTATCTTATGCCATACACAAAAATCAACTCAAAATGGATTAAAGACTTATAAAGTAAGAACAAAACTGTAAATCTCATAGAACAAAACATGGGAGAAAAGCTTCAGGACATTGGTCTTGGAAATGATTTCATGGCTATGACACCAAAAGCACAGGCAACAAAAGCAAAAATAGATGAGTAGGACTACATCAAACTAAAAAACTTTTGCACAGCAAAGCAAACAACATAGTGAAAATGCAACCTACATAATGGGAGAAAATATTTGCAAACCATACATCTGGAAAGGGGTTAATTCCAAATATCCAAGGAACTCTTATAACTCAATAGCAAAAAACCCTAATAGCCTAATTTAAAAATGGACCAAAGGCTTGAATACTTCTCCAAAGAAGACACACAAATGGCCAACAGGTATATGAAAAGATGCTCAGTGTCACTAGTCATCAGGGAAATGCAAATCAAAACCACAGGGACTTCTCTGGTGGTGCAGTGGTTAAGAATATCCCTGCCAATGCAGGGGACACGGGTTTGATCCCTGGTCTGGGAAGATCTCACATGCTGTGGAGCAACTAACCCCATGGACCACAACTACTGAACCTGCGCTCTAGAGCCTGTGCACCACAACTACTGAGCCCATGTGCCACAACTACAGAAGCCTGCGTACCTAAAGCCCATGCTCCGCAACAAGAGAAGCTACCTCAATGAAAAGCCTACCCACTGCAATGCAGAGTAGCCCCCACTCACCGCAACTAGAGAAAGCCCACGCTCAGCAACAAAGACCCAACGCAACCAAAAAAAAAAAATCCAATTCCTCCTATATTTAAAAACAAACAAACAGAAAACAAAACCACAATGAGATATCATTTCATATCTGTTTAGATAGCTGTTATCAAAAAAAAAGAAAAAAAAAAGACAGAAATGTTGGGGAGGATGTGGAGAAATTGGAACCTTGTACACTGTTGGTGAGAATGCAAAATGGTGCAGCCACTATGGAGAACAGTATGGAGATGCTTAAAAAATTAAAAATTACAACTAGAGCTACCATATGATCCAGTAATCCCACTTCTGTATATTTATCCAAAAGAATTGAAACCAGGATCTTGAAGAGATATTAGCACTCCCATATTCATTGTAGCACACAATATCCAAGATTCGGAAACAACCTAAATGTCTGTAGGCAGATGAATGGATAGAGAAAATGCGGTATAAACATATAATGGAATATTATTCAGACTTAAAAAAACAAAGAAATTCTGCAATATGCAACAACATGGATGAACCTTGAGGACAGCATGCTAAGTAAAATAAGCCAGTCACAGAAGGACAAATACTGAATGATTCCACTTGCATAAGCTATCTAAAATAATCAAAGTCGTAGAATCAGAGAGTAGAATGGTGGTTACCAGGGAGTGGGGGTAGGATGGAAATGAAGAGTTCTATACACTTAAAAATTTAAGAGGGTAGATCTTATGTTAAGTGTTCTTACCACAGAAAAATAAAACAAGCAATTTGTTAATCTCTATATTTTTATTGCAGAGTTAACTAACTGACATTTATTGTTATTTGATATATTTGGAATAATTTCTATCATTTTATTTTATATTGATATTTTCAGTTTGCTATTTTTTCCTTTGCTTCTTTCTTTCTTCTCTTATACCTTCTGTGGAATATGACAAAATTGAAGATACTTTTCTTTTTTTCCCTTCTTCTGGATTTGGAACTATACATTGTATCATTGCATTTCTGTTCTTTTAATGACTACTGTTTTTTTGTTTTTGTTTTGGCTACATAAAACTATGTCACACATGTATATTCAGATGTTACCATTAATATTTCTAAATCTTTGGTGGCCAACTGTAAGCAAGAGAGAACATAGAGGTTCTGTAGTGCTTGGGACCTCCCTGCAACTTTGCCTCTCCAAATGTGGTACAGGACCAGTAGAATGGTCATCACTTGACTGCCTCAGGTTAGAAATGCAGGCTGGCCCAACCCCAGACCTACTGAATGAAAAGATACTTTCAACAAGATCTTTGGGTAATTTTGCATACACATTAAATTTTGAGAAGCACAGTTCTAGACATCATCATACCATTGTGATGTTTTCTTTTTATCTCCTGGTAGAATGTGACCAATATACATAGAAACATCATCTTTTATAATTCTATCCCTTAGACCTACACTGCAATTGGTACAGAGTGGATGTTCAATAAATGCTTACAGGATGAATAAAATGGGGATAATGACACTCCTACTAAGAAGTTGTTTGCTTTTGGTGAGGGCTGCACCTAAGGCTGGCTGCTGCTTTCTTACCAAGGTTTGTTTTAACTATCACCCTCTAGCAAATAATTGGACCCACTCTACCTTGGGCCCACCAACACTATCTGTCATTTCATAACCACATAGGAAAAGTTCTTTCACCTCTGATGGAGCTGTTAACTTGGGGATTTAAGAAAGATTTTTTAAAAGTCAGAGATCAGAGAGCTGTTTATTTAGTGGCATATGTTAGGTTAGAATATTAGAAACATCCCAGAAAAAATCCTTAAAAATAGGCCCAAGGAGAATGGAATTAGATTTGGCAACAGCCATTCCTCCTTGCCTAGAGGAGAGGAGCAGATGAAAGGAGTCCTGAAATTGATCAGGAATAGAGTAAAGCAAAGGGGGCAGACAAGAGTAGAAAGAAAAATATATATGGGAAGAAAAGAAATTTTCCATCAGCATCAGGTGCAAGGACAGAGAAGAGAAGGAAATTTTTAGCATCCCATCTAGTGCTTAATGCTTGATAAGTGACCACTGAATTAAATGCAAATGCTTTAGCCTGACATTCAGAATTCTCCACTTAACATCCAAATCTCTCCCTTCAGCCACATTTTCCATTATCCCTGTGTGTGTGCCCCACTTCAGCCAAACTACGTCGCTTATATTTGTCCTTTGTTGATCTGGGTCATTGCTCACAATGCCCTCTTGATCTGGACTGTCCCCTTGCTATATTTCCTTCTATAAAAATTCTACTAATCCTTCAAGACTCTTCCAAAATGCCCCTCTTCCTTGAGGGCTTTCTTTTATTCTCTCCAATGGATGCCCTAGTCTCCCTCCTTGCAGAGAATCCTTTTCTGTGACTTTTATCTTCAAGTCGTTATTTGTGTACTTGTTTTCTCTTATTCAACTGCAAATGTCATTGACCATTTTGTCTCTCAGTCTCCTAGAGTACAGCCCAGTGCAGATCAATGCAGAAGGCATCTATTGGGCATGGAAAGAGAAACGATTTCAGTTTATTTGCAGTGAACTGATTTGGACCTTACCTGGAGATAGAGTGACTTCCTTCTCAAAAACTTACCCCTCACTCTATTTTAAAACTATATATATGTTTAAAATTATATACATATTTTTTTTTCTTTTTTTGGCCAGGCAGATCTGTCTTCTTTTTTTCTGACTGAACAACAGCTTGGTCCCATGGAGAATTCCTCTCCCATCCCCTACTGCTGATGGCTCATCTTCAAACATGCATTTAACTTGGATTACTAACAGAGCAAGTTATTCTCACCCATAGTTCTGACCACTCATGAGCGGCCTAGGAGGTTAACAATGTGTCATAATTTATGATCTTCCAGGGACTTGGATTTATAAGAGCTGCCTCGTGTGAAAGTGTAAACCACTTGAAGATGGGCATACCCAGCTGACCACCCACCATATTTCAACACAGCTTTGTTGTTTGCTAGTCACTTTAGAATTCTGTTGACTCAGGAGGGGAAAGCCTAGAGTCTCAAAGAGGTAACTGGACTCAGATATGTTTGTTCGGCCTACTCAGTGTTGATTTGTATCAAATTTAGAAAAACACATTGGTTACCAACATTTTTTAAAATTCCGATGTATTTTTATTAAAGTCCAGAGTTTATATTAGGGTTCATTCTTTACATTGTGCAGTTCTATGGGTTTTGACAAATGGATAATGTCATGTATCCTCCACTATATCATAGAGAGTAGTTTCATCACCCTAAAGATCCCCCATGGTCCTCCTTTTCATTCCTCCCTCCTTTCTCCCAACCCCCTGACAACCACTGATCTTTTCAGTGTCTCTATAGCTTTGTCTTTTCCAAAATGTTATATGGTTGAGCTCATACAGTGTGTATAGAGTTTTCAGACCAGCTTCTTTCACTTAGCAATACGCATTTCAGGTTCCTTCATGTCTTTTCTTAGCTTAATAGCTCACTTCTCTTTAGTGCTGAATAATATTCCACTGTTTGGATGGATCATGATTTGTTTATCCATTCACCTGCTGTAGGATACCTTGGTTATTCTAGGTTTTAGAAATTATGAGTAAAGCTGCTATAAACATTTCTTTTTGCTTTGTTTTGAATTTTTGAACTTTATTTTTTTATACATCAGGTTCTTATTAGTTATCCATTTTACACATATTAGTGTATACATGTCAATCCCAATCTCCCAATTCATCACACTACCCCCCCACCCCCCACCGCTTTCCCACCTTGGTGTCCATACGTTTGTTCTCTACATCTGTGTCTCAATTTCTCCCCTGCAAACCGGTTCATCTGTACCATTTTTCTAGGTTCCACATATATGCGTTAATATACAATATTTGTTTTTCTCTTTCTGACTTACTTCACTCTGTATGACAGTCTCTAGATCCATCCACCTCTCTACAAATGACTCAATTTCGTTCTGTTTTATGGCTGAGTAATATTCCATGGTATATATGTACCACCTCTTCTTTATTCATTCGTCTGTTGATGGGCATTTAGGTTGCTTCCATGTCCTGGCTATTGTAAATAGTGCTGCAATGAACACTGGGGTGCATGTGTCTTTTTGAATGATGGTTTTCTCTGGGTATATGCCCAGTAGTGGGATTGCTGGATCATGTGGTAATTCTATTTTTAGTTTTTTAAGGAACCTCCATACTGTTCTCCATAGTGGCTGTATCAGTTTACATTCCCACCAACAGTGCAAGAGGGTTCCCTTTTCTCCACACCCTCTCCAGTATCTGCTGTTTGTAGATTGTCTGATGATGCCCATTCTAACTGGTGTGAGGTGATACCTCATTTTAGTTTTGATTTGCATTTCTCTTATAATTAGTGATGTTGAGCAGCTTTTCATGTGCCTCTTGGCCATCTGTATGTCTTCTTTGGAGAAATGTCTATTTAGGTCTTCTGCCCATTTTTGGATTGGGTTGTTTGTTTTTTTAATATTGAGCTGCATGAGCTGTTTATATATTTTGGAGATTAATCCTTTGTCCATTGATTCGTTTGCAAATATTTTCTCCCATTCTGAGGGTTGTCTTTTCGTCTTGTTTATAGTCTCCTTTGCTGTGCAAAAGCTTTTAAGTTTCATTAGGTCCCATTTGTTTATTTTTGTTTTTATTTCCATTTCTCTAGGACTTGGGTCAAAAAGGATCTTTCTGTGATTTATGTCATAGAGTGTTCTGCCCATGCTCTCCTCTAAGAGTTTTACAGTGTCTGGTCTTACATTTAGGTCTCTAATCCATTTTGAGTTTATTTTTGTGTATGGTGTTAGGGAGTGTTCTAATTTCATTCTTTTACATGTAGCTGTCCAGTTTTCCCAGCAACACTTATTGAAGAGACTGTCTTTTCTCTATTGTATATCCTTGCCTCCTTTGGCATAGATTAGTTGACAATAGGTGTGTGGGTTTCTCTCTGGGCTTTCTATCCTGTTCCACTGATCTATATTTCTGTTTTTGTGACAATACCATATAGTCTTGATTACTATAGTGTTGTATTATAGTCTGAAGTCAGGGAGTCTGATTCCTCCAGCTTCGTTTTTTTCCCTCAAGTCTGCTTTGGCTATTCGGGGTCTTCTGTGTCTCCATACAAATTTTAAGATATTTTGTTCTAGTTCTGTAAAAAATGCCATTGGTAATTTGATAGGGATTGCATTGAATCTGTAGACTGCTTTGGGTAGTATAGAAATTTTTGCAATATTGATTCTTCCAATCCAAAAACATGGTATATCTCTCCATCTGTTTGTATCATCTTTAATTTCTTTCATCAGTGTCCTACAGTTTTCTGCATACAGGTCTTCTGTCTCCCTAGGGAGGTTTATTCATAGGTATTTTACTCTTTTTGTTGCAATGGTAAATGGGAGTGTTTCCTTAATTTCTCTTTCAGATTTTTCATCATTAGTGTATAGGAATGCAAGAGATTTCTGTGCATTAATTTTGTATCCTGCAACTTTACCAAATTCACTGATTAGCTCTAGTAGTTTTCTGGTAGCATCTTTAGGATTCTCTATGTATAGTATCATGTCACCTGCAAACAGTGACAGTTTTACTTCTTCTTTTCCCATTTGTATTCCTTTTATTTCTTTTTCTTCTCTGATTGCTGTGGCTAAAACTTCCAAGACTATGTTGAATAATAGTGGTGAGAGTAGACATCCTTGTCTCGTTCCTGATCTTAGAGGAAATGCTTTCAGTTTTTCACCATTGAGAATGATGTTTGCTGTGGGTTTGTCATATGTGGCCTATTTATGTTGAGGTAGGTTCCCACTATGCACACGTTCTGGAGAGTTTTTATCATAAATGGATGTTGAATTGTGTCAAAAGCTTTCTCTGCATCTATTGAGATGATCATATGGTTTTTCTTCTTCGATTTGTTAATATGATGTATCATATTGATTGATTTGCATATATTGAAGAATCCTTGCATCCCTGAGATAAATCCCACTTGATCATGGTGTATGATCCTTTTAATGTGTTGTTGGATTCTGTTTGCTAGTATTTTGTTGAGGATTTTTGCATCTATATTCATCAGTGATATTGGTCTGTAATTTTCTGTTTTGGTAGTATCTTTGCCTGGTTTTGGTATCAGGGTGATGGTGGCCTCATAGAATGAGTTTCGGAGTGTTCCTTCCTCTGCAATGTTTTGGAAGAGTTTGAGAAGGATGGGTGTTAGCTCTTCTCTAAATGTTTGATAAATTCACTTGTGAAGCCATCTGGTCCTGGATTTTTTTTTGTTGGAGGATTTTTAATCACAATTTCAATTTCAGTGCTTGTGATTGGTCTGTTCATATTTTCTACTTCTTCCTGGTCCAGTCTTGGAAGGTTATACCTTTCTAAAAATCTGTCCATTTCTTCCAGGTTGTCCATTTTATTGGCATAGAGTTGCCTGTAGTAGTCTCTTAGGATGCTTTGTATTTCTGCAGTGTCCGTTGTCACTTCTCCTTTTCATTTCTAATTTTCTTGATTTGAGTCCTCTCCCTCTTTTTCTTGATGAGTCTGGCTAAGGGTTTATCAATTTTGTTTGTCTTCTCAAAGAACCAGCTTTTAGTTTTAGTGATCTTTGCTCTTGTTTTCTTTGTTTCTATTTCATTTATTTCTGCTCGGATTTTTATGATTTCTTTACTTGTACTAACTTTGGGTTTTGGTTGTTCTTCTTTCTCTAGTTCCTTTAGGTGTAAGGTTAGATTGTTTATTTGAGATGTTTGTTGTTTCTTGATGTAGGATTGTATTGCTATAATCTTCCCTCTTAGAACTGCTTTTGCTGCATCCCATAGGTTTTGGATCGTCGTGTTTTCATTGTCATTTGTCTCTAAGTATTTTTTGATTTCCTCTTTGATTTCTTCAGTGATCTCTTGGTTATTAGGTAACACATTGTTTAACTGCCATGTGTTTGTGTTTTTTACGTTTTTTTCCTTGTAATTGATTTCTAATCTCATAGCACTGTGGTCAGAAAAGATGCTGGATATGATTTTAATTTTCTTAAATTTACTGAGGCTTGATTTGTGACCCAAGATGTGATTTATCCTGGAGAGTGTTCTGTGTACACTTGAGACGAAAGTGTAATCTGCTGTTTTTGGATGGAATGTCCTATAACATCAATTAAATCTATCTGGTCTATTGTGTCATTTAAAGCTTCTGTTTCCTCATGAATTTTCTGTTTGGATGGTCTGTCCATTGGTGTAAGTGAGTTGTTAAAGTCCCCCACTATGATTGTGTTACTGTCGATTTCCTCTTTCATAACTGTTAGCAGTTGTCTTATGTATTGAGGTGCTCCTATGTTGGGTGCATATATATTTAAAATTGTTATATCTTCTTCTTGGATTGATCCCTTGATCATTATGTAGTGTTTTTCCTTGTCTCTTGTAACATTCTTTATTTTAAAGTCTATTTTATCTGATACAAGTATTGCTACTCCAGCTTTCTTTTGATTTCCATTTGCATGGAATATCTTTTTCCATCCCCTCACTTTCAGTCCCTATGTGTCCCTGAAGTGGGTCTCTCGTAGACAGCATATATATGGGTCTTGTTTTTGTGTTCATTCAGCAAGCTTGTGTCTTTTGGTTGGAGCATTTAATCCATTCATGTTTAAGGTAATTATTGATATGTATGTTCCTATTACCATTTTCTTAATTGTTTTGGGTTTGCTTTTGTAGGTCCTTTTCTTCTCTTGTGTTTTCCATTTAGAGAAGTTCCTTTAGCATTTGTTGTAGAGCTGGTTTGGTGGTGCTGAATTCTCTTAGCTTTTGCTTGTCTGTAAAGCTTTTGATTTCTCCATAGAATCTGAAAGAGATCCTTGCTGGGTAGAGTAATCTTGGTTGTAGGTTCTTCCCTTTCATCACTTTAAATATGTCATGCCACTCCCTTCTGGTTTGTAGAATTTCTGCTGAGAAATCAGCTGTTAACTTTATGGGAGTTCCCTTGTTATGTTATTTGTCATTTTTCCCTTGCTGCTTTCAACAATTTTTCTTTGTCTTTAATTTTTGCCAATTGGATTACCATGTGTCTTGGCATGTTTCTCCTTGGGTTTATCCTGTATGGCACTCTCTGCGCTTCCTGGACTTGGGTGGCCATTTCCTTTCCCATGTTAGGGATGTTTTTGACTATAATCTCTTCAAGTATTTTCTCGGGTCCTTTCTCTCTTTCTTCTCCTTCTTGGACCCCTATAATGTGAATGTTGGTGTGTTTAATGTTGTCTGAGAGGTCTCTTAGGCTGTCCTCATTTCTTTTCATTCTTTTTTCTTTATTCTGTTCCACAGCAGTGAATTCCACTATTCTGTCTTCCAGGTCACTTATCGGTTCTTCTCTCTCAGTTATTCTGCTACTGATTCCTTCTAGTGTAGTTTTCATTTCAGTTATTGTATTGTTCATCTCTGTTTGTTTGTTCTTTAATTCTTCTAGGTCTTTGTTAAACATTTCTTGCATCTTCTCGATCTTTGCCTCCATTGTTTTTCCGAAGTCCTGGATCATCTTCACTATCATTATTCTGAATTCTTTTTCTGGAAGGTTGCCTATCTCCACTTCATTTAGTTGTTTTTCTGCGGTTTTATCTTGTTCCTTCATCTGGTACATAGCCCTCTGCCTTTTCATCTTGTCTATCTTTCTGTGAATGTGGTCTTTGTTCCACAGGCTGCAGGATTGTAGTTCTTCTTGCTTCTGCTGTCTGCCCTCTGGTGGATGAGGCTATCTAAGAGGCTTGTGCAAGTTTCCTGATGGGAGGGACTGGTGGTGGGTAGAGCTGGCTGTTGCTCTGGTGGGCAGAGCTCAGTAAAAGTTTAATCCGCTTGTCTGCTGATGGGTGGGGCTGGGTTTCCTCCCTGTCGGTTGTTTGGACTGAGGTGACCCAACCCTGGAGCCTACCCAGGCTCTTTGGTGGGGTTAATGGTGGACTCTGGCAGGGCTCACGCCAGGAGTACTTCCCAGAACTTCTGCTGCCAGTGTCCTTGTCCTCATGGTGAGACACAGCCACCCGCTGCCTCTGCAGGAGACCCTCCAACACTAGCAGGTAGGTTTGGTTCAGTCTCCTATGGGGTCACTGCTCCTTCCCCTGGGTCCCAATGCACACACTACTTTGTGTGCGTCCTCCGAGAGTGGAGTCTCTGTTTCCCCCAGTCCTGTCGAAATCCTGCAATCAAATTCCACTAGCCTTCAAAATCTGATTCTCTAGGAATTCCTCCTTCCATTGCCAGACCCCCAGGTTAGGAAGCCTGACACGGGGCTCAGAACCTTCACTTCAGTGGGTGCACTTCTGTGATATAAGTGTTCTCCAGTTTGTGAGTCACCCACCCAGCAGTTATGGGATTTGATTTTATTGTGATTGTGCCCCTCCTACCATCTCATTGTGGCTTCTCCTTTGTCTTTGGATGTGGGGTATCTTTTTTGGTGAGTTCCAGTGTCTTCCTGTTGATGATTGCTCAGCAGTTAGTTGTGATTCCGGTGCTCTCACAAGAGGGAGTGAGAGCACGTCCTTCTACTCCGCCATCTTGAACCAATCTCCTCTGCTATAAACATTTGTGTGCAGGTTTTTGCGTGGACACAAGTTTTCAACTAATTTGTGTAAATAACAAGGAGCATGACTGATGGATTATATGGTAAGACTGTGTTTAGCTTTGTAAGAAACTGCTAAACTGTCTTCTAAAGCAGTAATGAATGAGATTTTCTGTTGCTCCACATCCTCACCAGCATTTGGAGTTGTTAGTGCTTTGGATTTTAGCCATTCTAATAGATGTGTAGTGGTGTCTCATTTTTTAAATTTGCAGTTCCCTAATGACACATGATATAGAGCATCTTTTCATATGTTATTTGCCATCTGCATTTCTTCTTTGGTGAAGTGTTTGTTCAGGTCTTTTGTCTATTTTAATTGTGTCGTTTGCTTTATTGTTGAGTTTTAAGCACTCTTTGTGTATTTTGGATACAATGCCACAAAATATGCATTTTGTAAAGATTTTCTCCAAGTCTGTGGTTTGTCTTTTCATTCTTCTTAACAGTGTCTTTCAGAGCAGAAGTTTTAAATTTTAATGAAGCCCAGCTTATTAGCTTTTCCTTTCAGGGATTGTAATTTTTTGGTGTCTTATCAAAAAAGTCATCACCAAATCCAAGCTCACCTGGATTTTCTCCTATGGTACCTTGTAGAAGTATTATATTTTAAACTTAGGACTATGATGATCCATTCTGAGTTAATTTTGTGAAAGGTCTCAGGTCTGGATCTATGTTAATTTTTTTTGCCCGTGAATGTGCTGCTGTTCTAGCATCATTTATTGAAAAGACATCCTTTCTCCATTGAATTCCCTTTGGTCCTTTGTCAGAGATCAGTTGGCTGTATTTATGTGGGTCTATTTCTGTGCTCTCTATTTTGTCTCATTGAACTATTTGTCTATTCTTTTACCTATACCACTCTGCCTTGATTACTGTAGCTTTGTAGTAAGTCTTGAAGTTGGGTTGTGTCAGTCCTCTGACTTTGTTCTTCTTTAGTATTGTGTTGGCTATTCTTGGTCTTTTGCCTTTCCATATAAACTTGAGAATCAGCTTATTGATGCCCACAAAATAACTTACTGGAATTTTGACTGGGATTGTGTGGAATCTACAGGTCAAGTTGGGAAGAACATACATCTCAACAATGTCAAGTCTTTGTAGCCATAAACATGAAACACCTCTCTGTTTTATTTACATCTTTGATTTCTTTCATCAGAGTTTTGCAGTTTTCCTCATATAGATCTTATACATATTTTGTTATATTTGTACCTAGGTATATAAATTTTTTGTGCTAATGGAAATGGTGTTTTTTTTCTAATTTCAAATTCCCATTGTTCATTTCTAGTATATAAGAAAGCAATTGACGTTTGTATATTAATTTTGTATCCTGCAAACTTGCTATAATTGCTTATTAGTTCCAGTTCCTTGGGATTTTCTACACAGAATATCATGTCATCTGTGAACAAAGACAGTTTTATTTCTTCTTCCCTAAATCTATATATCTTGTATTTCCTTTCCTTGTTTTATTGCATTAACTAGTATTTCTAGTCTAAAATCAGGATACTTAATATAAATATCTATATTTCTGGCTTCTCTTGAAAAAAATAGAGAACTGGGCAAGCAGCCTATCTTGGAAGAAGTTGGCTGGAGTTGAGATGGAGTATCTGCTTCTAGTTTACTGCAGTCCCCACCATTCATGGTCACAACACTTTGCTCCTTTGTGAAAAATGGCAATCAAGAGAGGATTAAAATTTCTGTTTAAATTGAAAACATGGTCAAGGTATACCAAGATCTTCACAAAAATCAGAGAACAATCTCCATGGGCATGTGATTTGTAGGAAAGCCAGACCCTCCATAAACAGCTCCTTGTTCAAGTATTTGGGAATTTTTAAGATCTCCAAATACCTCCTTGTAAATGTCAATGGTCTACTAAACAGGCAGCCCCCATCTCATACCACCTCAGTCACAGCTGCCTCAGCCTATCCCTTAGATCTCAAAGTTCTGCTCTTGATCTATCCCTGTCCCTACACCATTGCCATTTCATGTCAGTCTTCCTGCTTCTGCCATTATTCTTTCAGGGAACACCTTGCTATATCAGGAATCCAGCAGGGTGGACACATGCCATTAGTGCTCTAAATCCACGACTGCCCTAGAATTTTTTGTGCGCTTTGGTTCCGATGTATTACGGGTTAACAGGCTGCACTGAGCGGACTTAGGAACTTTATCACAACGATCACACCATTTCTATGAGAACGTGTTGGAATTCCAAACAAATAACTTAAGATGGAATACAACTTGTCACTAAGTTGAGGCCACCTGCAGCCCAGTAAGGGCAGGAAGACCATTTTGACAAAGAGACATCAGCCACCTCGCTGCTTTGTGCCAGGTTGGCCAAAGCTGGAGTTTGTGCGTAGAGCTACAGTATGTCACTGTGTGTATGTGTGTGTGCAGGCACGCTAACACACATGTGTGTTGCACATGCATGCAAGCATGCATGCACATGGGGGAGGAGCAGGGAAGGAGGGAAAGAAGCATCATCACAGTTTGCCCAGCATTCAGATTCTAATATTTGACTTTTCAGAAGTTTGGCACTTATTATCTTTAGGTGTTACACTTCCTTTCTCCTTCGTTGCTGATTGTCATTGGCTGCAGACAGGCAACCAGTTTCAAGAATCTCCTTTTGAATCTCAGAAGAAAGTTATCTAATTCATAGGGCAACAAAGTCAGGTATGGGAATGGTCAGATTTCTACTTGAAGCTATGACCCAGTGATTCTCAACCTGGATGCATGCTAGAATCACTAAGGAGCTTTAAAAACCTGCCAGTGCCTGGCCCTACCTCAGAACAATTGAACCAGATTCTCCAGGGTGATGCCCAGGAAATCAGTGTGTATGTGTATGTATGTGCGCGTGCACACACAGACAGACACACGTGGTTCTTATGTGCAAATTCAGTTAAGAAGTACTGCTCTCAGGGTATGATGCTCAAGCTTGTACCCTTTCAGATGTGATGTTAAGATCTAATCATCTTGCCCCCTAACCTGTTCCACTGTGTGAGAACTCAGAGAGAAGACAGCCATTTATGAACCAGGGGGATGTCCTGTACTAGATACAGAATCTGCCAAAGTTTTGACCTTGGACTTCCCAGAATCCAGAACTGTGAGAAATAAATGACTGTTGTTTGGGAAAAAACAGAAAAAAATCTAATCATCTTATCTGAACAAGGATCCTACGCCCACCCCTGCAGAGGAGGCTGCTTATAGACATTTTTCTTTAGTGACATGACAGGCACCTGATACTTTAGAAGGGAACTGGATCTCCTTTTTAATAAACCATGTTTTCTCTTTCAAGAGAAGAGGAAAAGGTGAAATTGACATCTACCAAGATAATTGAAGCAAATAACTCCAGGCACAGATGACAAGAAGTTCTTCCACATATCCATTAAATAAAGGTAACTGCTGCTTTTACAAGAAATGTAATTTGTACTAAATCTTCCCCTCTTTGGAACTATCTATAAATTTCTAAATTAACTTGTAGCTGCTGACACATTTCTTACTGTTGAGAGAACATCTTCTTCCCTCCCCCAGGTGTGCTTTTCTTTTATTTCTTTAGCTACAGTTGGAAGAGCGGAAGAAGAGGAAGGTTTTTATGTGTTTATTTTAAAGGTAACACCTAAAATCTTATCAAAACAGGACCCAGTTAAAAATACTCTCTCTCTGGCTCCTTCAGCAGTTGAGTAAGGGGTAAGCAGGGGAGGGATTCACACATTACTTCCCTTGGAACAGAACTGGTGAGTATCTGGCATCCTTGTGTGATGAGTCAAGCCATCAGAAGAGTGTAATTTGTGGAATAAACAACCAGGAGTGACACCCAAGTTCGTAAGTAATCAAAACTGGAGGCCATATCGGTTACTGTCTCAAGGTAAATTAGTGAGGAAAACTGATCTACTTTGGAAACTAAGCTGGTTTTCTTCTGTGGCTGGGAAATGTGCTCCACCCCTCAAAGGCAGCTAAGCCTGGTTGACTGTGTGGTTCATCCTACCTGAATCCATAGGTGCAGGGCACAGAGTAAAGAGGAGATAAGGAAGGCAAAAATCTGAGGCAGTGGGGAGAAGTGAAGAAAGGTGAAGTGGGTGAGAATGGGAGGTGTGAGAAGGGTGTACCTTTAAATGTCCATACTCATCAGATCCCATTTGTAATTCATAGACCCTCATTGACACTGAATCATCTCTGAGCTAGGAGAAACCTGCATGGGCTGCAGAAGTTTGGCTCTTGAGTTTAGAATGGAATAGTGACCTGTCATCACTCACTGGTCACTGAAGGGTAGAGAGAAGAGAGAGTGGCTGTACTGAATGGTTGGCTGGAATCACCATCACTTCAGAAAAAACTATTCAAGATGCATGCACTATTGATGCTGTCATCACAGCTGAAGACAGATGGCCTTCCTTCTTGTTATTACCACAACTTCTGTCAGACGTGTTTATCGAGTGTCTGGCTATACTGCCAGGTCAGTTTAGTTAGATGGGAGGAACTCATTTGGCACAAAGAGACAATCTGTGTAGAGGGGGGCCACAGTGCATTTACAGGGGCAGGAAGATCACAAAGCTATTCTAAACACACTTTCACAACTCTCCTCAAAGAGCTGAATCTCAGTAGATACTAACTTTCTTTTAACATGTCTTGATCTGTGGATGAGAGAAGTGAGGAGCAGGAAGGTCGGGAACCATGATCCCTAACATACAGTCTAGGGCACGAAGCTTGTTTCTTATACATGGGAAATTTGACTTTTCGTTTTTCCAAAACTTGACTTCAAGATTATGAAAATAAAAATAATATTCATTTACCTGCATACATCTGGTAGTACGTACCAGGTGCATACAACAACTTTGCTGGCTAGTCTCCTTTGCCCCTCCCCCATCCATTCTCCACCCTTGTCTCTTTGGCTTCTTGTTGAGTTTGGCCAAGGTGGGGGGACAGTAACAGAGATCAGAAGGTGAGAGGAGAGAAAAATGGGGACATTTGTTTCCCGTGCTTCCTTGTCCACAGCCTCTAGGCCAGCACTCTTTTTTGGGGACTTATAAAATGCCTCATTCATTGCTGTGGTATCCCTCACAACACTGCCTCCCATGAAAGAACTCATATGCCAAAGGAATACTGGCAATGGAAATGGGTCTAGAGAAACTAAGTAACTGCCCAAGGACTGTCAACTAGAAAATGGAGTCAAGAATGAAACCAAGTCTGTCTGATTCTTCACTGAAATGGCTACATCTTATTATTGCTATGTTGGATATGTCTTCCAATTTCATGGCAACATCAGTTTTCCCTGACCTGAATAATATTGTACAACAAATGGCACTAACAGACACATACAGAACATTCCATCCAACAGAACACACATCCTTCTTAAGTGCACATGGGAAATTCTGCAGGATAGATTATATGTTGGGCCACCAAGCAAGCCTTAACAAATTTAAGAAGACTGAAATCATATCTAGTATCTTTTTCAATCACAGTGGTATGAAACCAGTAATCAATAACAGGAAGAAAACTGAAAAATTCACAAATACATGGAAATTAAACAACACACTCCTGAACAACAAATGGATCAATAAAGAAATCTAAAGGGAAATCAGAAAGCATCTTGAGACAAACAAAAATGAAAACACAGGGCGGGCACCGCGGGGCGGCTGCGGGGGCACAGGGCCTGTCTCTGGGCTGAGCCCCGACGGCGGTGGCGGTGGTGGCGGGTGGCAGCAGAGACAGCTGCCGCCTCTGTCCTTGGGTCCGCTCCGCTCTGCTCCCTGGCGTGTTGATTCTTCCCCACCTGCTGCCCAATGGAGTCCAGGCTCTCGCATCACAGGAAATGCCTATACGGCCCTCCTCACTCACTTCCAGTGGCAGCTGCACCGCGTGGCTTGTGGGATCTTAGTTCCCTGACCAGGGATCAAACCAGCACCGCTGGCAGCAAAAGCATGGAGTCCTAACCAGTGGACCACCAGAAATTCCCATGAATGACACACAATGCTAGCACAGAGGAAAGTAAAATGGAAAGATAGTGAGAAACTTGGTCCAAATGAAATTGCTTGAGCCCCTGTATGCAGCTATGACAGATTTATACTAGGACTATTCAGTTACATGACCTAATAAATCTTCACCCCCTTTTTTTTCACATAAACTAGTTTGAATTGTGAATGATTCCTAATAGGTATCAGTACCTAGCAGTGAAGTGTTACAAATGATAGACTTTAAAAGGTACCATCCAAGGTAGGATGAAGGTCAGCGAGGATTTGTCTATCCCTGGCTAAGTTAGCTGTCTTTGTTATGCTTTAACAAAGCAGCTGGTTAAATTGTTGCCCATTCTCTCTTGGGACTCAGAGCATGTGCCGTTTGAGACTGAATCATTATTTAGCAGAACTTTTCAGGCTGTAGAATGTGTTTGCTGCTTCTTAAAGATCTCAGTGAGTTTTTATGAGAAAGAGATAAGCTTCTCTCAAAGTTCGTCCATCTACAAGTAGAAAAAGAAGAAAAATATGTCTGATAAAATGTCTTTTCTGCTTTTCGTAGCTGAGAGTCAGGTAAAACTATACCTTGCAAGATTGGAAGAGGTGAGTTCTCTGTCTTATGATGAAGTTTGTTCCAGCAAAAGCAGGAAGACTAGAAACAGAAGATAAGACTAAAACCAGGAAGGAGCCTGAGCTTGACTGCCATTCATCCTCATGGTCATCAAAAGACATCATGGCAGAGTGAAAGCACAAGCCACAGGATGGGAGAAGATGTTACAGCACATATAACTGACAAAGAGCTCATATCTGGAACTCCTATAAGCAAACAAGAGACAATCCAATAGAAAAGTGGGCAGGATTGATCAACAGATATTTCACAAAAGGGGATATCCAAATAAACATGGGAAAATGCTGAATCTCACTTGTCATGAGAGAAATGCAATGAAAACAACTAGGGGGGTCCCACTATAGACTCTACCAGAAAAGCTAAAATAAAAAAGACCGATCATACCAGTGTTGTTGGAGAACTGTTGGAGCCATCAAACACTTCTGGTAGAAATGTAAATAGGTGCTTTAGAAAAGTGTGGTATTATCCATTAAAACTGAATGTGTGTATATCCTATTACCAAGCAATTCCACTCTTAGATATATGAGTGCATATGTACCAAAAGACACAACAATATTACAACATTGTTTGTAACAGTCCCAAATTGGAAAACCCTAAACGCCCATCAACAGCGAATGGGTAAATAATTGCAATGAACTCTATACTCCAATGAACATGAACAAACTATCGCTACAGTCACCAGCAGGACTAAATCTGGCAGATACAATTTTGAGTGAAGAAGCTTGACATAAAGGAACACATCCTGTAGGGTTCCATTTATGTAAGCTTCAAAAACAATATGTGGTGTTAGAAATGAGGTGAATGGAGATCTTGAGGAGGAGGGAGGGGGTCTGATTGGGAGGGCACACTAGGGGCTTCTGAGGGTCCTGATGTAGTCCTATTTCTTGACCTGGCGCTGGTTACACTGGTGTGCTCACTTTGTGATAATTCATGTGTGATTCCAGCACTTCTCTATCTGTCAATAACATTAAAATAATCTTTTAATCATAGACCATGGAAGAAGAAAAAAAACAAAAATGAAAACACAACATACAAAAACTTATGGGTTTCAGCAAAAGAAGTTCTAAGAGGGAAGTATTTAGCAATAAATGCCTACATTAAAAAAAAGAAAGATCTAAATAAACAACCTAGCTTTACATCTCAAGGAATTAGAAACAGGAGAAAAAACTAAGTCCAAAATTAACATAAGGAAGGAAATAATAAAGATTACAGCAGACACAAATAAAATAGAAAGTACAAAGACAATAAAAAAATCAATGAAACTGAGTTGATTTTTTGAAAAGTTAAAGTTGACAAACCTTTAGCTAGACTAACAGAGAGAGAGAGAGAGGTTTCAAATAAAATTATAAATGAAAGAGGAAGCATTGCAACTGAGACCACAAAAATATAAAGGGTCATAGAGGTCACTATGAACAATTATACATCAATGAACTGGATAACTAGAAGAAATGGATAAACTCCTAGAAACAACCTACCAAGATGGAATCATGAAGAGACAGAAAATCTGAATAGACCAATAATGACTAACGATATTGAATCAGTAATCAAAATCTCCCAACAAAGAAAAGCCCAGTACCAGATGATCATTGGTAAATTCTACCAAACATTTACAGAAGAATTAATATGAATCTTCTCAAATTCTTCCAAAAAACTGAAGAGGAGGGAACACTGCTAAATTCATTTTATGAGGCCAGCATTACCCTGACACCAAAGCCAGATAAGGACATTATAAGAAAAGAAAACTACAGGCCAATATCCTTGATAAATATAGACGCAAAAATTCTCAACAAAATTTTAGTAAACTGAATTCAACAGCACATTAAAAGGATCCTGTACCATGATCAAGTGGGATTTATCCATGGGATGCAAGGATGGTTCAATATACACAAATCAATAAATCAATAAACATTATACACTACTTTAATAGAATAAAAATCATATGATCCTCTCAATAGATGCAGAAAAAGCACTTGACAAAATTCAACACCCTTTCATGATAAAAGCTCTCAACAAATGAGGTATAGAAGCAACATCCCTCAACATAAAGGTCATATATGAAAAAATCCACAGCTAACATCATACTCAACTGTGAAAGGCTGAAAGCTTTTCCTCTAAAATCAGGAACAAGACAAGGGTAACCACTCTCACCACTGTTTTTCAACATAGTACTGGAAGTCCTAGCCAAAAGCAATCAGACAAGAAAAAGAAATAAATGCCATCCAAACTGGAAAGAATAGCATAACATTATCTCTATCTGCAGATGACATGATCTTGTATATAGAAAACCCCAAAGACTGCACCAAAAAACTCTTAGAATAAATGAATTCAATAAAGCTACAGGATACAAAATCAACATACAAAAATCAGTTGCATTTCTGTACATTAACAATGAAATATCTGAAAGAGAAGAAAACAATCCCATTCAAAGTAGCATAGGGGAAGGCCCCACAGAATGAACTTTTATCAGTCTCAGCTGGTCTGTTTATCTAGCTTCCCTTGCCAAAAGATTGCTTTCGGCAATTGCATGGGAGTGTAATGCAATTATGGTTGAAAAGATGTGAGGAAAAATTATGAGAAGCACTTCTGGGAAGGGATTCTTTGCTGTTAAGAAGTTACACAAGTGAGGGACTTTCTTTTTTTCCTCTCTTGAACATTGTTATCTACATGGATGCCTAAAACTGCAGAAGCCATGAGGAGAGCCATCCTAAGAGGACACCACTTTGAGGATGGGGGAGGTGAAAGATGGAAAGAATTGGGTTCTTGCAGGAGGCATGGGGACCCTGATTGGAAGAACCCTGGAACTGCCCTATCTCACCTAACTTCCTGTTCTATGAGACAATAACTGTTCCTTATGGTTCAAACTCCTTTCTGCCGGGTTTTCTGTTACTGTTAGTAGATGGGGGCGGGGGGGGGGTGCCCAGAGAAAGAGAACCAGTCATGGCTTTCTTGACATAAGAGAAGCCATTTTGTGATCTGAGCCTGGCCACAATGCTTGTCCTTGAGGAGGTCTCAGTAATTAATGACCTTTAGGGAACAAAGGAATGAAAAGCAGTCAAGAAACAATAGTTCAGCAATGAAACAGAATCCTAGTTCCTCCTCAGGCGATATACATCACAATCTGATACACATCTTTGAGTTCTTCAGGAACTAAGGTCCCTACCTAGGTGGAGGATGGTAACTGCTTAATGAGACCCCAGTCTGGTCAGGACCTAAGGAATGATGACATTGACCTTTTCTGACCCTTATGACTTCAATCAACTAAAGCTTAGACTCTGTCAACCTCTGCCCCAATTCAATGCTGAATTCTCCTCTGCTCAAGCCCCTTCATGAATATGCATATACTGCCCAAACCCCTTCAAGAATATGCATGTACCCTTAGCTTAAAATTTCCCCGGTGTTTTCCTTACTTGCTGCAAGTAATAAATACTGCCTTCTCCCGATCTTTGGCTCCGTTTTGTCTCTTGGCTTGACATCCACCAAAAGATGAACCCAGTTTTGGGGTAACATTGCTTGTAGCCAAAATAAAATGAAGATAGATACATATAGATTGTGGTTCTGGTATTAACTTCTAATATTTAAGGACATTGTCTAAAGGAAATAATTTTGTTACGATCCTGTTTGGATCCTCTTATTTGTCCAAACCTCTAAGTAGTTCCTCTAAATGGTCACCCTAGCCATGGATCAAGCATCATATAAAAGAACTCCAGAAATTTAAGACTCACTGTCTTTGTTCTGAATTTGCTGCTTTGACCCTTCCCTTCCCTCAGTTCTTCCAGCTTGCCTTTGACTTCTTTTTTCAGTCTCCAGTATTCAACTTCCCCTCGTCCTCAGGCTTGACCGTGAGACCTGCCTTCTCCATTACAGCTTACACTTCTCACCAGTTAAGACTAGGGGTCTCCCTGCAACTACATGGCCTCAGTAGGACTTAGGAAAATGTCCCTGTGATTTCCCCTCTCATCTCATACCTCACTTGGGTGACCTCAGGACTTTTGCTTCTCATCCTTTTTGGTTTGAATTTCCCTTCTGGGTTCTACAGCTACCATGTCTGCTTACTCAGACCAGAGGTTTTATCCAACTGCTATAATGCCTCAGTCGGGCTGAACTGACTCAGTGTTCCCCCTGTTAAGTCTGAGTTGACTTCAACTCTATTTCCACGGAGGGTTGCTTCTTTTCAGTGTGTACTTTATGGAAAAAGCCAGCTGCAGCTGTTACCTGGGAAGAATTCTCCCTCTGTGCAGTTCTGCACGGTTACCTTTGCCCCTTCTCTGACAGACAGGAATTGCAATCTTGCTATGGCTGTTTTTGATAGAAAGGGAAGCACTCTCAGATTGCATGCAGTTCTGTTTGATGCTCCCAAACCCCTCCTCATTCCCAGGTTTAGCAACCAGGGCTTTTTCTGTTCAGTTTTTCAGGCCAACAATATGAAAGCTACATTAGGAGGTGAGAGGTATGCAAAAGTGCACGCAAAGTTCCCTGCCCTTATTTTAGTAGGTGATGCCTGCCTACCTCGAAGGTCCATTCCAGCTCTTAAATTCCATGTTTCCAAATAAGATAGTAAAATATTCAACTTTATGGATTGCTAACAGATTCTTGGACCGAAGCATGAGCCACCCCCAACATGCCTGATTGGATAACAATGCAAAGGACAATGGTATAACATGTGCAATGCACTGTCTTTCCTTTTTAAAAACTCATTTTGTGAAACCCCGTAATTGAATCAGGCTTGAACTTCCCATGGCATAAAACCAAATAGAATTACACTGATGCTAAAAATGTAAATGTATCCCAGATACCACTGAATGATGTATTCATGGGAACATTCAAGCCTGAACAGTTGTGTGCACACACTGTGATAATAAAGCAGAACCTGAAGATCAGGCATTTGAGATATAAACATTTATGGGAACATTTTTAATTCCCTGCTTTTTAAAAATTGTAAGACCACTTTTGATCTTGAGACCCTAGAATGTTGGACCTGGGACAATCCCTAAGAGATCATCGGTTCATTCTCCAGATGGTAAAAAGGATGCCTGGAAGGGCAAAGAGATACACTCAAGGGCACTCAAAGTACAAACAGAGCCAGGTCCAGGTTTGGCTCAACACACCTGTATGAGGCTGCAACCTGGTGTCTATTGTTGCTCTAGGCATTGGGATCCAGAGGTGAAAAAGAACCACTGCTCTTGACGTAGCCCCACATGTGCAGATGTCTAGATCAGTCCTTGTTCCACTTTCTCCCTCATTCTGAATAGACTCCTTGAGAAATAGGAAACTCTATATTTAGCAGCACATGCCTAAAAGCTTAGGAAAAAAATAGAGGAATATTTCCCTGTGTCCCTAGCCTTGAGCCCTACTCCCTAAGCAGAGTCCTACACTGAGTCGCAGAGAGTCAGTTAGCTCTGCTTCTTTCAGCTTCATCTTCCTGCCTCTCACTGTATTGCAGAAACTCGTTTCTTATTATTCATGTATAACATCTCCGTGGACAGACCCAGCCCGGTGACATTTCAGTTTATTGCAGTCTCCCTGTTTGATGGCAAGTTAGGGGATATCTTTGGGAGAATGCATGTACAAAACACTTATTTTCCTTTTTTTTTTTTTTATAAAGAGGGTAGTCAGCCCACCAAGGAGGAAAATTGTGCAGCGTGATGCTTCTCCACCAGTGTGGAGATGCTGGCTCTGATCTTGGGGCCTGGGATCTCTCCTAGTGCTGTTGCCAGGCAGACTTGTTACTGACACACATTGCCTCCCCGGTAAGTAGAGTTCTTCCCCCCTCCCAACTTCATTATGCCTGCAGCCGGAGCTCGTCTGCAGAGGGAGCCATGCCAGACACTCTGATTCACGCTCCTAAAATATCAGCCGGCCTGGGTATGCGAGTGATGCGGTAAATCTGGAAAACATAAATCAGATCGTTGGATGCTATATCTGTTCGTACACATAGGCTGCTGCAGCAGGCACGGTGACATGCCCTCCAACTCTTTGGGGGCTACAGCCAGGAGGAGGTAAAAGGACGTAGTTTCCAGACCTGGGAAAGGAGGGCAGGAGCTGACATGCAGAAGAAGCTTTAAACGTGCTGACATACATCCCAGACACCAGACGTGAAGTGGAGTTCAGGCTCAGAGATTGTTGGGAGGGGCTGGAAAAGGATGCCTAAGGAGTGGCCCCGATGTTAGCAAATCTTCCAGCGTAAAGAGCTTGTCAGTTCCCTGCATTTGGACATCAGAGGGAAGGCTTCAGCTTTCCTAGGAACCCAGACAAGATGGAAAATCAAATATATAGAATCTGGAAGGTGGGAAACTTCCTTAAAGAACACTCTAGAAAAAGCCAACCAACAAGGCCCTTCCTTCAGTGAACAAAGAAAAGTGCCTCCATTGAGCCAGTTAATCGTTTCAAATTCCGGAAAAGAAGGGCCTTGTCCATTTAGCGGAGTTCAGGCCATTTGATCCCAGGGTTTCTTGACCTGGGCCTGGGGACAGCTGGCTTGTCACAAATGGCAGTACTCCTCTGGGTCAGAAGTGCCAGGATTCCTAGTTCAAAAGTAGTTTTAGAATTGTATGAAAGTATGGAGGGTTCATACCTTAGATTCCCAACCCTCAGTCACTGCTTTGCTAGGGTTAGGTCCTGCTATATCAGTGGGACTCTGCCTTAAAACCAGATCAGATTCCCTGGGTCTTTGTGCCTAGGGATGCAGGAGAATGTCTAGGAGTGAACAGGAGACAGAGCTGGGATGAGATGGGAGGTGCCACCTAGGGGCAGCTGTGAATGTAAATTAAAGGAAATGAAGGAGCAATCAGTGGCCCACCCAAAAGTGTCCAGCAGTTACATCTTGGGGAGTCAAGAAAGACCCATGAACAGACTACCAGGTGGTAGGGCCAACGGCTCCACTTGACATTATGGTATCAGATGAGTGAGCCCAGCTCACCTGCCTCCAGGTGTTCAGGTGAATGAGACCATCCATGTGCAACAAGGTGAGATATTGAGAAATTAATCATAGCTTATCTTTTGTGCTATTCTGACCTATCAGCAAAAAACAATGGAAAGATAATTTCCCCCTTTCCCTTCCAGGAAAGGCAGCCAGGGCTTTGTGTTCCCAGACCTGGGTATCCTGACCCCAGGCAGGGAATTTCCAGCTCTTTGTGAGTCAGGCCCACCTGGGGAATTAAGGAGGCTTCCAAGAAGGGAAGAGGGTAGAGGTTTATGTGCTGTTTGGGTAAGAGAGTCAAGGTCTGACCCCAGGTAGGTGATAGAATCCTGGGAACTTAGAAAATGAGACAGGGTACATTTGCAGGATTCTCCACATGGCCCGTCCCCTATACTCTGTGCTCCTGCCATGGCCAGATGAGATGTGGCTGTGGACGCTCATGGATCCTGGACACTTCTGTGGCCTTGGGAGCAGGGGTAAAGTTCCTCTTAGGGGAGCCTGGGGATGCAGAGGGGAGCCGTAAAGACCATCTTTGTGGTTGCCGGAAATAGAAGTGCCCAACAGAAGGCAGGGACCGGCACACGGCAGAGAATTCAAAGAGCAGAAACAGCTGCAGTGACAAGAGTGACCCACACCGATCGACAATAAACTAGCGAATGAGTTGATCTTGATGATCTTCCAGGTCCAAGACGTGTAATTCTACACGCCCTCTGTCTCCTTCTCGCAAGCTGATTTCCCCCCCACCACCAATCCCACGACTCAGAATGACTGACACAGCACCCACGGATTTCCAGCTCACAAGCACGCTCTGTTCTCCCCCTGCCGGGGCCAAGGCACTGGTTGTACAGCTGTGCACCATTTGCACTCCACTGCCCCACGCAAGTCCATGTGTGTGGGTACTGGGGGGAGACGTGCTGCAGAACGGCCAAGTCCAAGATGCCGACAAGAAATATTACATAAGCTTTTGCAGTTAATGAAAAGCACTGCTACTCCGTTCCTTGTCAGACTGCAAAACCAACAGCTGCACACAATCAGGCACCAACATGCAGGGAGCCATTCCCCTGTTTGCACAGGAAGCTCCAGCATGCTCCATGTCCCTCTAGAATCACACCACCGAGCCAGCCAAGGTCTCAGCTCTGGTCCTGACACATGGCTGGCTTGGACTTTGCTTTCTGAGTTCAGCCCACATCCTGGGTCATCTCCCCAGGAAAGACAACGCTGCCACGTCCAGGCCTGAGCTTGCCCCCCTGCTGGCATTCAGCCAGGTGTGTTCAGTGTCCCATGATGCCCTAAGACTGGGGTGACTGATTTCCTCCTGTCTCAGTGCTGTCCCCCGTCTCTATGTCACTTTCCAGTGTGTCCCCCATGTTCATCCCATCTTTTTCATGAGTAAATTCATAAGGGTTTTTCAAAGTCCAGTTTAAACACCTCTTTCTCTGAAAAGCCTCTTTAACTACCCAGGCAGAATTCACTGCTTGTATCTCTACACTTGGCCACTATTGCACTTCCCTGTGGATTGTAGTTAATTGCTTACCTGTCTTTCCCACTTATTAGATGGCAAATCCTTGAAGAGAAGCCATATCTTATTAAACCCCTGAGCCTTATGTAATACTGGTAAAATGAGTATTTCTTCTTTTTTACAAATTCATATAAAAAGGCATACTGTGTAGGTGGAAAGCCCAAACTAGGGAAATATCTGGTTTTCAAAAGAGATCACAAGCTATCCAAGTCAAAAATTCTTGTAAAATTGCCTATGGAAAGATAAATTCTTTTTTTAAAAAAATTATGAAAAATATACATACCATAAAATTTACCATGTTAACCACTTTTAAGTGTACAGTTCAGTGGCACTAAGTACATTCACACTGTTCTGCAACCATCACCACCATCCATCTCTAGAACATTTTCACCTTTCCCATCTAAAACTCTACACCCATTAAACGCTAACACACCGTCCCTGCTTCCCCTAGCCCTGGCAACCACCATATTACTTTCTGTCTCTGTGAATTTGACCACTCTACATACTCACATAAGTGGAATTATACAATATTTGTCTTTTTGTGACTCCTTATTTCTCTTGGCATAATTCCTCAAGGTTCATCCGTGTGCATGTGTCAGAATTTCCTTCCTTTTAAAGCTGAATAATATTTCATCATATGTATATGCCACATTTCATTTATTCATTCGTTGATGGACATGTGGGTAGCTTTCATCTCTTGGATATTGTGAATAATGCTGCTATGAACATGGCTGAACAATTATCTCTTCAAGACCCTGCTTTCAGTTCTTTGGGGTATAAACCCAGAAGTGGAATTGCTGGATCATATGATAAATCCTATATTTAATTTTTTGAGAAACCACCATACTGTTTTCCACAGTGGCAGCACCATTTTACATTGCCACCAACATGCACAAAGGTTCTAATTTCTCTGCATCCTTGCCAACACTTGTTATTTTCTGTTCTGTTTTTTTTTTTCCATAATTGCCCTCCTAATAGGTATGAAGTGGTATCTCACTGTGGTTTTGATTTGCATTTCCCTACTGATAAGTAAAATTGAGCAAAAGACAATTTTCTTTACTTTTTTTCTTTCAGATTAAAGAACTACATCATGTACTTTAGAAAATTTGAAAGATAGGGAAACAGAAATTAAAGTACAGGAACACACAAGAGGAAAAAACCACTTGCAATCCAGTTACCTAGAGATAAACACTGTTAACATTTTGGGAATATCCTTCCAGTCTTTTTTTCTATGTAAATGAATTTTTATGGCAAAAAATCATTTCCTTGGGCTTCCCTGGTGGCGCAGTGGTTGAGAGTCTGCCTGCCAATGCAGGGGACGCGGGTTCGAGCCCTGGTCTGGGAAGATCCCACATGCCGCGGAGAAACTAGGCCCGTGAGCCACAATTACTGAGCCTGCGCATCTGGAGCCTGTGCTCCGCAACAAGAGAGGCCGCGATAGTGAGAGGCCCGCGCACCGCGATGAAGAGTGGCCCCCACTTGCCGCAACTAGAGAAAACCCTCGCGCAGAAATGAAGACCCAGCACAGCCATAAATAAATAAATAAAATAAAATAAAATTTAAAAAAACGAAATTCATTTCCTTATTTAGCAACTCCCCACCCAGCCCTGCCCCAAGAAGAGACCTTTTTTGTTCAGTGAATGATCTGCTAAGTTCCCTGAGGGGTATGCTGGAGGTAAAAATATCTTGTTTGGTTTTAGGCTTAATATCAGGTTTTTGTTTTGCTGAGTGGACATATAACAAAGGGCAAGAGCCAACTGCTCAATGAGGACACTTTCAGGGGCTGGAGATGGCGAAAGGGAAGCATGTGGCCGAGAAGCATGTGGACGAGAAGAGGAACAAGTGAGGTGAGTGTGCTACAAGGGAAGAGAATTTTGGAGCAAAGAACAGATATCCATGGAGGAATTTGATTACATTTCTGTCTTCCTCCAAGAACTTCAGTGACATCCATATTGCTCATCAGGGTATGGTGGGGTGGGTTTGCTATAGAGAACATCGTGAATGTACCAACACGGCTGGAAAAGAGCAAGAGCGGAGCCTGGCAACAGGGCTGGAGCAGAAAGAGACATAGCTTACGCTATGTGGGACCTTAGAACCTTAGAGACTGGGACCTTAGAAAACCTGGGCTCATACTATGCACAATGCTCTGCTGGCATTTTCCCACGTATTTAATAGTCTCCTAAAGTATTCTATCTAGGCCAAGACTAGGAACTAGTTACCAAAAATCCACTTCCTCTTCCTGGGTTCCTTTGCAGTTAGATGTGCCCACGTGACTAGTTTTTGCCAAGAGAGGGTGTAAAGAGTTTGTCCCATTTCTAGGCCAAGGCTTTTAAAAAGCAGTGGTGCCCACCTCATCCTCCTTTCCCTTCCGCCAGCTTGATAAGGGTGATGACAAGGTCCTAAGCGATGGGGGAGCCAAAAGATGGAAGGAACCCAGGTTCCTGAAAAACCAATGAAACCATGCAGAAGAAAGCCAGCTGCTGACCAGGAACACTTGTTTCCTATTGTTATGTGACTGTCATTTCTATTTATAACAGCCTAGTCTGTCCTGGCTAATATATCACCATCGAATGCAATTTAATTTTCCAGTACTCTACTGTTAGATGGTTAGACTGGATAAACTGCATTTTGAGGTGTAATATTGTGTTTTAGTTCCACTGCCCAGTAGTCGGGTGTATCAGATAAAAGGGTTTTGGCTGCAAGTGACAGAAAACCTAATTGGAATTCACAAACAAGAAGGGATTTATCGGCTAACTGGGAGCATAGAGGTAAATGGACTGTACTGATGGCTACAATGATGTGAAGACTCAGTTTCTTTCTACCTCTCTTCTCTTTTATACCCAATGTTCGTTGCCTCCTAGGGCTAACTTCCTGGTGATCGTAGAAGGATTTCACGCTCTCTTGTTCTCACGTGACAGGAGAGTTTGTCTCTCACAGTCAACCAACAGCAGCTCAAAGCTTTGCACTGACTGGCTCATCCCTGAACCAAACCTTGTGACCATGACAATTGGGCCTCCAGTAGCCTAGACCAATCAGGGCTATCTGCTGGAGCTGACAGTAGCCTAGACCAATCAGGGCTATCTGCTGGAGCTGATAGTAGGTTTGGTCCCACCCAACAATGGCTAGATGGCTGCCGCCAGTGGTGCTTACCTTTACACAGAGATGGAGAAACTGCGTTGCTCAGATATACAGAGGAGAAAGTCACTTGATTCCAGCTTTCCCTGAAACAAAGAAAGTTTCGGGAGATGCTAAATAAAAGTGAAGTAATTTCCCCCTTCTATGCATTGAAATATGTCTTTGGAAAAATTACTTTCTGCAAAAAAAGATAAGAAAAATGGAAATGGTGAAAGAAGTAGATGATTTAAAGACAAGGACACAGAGTCAACAACCTGGCGAAAATTAAATGACTTGGAAACGAAGTCCGGATATTTGAGAAAGAATATTTTATATGAGACACTGTCATGGTGGGATGGTACAAAACAGAATTTAAGAAAAGGACAGTGGTATATCTGGATGTCATGTGTGGGAAATTAAAGTTCAAATCTCTTTCTTGGCTGGTTCCCTCTCTGCTATTGGAATACCTTGCACATTTATGCACATTGAGCATGACTGTCAAGGACACTGTCTGTATGCTAAATTCAGGCTAGTTATGCTGATCTCAGCCTTTCCTCCAAACAGTATAAATTCATTTCCCTGGAAATCATGGAATGGACTAGAAACAGAAGAGAGGTAGTTAGGTAAAGGCTTTTCTTCCTATACTGCATCACTCTTTACCTCTAAGACAGGAATTAGATAGGTTTTACTTGTTGGTTCACAGAAGAATTGGGTCAATTATGTTTATGCACACAAAAATAATTCCTTTTAGCACAGATGCTCATTGATTGACTTAAAAACCCCCGTGTGCAAAATCTGCACAAACAAAAGGCATGCAAAGAGATCTGCTATAATAAGATTAAGTTCAAATGGCAAGGCAGGTGTTGAATTGAAAATTAACTGGCAATGTCAACCACAAAATGGTCTAATTCACCTTCTCTACAGAAGCAAGGGAGCCTGCTCTGTTTGTTTTTCTGCCTTACTCCCTCCCCAATGCAATTCTCATATTTCCAATGCAATCCTCAAAATCCAACTCATCTTCCACTTCCTCCGTGGAATCTTCCTGAACTACTACAGCCTCTATCTCCAAACTCCCTGGCACTCACTGAAAAGGTACTAAAGAATAGGGGTTAAAAGCTCAGACTGTGATGTCAGACCTGCGATCAACCTAGATCCTTAGTCCACTAGCTGTGTGACCTGGGGCTCATCCACTCTGAGCCTCAGTTTCCTTGTCTGAAAAATGGGACCAAGAGGGTGACTGTAAGAATAAAATGAGATAATGCATGCAATGAGATAATGCCTGGAGCAGGAACTCAAACGGGGACTTTAAATGTCAACACATTGTTCAAAAGTGCACCACTAGTCAGGACTTCCTGTTTGATGGCTGGTCAAACGGAAATTTGGATCTTGAAGCAATTCAGAAATGGGCCAAACTCACTTATGAAAATTGTTTTTGTGAGATTGTAATGAGGTTGGAGGGGAGAGGCAACGTTTAACAGATTTTCCATCACCTGAAAAAAACGAATGAACCAATGAGCCACTTACAAAGGATCATTATGAATTTGTTCATTGAAACAAATCTGTAAGGCCCTGGATTGAGCAACACAAGCTAACCGGCACTTAAAGTGGTGAAAGTTTCTTTCTTTTTCTTTTTCACAGATGTCTACTGCTTGTGTAAGCAGCTTTTGGCAGGAAAGAGCTCTTTGCAGGAGGCACCCTTTTGTCTTGTCACTAACCTTAAACCAGGCGCCCCCATGCTCTACTCACCTCCCGTCTTAGCACCCTTTTCAAATCTTTTGATCACCCAATACCTTGCCTAGTTTGTTGGTTCTTTCTGTAGATCAAAGAAATAGAAACGAAGAATAAGTAATTATCAGATGACCAGATCTCTTCCTTAGTTTCCCCTTCAGTAATCCTGTGAACAAACTGTGTGAACAAGATAGCATAGAAAGAAAAATCACAAGAAGTCGACGAGCCTGCACGCAGTGGGGAATGGCAACGACTCTGATCCCCTATCTCCACGATTAACAGAGATTACTTCCCTTTTTCCCTTTAAAAACTTTCATGGCTGAGCAGAATCTTCGGAGATGCTTTTCGAGGACACTGAGTCCACCACCTCCCCAGATTGCGAGCATTCTGATTAAAAGCAACTTTCCTTGCTACCAACATATCTTTCTTGGGTATTGATTTTCAAGCAGCAAGCAGCCAGACCTGATTCGGTAACACTTGTTCACGTCCAGTAGTAAGAGAATGGACCACGGAACGGTATAAATCGGCACCGGAGCTCTGGCCCAGTTCCCCACTAGGCCTGATCTTGGGAAAGTTATGTACTCCCTCCCAAGTAACAGTTTCCTCATCTATGAAATGGGAATAAAATTCTCCCTATATCAAATGGTTTCTGTGAGAATTAAACAAGCCAATTCATGCAAAGAACTCAGTTTAGTATCTGACACAATATATAGTCAATAAATGTAAGGAATTATGGTAAAAATAACTATCCCACAATTCAGATTTCTTACTACTTTTCTTTAGCATTGTCTTCAAATGTGGACTCATTTGTTTAAGCACACCTTTACATGAGACTTGGAGCCAGCACTTTGCTGTTTTATGGAATCTGCATTTTTTAACCAATATATCTTTTGAATAGTGCTCTGTGGATATCAAGAATGATAATGATAAGGGTTGTCACAGAAAATCCATGTAAGAGATGGGAGAACTAGACCTATAGGTGAGGGAGGTTGGTATGATTTATAATTACTTATTTGAAAAATCAGCTCCTCTCCCAAATTGAGTTGATTTCCTACCATCAGCAAGACATGCTTCAAATTCTTCTTGGACAAGAAAATTTCTAAAAATCTTATACCTAACCAAATCATCTATGCCCTTGAACTAAATCTGGGAAACTCTGAGTTATGATATTATGCACTTAATACAGTAGGAATGAGCTTAAAGTAATTCTCCATAGAGAGATTTACAGAAAGGCTGTTCTTTGTATATATTCTGAGACGATGTCATTGTCTCACGTTCACTGGGAGGGGGCCAGGAATTGTGACAGGGCTGGGGCCCAGCAATGACGGATGGCTCCTCTCACCTGGACCCTTTGAGAACAATAGCCCCTTTGTGAGTTATCAGGCCTTTCTTCTGGTGAAAGGAAGAACAGACTCTTGACCTACAGGTGCCTAATTGTAAGAAGGCTCCAACTACCAAGGCTAAAGGCCACAGACAGGCACTGGCCAGCCACTGAGAATGCACTGAGCCAGACAGGCATGGCCACTACCCTCCTGGAGCTTACACTCTAGTGGGAAAGACAGCAAATACATGATGGGCAAACATAATTACAACTGTAATGAACCCCATGAAATACAGAGCAGCACTGGATTTTATACTGGGACCTGGTGGAAAGGGGAGAGGGGAGGTTAGGCATGAAATTGCAAACACAACTTTTATATCAAAACGAGCATAGATACATGATGTAGAACACAAACTTGCTTCAGTGTTAGAGATAAAGGTGGAGACGGCAGAGAAATCGCATTTGCCTGGAGCGGGCCTGGCTATGCCTCATCCTCTCCTGGGTTCTGTGCTGAGGCTTCCAGCCTCAAGGGGTGGCTGAGTAGGAAGAGTTTGAGAAACCCTGGCTGGGGCACAGTGGGCTTGGGCTCCAGGGGTGAAGCCCTCTAAAGACATGAGAAGACACCTTCTGGCTGGCTGGGGGGCAGCCCAGGGCCAGGAGATCCCTGGCCCAGATTGGCAGCCAGCAACTCCTTTACCTGCTGTGGCATTCTCCAAATTCTTCACGAACCTTTCAGTGTTGTCTCCTCAGCCCAGGAAGCCCCTCTTGTTTTAAGTTATCATCTAATCTTCCATCAGGGTGTAGATGAAACTGTTTGTCTTGGGACACAAAGGAGCCAGTGGGGCATGTGGTGGGGGGAGAGGAGACGGACCTCTGACCCACTCCCTTTTCCTACCGCACTCTGTTCTCTTTCTTTAGGCAACTGTCAACTCATCTGCTAATTATCTAAGTCCACCCCCTGGGACACAGTAGGCTCAAAGCATCTGCCGTATGATGTCAACCATCCTCTGAATACTACCTGCACTCCTCTACCCCCCCACCAGCACCTTTAAACTCCTCTGACTAGACCAGCATGAGGCATTTCTGAGGTGTGGAGAAGGGCCACTCAGATTGCCATGGGAGGAGGAGCCACTGGTGGTGAGAAATGGACGCACAGACGGCAGCCTTCTCTCTCACACAACGTGGGGGACGGAAACACTTGGAAAAGTCTCACCCGCTCCTGCCCCAAGGTGGTACCAGTTACAGGAGAATCTCCAGAACCAGGAAAGCTCATGGCACAGTAGAACCTGAATGTTTCCAGGGACTCAGCCCAGAACTATTGAATCCTTGAATTCTTGAACACCATCAAACCCAAACAGGCCCTGCGTAAAACATATTAAAGGATAACTGAGAAACTAAAACAACCCCTTAAAAACTTTAATAATTCTATTACTACAGGACTCTAGTTACTTGTAATGGTCTT